>NC_083281.1:30661906-31261906 GCF_963506605.1 Zootoca vivipara | reverse complement strand
TCTTTCCTTGCATTTTGTCAGAGAAACATGAGAAGCTGCATTATACCAGATCATTTGCCCATCTAGCTCAGTACTGTCAGCTCCTGGTGTGGAGCACTTTTTCTATAAAGGGCTGTTGACCCATGGGAAAAGTCAGTCAGGGACAGGAGTAAATGATGGGCAAAGCCATAGCTATCTCGGCAGGGGTTGTAGATCAGATGGTGGGTCCAAAATCAAATATGGATGGAGCAGGAACCAAACATATGGAACCATCCTTTCTTTCTCCCTTCCTTTTCTCTTTGCTACACCCTTCCCCAGCCATTCTCTCTCTCTCTCTCTCTCTCTCTCTCTTGCTGTATTTCTCCCCCACCTCTTTCTTCTCTATCACCTTTCCTTTCCTCTCTCTCTTCTCCCTGACCTTGAGCTGCACCTCCACCAACCTCTTTCAGCCCAGAGCCAGCAAGGGGCAGTGGAGTTGTGTTGGCTTCCTCAACCACCATGCTTGCTCAATACTTGGTGATCCAACTGCCCAACAAGCACACAAGTAGAGAAAGCATCTTGTGACACCTCCGAAGTAGATGTAAAGGAGCTGGTAGGTTCATACCATCCTACCGGTAAATATTCTCACTGAAATTGGTGGGGCTCAAAAGGACTTTAATTTGTCTGGATATGCCATGTTTTGCTTTCTTCTCAAAGAAAACCAAAGCAATTGTACACCTAAACACCATCCTAAGAATACATCCTTGGCTGATTCACTGCCTCCTGATTCAAATACCCAGATTCAAATACTTAAAGAACCACATTTCTAAGACAGCGCATAGGAATAAATCTTCAACATAGTCCAGAAACCCTGAATAAATTTCATTTCTGGCAAATTGCTCAGTTCATATTACCAAGGAACATGTCTCCACCTACTGGAGCAACTTCACTTCACTGTGATAATATGCCCTCCCATCATGCAAATTAACTGCCCATTCATCAAGGGGACCCAATTTGGTGTTCCATTTCTCCAAGTCAACTTTGATACTCGAAAGACGGGTGTAAGGCTTCTGTTGCCAGCAATTAGACCTGTAATACAAAGTGACCTGCAATTGCCATTTACTTAGATTGTGAAATTTAAAACCATTTACTGAATGCCTTCTTTGGGCTGGGTTGGTAGCTGGTAGCACCATTGAATAAGATGTACAAGGTAATCGATTGGCCAAAATGAACATCCTATAGTTATCCAATGAGCCTTCTGATTGCATTTACACAGCTCCCTGTATATAATTGTATGCTGATTAATAATAATAATAATAATAATAAACACAATATCTCGAGCAAAGAGACTGGTGGTAATAACAACAACAACAACAACAACAACAACAACAACAACAACAACAACAACTTATTATTTATACCCCGCCCACCTGGCTAGGTTTCCCCAGTCACTCTGGATGGCTTCCAACAAAATATTAAAATACAGTAGTCCAAACATTAAAAGCTTCCCTAAACAGGGCTGCCTGCAGATGTCTTCTAAAAGTCTGGTAGTTATTGTTCTCTTTGACATCTGGTGGGAGGGTGTTCCACAGGGCGGCTGCCACTACCGAGAAGGCCCTCTGCCTGGTTCCCTGTAACTTGGCTTCTCTCAGGGAGGGAACCACCTGAAGGCCCTCGGCGCTAGACCTCAGTGTCCAGGCAGAACGATGGGGGTGGAGACGCTCCTTCAGGTATACTGGGTTGAGGCCATTTAGGGCTTTAAAGGTCAGCACCAACACTTTGAACTGTGCTCGGAAACGTACTGGGAGCCAATGTAGATCTTTCAAGACCGGTGTTATGTGGTCTCGGCGGCCTCTCCCAGTCACCAGTCTAGCTGCCACATTCTGGATTAGTTGTAGTTTCCGGGTCACCTTCAAAGGTAGCCCCACGTAGAGCACTTTGCAGTAGTCCAAGCGGGAGATAACCAGAGCATGCACCACTCTGGCGAGACAGTCCGTGGGCAGATAGGGTCTCAGCCTGCATACCAGATAGAGATGGTAAACAGCTGCCCTGGACACAGAATTGACCTGCACCTCAATGGACAATTGAGAATCCAAAATGACTCCCAGGCTGTGCACCTGGTTCAGGACCAGGGAGTCCTCCACACCTGCCCGTCTCCTGTCCCCCAAAAAACAGTACTCTCCTGTCAGGATTCAACCTCAATCTGTTAGCCGCCATCCAACCTCCAACCGCAATATAGCATAGGAAAATCTACCTTAATATGTAAATAAGGATCAAACTAGATGTGACATTATGCATGTTTAGCCCTTGCATATATGATTAAAAGCAAAACAGGGACATAACATAGGGAGGAAGGAGTTTAAGCCTTTGCTTCATCACAAAGGGTGATAAGGATTTGTAGCTCCTTAACCAGACAATTTCATCTGGTTATCTCCCTTGGTGATTGTTTACAGCTTTCTTTCTTATGTGTTCGGATTTGTGATTCCAAAATTGCAGCTGCAGTAGCAACTTTGACCAGGTGATGGTGCAATACCAGAGCACATGTTCTACTTAGGATAAAGCTTCTTTTCAGAATCCTAGTATAAGCTCTATAGATTTACCATGCTTTATTATTTTTACTTTGTGGGGAAAGATAGCACAAAAAGAGAGGCAACATTTTCTCATGGAAGGTTATCCTTTTTGAAGAATGGGAATTCCAGTCTTTTTAATGGATATCAAAGAAGCCTTTAAAAAGTTGTTTCCATTCTTTCCTACCTTTATTTTTAATTTTTATATTCTGCCTTCCTTATAAAATAGCCCAAGATGGTTAACAGCATATCATTTTAAAACAACAGCACAACAACTGAACTGACAAAAATAAACAATATAAAGCAGCAGGAACAGGAGTCAAGGAGACTGTTTAAAAGCCTAGCAGTTTATCATCTCCAGGCATGTTGGATAAATTCAGTTCCATTCATATTTTAATGGGTGCCTAGCTTATTTCCGCCTTCTGAAACAAGATGTGAACTGAAACACAGCCGTCCTTCAAAATTCGTACTTATCTGAACTTTGCGATCCAGTTCTGCAAGTAAATAATGTGTAAGAGAAAGTGTATAGTGTTGGCAAGTGAGCATACAAATGTATACCATTGGTGAAAAATAGCATATAAAAATGCATTACATTAACAGAAATTGCTTGCAAAAATGTGTATATGAGGGAAAGATGCACTAAAATGCTGGTGAATTTTCATGAGGACTTTTTTCTTAAAGAAAATCACAAACTGTTGCAGGATTGTAGCGAAATAAATCTAGGGCTGGAAAAATGAGAAACTGGGAGAAATCAAAACTGGCAGATCTTTCCCTCCCTAACAAACGCATAAATGGAGAACAAACACAAAAATAACTCAACTGAGCTCCAAAGCTACCAAGAATTAGCAGGATTTATCTGGATGTCTGAAACATAGTGCCTGGACTTGATGAACAGCATAAATATTAAATGCAGCTAGCACCACCAAAGGCTGCCTTGCACCAAATCCGACCATTATTTTCTCTAGCTCAGTATTGTCTACACCAGAGATGGGGAAACAATTCACCCTCCAGATGTTGTTGTAGTTCATCTGAACTCCCATCATCCCCAACCATTGGTAATGATGGCTGGGGCTGAGGAGAGGGCCATGAGTTCCTCATACTTGATCTACTCTGACAAACAGCACCTCTCCAGGGTTCCAGACAGGAAGCTTTCCCAACCCTACCTGCTCTACCACTGAGCTACCCACTTTTTCCTAAGATAAGCAAAATAAATGAATCCCAGGCTAGACCTTTACCTAGTGCTAGGGCCAGGTGGGTGTCCCTTGGAAGAGATTTCCATTGTGTCATTCAACATCTCTGTGTTTTTGTCCTCATTGACATTGTCTTTCTGTTTGTTTTGACCCTTGACCCCATGATCATTGGATTCCCTGACCCCTGGACCATCTTACCATATGGATTGCTGTTTGCCCAACCCTAGGACTGGACCTGACTTTGAATGCTGACTCTGCCTCCAGGCAAGTAGACCTCAGAGACTTTTTTGGTTGGGTGGCCTCCCACTCCACTGAGCTCTGCACATTGTTGCTCAGCAGTGAGACTACAACATTGTGTGGTTTTAAAGTTTACTACAAGAATGAGAAAGCTGAAGACCTCCACACGCAGCTGGACTCAAACTCCCATCAGCCCCCAAAACCATGGCCAATCATCAGGGATGATGGGAGCTGTAGTCCAGCAACATCTGGAGGGCCATGGTTTCCTCACCTCTGATTTCAGTGGTGGCTGGTGGCCATTGGGAGTAGTAGGGTTGAAGGCAGGGAGACCAACACTAGATGGAACCAGAGCTAAGGACAGGTAGAGTCACCCATTGGGCTGGTTGTAAGTAAGAAGTCAGGCAGGTGAGGACTGGCTAAGAGCGGAATGAGATTGATGTGGAAGTGACCCAATCACACCATTGGACGAGCCTCTACTGCCTACTTTGGTCCAGACACCTTTACTGCAATCAGTGCCTTTCCCCATCATCAAGTGCTAAGGAACCTTTCAGGATGTGCCTTAGTATTTATCAGTAATGCCTCCCAGGAACCTCTCTCACAGCGAAGCAGATCTCTGCAAGTGGCTTTTTTCGCCTCGTCTGGAGTTGAGCCAAACCACAAGGGCAATTTTCATGCCTGTGTGTCAGTGAAGTTTGACACCTGGTCCCGGGGGGCAGGAAACCTAACAGTCCTGGCCCACCCTACAACTTCAACCACAGCTATGTGAAAATATTGAAAGCATATAGTATCTCCCTTGCATTCCCCACCCCACCCCCAATCCAGAAGAGGAGTTTCTGTAGCATAGCTGCCAAGTTATCCCTTTTTTAAAGGGATTTTCCATTATGCTGAATAGGCTTCCTCGCGAGAAAAGGGAAAACTTGGCAGCTATGTTCTGTAGACAGTGCTTCTGAAAGTGAATTAAGATTTATTTTACAGGAAAACTTAAATAAAACTGGGTCAGGGACTATTAACAGTGAAACCACATTTTTAAAACCAAAACAAAGCACTGAGCTCCTCTGACAAACAAAAAACAAAAACCAGAGGGAGCAGTGTTGATCCATCAGGAATTTTAAAAATTCAAATCCATAGCAGGGCAATAATGGTATTAGTATGTGCCAGAATGTCACAGGATGATATGAACTCAAAGGCTTGCTTGCCATTTTGTAACATTTGGGTTGATAATAATAATAATAATAATAATAATAATAATAATAATAATAATAATAATATACCCCGCCCATCTGGCTGGACTTCCCCAGCCACTCTGGGCGGCTTCCATGAAAATATTAAAATACAATGATCCATCAAACATTGAAAGCTTCCCTAAACAGGGCTGCCTTCAGATGTCTTCTAAAAGTCTAGTAGTTTTTGTTCTCTTTGACATCTGGTGGGAGGGTGTTCCACAGGGCAAGCACCACCATCAAGAAGGCCCTCTGCCTGGTTCCCCTGTAACTTGGCTTCTCACAGTGAGGGAACTGCCAGAAGGCCCTTTGTGTCTGGGCAGAATGATGGGGGTGGAGACGCTCCTTCGGGTATACTGTACCGAGGCCGTTTAGGGCTTTAAAAGTCAGCACCAACACTTTGAATTGTGCTCGGCAACATACTGGGAGCCACTGTAGGTCTTTCAAGAGTATGGGTTTGACTAACTTTTCAGTCCCCACTGGCCAAATCCAGCTCCCCTCCCCTGTTTTAATGGTGGCAACCAAATCCAAAAATACCAGAAAAGAAATTGCAGGGGGGGAATGGGGAGGGGGTGCTCTGATACTCTTCCCACTAAAGAATTGCAGCTAACCCCTAAAACGTTGTCAGAACAAAAAAGCTGATTTCAAAGTGAGTGAAAGAGCTGAAATATTATCCTTGTCAATTTCGCCCAGCCCTAGAGAAACACAGGATGATGCTTTAAGTAAAAAGGTAAAGGACCCCTGGATGGTTACCCTGTTTCTCATATTTTAAGACATACGCATAAAATAAGCCATAGCAGGATTTTTAAGCATTCAAGGAATATAAGCCATACCCCGAAAATAAGACATAGTGATAGGTGCAGCAGCAATGCCGGCCGCAGCAGGAGAAGGAAGAAAAAAATAAGACATCCCTTGAAAATAAGCCATAGTGTGTTTTTTGAGGAAAAAATAAATATAAGACATGTCTTATAATATGAGAAACACGGTAAGTCCAGTCAAAGGCAACCATGGGGTTGCAGCGCTCATCTCACTTTCAGGCCAAGGGAGCTGGCGTTTGTCCACAGACAAATTTCTGAGTCATGTGGCCAGGTTGACCAAACTACTTCTGGCACAACAGAACCCCGTGATGGAAACCAGAGCGCATGGAAATATTGTTTACCTTCCTGCCACAGTGGTACCTATTTATCTACTTGCAAAGGAGGAGGAGGAGGAGGAGGAGGAGGAGGAGGAGGAGGAGGAGTTTGGATTTGATATCCCGCTTTATCACTACCCAAAGGAGTCTCAAAGCCGCTCACAATCTCCTTTCCCTTCCTCCCCCACAACAAACACTCTGTGAGGTGAGTGGGGCTGAGAGACTTCAAAGAAGTGTGACTAGCCCAAGGTCACCCAGCAGCTGCATGTGGAGGAGCGGAGACATGAACCCAGTTCACCAGATTACGAGTCTACCACTCTTAACCACTACACCACACTGGCTCCCACACTGGCTTTCAAACTGCTAGGTTGGCAGGAGCTGGGACAGAGCAATGGGAGATCACCCATCGTGGAGATTCAAACCTCTGACCTTCTGATTGGCAAACCCAATAGGCTCAGTGGTTTAGACCACAGCACCACCCACTTCTCTGGATGATGCTTTATTCCACAACTGGCCATTGGTTCAGAAAGCTCAGTATTGCCTACACTTGACTGAGAGGTTTATGGGAAGGGCCATAGCTCAGTCACAGAACATCTGCCTTGCATGAAGGAGGTTCCAGGTTCAATCCCTGGGATCCCCAGGTGGGGCTGGGAGAAACCCCCTGCCTTAAAACCTGGAGAGCCAATTCTGGTCAGTATAGACAATGCTGAACTAGATGGATCAATTGGTCTGACTCAGTGTAATGCAGCTTCCTATTTCCTAGGCAGAAAACACAACACAGCTCCCAATAAGATGTGCATTTCTCATGGTGCAATTACATGTTTGGGATCTTGTGGAACTGAATCAGGGCTTTTTCGCCTCTTTTCATACATGTTCCTTCTCTTGTCCATTTTTAGACCTCTATATGCATCTTTGGAGAGCAGCCAAGATGCTCATGAAGAACTTCTTTCTGTCCACAGTCCAGGCACCAGATTATAAGAACATAAGACAGTTTTCATAAATGTTCTCTCATAACACCAACCCTGAATTATGAGAAGTAATGATAATTGCAGTTAAGGCTTTTGGCTAAGCTTAAGGATAACTTATGCCTGATAGTGGATTGTTCAGAAAGCTAACCATAGCAGCTGAAATCCAGAGAGATGGAACGAGGTAAAGAACAGAAAAAAAAAAGCTATATCCATGCTTACAGAGTTTGTGAACACCTACCCTGATAACTATGCCACTTTAATACGACTGACACCATAGGTTTGTTCACACGCTAATCCTTACACATGTACAAGCTGTCTCTACACGTGCACACATGCCTATTGGAGAATAATACATATATGATAAGAATAATATTGGAGAAAACTGGGTATTGAAACTTGCTTAACCTAAATCATATATCCCAGTTTCCAGCGGCCCTTTAAAGTACACTTCACACAGAGTATACGCAGTCAGAAGTTGACCTGGCTAAGAAAACACCACCAAGAGCGTAGGGAATTATCTCACTTATATGATACCCCTTACTAGCTGCACACTTGTAAAAGTATGCATATGAAAATACAAACGGTTGGGTTTCTTTAACTGAAAAACAAACTGACTCTAAAGAGACTTTAAACTAAAGATAAATGCTTTCTCTCTTAGCAATGTTATCTACCCACTTTCCAAACCTGCCACAAAACTCCCATTAAACTACCCAAGAATTAACAGCAAACTAGCATTATAACTAAGCAACTCTCATACTAAGATTCAACTAAGGAATCTCTTAACAGAACAACTGAGAGAGTGATCTACTAAGAGATGAATCAAACTGAAAGATCTAACTAAGAGATACAGAAGGCTTTCTGGCAGAGCCTTATATACAAAAAGCAGAGCCCACGCCTGTGAGCAATTAACAGAAACACCGGCACCTGTTTCTCTTAAACAGACAGTATCTACATTAGACCACCTCTAAAGTAACTTGAGTATTCAAAAAGTCCAACAATGCCTGTGTGAAAGGGTGTACACCTGTTGATTTGTACAGTTCAACTATTTGTGTGAACTTGTTGAGTATCAACATGCCTCATACATTTTATACCAATGTGTCTATTCATTTTGTAAGAAAAATTGGGTTATTTTAAACCTATTATTTTAAATTGGGTTATTTTAAACCTAACTCTCACTTATGTTTTCCACTGAGGGGGAGAGGGGATCCAGCCATAAATCAGAGTAACAGCCTTGCTGTTATCCAGGGGTCAGCAAACTTTTTCAGCAGGGGGCCGGTCCACTGTCCCTCAGACCTTGGGGGGGCGGACTATATTTTTTGGTGGGGATGAATGAATTCCTATGCCCCACAAATAACCCAGAGATGCATTTTAAATAAAAGGACACATTCTACTCATGTAAAAACACGCTGATTCCTGGACCGTCCACAGGCCAGATTTAAAAGGAGGTGATTGGGCCGGATCCGGCCCCCGGGCCTTAGTTTGCCTACTCACGTGTTATACTATCAGCATTCCTATGGTACCAGAAATCTTCTTAAAATGCTAGCATGCTGTTGGTTTTAGCTGCCCACTCTCCTTGAAGTGTAACTTCTAGGAAACTGCGGGGAGGGAGTTTGAGAACTACAATGACTATGCTTTCCTAACGCTTCCTGTACAACCAAACTCCCCTTGACAGATTTACTAAATAAGCCATAGAAAGTCATGATTGTGCATAAAATAACTTGCCAGACCTGCACAACTCAAGGGCAATGGAAGTAATAAGCTTTCAGTGATGTTTGGTTTTCCATTACTCAGGCATGTTGAAATCCCACAAGAAAAAGTCCAAATGCCTCTCTCAATATAAATCCATTAGGAACATAGGAAGCGGGTTTATAGCAGGTCAGATTATTTGTTCATATAGCCTAGTATCGCTTACTCTGATGGACAGCAGCTCCCAGGGGTCTCTCAGGCAGAGGTCTTTCCCCTCACCTTCTAAGTGGGAATGCCAGCAATTGAAGCCAGGACTTTCTGTGGGCAAAACATTAATACAAACATAGTCAGTCGTCACGGACGCTCCACATTCTGTCATGTTAATATGTTGTCTTCTGAGCATCCTTCTGGGTAATGATGTGAAATGGAGGATTAAAAAAAAATGAAGCTGAACCAGTGGCAGCCTATCCCATTTCATCATGGGATGGTAAACTGCCCCCCCCCAGCCAATGGCAGGTGGCAGCGGGTGGGCTGCCCAGGGGGACACAACCTCATTGAGATTTATGGGCAGGCTAGCCCTGAACTGTAGAGTTGGAAGGGATCGCAAGAATTATCTAGTCTAACTCCCTGCAATGCAGGAATCTATGGCTCAAAATCAAGATGGAACTAGAATTGATTAGGAAAGGAAGGGAAACAAATGCCTGTGTATATAAGGTAAAAAGGTAAGGTAAAGGACCCCTGGACAGATAAGCCCAGTCAAAGGTGACTATGGGGTTGCGGCGCTCATCTTGCTTTCAGGCTGAGGGAGCCAGCGTCTGTCCACAGACAGCTTTCCGAGTCATGTGGCCAGATAACTAAACCGCTTCTGGCGCAATGGAACACCGTGACGGAAACCAGAGCATACGGAAACGCCATTTACCTTCCCGCCACAGTGGTACCCAGTGCTATTTTCTAAAAAAATGTTTAGGGGTACTCTCATTTTCCTACTCATATTGAAATACAGCCCCTCGATGAGGTCAAACTTAGATTCATAAAATGTTTAGGGGTGTACCCCCAGGAAAAAAGCACTGGTGGTACCTATTTATCTACTTACACTGGTGTGCTTTTGAACTGCTATGTTGGCAGGAGCTGGGACAAAGCAACAGGCACTCACAGCATCGCGGGGATTCAAACCGCCAACCTTCTGATCGGCAAGCCCAAGAGGCTCAGTGGTTTAGGCCACAGCGCCACCCACATCCCTTGGCTATGTATATAAGAAAGGTTGGGTGGGGTACTGCATGATAAACAGTGGGCAAGCAGAACAAATGTCACCAAACTGAATGTTCAGAGACAAAAGAGTGAAGGCAGAGAGAGAGAGAGAGAGAGAGAGAGAGAGAGAGAGAGAGAGAGAGAGAGAGAGAGAGAGAGAGAGAGAGAGAGAGATGCTAGTTTTAACACTTCACTATTCCTTCCCCTAATTCCTGTGGCTGGAGATTCTAATCCTGGATTGGAAGCTAGATCTCTCAGAGAATAAATCCAGCTCCCCTCTGCCCACTCTGATGTTCTCCTTATATGATGCAAATTTGCAACACTTTGGAGATATGCCGTCTTGCTTTCTTAGAGAATGTTTCGAGCTCTAGATCGGTTCAGAGCGCTCCAGAGAGATTTGGAGCGATCTGAGCCATTTTGGATCGATCCTGAACTCCCTTGACCAACTTTGGATCAGGCCCACTTTGGTTCAGATTTCATTCAAAGTAGTTGTAGAGTCCTGCTTTCCATAACAGTGCATTTGCTGCAGACTCTATAACAAAACATTTGATTTTGCTATGGCGCTATGACTCAGTTTATACTATATAGTTGTCTAGATATGCGTATGTGTCCTTTCTTTTTCTTTACTTCCCCCCACTTTTTTTTCTCTAGGGGAAAAAAGTTGAGACTGATTTCCTATTGTGGTGTTGTTTTCCTTGAAATAGTTGATAAAATTTAATAGGTGGGGAAAGACAAGATTTTCAGTGCAGCAATTGTGAATCTTCCCAGAACCCCCTTTAAAATAGTTGGTGGGATGTTCCTACTCTGCTTCTGCATAAAAACAAGGGATTCTTACTTTACTTTTATTTTTTACTTTACTAAAAACAAGGGATTCATAGATCTCACCGTGGAGGAAATCCACCCTTTTTCATTCTATACTGAAAAGCAGTAACTCAGGCATTTTTTCACCACTTCTTTGAAGGTATGAACTCGTTGCTGGAGTCTATATTGCTAGGAGCATTTTGCATTACAAACACTGTGCCACAAATTGACTCAGGAATATGGAGCCAATTCAGATTCTCTTCCTCTCACCTTGGAATATGGAATATTTTAACTGCTCATGTGCTTACAGTTTGTGGACTTTCTTTCCTTTTTTAAGAATGCTTTTCAGTCAGGGAACCCGTGATAATGGAGTCATGTTAAATTTATTCTCTTTATCTATTCTCTCTCCAGTCTTCCAGCTTAACTAGATACTTTTATTTTTTATTATTTTAATTTTTTTAAGAACCCTGCTCCACAGCAGTAGGAAACACCAAGACACGCATTTACACAGTACTATAAATTCAGAATGTGTACTTTCTTTCAAAACAGAATGATTTATCTCAGACATTTCTGAGAGAAATCCCCCCCTGGGTGTCATAACATAGTCTTGGTGTTCTAACATGCAAAATTCTGAGAATTCACTTCAGGTTCCCTGCTGACTCTTTCCTCATCCAATTCCTTCCCTCCCCCTAACATATAAATACAGCCTTTATCCTTCTCCTGCATTTGATCCCAGTATTTTGACTTATCCTACATCAGTTGGTCTAGACTTTTTTTATATTAAAAAAACAACAACCCTTCAAGTTGATTTGCTAAGAAGCAGCCTATATTCATACAGGGTGGGGAGACTTTGAAGATTTGGTCAAAATCTGCCATAAACCAGGTCAGACTGTTTGTCCATCCAGCCAATTTCCTCTACTCTGACTGGCAGAAGCTTTCTGGGGTCTCCATGTGGATCTTTCTCAGTCCTTGTTGAAGATGCCAGGGACTGTATCCAAAACTTTCTGTACACACAACATGTGCTGTGCCACTGGCCAATGGCCACTCTTCGGATGGCCTGAGGCAGCTGCCTCAAGTGGCAGAATCCAATGGGCAACACCCCATTAGGGGACTGGACCAACACCACTGGAGAAGTAAGGAAAAGCAGTTGTGGCTTCACGAAAGATCTTGTGGGGCTCTTCCAATATCTCGCTGGGAGCCACCATGGCTGCCACAAATGCTTCTCCTCACTATTCCTGGGGGGGGGGGGCACTGTGGCCACCACCAGAGAAAGAAGGAGAAGCAATGGCGGGTTCCGGGTTTTGGTGAGATCTCACAGACCTCTTGCAAGATCTCCCCAGAACCTGGAACCAGCTTCTGCAGCCATACAAACCCAATAAGCATGACTCCAAGGAGTGGGGAGGAGGGTCAGCACCTTCTAGTTTTGCCTCGGGTGGCCAAATGGGAGGTGCCACCCCTGCCCACCCTCATAACTGGTGATATCTCATCAAGCAAGTTCTAGGATTCCACAGAAATGTTCCAAAGTAACAAGAGTGCCCATTGGTGGTCATACCAGAAACACTTCTCCTTGAACTCTGGTTTGCTTTCTATACTGTTCAGTGTGTCAGAATGTTATTTCAGCTGGATGTTTTCATGGGATAGTTTATTTTGGCCAACCCAGGTAGGGGGTATGGTTTGCATATGACGCCGTGTGTTTATACTACTGCTACTATTACTGCTAGTAGTATTTCCACACCTATTGCTGTGTTCTAGTTTCTGGGTTTCGAATGGCTTTAAGCAGCTGTATTTGAGCACGGTGGAAAGGCTCTTTCTGCTTACATGTTCATCGCTCACCCATTAATAGAAGTGAGGAGCAGTTTAGAGAGAGAGAATCTTATAGGGTTCGCTGAACACAATGTCCAGAGGCTTCAATTCGGAACCAGCAGGACCAGACTTTCCTGAAGGACTGGAAGAAGTGTATGGTGCATTTGAAAGACAATTGTAATCAATTGACATCAGTTGTAGGGTTACAAGAAGTATTGTGAGGAGAATTAAATAAATTACTGCAAAAGGGATTAAGTATCAGTTTATTTAGGATTTGGATTTATAGCAATAATTATAGTAATAAAACCAAGAAATTATTTTAGAAAAGCATTAGTCTTAGGCTGTGATAGCCAAAATTTGATTTGATGTTCATGAGATGTTATGCTGGAAAATATGTGTAAAAAGCAATAAAAATACACACACACACACACACACACACACACACACACACACACACACACACGTCCAGAGGCTTCATGTAAGCAGGAGAGATTGACTGTTTTACAGCTGGCAGTTGGGTTTTCAACTTAGAGAAAAGGCAAGCAAGTGACAACATGATAGAAGTTCATAAAATTAAACATGACATGGAGAAGGTGGGTAGATAAAATGGTTGTTGTTTTTTCTCCTTCTCTCATAACTCTAGAACTCGTGAACATCCAATGAAGCTGAACACTGGAAAATCTGGACAAAGAAAAGAAAGGACTTCTTCATACAATGCATAGTTAAACTAAAGAACTCACTCCCATGAGAGGCAGTGATGGCCACCAACCTAGATGGCTTTAAAAGAGGATTAGACAAATTCATGAAGGGGGGGGGGCAGGCTGTCGATGGCTACTAGCCATGCTGTGTATGCTCTGCCTCCATAGTTGGAGGCAGTAATGCTTCTGAATACCACTTGCTGGAAATCACAGGTGAAGAAGGTGAGAGCCAGTGTGGTGTAGTGGTTAAGAGCGGTAGACTTGTAATCTGGGGAACCGGGTTCACGTCTCCGCTCCTCCACATGCAGCTGCTGGGTTACCTTGGGCTAGTCACACTTCTTTGAAGTCTCTCAGCCCCCACCCACCTCACAGAGTGTTTGTTGTGGGGGAGGAAGAGAAAGGAGAATGTTAGCCACTTTGAGACTCCTTCATGTAGTGATAAAGCAGGATATCAAATTCAAACTCTTCTTCTCCTCCTCCTCTTGTTATCGAATCCTCCTTGAGGGTTTCCCACAGGCACCTGGTTGTCCACTATGAGTTGAGCCATTGGTCTGATCCATTAGGCTTTTCTTATATTCTTATCCAGGGGTGAGCAAACTTTTTCAGCAGGGGACTGGTCCACTGTCCCTCAGACCTTGTGGGGGGCCAGACTACATTTTGGAAAGAAAAAAAAAGTGAACAAATTCCTATGCCACACAAATAACCCAGAGAGGCATTTTAAATAAAAGGACACATTCTACTCATGTAAAAACACGTTGATTCTCGGACCACCCGCAAGCCGGATTGAGAAGGCGATTTGGCCGGATCCAGCCCCTGAGCCTTAGTTTGCCTACCCATGTTCTTATCTAACTAAAGGAAACACCTGGGAGCTCTCTGATTTCTACACTAATAAAATAGAAGCACAACAAAGAGGACCATAGGATATGGGAGGTTGACGCCTCAATGTTCTCTAGTTGTGGGGTTGTTTTCGTTCCACTAATTTAGCCCCAAAATAGTTGGGCTTTGGAGTATGGTTGTTTAACACTTTCCCATGTGCTGTTTTCTGGATCCAAGTTCCTCCACCAAAGTGGGAAAATGCAGGCACTTTATAAGTACCAGAATATATATTTTTCTGTTACAGGGTATATATATATATATATGCTGGATTTTGCACCCAGTTCCATCATGGGATGTAAAATTCGGAAACAATAAACTAACAAACAAATAAATAGGATACATTTAAGATTTTGCTGAGAATATTCAGAAAGAAAAGAGAATCACAAAGCTTCAAAATGGCTGCATGGAAAGACGGCAGTTGCTACAGCTTTGTGCTAAAATAACCTCTTTTCTCCCATTAAGCATTACCAACCTGACCTTATCAACTGGTTCAGCTTGAGTTCCCATCTTCCATGGAGCAGGCTCTCCCCAAGCTGTCATTCACTGCATACAGCAAGTGCAAATGTTCTTGTATGTTTCTGTCATTACATTCCTTTCATCCTTTGAAATATTAATCTGTTGTAGAGGGAAGGAGGGAGAGGGAGAGATGTTCCATGTCTTTACATGCATTTATCACTTCTGGTATGGAAGTTTGCAAATGAGTGAAGCAGCAAGGGGTAGCCACTAGGCAGGACTTCATACATGTACTGTATAAATATTTGACAGTTCAGCCAGGTATTCATACACTATGTTCTGCCAGATGTTCCATAGGAAGTACCCCCTCCCTCCCTACACACAAGCACTTCCCCTCCCACCAGCCTCCTAATAAATTTGGTGGGTTTTTTTTAATGCAACTGCTGTCAGAGTCTTATTTCCTCTCTCTCGCACTATGTCAATAAATACATAGCGGAACATAACATACAAACAACACAACTCTGGTACAAGATCAGACTGTGCCCACTTCTTTGGAAGGCTGATAATAATGTTGTTACCCAACAAAGCCCTGTGTTGGACCCAAAGGCAAAGCCTATTGCTTGCCTTCTCGTTCCACAAAGTGCATTGCAACTAGTATTGTGATATGGGACGTGATTTGGAATCCTTCAGCGTAGATGCTTCCTCCACTAGAGAGATTCATTTCACCATCTGAGGCGAAACAGGAAGGTGCTGCCCTGCGTGATGTAGCCGTGGCTTCTGACCCCTGTGAGACATCATCTCCACACAATCTTGAAGGCCTCTTGAAAGATCCTGCAGGACATTTGCAAGATCTCACCAGAACCCAGAAGCTGCCTCGGCCGCTTCTCCTTGCTTCTCTGGTGGCGGGGGGGGGGGTGGAGGCCATGGAGATGCCCCTTGAATTCCACCGCCTGAGGTCACTGCCTCAGTCTGCCTCATGCATGAGCCAGAACTGCTTGCCTGCTCACTTTGATTCTCAGGAATGACCGACTTAGTGGTGCTGTATGCTCTAGGGCAGGCATCCCCCAACTGCAGCCCACCAGATGTTTTGACCTACAACTCCCATGATCCCTAGCTAACAGGACCAGTGGTTGGGGAAGATGGGAATTGTAGTCCAAAACATCTGGAGGGCTGAAGTTTGGGGGTGTCTGCTCTGGGGTTTCGTCTTATATCCATTGTGGTCCTACCTGTGCTATGCATTTAAAGCAGTATTGTAGCACTTTAAACAGTCATGGCTTCCGTCCAAAAAAAAATCCTAGAGACTGTAGTTTGTTAAGGGTTTGAAGGGTTATTAGGAGATGTCTGTTTCCCTCACAGAGCTGCAGCTCTCAGAGTTCCCCAGGAAGAGGGATTGGCCATTAAGCCATTCTGAGCCACACAAAAACACTCAAGGAGGGTATGGGGGAAGGGTGCTTTGAGAGGTGTGGCTTGGGGAGGAGAAATGGACTGGAGAAAGTCCTGAGGGCCAGAAGGAGAGGCCTGGACAGCTGCATTTGGCCCCCAAGCCTGAGGTTCCACACCCCCGGCTCAGAAATACATACAGATCTCTAGACTCGGATGGTGGGATACGTTTGACTGTGTTGCACTATACAAAGTTCTTATTAATATTTGTAGTGCCATTTGGGAGTTTATGTGGTAATAAAATAAAATTTTAAAATGAATAGGGTTAGTATATAAGCTTTTAATTGGTTACTTATTAATGGCAGCAGGAATATTGATAGCTAGAAACTGGAAAGAAGCAAAGGGTTTAAACGTGCAAAAATGTTATGTAATTTGGGACATAGCACTTTTTGAAAATCTGATGCAAAACCTTCAGGTGGCTAGAAGGCAAAAAAATAACCTCGAGAGACTTTTGTGGCAGACTGGAGACCATTCACACAGCACATGAACAAAGACACTACAGGACCAACAGTTCCAGCCACTTTCTGTAACCTGTGTTAACTTTGCCCTTCACATTTCAGACTCTCTCCACTTCAGTGCTTGTTTGAACTTTGCTATTGTATTTTAGAGCTGAACACAGCCTTCTGAATGGGCAAATGTGGGTGATGGAGATTGCCACATTTGTCTTTTAATGAGAAAAGGAGGGGGCAAAGAATAGTGGGAGATAAACTGCAGTGGAACAGAAACATTATTGCATGTGACGAACACAGGGCGGAATGGAAAACTCTGCCTTCTTATATCCTTAGCCTTTGGCTGCAATTGCAAAGAAACAATTTGAAGTCTTAAAGCATGCTTCTGGATCTTCCTCAGCAAGCACAGCTTGAATTTGACACCTTCTAAAATTTGGCACCCCATCCAGGCCTGTTGGGATTGGTTCCACGCAGGGACTAATCCCCATTGACAGCACTGAATTTAACAGAATCAACTGCAAGTACCACTGGGATAGGTAGGAATCATAGCTGCCCCAGTTGAAAGTCAAGGTGCAGTTGTAAAAGGAGGGTGTACTCGCCGACAGTGATAAAGGGCTTTCAAAAGCAAGCTAGGTAAATTCATGGAGGGTAAGTCCAGCAACGGCTCCTGTCATGATAGCATGGTGCTGATAATGCCAAGGTTGCAGATTTGATCCCTGTTTGGGACAGGTGCATCTTCCTGCGTTGCAGGGAGTTGCACAACATGATCCTTGGGGTCCCTCCCAACACTATGATTCTATATGCAACCTCCAGCCATCGAATGGCATTCATGCCCTGCTTGTGGACTAAGAAGAGGCATCTGGCTGGCCAGTGTG
The DNA here is from genome assembly GCF_963506605.1 of Zootoca vivipara. Lineage (NCBI taxonomy): Eukaryota > Metazoa > Chordata > Lepidosauria > Squamata > Lacertidae > Zootoca > Zootoca vivipara. The sequence goes on along the minus strand of NC_083281.1, from coordinate 31,244,305 downwards.
GAAGACAGCATCCAGGATTATATGGGCCAATGGTCTGATCCAGCAAAACTCTACTTAGGTTCTTACATTGCCTGGGAACCTTTTTTTCCCCCATTTATGCTGCAAGATGGAAGCAAAAGAGAAAGAGTTTGCAAGAGGTTACCGGCAGCAAATATTATTCCAACTTAAGTGTTCTATTTTGAGAACATATAGCAGCTTTTAAATTCACACCGCTGATGGGTGTTGGGAGATTAAAACATATACTTCTCTGTCTGCCTTCTGCAGCAGGCAAACCTGTAGAGTTGAAAACCACCACAACTGGAAATTTCTAGTTGTTGTTGTTGTTGTTGTTTTTGTTTTTTAAAAAGAGCATTTCCATCCTCAGTTGACACCAACTTTTTCTCTCCTCCACCCCTTCAGGGCTTGAAAACAATTCTAAATGCACTTACCTGTGAATTTTTGAACTGCCAATTCCTTATAAATAGTAAGGCACCGTCACTTCTGAAAGGACAAATCAACCATTTTTCCTTCAGTGATAGTGCTCCAGGCATTTGCATTTCAAAGAATCAAGCTGAATTAATTTCAGACGAAATGTAAATAAGGCACCTGGATGCTAATCAAGAAAGTAAACAGCAAATTTGGATATAGATTTTTTTCATGAATAAAACAGCGTGTTAAAGAGGCAGCACCCTGGCAGGACATCTTGAGCTGTGTGCTCCTACAGGATTCTTTCATTAACATGGGGGGAGTGTTGAGGGGAAAGGTGTGAACTAAAAGGAGGAAAGGTTTCTCCCATAACAGAAAATATGTTTTAAAAGACCCTTAACTACATAATTCTAGGTCACAACTGAAAACCTGTTGCTACAGCTTAGTGGCAGAGCATCTGCTTGGCACACAGAACTTCCAAGGTCCAGTCCCTGGCATCTCCAGGCAGGGCTGGGAGAGGACCCTGTCTGAAACTATGGATAGCTGTTGCCAGTCTGTGGGCAGACTATACTGAAGTAGATGGGCCAGTGACCTGACTCTGAATAAGGAGACTTCCAGTGTGCCTGTGTACTGGTGGAACTTTGGGCACAGCCCCGAGGGAAACTACAGTGGTGCCTCGCTTAACGAATGCCCTATTTAACGAAATTTCCGCTTAACAAAAGGATTTTTCGAGCGGAGGTTGCCTCGCTAGACGAATGCATTTTACGAAAAATTCGTCTAGCGAATCGCGGTTTCCCATAGGAATGCATTGAAATTCAATTAATGCGTTCCTATGGGCAAAAAAAAATTCAAAAAAATTTCAGTGCATTCCTATGGGATTCGCTAGACGAATTTTTCACTATAAGAAAAGACCCGTGGAACGAATTAATTTCGTCTAGCGAGGCACCACTGTAATGGATTCTGAGATGGAAATCACTGAAACGAACATTTCAGGTGTTTGCGGCAAAAAAGGGGGTGGGGTGAAATGCAGCCCCTGAACATGGCTGGGGATGGCAAAGGTGGGTTCACCATTTGCAGACTGCCCTGGGTGCAGAATTGTTCCAGGGCATTATGGGAGTAGGCAAAGGTGGAGATTGCTGTTCCGGCACCTGGTGTGCACCTGGGGGCAGGGCTAGTCACCCAGGGGAGCAGGGCGAGCATCCCAGGGGGGCAAGGCAGGGATGTCACCCCCCCCTCAGGGATGACACCCGGGGCAGACCGCACCCACCACACACCCCTTCCTCCACCAGTGGGAGTACGGCTGTAGAACTCTGCCCCTACAATGGCACCACTATCATAGAATCATAGAATCATAGAGTTGGAAGAGACCACCAGGGCCATCCAGTCCAACCCCCTGCCAAGCAGAAAACACCATCAAAGCATTCCCGACATATGCCGTCAAGCCTCCGCTTAAAGACCTCCAAAGAAGGAGACTCCACCACACTCCTTGGCAGCAAATTTCACTGCCGAACAGCTCTTACTGTCAGGAAGTTCTTCCTAATGTTTTGGTGGAATCTTCTTTCTTGTAGCTTGAATCCATTATCTTTTCTCTTATACCTGAAGCAAACATTTCTCTTCTCCTCCCACTTAATTTGGAGATTATGGAACATAGGGAACCACCGTTCTACTGAGTCACATCACTTGCCCATTTAGCTCATGGGTGAGGGGGCCTGTTGGCCCTCCAGATGTTGGAGGGCTCTCAATTCTCATCAGCCCCAGCAAGCATGGTGAATGATTGGGGCAGTGGGAGTTGTTGTCCAACATAATCTGAAGGGCCACTAGTCCCTCCACCCCTGTCAACTCCAGCATTTTTAAAGGTCCTCAGGCAAGACACTCTCCAAGCCCCACACCTCAGCTGGGAATCCTGATTGCAGCAGGTGGGAGCCTTTCTTGGGTGCAGACCCACCAGATATACCCATCATTCAGCCAAGACCCTGAGGTCCAGCGCCGAGGGCCTTCTGGCGGTTCCCTCGCTGCAAGAAGTGAGGTTGCAGGGAACCAGGTAGAGGGCCTTCTCAGTAGTGGCGCCCACGCTGTGGAACACCCTCCCAGCAGATGTCAATGAAATAAACAACTATTTGACTTTTAGAAGACATCTGAAGGCAGTCCTGCTTAGGTAGGATTTTAATGTTTGATATTATTATTATTATTATTATTATTATTATTATTATTATTATTATTATTATTGAAGGGACGCGGGTGGGGCTGTGGGTTAAACCTCTGAGCCTAGGGCTTGCCAATCAGAAGGTCGGCGGTTCGAATCCAGGGTGAGCTCCCGTTGCTCGGTCCCAGCTCCTGCCAACCTAGCAGTTTGAAAGCACGTCAAAGTTCAAGTAGATAAATAGGGACTGCTACATCGGGAAGGTAAAAGCGGTTTCCGTGTGCTGCTCTGGTTCGCCGGAAGCAGCTTTGTCATGCTGGCCACATGACCTGGAAGCTGTACGCTGGCTCCCTCGGCCAATAACGCGAGATGAGCTCTGCAACCCCAGAGTCGGTCAAGACTGGACCTAATGGTCAGGGGTCCCTTTACCTTATTATTATTATTATTATTATTATTATTATTATTATTATTATTACCCCGTCCATCAGGCTGGGTTTCCCTAGCCCCTGTGGGAAGCTTCCAACAAAGATTAAAAATACATTAATACATCAGACATAAAAAACTTCCCTAAAGAGGGCTGCCTTCAGATGTCTTCAAAACGTCAAATATTTGTTTATCTCTTTTATTGTGTTTTTAAAATTCTGTTGGGAGCCACCCAGAGTGGCTGGGGATACCCAGCCAGATGGGTGGGGTATAAATATGTTGTTGTTGTTGTTGTTGTTGTTGTTGTTGTTGTTGTTGTTGTTGTTGTTGTTATTCCTGCCTTTCATCCAGGTGACTTGAGAAATTCAAGAAGAGGAATCCTAAGTTAATACTACCTCCTCGAAATCCCCCTGTTTCCTCCTCCCTTCCCCTTGCCTGACCAATCTTTTCAAGCTTTCTGCGAAAAACGTTGCATCTTTGTTAACTTCCTTTAGCTGGCTAAACTGTTCCCTCTGCTGACGGAACCAAGGAACAGCTGATCTGCCAACCCAAATGATGTTGACTACAGCTTAGACTTGAGGCTTCCTCAACCTGGGCTCTCCAGATGTTTTGAGACTACAATTCCCATCATCCCTGACCACTGGTCCTGCAGCTAGGGCTCATGGGAGTTGTAGGCCAAAAACTTCTGGAGGGCCGAGGTTGAGGAAGCCTGGCTTAGACTAATTTGGGTGGGGGCAACAGCAGGTATTTCACAATCATCTGTCCCATGACAAAATGTTCTTTTAAAGAATGGAGGAACAGAGAGCAAATACAGTACATCACATTTGTATTTGGTGCAAAACAATGGAGATTTGACCTCCGAAAAGGAAAGATTCTGTGTTTCATTTCATATTCTGTTTTCTGAATGTCTGAGGCCCCCTCTGCACCATACATTTACAACTGTATCATACCAATGTAAACAGTCAGGCTTCCCCCAAATAATCTTGGGGTTAGTGTGGTGCATTAAGGGTGCTGACCTAGTTGGGATTTGAACCCTAGTCTCCTGGGTCCTAGGGACCCAGGTGGCGCTGTGGGTTAAACCACTGAGCCTAGGGCTTGCCGATCAGAAGGTCGGCGGTTTGAATCCCTGTGACGGGGTGAGCTCCCGTTGCTTGGTCCCAGCTCCTGCCAACCTAGCAGTTCGAAAGCACGTCAAAATGCAAGTAGATAAATAGGAACCGCTACAGTGGGAAGGTAAACGGCGTATCCATGTGCTGCTCTGGTTTGCCAGAAACGGCTTTGTCATGCTGGCCACATGACCTGGAAGCTATACGCCGGCTCCCTCGGCCAATAATGCAAGATGAGCACGCAATCCCAGAGTCGGTCACAACTTGACCTAATGGTCAGGGGTCCCTTTACCTTTACCTTACCTCCTGGGACCTAGTTTGACACTCTAACCACTACACCACACTGACTCTCAAGTGTGCATAGGATTGCAGCCAGGCTCAGCAAACCTATAGACCCCCAGATGGCATTCCAGAGGCCAACAGAACACTTTCTCCTTATCTCCCTGAGAGTTCCGACTTTAGAGAGGGAACTTCAATGTTAGATTCCCCTCCCACTAAGAAATTCAGTTTGATATGCATTTTCAGTATACGTTGCTTAGTAGTAGTAATGCAAACCTACCTAATTTGCACATCCTGTAAGAACATGCAAGTCAAAATATAGCCACCCTTCAAAATTCTCACTTCTCCTTAATGTGTGCAGGAAATGTTTATACTAGGGGACATTGCTTGTTAAAATGTGTTTATTAGGCAAACATTGCATGGAAAAATGTGCATTGCTGGGAGAAACTGATGGATTTCTGTGATGACTTCTTTTTTTAATGCAGACTGTTGTGGAAAGGATGTGACATTGAAATTAAGATTAGAAAGATGAAAAATTGAAACAAAAACAGGTGAATTCACCCATCCCTACACACCTACTCCAGATGCAACAGTGGTCCTTCTCAACAACATCAGAGCTCCAACTTCACCAGCATCAAAAGGCACGTGTTCTGTGAGTGAATTAGGGGTGTGCAGAGGATGCAAATGATGCAATGCCTTCCAAGTATCATGACAAACCCTCAAACTGGAGATTAAACCACAACAGCCTTTGAACTGGCACCGTTTAATTCCAAATCATTTTCATTTATTTTAGAAGAAGAAGAAGAGTTTGGCTTTGGTATCCCGCTTTATCACTACCCGAAGGAGTCTCAAAGCAGCTAACATTCTCCTTTCCCTTCCTCCCCCACAACAAACACTGTGAGGTGAGTGAGGCTGAGAGACTTCAAAGAAGTGTGACTAGCCCAAGGTCACCCAGCAGCTGCATGTGGAGGAAAGGAGACACGAACCCCTGTTCACCAGATTACGAGTCTACCGCTCTTAATCACTACACCATATACTATTCTTTTCATTACAATTCCTCCTCGTATGTTATACGTTTTGGCTTTTAAGGGCCATGACTTCCTTCAAACCTTCCATATGATTTTTTATATATTTCATTTCAAATTTCTGTATTTTCACTACCTAACCATTGCTTTCAAACTTTAACATCCAAACTTTAACATCACAAAATTTCATCTCTACAATGATTTTTATATCTTCACTGCAATGCTTCTTGCAGTCCTAGCAACGTATTTAATTGACTACAATTGTCTTTTAAATAATTAACAAATCTTGTCTAGTCCACTGTTCTCGGATTCTTCCTGTTATTTTGGCCGCATACTCTGTTAACTTCACTATCCGCTCTTCCTTTGTCGGTAATTCCTCGTTTCCATTTCTGTGCTAGTAAAATTCTCGCCGCAGTTGTTGCATGTCGAAACATTTAACATCTTGTCTGTTAATGTCCGTACCTACAATTCCCAATAATTTCATCCCACTGTTTCCAGTGGGAGGGGAGAAGAAGCTGGAGATGAAAAGGAAGAAGAGGAAGAATGCTGAACCCAGGAAAAGATGGCGGAGTGCAAGCTGAAGCCAGTGAGAGTCCAAAGGAGCATTGGATGAGATGGAAGAGCCAACTTTGGTTCCCACATTCCTCAGTCCTGCAGCCTTGGGGTCCTGGGTCACTTGCCCCTTCTACCAAAAGCAATGCTAGCCAATGATTCCAAAGTGTGTCCTTTATTGTGCCCCATAGGCAGGGCCGTCTTTAGCAGATGCAGTGCCGGGGTGCAAATATCCACCCAGCGCCCCCAAATCATCAAGGATAGTGGGGTGGGGAAGCTGCACACTGCCAGCCATGAGGGAGGGGGCACAACTCTCCCCCATGCCGCTGCAGGAGAGCAATCCCCGCAGAGGCTTGGGTGGGAAGCTGCATGCCCACCAGCTATATAGTTGGCGGGGTGCAGATTCCATCCTAAGCCTCTGCAGGGATCGCTGTCCTCCTGCAGAGGTTTGGAGGCAAGCTGCCCCCCTGCCAGCCATATGGTTGATGGGGCACAGCTGGTGGGCATACAGGGAAAGGGGAGGCCAGTGGCAAAGCTGCACAGCTCCCCTGAGAGGCCAGCGCCCTGGCGCAACACACCACTAAGTCCTATGGGAAAGATGGCTCTGCCCGTAGGTGTAGCTTCTAGCTGCTGCGAGGCTATTAAATGCCGGCAATTGGAAATGACAACACACCAGAACCACCAAGGATGGTCCCAAGTCCTAAAGTGACCTGTTTCTTCAGTTTCCAGGTGTAACTGCTATAACAATCTGATTTCAGCGGACTGGAACTGATATCATTGGTACAGTCAGGTCATTTTAGAGCTGCATTTTTGGGAGGGGTGGGGAGGACTTTTTAGATGGTATTACTTCAACTCACATCAAAACTTGATGTGAGCCCTGCTGTGTTTTGGGAGACCTCCTGCTCACCCTGAGTGGGACCATGGTAGGGATGGGGAAGGAATTCGGTTGAATTTGGATTTCAGCATGAGTCTACCTAGGTTGGACTTTCAAAAACAATATGCAAACTGAAACACAGCTGTCCTTCAATACCTCTCAGATTTTGTGAAGCCATCCTCCTATCAAATAATGCACGCATGCATGCAAAAGTGTTTATTGGGGGAAAGTGTGCCAAAAAGATTACGCAATATACATTGTTGGAAATGACATACATTGTGGCACATGAAGTCAGCTATCCATTGTCCTTGGATAGAGACGGGGGAGAAATATAATTCAGTTTGCATTTAAAGGTGAACCTCACTAATTCATACTTTTCTGAACCGTTCACAAACAAAAACACAGCCATTCATTGAAATCTGCGCTTCTCTGAATTTTGCAGAGCAGTTCTCCAGCCAAGTAATGGATACAACAATGCATGTGTTAGGGTAAATTGTGCATATAAATGCATATACAGTGGTACCTTGCAAGACGAATGCCCTGCAAGACGAATTTTTTCGCAAGACGAATGCGTCTTGCGATCTGATGGTGACTCGCAAGACGAATTCGTTTTACAAAAAATTCGTCTTGCGAATCGTGGTTTCCCATAGGAATGCATTGAAATTTAATTAATGCGTTCCTATGGGGGGATTTCAATGCATTCGTATGGGAAACCGCGATTTGCAAGACGAATTTTTCGCAAAATGAATTGACTCGTGGAACAAATTAAATTCGTCTTGCGAGGCACCACTGTTTTGTGAAAATGGCATGGAAAGAGGCTTTATGTTAGGAGAAATGGCTTGCCCAAGTGTGCACACAAGGCAAAAATTGCATACAAATATGTGTATATTAGGAGAAAATTGCACTAAAATCCCTATGAGCTTTGATGAGGACTTTTTATTTAAATAAAAATAAAAATGGCAGAGCAGTGCAGAAATGTGGAGAACACAACTTAAGGGTGGGTAGGGATGAGAAACCATGGAAAATAGACTGATCTATCCATTCTTAGACACATGCCCTGAAATCCCATCTTAATGGCACCACTGCCCAGAAGAGCAGTCCACTCTACAATGGAGAAACCACACATCTTTGTCTTGCTCCCCAAAGCATTACACAGACACTCAAGGAAAGACTCCAATGTGAACATTTGTGTTTATTTTGTTCCTTTTTATAAATGGGCACAACACATGAGTAATAAAAAAAATAGACATTACCATTACAGTGCTACATTGGCAAAGATTATTTTTTAATATTTTTTTAAGGTTTTGGCCATCGACTCTGGACAAAAACAATTAAACATTTTTATTATTTGTTTATTATTTGTTTCCCCACCCTCCATTCATAAAACAGACACTAAATAGCAATTTCAGTACTAAACTCTAGAAGAGTTATGTACATACAAAAAAAATGATTTTAAGACATGTTTTACCTTTAAAAATATTTACATGCATTGCTCCCCCGTGTTAGCAAAATAGTACACATTGGTATTTTGCCTAACGTTAAAAGATTTCCATTATCCCATGATTTGTAGCTCCCATAAGAGATTTGCAGAGGTATCTATTTGCTTGTCAAAACACTCCAGGAGGCATTTTTTTGGGGGGTGGATGGATATCAATGCTTTGTTTTTATTTATTTATTGGAATTTTATACACGTTGGGTTCCTATTTACAAGACAAGTGGGGCGGGATTTTGTCTTGAAGACACAGAAAACAATGAGGCTGTTCTATCAAGCAGGCTGTTGCGCTGGCAATTATTTTAAAAAAGCAGTTTTATAAAACAGTGTACAGATAAGGGGTTGTAGCTGACCAGGATGCAATCCTAGCCAGGTCTACCCAGAAGTAAGTCTTATTGAATTCAACGACTTACACCCAGGTTAAGTGATGCTAGGATTGCAGCTTGTCATACTCAAAGTAGGCCCATTAAAATGAATTAACATGACTAGCTGAAGTCCATTCATTTCAGTAGCTCTACTCTGAGTGTAACTTAGTCAGATACAACCCTCTCCTTTTTTTGCTTTTAGTCTGATTTGATTGTCAATTGTAAAGATATTATATTCGATCCCAGCCACAAACACATCTACAAACGCTACATCTGTGGCACTCCAGCTCTGGAGGCCTTGGGGAAAGTATTGAGGAAACTCCCACAGACATGACTAAATCTTGGGGCAATGACAATGTATTCAAAGTTGAAAGCTAAGGGCTTGCACCTGTTATGACCTTCTGGATATGCTTGCTGGACTCCAACTCTCATGAGCTCCAGCCAACATGCCCAACGATCAGAGATGATGGGAGTCCAATAACACCTTGAGGACATCAGTTGAAGAAGGCTTCTTTAATCAGATATATCAGGAGTGGAGAACCTTTCACCTTCCATTAGATTCCAACCCACACCAGCTGCAGCCATGGATGATGGAATTTGTAGTCCAGCAACATCTGCAGGGCCACAGATTTGATTCCTATATAGTGTTCATTGTGTGGCCTGGCCATGAGGTTGCTGTCCCGCACCCACTTAGTAGGAGTAAGTCTCATTAAACTCAGTGGGACTTATTTCCCAATAGACATGTGTAGGATTGCACTTTAAGGAAGATGTGTCAGGCAAACTTGTGTGTCATTAAAAGGTCCACAAATGATCTTTATTTTTATAGATATTATGAAGTTGGGGTACCATTTTTTTAAAAAATGCCTCAAGTTCCAAACTGTATTGATTTAGATCTAGGAACACAAGATGAACATTAACTGAGCCACCAGGTGGGGTGGGGAATCCTCAAAGTTTGAAGAAGTACAAAGAAATATTTAGGGAAGGGGAACACAAATGGAGAAATGATTGAACATTGCTGGCTAACAGAGAGCTGGAAAAGGAAAAATGGGAGTAGGGAAGAAGTGGGCAAAGCTGTCTGGCTGGAACCCTGAACAGAAGCACTCCACACTGCAACATTTTGTTACAGGTCCTTGTGCATCTTAATGGTGATTTTGACCTCCTGGAAAAGGAACCGGAGCTTCATCTACCCTTGTCAGTCATCTGCTCGGCCTGGCGTCTTTGAAAAATTTAGATGTCCTGGTGCCCACCAATATAAACAGGGTTTTTCCTTGCTTATGTACACATTTTAAATTAATATTCTGTGTGTATCTATATGTACATACAAAAACATGTACATATATACATTAACTACATACATATACATACACACATATGCATACACACACCGTAACATATTCACATCGTCCCCACAATCAAACCTCTGCCCACTGGAGGTGGTTTGGTTCCATTCAGTAGGGTTGTAGCAAAGCCCCTTGGTAAGACTCAAGCAAAATGTTATGTAATAGAAATGCAGTGACCTTTCCCAAGAAACTGAAGGCCTTTTGAAGTCTTAAAGCTAGGAGAAGAGAGCATCCCATTAATCTTTAAGTGGAGCAAAATTGCCAATTAACTTTGGTTGGTGGGATGAAAGGAGATCATGCTTTGTTGCAGAGATCATTTTTGAGTGGAAAATTTCAGCCAGTATCTAGAGGATCAAGAGGGGGAAGACAAGAAGCACACAAGAGCTAGCAACACTGGCTGTCGCGCAACCATCAACCTTCATCATAGAAAGTCAATGGATTTGCAGGAGAATATTTTACGTTTCCAGTTAGAAGATTATTTAGATATTTGATTGCTAGGGAAATACAATTGCTTTGCAATAGAACACAGGGGAGGTACATTTTGGCCCTCCAGATGTTGCTAGACTACAACTTCCGTTATCCATGCTGTCTGGAGCTGATGTGGCTTATAGTTTAACAACACATGGAAGGAAGCAGGTTCCCAGTCTTTGCAATAGATGCATGCTTTGAGAAAGAGCATCTAAATTGTGGAGAATGGGTCCGTTTTTCTCCACATTGCAAAGGCACCAGAACACTGCAGACCATTCTTTCAAAGCCAGACGAATCTCAGAAAGAAAGAATTCAGGATGTTGAACTGGTTTAATTCCAGTTTCCCTTTGCCTATTCACTTTGGCCCTTAGAAAAAGACTAACAACATAATCAGAAGTCCCAGGACAGACCAAAATGTTCAATGAGCTGTGTATGCTTTGGTCATTAAAATTGCTCAGATGTTATATAAACATTTTTTGAGAAACACTTCCAGGTATTTGTGAGTTGCTTCTGCTCACTGATGTTTATTCCATTTCTAATGTGCCGATCAGGATCACATACCTGTAGAACTAAGGTAGGCAAAGTGGTGTTATCTCCAGTTGTTGGACTCCCAACTTCCATTAGCTCCAGCCAATGCTCAGGAATGATGGGAGATGGAGTCCAACAATATTGGCATGACACCCTGTTGCCTACCCCTACAGTAGAATGTTTGTTAAGAAGACATTTCCTGGTATGCACTTTTTGTCTTTGGTGGGCCAGGGAGTGCAGGCTCTAGCTGCTCAAGTAACTGATTACAATATTATATACCCTCCTTTGTTCAAGGAGAAAGGTCCTCATCAATGTACAAAGCACTTGAGATCTGCATTCTTCATTTCAGGGAAGGAAGTCATCCCTGTTTGAATGATTATACAGTACTGGAATGAATGCAGACTACTGTGTGGATCTCTTGGCAGAATGGCATGCTTCACAGCATGGCTTAGCTGGTTTGCCTTCCTTTATCTTTTAATGCCTTCCCCCAACCAGGTGCCTTTCAGGCTAACATCCTCCCTGACCATTGGCCATGCTGGCACAGTGGCACACTCAGAAAAAGGACATCTTTGTGTAACAAATCACTTTTGTTCCAATTTCCTCATTTCACTGAGCTGAATTTTCACGGTGTTGTGGCATAAACACACACATAATCAATCAGTCAGTCAGTCAGTCACAGAGATTGATGAAGTTCCTTCCTCCAATCTAATCAGCCATGTTTCTATATTTACACACACAAAAAGCCCCTTTTCTAATGTAGTAAAGGAGTCGACACCTGTAGAAAATTATTTTTGGAAATTTGTGCTGGATCATTTCCATTAACTCTGTCACAGCAAATAGGCCTGTCATGTTGTCGGACAACAGGGGCAATAGCAAAGTTTGGTGTCCATGACCAAAGTGTGTCTTTGATTGCTACCTGCATGAAGAGGCTTCCTTATTTTTAAACATGCACTGTTTCTCTGGGATTAAACACATATGGGCATCTCCGCTGCCCCCTTAAAGAGTAACTGTTGTAACGCTCACCTTCTGTCACTAGGTGTCGCTAAAGTGCAGCTGTGTTCAGCCTTAGCTTCTTATGGATACAACACTACAGAGGCACCTAATAGAATGTGCACACTCTTAGAAAGAAGGACAATATCTTGGAAAACAGCTGCTTCTTCATTGGCTTTTAGGAGGACCTAATAAATCTCTCATTTTCCAACAGCCGCTAGATATTCTACAAAGAGAAACAACTACAAAAAAGCTGCATCAGACTGAAAGTGACTACTGATGAGAATTGCAACTCAAGAGTTATGGCGATATGTCCTTTGTGTGGGTACCAATAATCAAAACTCACATGGAACAAAGTTAAACTCAGATCCATCAATCGCTGCATAAACTCACCCAGAGTCCCAAAGTGTCACAGATACAGCAAAAGCATTGCCTAGTTTCTGCATTTAAAAAAAGGGAACTTCATAATAAAATCAAGATATTAAAGAGAAATTTTTAAAACTCCCCCCCCCCCGCATGAGATTTCAGGCTTTTACTGCCAGTTACTTAAAGTCTTTGTCGTCTTTTCTGCACGCAAACCAGTAGGACCTTGCAGTGCTTTGGGTATATTACAAAGGCTGAAGTCTTTAGGCACAATTATCTGGGAGTGAGCCCCATGTGAATGTAGTGAGGCTTATTTCTGAGTCAGCATGCATGGAATTACATTGGAAATCAGTGTAAAAACCATTAGAAACCAGACACAAAGATGCTTCTCAAGAGTTTCTAATCTACATGCATGAGGATAATTGGTGTAAAGCTGGAAGAATTTTAAAGACACCCAGGAGTTCAAAGGAAAAGTGACAAGATTAATAGTCATGGAAGCGTTGGGTTGGATCCAACTAATGTCTACTCAGAGTACATCCAGTGAAATTAATGGACCGAAATTAGTCATACCCATTAATTTCAGTGGGTCTACCCTAAGAATGATTGACATTGGATACAACCCACTGAAATTAATGGGGGGTTGGAACTAACTCAAGAGTAGCCAATGTGGTTCGCACCAAATGTTGAATTCCAACTCCCATTGGCCTCTATCAGCATCAACAATGGTTTGTGATGATGGGAGCTGGAGTCCAATAATACCTGGAATGTACCATATTGGCTACCGCTGGGTGAAACTGATTTAGTAGTTTCAATCACAAAAGCTCAACGATGCTGCTTTCATTTCCTTTGAGATATTAACATTCAGCAGGAAAGATAACCTACAGGTAACCAGTGCTGTTGGACTACAACACACATCATCCCTGACCATTGGCTATGCCGACTGGGGCTGATGGGCATTACAATCAGGCAGCATTTGGAGAGCATCATATTGGCTTGTGCTAAGCTGACAGAAGAAGCATGAACAATGAGATTTGTAGCTGTAATAGAATAATAGGATCGGAAGGTTATTGCCAAGATCTGCTGGTTCAGCTAGGCTGGAATGAATTATGGTTATTCATTGCACAACCTGAGAATCTACCATGAAGCCAGTTCCTTCAGCACATGGGCAACATTTTCAAAGTTTTCTGAATGGGAGACCAGCCCCCCTTATTCACACGCATCAAGGCAGCACAGTGCTCACTACAAGACAGGTAACTCGACTCTTTGGAACCAATTCCTACATGAATCGGGCAAACTGCCAACCTCATTCTCCTCCCATTGTTGATTAGTGTAATGGCAATATTGATGGTGGGTTGGGATTGACATATCTGCATTTGTTTAGCATTACCACCTTTGGTAAACTTTAATTTCAAAATCAGAGGAGGGATTCCAATGTACTCTCCCCCCCCCAATGCTTCCCCCCTTTTTTTGCTCGCTTGCCTTAATGTAGAGAACAAAAATATTGTTGGGTCAACTTTGCTCTCACTGTGGTTTGCTGTGGGATAAAATGGGTATGATCTGTTTGCTGTTGTTCATAGATGCACACACTTCTCCATCAAAACCTCCAGAAACAGACAGCTACACAGCTTCCCATCCTAAAAAAACCCCAAATTGTTTCTAGAACAACTTTTCCCCCTCCTTGGCATCTATTGTCCTGCATACTTACCTGGGAATTGGTCTCGCTGAACTGAGTAGGCATTCATAAGATTGCAGCAGTTCACATCAGATATTCAAAATAGCACGCGAAGGCTTAAACCAGGCATAGGCAAACTCGGCCCTCCAGCTGTTTTGGGACTACAATTCCCATCATCCCTGACCACTGGCCCTGTTAGCTAGGGATCATGGGAGTTGTAGTCCCAAAACATCTGGAGGGCCGAGTTTGCCTATGCCTGGCTTAAACTATGCGGCAAATGGCAAGTACCACACCCCACATCCCCAGTGTGCCCTGCTCCCACATCCCCCTCTCCCAACTTTTGCACACTGAGCATGAGGGTTTGCTTGGACATACCTTACACTGAGTTGGACGGTTGATACATCCAGTTCAGTATTGTCTATGATGACAGGCAGCAGCTTTCAGGGGTTTCAGGTAGGAGTCCTCCTCATCCCTACCCAGAAATGCCAGGGGTTGAACCTGGGGCTTACTGTATGCAAGTAAGGTGCTCTACCACAGAGCAATGGCCCTTCCCCAATAGTTAGAATCCTCAAAGGTTAGAATCCCACACACACATTTCAGTTGGGAATCCTGATTGCACTGAATGTGTAAAAATCAGAGGTATATCCAACATTCATGGGAACATTGTGGGCAGGACCTGCATGCATGCCCCACTCTAACCCCAAACCCTATACATGTGGACTCAGAAGTAGGTCCTATTGGCTTAAATGGGGCATACTCCCAGGGAAGCATAGCTGCCAAGTTATCCCTTTTTTTAAGGGATTTTCCCTTATGCTGAATAGGCTTCCTCGCGAGAAAAGGGAAAACTTGGCAGCTATGCAGGGAAGTGTGGGTATGATCGCAGCCTAAGTTAAATGTATTTTGTTGCTATAAGTCAGCTGCCCTTCAGGTGTCTTAAACAACAGCTCCCATCATCCCAACCCAGCCGATGGAAATTGTTGTCCAAAACACCTGGAGGGCACCAGGTTAGCAAAGGCTACCATATGTTCATTCTGCTACTTCCTTTACTGGTTTTGCCAGCCTGCTTTTTGAAAAGTTAAGCAGAGATCCCAACTTTCCTTTGTATACCCAATGTGCCAAGCTCAGTAACAACTTTGTGGCTCAACTCTGAAACTTCCCCCGTTTACTTATATATCTCTGAACTGTGATCATCTGGCCTGCTGCTCCAGCCAAGGTGTGTGTACAGCATTCAGTCAATGCAATTTGAATGGGCATTTGCCAATACATATTGGCATCTTGCAATAGCATCCTATTAGTGATGCATAATCTAAAACACCCTTATCACCCACTGGTGGTTTTCAGTTGCGTTTTCCCCACCCATCTTGGGGTTTTTTATTTTTTAGTACCCTTGGCTTTCTGATATGTAAGAGTGAACATTTGTCTTTACTTGCCTTCATTTTTATTGCATACAGTTCAGTCTCCAATATATCCAATTTATCCGTTTGGTCCCTCTGTGGCATTTGGCCCGTAGGTCATCTGCAAATCTATGGTTACAGGTAGGTAGCCGTGTTGGTCTGGATCGAAGTAAAATAAAAAAATTCCTTCAGTAGCACCTTAAAGACCAACTAAGTTTTTATTTTGGTATGAGCTTTCGTGTGCATGCACACTTCTTCAGATACAGTGAAATGGAAGTTTCCAGGCACTTATGTAGAGAAGGGGTGGGGAGGGGTGGGGATGGGGATGGGGAGGGGGGATCACTCAGAAGGGTGGTGGAAATGGGTGATTGACTGACTGATAGCTGTTGATGACCGCAAACGACTGCAAATGGTTTTGCATGAAAAAGCAAGGGTTGAGATGGCTGAAGATCGCTTATCATGTATAATGTGATAAGAACCCGATATCTCTGTTCAAACCAGGTCCCTCCATGGTTTTGAGCTTGGTGATAAGTTGCAATTCAGCAACTTCTCTTTCCAGTCTATTTCTGAAATTCTTTTGTAGTAAGACAGCTACTTTGAGATCTTGTATAGAATGTCCTGGGAGATTGAAGTGTTCTCCTACTGGTTTTTCTGTCTTCTGGTTCCTGATGTCAGATTTATGTCCATTTATCCTTTGGCGTAGGGTTTGGCCTGTTTGTCCAATATAGAGAGCTGAAGGGCACTGTTGGCATTTGATGGCATACACAATGTTAGAGGATGAGCAATTAAATAGTCCTGAGATGGTATGTTGGATGTTGTTGGGGCCAGTAATGGTGTTGTCTGGGTGTATGTGGCAGCAAAGTTGGCATCTGGGTTTATTGCAGGCTCTGGTACCAGTGTCCATGTTAAGTCTGGTGGTTGTATTATTGTGGGTGAGGAGTTGTTTAAGATTGGGTGGCTGTCTGTAGGCAATGAAAGGTCTTCCTCCCAGAGCTTGAGAAAGGGAGCGGTCATTGTCCAGGAGAGGCTGTAGATCTCTGATGATGCGTTGTACTGTTTTAGCTTGGGAGCTGTATGTGATGACTAGTGGTGTTCTGTTATTTTCTTTTTTGGGTCTGTCTTGCAGCAGGTTCTCTCTAGGTATCTGTCTGGCTCTGTTGATCTGTTGTTTAACTTCATCAGGTGGATATTTTAGTTCTAAAAAGGTTTGCTGTAGATCTCTTAGGTGAGATTCTCTGTCTGTAGAGTTGGAACAGATGCGGTTGTAACGTAAGGCCTGGCTGTATACGATGGATTGTTTGGTATGTTTGGGATGGTAGCTAGAAGCATGTAGATATGTTTGTCGGTCAGTTGGTTTTCTGTATAAGGTGGTGTCTATACGTCCATCCTGTATTTTTATAGTAGTGTCCAAAAAATGTATTTCTTGCATAGATTGGTTCATTGTTAGGTTGATGGTGGTTCACCCCACCATCAACCTAACAATGAACCAATCTATGCAAGAAATACATTTTTTGGACACTACTATAAAAATACAGGATGGACGTATAGACACCACCTTATACAGAAAACCAACTGACCGACAAACATATCTACATGCTTCTAGCTACCATCCCAAACATACCAAACAATCCATCGTATACAGCCAGGCCTTACGTTACAACCGCATCTGTTCCAACTCTACAGACAGAGAATCTCACCTAAGAGATCTACAGCAAACCTTTTTAGAACTAAAATATCCACCTGATGAAGTTAAACAACAGATCAACAGAGCCAGACAGATACCTAGAGAGAACCTGCTGCAAGACAGACCCAAAAAAGAAAATAACAGAACACCACTAGTCATCACATACAGCTCCCAAGCTAAAACAGTACAACGCATCATCAGAGATCTACAGCCTCTCCTGGACAATGACCGCTCCCTTTCTCAAGCTCTGGGAGGAAGACCTTTCATTGCCTACAGACAGCCACCCAATCTTAAACAACTCCTCACCCACAATAATACAACCACCAGACTTAACATGGACACTGGTACCAGAGCCTGCAATAAACCCAGATGCCAACTTTGCTGCCACATACACCCAGACAACACCATTACTGGCCCCAACAACATCCAACATACCATCTCAGGACTATTTAATTGCTCATCCTCTAACATTGTGTATGCCATCAAATGCCAACAGTGCCCTTCAGCTCTCTATATTGGACAAACAGGCCAAACCCTACGCCAAAGGATAAATGGACATAAATCTGACATCAGGAACCAGAAGACAGAAAAACCAGTAGGAGAACACTTCAATCTCCCAGGACATTCTATACAAGATCTCAAAGTAGCTGTCTTACTACAAAAGAATTTCAGAAATAGACTGGAAAGAGAAGTTGCTGAATTGCAACTTATCACCAAGCTCAAAACCATGGAGGGACCTGGTTTGAACAGAGATATCGGGTTCTTATCACATTATACATGATAAGCGATCTTCAGCCATCTCAACCCTTGCTTTTTCATGCAAAACCATTTGCAGTCGTTTGCGGTCATCAACAGCTATCAGTCAGTCAATCACCCATTTCCACCACCCTTCTGAGTGATCCCCCCTCCCCATCCCCATCCCCACCCCTCCCCACCCCTTCTCTACATAAGTGCCTGGAAACTTCCATTTCACTGTATCTGAAGAAGTGTGCATGCACACGAAAGCTCATACCAAAATAAAAACTTAGTTGGTCTTTAAGGTGCTACTGAAGGAATTTTTTTATTTTACTGCAAATCTATGGGTCAGCACTATTCCCTTGCCTACATTGCCAGTGAAAATGTGACATCTGCTTTAACAGGGAAGGTTTGGGTGAAATGTCGCTTTTCCAAGCTTGATGCTGACCTACAAATACCTGCTATGGAGATGCAGGTTTTGCCCCAACAATTGAGCACTGGTGTTTATTAACTTTTTACCACTTCCATTTATTTACAGAGTTATATGGAACCAAAGATCTGCTGCACCAGATCATGGACTCATGTTGTCGTTGTCCTTCTCCCTTCCCCCCATATTCCCCCATACCCTTATAAAGAAGGAAATGACCCACACCACTGGTTGAGATGTGTGACACATTATCTATTTCCTACAGACCTCAGAAAAAGCTTGCCTTTTCCACACGTATCCCTGTTTCCCCACAAATAATGTCTTAGAAAAGTGTTTCTTGGTCATCTGCCTGAGCTTGCAACACCATGCAAGTTGAGTCTCCAAGGTCACAGTGAAAGCCAGCTGAATGAATGTGGGCATAAGGTTTAACCGGAAACCTCTGCAAGCCTAGGGTGGTCCTTCTGTAGGGGGATAGTTTCGAAGTGTCTGGTGGTTGTGAGTAGGAAAGGGAGGAAGGGAGGTGCTCTCAGCACGGAAACAATGCACAGCTGGAAAAGGTGCTCTCTGTGGACCATGTGAGATCTCCAAGGAAGCAATTAAAGTGTCCATCGCAACTGACCGATTGCAGGAGGGAGCTGTGAGCAGCCTGGATGATCAGATGTTGCAACTCCTTGCACTTGTAGTCGAGCGGAGTCAGTCGAGTCAAAAAAGCTCTCGTCTTGAAGAGTGGTGCAAAGTGTCAGAAACCAAAACTGACCACCTCATTCGAAACGAAACAAAAGAAGTCAAGGCTCTAGACCTGAGGGAGGTGTGAATTGAGACCGTTCCTGGCACAGCTGTTAACTCAAGTGTTCATCCAGCCAGGAGTTCACTGTTTGCTCCACATTCTGATGCTTTCTGATTCAACCTTCCCCTTTCCTTTTTAAAAACAAATAACAAACATGATACTTTTTTAAAACTGTCGGTTTCTCCTAGGCTTCTTTGTTAAAATTCACAGACTTGATTAGAAAGAGAGAGAGAAAAGAGGCTGGGTGAATAATAAGAGAGATTTTTTTGTTTTTTTGTTTTTGTTTCTTAAAAAAAGGACGGCATCGGGACAGAAAAAGAGGTGGCGAGGCACTGGTTTATGCATAGAATTCCTCCTGCTTGTCGGGTTTTTGGTACGTGACACTCGCCTGCTTTGGCTCCTCCAAGGTATAGCTCCCCTCGTCCTTCTTTTTCATCCGGTAGATTAGCAGCATCACCAGGAAGGCAGCAAAGAGAGCTCCAACGACCCCGCCCACAATCACGGCTGTAAACAAGACAGCAAAAGATGCAGAGTCAGTAATATCTCAGAAGGATGCACCCCTCCTCCAGGACAGGGGTGGAGCACCTCAGGCCCAGGAAGCTCAGGCTCTAGGCCAGGCCCCTCCTCCCCCAGGGCCACACCCCTCATCAGCCTTGTTTTGTACCCTCCTTGGGCCCTTTTGTCGAGTTGAAATGAAATGTGTCCTTGAACTTGGACTATTACTCGCTCACTCACCTGGATAGAGGGACGGAGATGGGTGTGTGAGAGAGAGTGTGTGTGTAGAAACTACAGAGGTAACATTTAAAATCCTTCTTCAAAACTGGAAATGGCTGGGATTGAATGGGGAACCTTCTGTGTGAATATCCACACACTGAGCTGTATGGTCCCTCGCTATCTGAGGCAGCACCATTTCAGGAAAAAAGTGGGGGTCCTATTACAGAATGCTCCCCTGCTGTACCTTGATTCTCGGTGAATTCTAGACCACCTCCTGCATGCTATTTTCTATTTACAAGGAGAGTGTTTTGTTTTTGTTTGGTTTTGTTTTGTTTTGGGGTTTTTTGTTTTTTTTTTGTTTTTTTAAAAAGTGGACAGGAGAGGAGCATTCAAAATGGCAACACACACACACACACACACACACACACTGCAATCAGTAGTGGTACAATCCGTTCTAGCATGTCAAACCCCTCTCTACTACATTTGTAGGTTATATTCAGATGTGGGAAATATTGCTTTAGTTTTGCTGATCTTAATGCTGACACTTCCAGTGTTCCTTTTCCACTGCAGTACCTGTTTTGGAACTGTGGGTTTTTTTATAGATATACCAGCATGTCACACTAAATTTCATTTGCCACTCACCCTTCTCTTCTGTATATGCATGTTCCTGTTCCCCCATGAATACAACAGGAAAGAACTATAGACCAGTAAAAAGGTAAAGGGACCCCTGACCATTAGGTCCAGTCGTGACCGACTCTGGGGTTGCGCGCTCATCTCGCATTATTGGCCAAGGGAGCCGGCGTATAGCTTCCAGGTCATGTAGCCAGCATGGCAAAGCCGCTTCTGGCAAACCAGAGCAGCACATGGAAACACCGTTTACCTTCCCGCTGTAGCGGTTCCTATTTATCTACTTGCATTTTTGACGTGCTTTTGAACTGCTAGGTTGGCAGGAGCTGGGACCAAGCAACGGGAGCTCACCCCGTCACAGGGATTCGAACCGCCGACCTTCTGATCAGCAAGCCCTAGGCTCAGTGGTTTAACCACAGCGCCACCAGGGTCCCTGGGGCATACCACCCCAAATTCTGTCCCTTTACTCCTGTGATTTTTCTGGATGAATGTTTTGTTTGTTTTCCCCCCTGGAAGTTATTAACCTGGAAATGAGTGCTAAATTTTTGCTATATTCCACTATATTTTCAGAAGCGGTTTTTATGTCTCTGGAAAGCTCTACTACAATGCAAAAATTAACAGTTCAGGAAATGTCAGGGAAACGGAATAAACTGCCCCATGAATGCAGTCATAGACTAGGTTGTAAAGAAACCTAAGGAGGGGGAAGATATCTATTACCTGCTTTTAGCTGTGGCTGTTAAATGGAACCTCCAAGCCCAGTGGCAGCATGGCATCCCTTCATGCCAATTGCAAAAAAATAAAAAATAAAAAATTGAAATTGGAAGCAGTGCAGGGGGTTGCAAAGAGAGAGGAAGGGCTATTGCCTTTATGCCCTGCTTCTGGGCTTCCTAGAAGAATCTGATTGGCTGCTGCAGGGAACAGAATGCTAGACTGGAAAGGCCATGTGAACTCACCCAGCAAGGCTCTTCTTAACGGTCTTCATTTTGTCATCCAAAAGACCGAATTGAAAAAAAGGTGAACAATGAATTGGTAAGCAAGCAAGCAATTGGGGACACGTGGTGGGCATATGGGTAGACGTATGGTCTGACAGAACCTGAGGTCACTACCTTGCTGAAGCTAAACAGGTTTGGGTCTGCTCAGTACTTATTTGACTGACGACTAGGAAACCACATCTACGTTGCCTTGGGTTCCACCATGGCAGAAAGGTGAGATAGAAAACCTCAAAAGACAACTAACCTGCTTTTTTAAAAAAACCTCTGCTCAAAGACTTGTGTGTGTGTGTGTGTGTGTGTGCGAGCGCAAAATGCATACCAAGACAGAATCAGTAAAATGTAATTATAAAGTCATTTTAAACAGGTATGGGAAACCTTTGGTTCTCCAGATTTTGCTGGATTATAACACACATCATCCTTGCCTATTGACCATGCTTGTTGGGGATGATGGGAGCTGTAGTTCAGCAACATCTGGAGGGCCAAAAGTTCCCCAGGCCTGATTTAAAACACTCATTTCACCTCAAAATAAGTACCTACCTATGAGGACCTCTTTCCTTTCCAGGATGTTTTTCTGGGGGAGCTGCGCAGCCGAGTTCCCGGATTCTATTGTATTGTCTACAAGCCCCGGCTCAGCATTCTTCCTCAGCACCGGCCCGGCTGCTGGGGTAACCAGGGCAACCACTTCATTGCTGAGCTCCGTCTGAGCTGCCACCTCCTCCTCCTCACGGATTTCAAAGTCCCCGCTGACGGGAACTTCCAGTTCGTTATTCATTGCCGTGGAAGGGGTCGCACCCAGAGGCTCTCCCTGCGAGAGAGAATGGAGAGGACTGAGAGAGAGGAAAGGAGGGGGAAAGGACACTCCGTTGCCTTCACAGAGAAAGAAAGAGGAAGCATCTGTGACAGGAATGGGGAGGCCGAGGTCCTTCAGATGCTGGTGAACTCCAACTCCCATGAGCCCCAGCAGGCACGGCCAATTGTCAGGGTTGAGGGGAGTGGCGGTCCAGAGACACCCAGAGGGCACCAGGTTCCTCATCCTTGGCCTAAGCCTTCTCCCCAGAGGCGTAGCAAGGTCAGGTGGTACCCGGTGCAGAATTCTTTTTGTCACACACACACCCCCACACACACATTGACGGCTTGGGGTACTTCTGGATTGCCATTTACCTTGTTTTCCTGCCATGCTTAAAGGGCACCCCCCAAGGACTCATGTCAAGGCAACATAGCATCAGTGACGGAGTTAGCTGCATGGGCGCCCGGAACGGCAGCCATGCCATGCACCAGAGAGCAGCACGATCCGCCACACGCTGCAGGGGCGGTGGGGCGGGCCCCCCTGCGGTGTGCCTTTTTGTCACCCCCCTAAAGGATGACACCCGGGGCGGACCGCCCCCACCGCCACCCCTTCCTACGCTCCTGCTTCTCCCTGTCATTTATTTGTTTCACTATGCACAATATTTGAGACTGCAAAGTGTACGAAGCAGCTGGGCAAAACTATTCACAGAATATGAGTACAGTATGATTAAATATTTGTGGTCTGGTTCAGACTGGTCTGTAATGCTCAATTTAGACAAGGCCATGCGGCTTCCCTCGAGATTCAAAATTCTGCTTTTATTTATGTTTTACTTATTATATAGGTCAAGTTTTCAGTATTACTGTTCTTGTTATTTACGTTTGCATAGCACCTTCTTCTCCAAGGAGCTCAAGGCAGCGTGCCTGGTTCTCTTCCTCCTTATTTAATCCCAACAACCCTGTAAGGTAATGAAGGCTGAGGGCAGTGACTGGCCTCAGGTCATCCAGTGAGCTTCATGGCTAAGTGGTGATTTGAAGCCTGGTCTCGCAAGTGATAGTCCGACACTCTACCCACTGCATGCATAATTCTTTTGTATAGCTTATGCCAGGCATAGACAAACTCGGCCCTCCAGATGTTTTGGGACTACAACTCCCATCATCCCTGACCACTGTTAACTAGGGATGATGAGAGTTGTAGTCCCAAAACATCTGGGGGGGCCGAGTTTGCCTATGCCTGGCTTATGCTAATATGTTTCTGTTTGGCTACAATCTGCACTTGGTTGCCTTATTAATAAATCTGAAATTTGTTTGCTTATTGATTATTTACAAGCATTTCCAAACCACTGAATATTTCGTTTAATGATCTCTAAACAGTGTACACTATGTATAATAGAAGCACAATATCTTTTTAAAGAACCTAAGAGCATAAAAGCCATGGAATAAAAACATACAAAAGCAAATAAAATAAGATATGAATGATGTGTGCACATAGAACAGGTTGCAATCTGGTGGGTCAGGGAAAGTCTGGGCCAAAAGAGGTCTTCATAAGGTGTCTCAGGCAATAGTAATAAGGTAAGGACCACAGTTCCATGGGGAAGAATCTGCTTTGCATGCAGAGGGTCTCAGGCTCAGTCCCTGGCATCTCCAGCTTGGACTAGGAAAGACCCTGTCTGAAATCCTGGACAGCCACAATGATATGACTCAGAAGAAGCAGGCTTCCTGTTTTGCGTTCCTCTCACATGAAACGGCAAAATCTAGGGCAGAACCTAGCAGAGGCCAATTCAATAGGCATCTCTATGTGGGAACAACCCAAAAAACGACAGAGAATGAATTAGAAAACTTTTTTGAAATAATAACTTCAACTCTCATCATTCAGTGGTTTTTTAACATAAGAAGATTCAACCGCCCACACCGCTTTTTCTGAGTCAGACTCTGCACTTTTATGAGAAAACTGGTTGGAATCCCCTCTCTTAAAGCTGCTCTCATGCTCTTCTGATTTATTATTACCCTGGGCAAATAAGAAAGAGGTAAAGTTGAGGGATCTTCACAAGGGAGCATTTTTTGAATGGTGTGGAACTGCCTGTTACAGACATTGGCCGCCAGGGGGAGGCAGAGACTAATGACTTCTGGACACACACACCCCTGAAATAAGGCTTTGCATGTCAGGAATCCAGTGCATCTGATGGAAGAGAGAGAGAGAGAGAGAGAGAGAGAGAGAGAGAGAGAGAGAGAGAGAGAGAGAGAGAGAGAGAGAGAGAAGTTGTCCTGTGAACATAATAACCTAAGAAAAGTTAACATTGAAGAAATCAGCTATATCAGGTGCAGGAGACAGGATATTGCAAAGCAAGAGTGGCATTTTAACAAATACCTTTTTGGGAAAGTGTGGAAGGGAGGAAGATGCCTCCATGCAGAGGAACCACCTTGAGCCAAAGACTGGGGGCTCAGTGGCATGTGCAATGTCATAGACATGGCGTGCAGCGCACAGCTGCGACATTGCATGCACAACACACATCGCACACATGTGACATCACACAAGCAATGTGCTTATCACTGGGAGGAGGCATGTCGTCAGGAGAAGAAGAAGAAGAGGAGGAGGAGGAAGAGGAGGAGGAGGAGGAGGAGGAGGAGGAGGAGGAGGAATCTGGATTTGATATCCCACTTTATCACTACCCTAAGGAGTCTCAAAGCGGCTAACATTCTCCTTTCCCTTCCTCCCCCACAACAAACACTCTGTGAGGTGAGTGAGGCTGAGAGACTTCAGAGAAGTGTGACTCACCCAAGGTCACCCAGCAGCTGCATGTGGAGGAGCAGAGACGCGAACCCGGTTCATCAGATTACGAGTCTACCACTCTTAACCACTACACCACACTGGCTCTCAGGAGGCCTTGCCCAGTGCCACACAGCTTCAACGGCCATGGCTCCTTCTCATGCATGCTCAGGAAGAGCCTGCATTTGATGCTGCGCTCGGCTCAGCAGTTTGGCCTCATCCACCCCCTCAATATTTAGGGGAGTGGAGCCCCCTGCTAAAGAATATTGAGGGGGCTGAAGATGCCTCTGCCTCCTAGAGTAGGCACGCCTGCCTCCGTGTAATACTGGGGTAGGAAGCCCTCCAGATATTACTGGACTACACTCCCATCATCCGTGGCCAACAGCCATGCTGGCTGGGCCTGATGGGAGATGGAGTCCAACATCAACAACAATTAATAATAGTATTATGCATGTATGCATGGGAAATGGCACTAAGGGTTAAGATAAGGCTCGTGTGGGTCATGTGCCACATCTGCTGTGGATCCACTCCTTTTTTGGAAAGGCAGGCCAGCCTTCAAAATTAATTGTGCTTAAGAGCAATGATTCTTTCTCGTTTTCAGGAAAAACAGAGCGCAGTCTGCTCATCCCTTCTGCAAATTGTGGAGGTGATACTGCCTCCATTTGCCAGGAACATTGTTTCAAGTTTGTTGTTGTTGTTGTTTTTAAAAAATGATAAAGATCAGCAAAGAGAGCACTGGGAGAGCTTTCTACAGCTGTCCCCAAAGAATCTATGGCAGTGTGTGTGTGTGTGTGTGTGTGTGTGTGTGTGTGTGTGTGTGTGTGTGTGTGAAAATCCACACCCTTTTGTGTCAAGTACACGTGTAAGTTAGAATGTTGTAGTGTAGAGGGTGGGGAAGAACTGACCCTCCAGATGTTGTAGGACTACAACTCCCATGATCCTGGACCATTCGTCTTTCTGGTTGGGGCTGATGGGACTTGGAAGTCCAGCAACATCCCTACCACGGATGTAGTGGCAAGAGGGCCAGACTAGGAGTGGAGAGAGCCAGGCTGAAATCCCCACTGAGCCATAAAGCTGACTGGGGGGCCTTGGACCACCTAGCCTACCTCACAGGGCTGCTGTGAGGGTGAAACAGGGGAACAGCAGCATATGAACCTCGGGAGCAAAGTCTGGACAAAATGATAATCAGTGAAATAACAAAACCACACCCAGCACTTTTAATCTGGCTCCTGGTTCCTGGGATTCTTTGTGCTTTGCCACAATATATCCCAGCCATGACCAACCAAAACAACCTCTTTCTTCATATTTAACAAGAGCAAAGCAATGCCGTCATCCCTATTTTGCAGATTGGGAGCCCAGACAAAGAGAAGGATTAGATTTCTCTGCGGCACCTGTTGTGTCTCTAACTGCCAGATTGTTAGAAAGAGGATAATGTGCTATGCACGAGGAAGGCTTTGAAACCCAGAAGATCCACCCAAAAATGAGCACAGCAAAGAAAGCTGCCATGCACTGAGTCAGGCCACTGGTCCATCTAGCTCAGCATTGCCTACACTGACTGGCAGCAGCTCTCCAGAGCTTCAGACATTGTATGAATCATAGAGTTGGAAGGGACCCCCAGGGTCATCTAATCCAACCCCCTGCAGTGCAGGAATCTCAGCAGATGAAGAGCAGATGCTCTACTCTTGAGTCACAGCGCATATCTTACAGCCCTCTATCCATGGATCAGGATGATTTCTCCCCTCCCGCCCTCCTCTAAATGTTACAGTCACAATGCTGGAATCACATCTGCAGTCCAGCAGCCAACTGGTGGCATGACTTTGAGGAAGAAGACCACCCTGACCGTCTGAAAAGAAGTAGAATATGAAGGAGGTCCAGTCGCGGACGAACCTGGGGTTGCACGCTCATCTCGCTCTATAGGCCAAGGGAGCCGACGTTTGTCCGCAGGCAGCTTCCGGGTCATGTGGCCAGCATGACTAAGCCGCTTCTGGCAAACCAGAGCAGTGCATGGAAACGCCGTTTACCTTCCCGCTGGAGCGGTACCTATTTATCTACTTGCACTTTGACGTGCCTTTGAACTGCTAGGTGGGCAGGAGCTGGGACCAAGCAACGGAAGCTCACCCCGTCACGGGGATTTGAACCGCCGACCTTCTGATCAGCAAGCCCTAGGCTCTGTGGTTTAGACCACAGTGCCACCACATTACTATTAAGGTAAAGGTAAAAGTGAAGGACCCCTGGATGGTTAAGTCTAGTCAAAGGCGACTATGGGGTTGTGGTGCTCATCTCGCTTTCAGGCCAAGGGAGCTGGCGTTTGGAAGCAGGACACACACCAGCATGGTGTCTGTGAGTGCAGATGTGGCCAAAGCAGCCTTCCCTGATGCCTACGTGGTTCCTTTTCCCTGGTGAAATGAGGCTTAAGAGAGGCATTCTATTGCCACTCATAGAATAGGGAGCAGTGTTTGCTTGGTTGCAGTGGGCGTGTGGCACCTATAAGTTTCTCCAACTTGCAAATCTGCCTGTGGGTCAAAAAAGGTTGGCAACCCTGGATCCATAGCTGCCAAGTTATCCCTTTTTTACAGGGATTTTCCCTTATGCTGAATAGGCTTCCTCGCGAGAAAAGCGAAAACTTGGCAGCCATGCCTGGATCTGTTATTAGTATTAACTGCCCTTCACTACCAGGCCCCAGAGCAGATTACAAATCTAAACTCGTGGACATCCGAAGAAATGAATGATGGAAGATTCGGGACAAGCAAAAGAAAGTCCTTTGTAGGTCAGCTATAGAATTCACTCCCACAAGAGGCGGTGATGGCCACCATACTGGATGACTTTAAGAGGATATTAGTGGAAATCATGGAGGATAAGGCTACAAGTTGTGATGTCTATATTCGGCTCCATGGTTGGAGGTAGTATACCTCTGAATACCATTTCCTGGGAATTGCAGGTGAGGAGAGTGGTGCTGAACTCAGTTCCTGCTTCCTGGCTTCCCATAGGCATCTTGTTGGCCACTGTGAGAACAGGATGCTGGATTAGATGGGCCACAGACCAGATCTGGCAAGCTCCTGTCCTTTGCTTCAGAGAGGAAAATGCATTGGCTTGGCCCTGTTTCTGTTCCCAGGAATCACTTATTCGGAAAAAACAACCACTCTGATCTGTGCACTTCCATCTAGGCGTAGGATCGGCCTTTTCAATTGTGGCACCCCTCAATTTTGGAATTTCCTCCCCAGACATACTTATCTAGGACCTACTTCAAGATTCCAGGTGACAAAGGTTTTATTCTTTTCAAGCTTTAGCACCAATTAACTAGGATCTGTTGTTTCGGGGTTGGCTGGTTGGTTTCTAATGCTGGAGCTGTTTGGTTTTTCGTGATCTAACTAAATTGGCTTTTATTCCACCAGCACTGCTTTTGATTTCTGCTGGTGCCCATTTGCAGAGACGTGGGATACAAATTCCCCACCTAAATAAATTATTGGTTGGGTTAATTAAAAACTATTTGATAGTGACAGCAGATCTCACACTATATGTCTATATTTTTTTAAAAAAAATCAAATTAACTTAAGCACTTACTCTGCCATTCTCCCACTGCTATTTCTATCTCCACGGTCGAGCCTCAGACTTGGCCCTCAAGAGTGTAGAGGTCACAGAGAAGGTGTTAAGAAACCAAATCAACTGGAATAAAAAGGTGCTGTGCTCTCAGTGGAAGGTAGGGGAAACGGCATCGTCCACAACCCTTCAGAAAAAGAACCTTGGGTTGTATCCAATGCTAGACCCACTGAAATGAATGCGCATGGCTAAGGATGTATTCAGACAGGAGGAATGTTACATTAGTTTTCCTGATTATAATGCTAGGGCTTCTGCCTGTTTTCTAATGTTCTTTACACACTGCAGGACCTGTTGAGCTATGGAACTGTGGCTTTTTGACTGGCATACGGGCATGACACACTAAGTTTCATTCACACCAGTGGGTGTGGTGTGGCACAACAATGAGCATCATTGGGCATCGCTACTCCCCCATCCCTTCTGCACATGTGCGCTTCTTATCCCCCACGAAAAGGGCAGGAAAGAATCGCAAACAGTATGTCGCCCCCAATTCCGTCAATTACTCCCACAGTTTACATCAACCAGGGTTAAAGTCTGATGTGCAACAAAAAGCTGATATTTGAAATTAACAATGCCAGCTTGTTCTTAAAACAAAGAAGTGTACTTCTCCCCCGATATTTATATTTCTCTGCAAATTTAGTAAACTGGTTTACAATTCAGGTGGTAGCCCTAATACACATGTGCAGTGTTTGCTGAACCCCTCACACCATGCCATTATCCTGGTTAATATTACAACTCCAAACTCTTCTGGATTAAAATTTAAAAAGGCAGTGCCAGTGCCAGTCTTTCCTCCCCAACAAGGCTAGAATCATTTTTAGGGAAGAGAGTTCATCAGGAAAATGACATGGAGAGGGTAAAGTCATTTACCAGGACCATTTGCCCCCACCATCTTGCAACTTCCTTTAACTTTATATGAACGTTTAAATAAACATAAGAGGAACCAATTACAGACTGTCCGCTCCTTGTGCTGTTTAGCCCTGCTCCCTGTCCTGCATGCCTTTTTCCACCTGGCCTGGGAGGCGGGGCCCTGACTGACTCCAGCTACAAACACCGAGACTGCTGAACAGACTTTGGGGATGGAGTATTGCTTAAGGGCTTTGTGGGGTGGGGGAGTGGTTGCTGTTATTGATATTAAATTTTTGTATCTTTCTTTTTAGATCATCTTATGATTTAATGTGGAAATTTTTACTCTGGTTGTGCACTTCAACAAAGTGTCAGGGGGAAAATTAAACGCCCCCATCTAATGCCTCCTTGCCTTTTTGAACCTGAGGGATGATCACACGGCACGTTTCTGATCTAAGGAACTCCTTATGCAGATGCTGACTGCAGCAATAACTTCTTTGGCCCATAAATCAAAGGGCTTAAGCCTCTCATTTTGGCATGAGAATATGTGGACTCTGGCTACTGTCAAGAAAATAACTCACAAATTACATATTTCTAAGCGTAAGGAAGACCCAAACCTTTTCTGTGTTGTTTGGTGTGTCATTACTTATGTGATAAATTCAGAAAACTCTCTCACCCCACCAAATTGTGGAGTTTGGCTTCCATGATGTATTCTACTCCTTTTATTTTTCTGCATTATTCACTTTCTGTTTCTTTGGGAAAATACCTCTGTGCTGCTCCAGTGTTTTGTAACTTTGGTTATATACAGGTGAAACTCGGAAAATTAGAATATCGTCGAAAAGTGCATTTATTTCAGTAATGCAGCTTATTATTTTTTATTTTATTTTTATTTTTACAAATGCTTTCTTTTGGAAATTCCACAGTAATAAAACAAATAGTTACAATAATACAGAAATAAACATCGCTATTACATTTCATTAATTACATTCCATTTATAGTTGACCCGCCTAACGACAAATAATTACAATTACAACAAATAAAGGCTTGACATATCTTGCTTTGCATGTCATGCATCTATCTCATATATTGGTTTCACCTTTTAAGTTGCATTACCGAAATAAATGCACTTTTCGACAATATTCTAATTTTCCGAGTTCCACCTGTGTGTGTGTGTGCGTGTATTTGTATTTTTGTTGCTTTGTTTGTACAGTGGTACCTCGCGTTACAGACGCTTCAGGTTACAGACTCCGCTAACCCAGAAATAGTACCTCAGGTTAAGAACTTTGCTTCAGGATGAGAACAGGAATCGTGCAGTGGCAGCAGGAGGCCCCATTAGCTAAAGTGGTACCTCAGGTTAAGAACAGTTTCAGGTTAAGAATGGACCTCCGGAACGAATTAAGTTCTTAACCCAAGGTACCAGTGTATTCATAGAATCATAGAATGGTAGAGTTGGAAGGGATCCTGAGGGTCATCTAATCCAAAGGAATATCAACTACAGCATCCATGATAGAGGGCCATCCAACCTCTGCATAAAAACCTCCAAGGAAGGAGAGTCCACCACTTTCTGAGGGAGTCTGTTCCACTGTCGAACAACTCTTACCATCAGAAAGTTCTTCCTGATGTTCAGTCGGAATCCCTTTCTTCTACTTTGAAGCTTGCTCCATCTTCCATGGGACATCCCTTTACTTAAGTTAATAAATCACAAGAACAACAAGCCATACCTGGACTGGTGCTGTAGGTGCTGTAGAACTTGAGGGTTGGGGCAGTGTGGGAGTCCTCTCACTGCGGTCTGGCTCCCGAGAAGTGCTTGGCTTCGGCACAGCCCTGCTCTTCGTCACGCCGGTGGTCACCAGCGGAGCTGTGTTCAGTTCCGTCCTGGCAACTTCGGTGGCCGTGGTTGGCGTTTCAAGTGTGATCGACTGCGTCGTGGCTACAATGGTGATAAAGGGGGGCAGGACTCTCAGGACAGTCGTTGGCTTGGACATGGGCATCGTAGCAGAGGTGGTGGTGGTGGCAGCAGTTGTGGCGGTGGTGGTAGCAATAGTACTAGCGGTAGCAGCGGCATCAAGGGCCACGGTGCTAGCAGTGGTACCGAGCGCTTTCCGGATGGTGACTGCCGGTTCTTCGGTCATCCTGGGGATGTAGAGGCTGCTCGTTACTGGATCAGAGGTGGCTTCCTCCACAGGGAATGGCGCAAAGGGGGTGGCTACTGGCTGCACAGAGGTGGCAGGCAACACAGGGGCAGTTGTAGGTAGGGTGAGGGGTGCATCGGTGTTGAGCCGCACAACGGTCTTGATCCCAGAGTCCTGCTCAAAATCTGTAAGGGAAGCAAAGGTTAGGATCTGACTGTGTTCAGGGTCACTGTAGGGACACAGGAAGCTGCTGTCTACAAAGTCAGCCATCTAGCTGAGTGTTACCTACACTGACTGAATCTCCAGGGATCCAGACTGGAGACTTTTTCAGCCCTACCTGGAGGTGCCAAGGGCTGAACCTAGGGCCTTCTGGATGCAAAGCATGTGTCCTACCACTGAGCTAAAGGTCCTCCCCGTTAATAATTTTATCTGCACTGTGCCTGAGGCTTCCCACCACTGTTTTATTTACAAGCCACCTTAATAGGGTTTTTGGCCTTTAAAAGTAAGCCTATAAACATTTTAAATAAATGAACCAGACATTCAGTAGGATGAAAAGAGTAAATGCATTCAATATTATTTACAATGTTTGCTTCTGGAAGGTTAACCGGCTGTCTGCTTCTGAATTCCAAAAATTTTACATTCAACCTCTGGGCTTTTTTCTCCCCACCACCACCACCAAGACGCCCCACAAATTTTCCGTAATAACTCTGCCACCAGTATAAATGGAGGAGGAAGAGTGATGTCTTCTATCTGGCCACACTCAGCAGGGCGATGTCCCTCTTTTTAAGGGTCTTAAATATGTACTCACATCCTGAGCCAGAGCCTGAGTAGAGTTCCTCGACTTCATCCATTTCTTCGTCCTCAAAGGAGTCATCATCTCCAGAGCCTTCCAGGTCAATGGGCCTCTCATAATTTTCATTCCGCCAGTGCTGGGCCTGGGATCAAACATCAAGAAAAACAGACTTAATACTTTCCAGTGCAGCAATGTGTACATAGAACAAGAGTCAGCATGAGCAGTAATTTTGGAGGCAGTACTTTTGGAGCCCAAGGGCATAGGCAAGCTGTCTTATATTGAGCTAGACCATTGGTCCATCTAGCTAAGCACTGTCTACACAGACTGGCAGTGGCTCTCCATGGTTTCAGACTGGGGCTCACTCCCAGACCTACCTGGAGATGCCAGTGAATAACTCTAGGGAGCTTCTGCATGCAAAGCAGTAGCTCCACCACTTAGCAAGAGAGGAAAC
The DNA here is from genome assembly GCF_963506605.1 of Zootoca vivipara. Lineage (NCBI taxonomy): Eukaryota > Metazoa > Chordata > Lepidosauria > Squamata > Lacertidae > Zootoca > Zootoca vivipara. Next base: position 31,211,560 of record NC_083281.1, on the reverse strand, counting down.
ATACATGGGAGCTGCCATCATGCCTTACCACAAGGGTGGGAACCTGTTGTCCTTCAGATGCTGTTGGACTCCTGACTTCCATCAGCCCCCTGTCAGTGTGATTAATGGTTAGGGATGGTGGGAACTGGAGTGCTCTAACCTCTAGAGAGCCACAGATCCCACCCCCTGGTCTTGACAGTCAGTTGGTGGTTTACAAATTCCATGTTAGCAGCATACGAAACTTCCCTTGTTCAAGGAGCGTTTTGCAACAAGGAATTTCTTTAGCACGATCTCTGGGTACAGTGCTGTGCCTAAGGTTTCAGATTAAAATGGCAGAGTGGAAGGAAAGGAGGGCCTTTTTCTGCCTCCCCGCTTCCAACCACTCTCTGAAGACTGGAGGAGAGACCTTCTTAAGAATATTAGTGGGGCGGGCAGGTGAAGGACTAGACCATGTGAAAAATGAACATGATCTTTTAGCTGTAGTTCATTCATTTCCAGCTTTGTATTCTTGCTATTTAAAAAAATGAGCCTAGACATTCCGTTGTTGCACCCATTACCTAGGTTTAAGGTGGCATTTAGCTCCTAGAGTTCATATCTCAGTTTTATAACACTGCATTTTAGTATATTACAAAATAGGAGGCAGGTAAAACCACAGAGTTGGTAGAAAGAAGAAAAATACCACAGCAGAAAAACAGTACCTAAGAATGTTGTTGTTATTGTTCATTATTCCATTTATTACTTGCCCTTCATCATCAGAGTCCAGGTCAGTTACAACAATTAAAAATGGTTTAAGCAGAGCCACAGAAATAAGGTAGGGCCTAAAAACACACATCTCAAGCATCAAAAGAAGTGACCCTTCAGTACATCATCATCATAATAATAATTTATTATTTATACCCCGCCCATCTGGCTGGATCTCCCCCGCCACTCTGGGCGGCTTCCAACACACATCAAAATACATTAAAATATCACAGACTAAAAACTTCCCTAAACAGGGCTGCCTTCAGATGTCTTCTAAAAGTCAGATAGTTGTTTATCTCTCTGACCTCTGATGGAAGGGCGTTCCACGGGGCAGGTGCCACTACTGAGAAGGCCCTCTGCCTGGTTCCCTGTAGCTTTGCTTCTCGCAGGAGAACCCTGTTGGATCTAGCCAATGGCCCATCATCTTAAGTCCTACAGTGTGTCCAAGGGCCCAAACAAAGCACTCTGGCTTTCTGCTCCCCATCCTCACCCTGGATCGAGCTTATAGCATGGCCACCAATCTTTCAACAAAAACCACTGCTCGGGTTTTACCGTACAATAGGGGGATAATGCCCTTTTAAACACTGTACTGTAAAATTCAGCCATGTGGCTTCCAGCTGCAGCTTTACTGAGATTGCAGAAGCAGAAGCCTGGGCAGTCCAGCTGTCACCCATTTAGCACAAGGAGCTGTGAGGAAGTGGGAGAGGCCTATGTTTAAGCAGCGAGGTTCCCCTCCCGGGTCCTGTCAGTGTTATTGTCAAATCAGCAGTCAGCCACCTGGATGGCAGCAGCGAGATCCCAACTTCCTCCTCAGAGGAGAGCATGCTCAGCTTATGCCCAGGAAGCAGGGGGTTGGGGGAGAAACCAGCAGAGAGGAGAAACCATGGTGGCGGCTTGTAGACATGCCTTGAAAATGTGTTCTCCTTTTTTTTAATTCCAGAAGGATTTTTATAATTGATTTCTGCTGTTTTAAATTGCAGCTGGTAGAACGGTGCTAAATTTTACAGCTGGAATTTTTCAAACTGTATTTGCATCAAGTGGTGGCTTTGCACTAGTGCAGGGGGAGCAAAACCTCAGGCCAGGGGGCCAAATGAAACCCTCTGGATCTCTCTATCTGCCCCTCGGGACACTTGCCAGGTCACACAGCCTCTCCTGAGGCCACACACCTCGCCAGCCATTGTTCACATGGCCCTTAAGTGCTTCTGCTTGGCTTGAATGGTTCCTTCAGAGAAGGGTAACCAAAATGATCAAGGGGGTGGAGGGACTCCCCTGTGGGGAAAGGTTGCAGCATCTGGGACATTTTAGCCTAGTTAAAAGGTGAGTGATAGAGGACACGGTAGAAGTGTATAAAATTAGGCATGCCATGCAGAAATTGGGGAGAGAAATGCATCTCTCCCTCTCTTAACACTAGAACTCTTGACCATGCAATGAAGGTGAATGTTGAAAGATTCAGGACAGATGAAAGGAAATAGTTCTTCCCTCTGTGCAATTAAACGATGAACATTTACTCCCACTAGAGGCAGTGATGGCCACCAACTTAGATGGCTTGGACAAATTCATGGAGAATAACAGCTATCGGTGGTTATGAGTGGCCACCAAGACCATATAACACCGGTCTTTAAAGACCTACATTGGCTCCCAGTACGTTTCCAAGCACAATTCAAAGTGTTGGTGCTGACCTTTAAAGCCCTAAATAGCCTCGGCCCAGGATACCTGAAAGAGCGTCTCCATCCCCATCGTTCAGCCCAGACACTGAGGTCCAGCTCTGAGGGTCTTCTGGCGGTTCCCTCACTGAGAGAAGTGAGGTTACAGGGAACCAGGCAGAGGGCCTTCTCGGTAGTGGCGCCCGCCCTGTGGAACGCCCTCCCATCAGATGTCAAGGAAATCAATAACTATCTGACTTTTAGAAGACATCTGAAGGCAGCCCTGTTTAGGGAACTTTTTAATGTTTGATGTTTTGTCGTGTTTTTAATCTTCTTTCTTCTTCTTTGGTGATCACTCGTAGCCGAGTAAGATTGTCTTCCATAAACACAATTTTAACAGTGGGTCTGTAAGTGACTGTGGAGGCCAATTCTGGATCCACATGTTCTTCCACAGTGGGGAAATTGGTTCCCAGGCAGGAGTTGATCACGTTATGGATTTGCTAAGCATGCCTTCCTCTTAGCCCATTTTTAATATTATATTGGGAGCAGCCCAGAGTGGCTGGGGAAACAAATTACAGAAGAAGAAGGAGGAGGAGGAGGAGGAGGAGTGTCTGTCTGCACAGTTGGGGGCAATATGCTTCTCAATCCAATTGATGGAAAGGAAAAGGAATGAAAATGGGCAGAGGCAGAATTGTGTGTGTGTGTGTGTGTGAGAGAGAGAGAGAGAGAGAGAGAGAGAGAGAGAGAGAGAGAGAGAGAGAGAGAGAGAGATGGGAAGAGTGTAGGATGGTGTGCAAAGGAGGGAAGAAGTGTGTACATGTGTGTGTAAGAGTGAGGAGGGGATGTAAGAGAGAAAGGAGGGAGAAAGTGAGCATTGTGTGTGAGAGAAGGAAAGAGAGGGCTCTTGACCAATTCAAAATGCATTATTGTCAATCACAAGGACAAGGATAACAAAAGCATAGCTGCCAAGTTATCCCCTTTTTTAAGGGATTTTCCCTTATGCTGAATAGGCTTCCTCGTGAGAAAAGGGAAAACTTGGCAGCTATGAACGAAAGGTGGGATGGAGTGACCTCTTCCAGCTGGAAGGGTGGTTGAGAACAATCAATCAGCTGAAAAGTGAGTAAGTTCCACACACACAAACACAGACAGGGCTAAATTTGATTAGTGTGGAACGAGGCAGTTTTTCAAGAATTCTGCACATAAACGGACCAATGCTTGATAGGCGATAGTCCTTGTGACAGAAAACATGATGGTAACCAGTGCAGACAGAACAGAACTAGCACTGTATGTTCCATAAAGCAGGCTCCAGATACAACTTTTTATCAGGCTGGAAATCTTATTTTGCGTGAATTAAGGCCCCTGAACGTTTTTCAATGGTACCCCACATGTGATGCATTGCAATAGTTCAGCCTAGAAGCGACAAAGGCGAGTGTGACAGCAGACAATTCTGCTTTCTCGAGGATTTCAAACACAATATCAAGTCACATTACAGTGGCACCTTGGTTTTTAGAACAGCTTAGTTTATGAACAACTTGGAAACAGAACACTGCCAAACCCGGAAGTAGGTGTTCCGGTTTGTGAACTTTGCCTTGGAAGCTGAACATGTTCCGCTTCCTGTCAAGTGTGTTCCATTTGTAAATTGAGTCCCTTGCTGCTAATCAGAGGCTGCCTGTTGAGTCTGTCGGCAGTGCAACACAAAGGTGATATTTGGAGCTTTTGTTTTTGCTATTTTTTGCATTTTTGTTTGTGTGGCTTTTTCGTTTTTTTGACTGTGGCTTGTTCTCCGTTTTATGAGACTCACTTGTGACTGTGGCTTGTGACTTCGTTTTTGTGACTTGTTTATGTGACTGTGTGGAACCCAATTCAGCAATTGATTGATTGATTGATTGATTGAGCGACTGCAGAAATGGATAAAAGTCCCCCCCATCCAAACAATGGTTATCATCAGTGCACGTAAGAAAAAAATTAATTTTTATTTTTATCATCTAAAATACTGTCTTATTCATTTTATAGTACAGTACATGGATTATTGCTTTCATTTTATGGATCAATGGCCTCGTTAGATAGTAAAAGAGATTGAATGGGGGAGAGTGTGCAAACAGAAGAGCATCTTTCCAAAGAGATCATGTCCCTATGCAGAAGAAACAGCAAATCAGCAGTATGCATCCCTTAGAACAGCTTTCCTTCACCTGGTGCTCTCCAAGTGTTTTAGACCCCAACTCCCATCAGCCCTAGCCTGCATCACCAATAGTCGGGGTGATGGGAGCTGTAGTCCAGCAAATAAATTGAAGGGGGGCACCATGTTGAGAGTAGGCTGATCTTCTACCACCTAACCACAGTATGCACTTTTTTCATTAATATTCCACCTTACTAAAAAAAAATTAAGCAATTTAATTAGTATAAAGGCATCCATTTTCGGTTTATCATCCCAGCCAGCAAAGACAGGAATTGCTAGATTTGGGATATTGCAGTTGACCTTACATAAACCCTAACAGCATTGTGGGGTGTAGCTTTTTCGCCATTGAAAACAAAGAGAGGAAATGAACCGCTTGAATGTCAACAGACCAGCCCATCGCACTCCTTTCAAACATTCTAACCTAGCCACCCACCAGGAAAGCCAGTGGGATTGGCAGAGACAACAGTTGTGCTAAAATATTCATGGTCTAGAAGCATGTGAACTGGAAGATGTGCTGTTTGCCTGCTCACAGAGAAGGAAAGAAATGATCTGCAGGGAGAGACGGACAGCAGTTTTCAGAGAAGATCTGGAGTCTGTGCAACACACAGCTTCTCCTCTTACCTAGGGTACACAGAGATGAAATTTAGTGACACATGGGGGAGCTTTTCTTCCATGATGAATGGTAGGTATGGGGAGAGGGATTTGGATTGGAACATAGAATTATAGAATCATAGAATTGTAGAGTTGGAAGGAACCCTGATGGTCATCCAGCCCAACCTCTTGCAATGCAGGAAGATCAGCTAAATCAAGGGTCAGCAACCTTTTTCAGCCGTGGGATGGTCCACCGTCCCTCCGACCATGTGGTGGGCCGGACTATATTTTGAAAAAAAATATTAACAAATTCCTATGCCCCACAAATAACCCAGAGATGCATTTTAAATAAAAGCACACATTCTACTCATGTAAAAACACCAGGCAGGCCCCACAAATAACCCAGAGATGCATTTTAAATAAAAGCACACATTCTACCCATGTAAAAACACGCTGATTCCCGGACCGTCTGCGGGCCGGATTGAGAAGGCAATTGGGCTGGATCCGGCCCCTGGGCCTTAGTTTGCCTACCCCTGAGCTAAAGCATCCAGGACAGAGGGCCATCCAACCTCTGCTTCATAAATGCCAAGGAAGCAAAGTCCACCACATCCCCAAGGGAGTCCATTCCACTGTTGAAGAACTCTTACTGTCAGAAAGATTTTCCTGGTGTTTAGTCAGAATCTCCTTTCTTGTAACTTGAATCCATTCGTTCGAGTCCTGCCCTCCAGAACAGAAGAAATCAAGCTTGCTCCATCTTCAACATGACATCCATTTAGATATCTGAAAATGGCTATCATATCTGCTCCCAGTCTCCTCTGATATGCAGGCAATTCTCCCCCTGCTCCACTCAGAGCTGTTTGAGAGTCTAAACTTTGACTCCTGCCCCTGTACTCTTCTGCAAGCTTGAAGTCCAGCTTGGTCTACAGGCTCCATTTGGAACAAGATAAAGAAATCCTTTTAGTCTCAAAAATACATTTCTGGGTGTGAGGTATCTTAACATTTCTCCAGCCGTCTCCCCTTCCTCACCATGAACATTCATAATGTAAGAGCCCTGGTAGATCACATCCAAAGTCCATCTAGCCCACCATTCTGTTCTCACTGTCGCCAACGCAGGAGCCATCTCCTAGGGGCTGTGGGGGCTTCTGCCCCCTCAACAAAATATTTGAGGGAGCCTGGCCCCCACAAAGTTGATGGGCGTTAGGACCCTCGTACCTATGGGACTGCCTCTCCTGGTATGCCTCGTGGAGGACCTTAAGGTCCACAAATAACTCGGAGGGAGATGGAGCTCATCACTGCAAGGATAAGTGTACGGGTGTAGCAAAGCACTGAAAATCCAGACCGGGAGGATATCAATAAGGCCAGGTTTTAAAATACAGATAGATGGACTGAGGAATCCCACCGGGATACCATCCTAATAGTCACTGACATGACAACAGTAACCATAGAAACCATTTCCTCCATCCTAATGCCTGTGCGCTGATCTCCTTCTCAGACTTCAGAGAAAGATGAGGGAGAATGAAAATCATTTTGAAGTCAAGAGATATTCTCGAACACTTTGATGTCTAGCTCCGCTTTTACGTACCAATAGGATGACCTTGGCTATCCCTGCTTAGCTCCTCTAGGTAAGTCAGTTCAAGCTGAGTTGGTTTGATGGAAAGCTTCGCGGGAGGATTGTGCTTTTTTAACTGCAATGGCAGAGTCAAATCAACATTAAAAGGGGGGGGACCTCTAAGTCAGTTAGCCCATATAGCCTAACAATTAGTTTTTGACAGCAAACACATTCAGACACTTTGAGACATTTTAACAGCACAAAGCACTCACAGCGTAGCCTTCGTTTGCAATTCATTCTCGGTTTCTGGCTGACTAAGAAAATAAGGAATCCACAACACCCTTAGCATTCAAATAATTGCCAGGTTACTGGAGCAGCCTTTGCCAATCTAGAGTTGTTTGGAGACCCCCTATCCCCGTCGGAGCAACAATTCCCAGAATTCACTGGGAAGTCAGATCAACTGTTAAACCTCTCTGGGAATTGTAGCCCTGTGAGGGGAATAGGGGTCCCTTCACAAGCGCTCCCTCAACAAACTACAGTTCCCATGAAGACATGATGGTTTAATATTGTATGGCATGATACTGTATTGGTATGATATTGCATTAAATGTATAGTGCAGGTGGGGACAGAATCAATTCAAATCCAAAACAGATTCCAATTGGGATAAATATTGTTGGAAGAGGAACATCTTTAGCAGGCATCAAAAAGGCAACAAGGCACCTATCTGATATGCAGTGGAAAGGAATTCCAAAGGGTAGGTGTCACTACACTAAAAGCCTGATTATGACATTGGGCAGAATAGACCTCCTGATAGATCCTAACTCCATTCACCCATGGTGGTTACAAGAGATGGTCTCCTCCTGGACTGCTGCAATCTCCTTTACCCCACAAGCTGCGCCATAGAAGCAAAGGGCTCTGATCAAATTTGCATGTGATGATGATCTACATGCAGGCTGCATGCTAATTCCTACACAGGCATCTCTTAACATGCAAAGCATGTCTTTTTCTATGGGACCCTGAGCGGTAAGAGCTTAGTGACAGAAGACATGTTTTGCATAAACAAACGCAGCAGTTTAAACCCTAAGTATTTCGTTTTATTAATGGATCTACAACACTTTTTGACCACCCCAATCAACAAAGACGTCTGGACCACCCAGTCAACCAAGTTCCTAATCAGTTCAATTTCCTGCCTAAAACCAAGAACAAGTAACAAAATAACGTTTAAAACCCAGCAGAAATGATCTGTTCCAAGGGCAAAAATGGAAAAGGTTTAGGAGAATTGAAAGGTATTCATCTGAAAGGATTTTAATGTAGGCATCAGTTGAGCTTTGTGGGGGAGGGTATTCTGTCACTACAAAAAAAGGTTCTCTCCTTTGTAACCACCCACCAGTGGACCTCTGATGACGCTCTCAAGGTCCAGCCAGGTATATCTGGGATGATCTTTCACCTAACCTGATTATCTCTCCAGTTGAAAGCTCTGAGACAGCCGGGCTAAGAATGCCGTGTTTGATTCAGTGCTAGTCAGAGCACGGTACTGCTCTAAGACCAATGATCTGGCTCAGTGTAAAGGTAGCTCTTTATTAGAGGAGCGGGACACAGCTTGGCGATGCACCAGCTGATGCTCAATGATGCAAACCAACTGCCGGCTCCCAAACTTATTCTGGATCACTGCAGGGCTGCTACTAAAAATATCAGCACAAATAGATAGGTGTAACATGATAGCGCTCCTCCGCTGAGAACAGGGGAATCTCACACCATCTCAGGATGAACTTAGAATAGAATGAAAATAATTAACATTTGGGCAGCACAGTTGTGCAACTTAGGTCTGAACAGAACAAGCCACAGACAAAAGCCAACGAGAAACGTCACCTCTGCGAGACATGCAAGCAGCAGAGTGCCACTCGATAGCATTGGTGCTGCCTTTTGAACAAGAAAGAGTAAAATATAGGGTCTACCACCACGGTGGGCTACTAGTGGTCCTTCCAGATGTTGTTGGACTCCAACTCCCATCAGGCCCAGCCTGCATGGCCAATGCTCAGGGATGAAAGGAGTTGTCGTCAAGCAATATCTGGGGCCCCTCAAGAGCCCAATGTTGGATACATCATTGGGGTTGTTACAGGAAAACCTAGGTGTGAGGCTACTCAGTCACCCAGCTCATCAGGCAAGGGCCTGCGGTTCACTGCGGATGCAAAGGAAGGAGTCCAGCCACCATCCGGCGCAAACAGCAAAGGTTATTACTGGCCTGTGCAGCAGGTTCAAGTCAAGACTGAACACCGAGAACAGGGTTACAAGAACTTTTAAAACTTCCCGCCTCAATCCCAGGGGAAGAGTCTAGCACAGGGTAGGCAACCTAAGGCCCTTGGGCCGGATGCAGCCCAATCGCCTTCTAAATCCGGCCCGTGGGTAGTCCAGGAATCAGCATTTTTACATGAGTAGAATGTGTCCTTTAATTTAAAAAGGCATCTCTGGGTTATTTGTGGTGCCTGCCTGGTGTTTTTACATGAGTAGAATGTGTGCTTGTATTTAAAATTCATCTCTGGGTTATTTGTGGGGCATAGGAATTCATTCTTTTTTTTTTCTTCAAAATATAGTCCGGCCCCCCACAAGGTCTGAGGGACGGTGGACCGGACCACAGCTGAAAAAGGTTGCTGACCCCTGGTCTAGCATCACATTCTGTGGAACTACCCATATAACTCAACTTGAAGCAGGGTTGAATACCACACACAGAGGCCTCCTTGGGGCAAGGGTTCAAGTCCCTCTGAGAGCAAAACCCATTTAAGGGACAAAGTCAGTGGTAAAACTTCCATGCAAAAGTTCCCTGGTTGAATCATCTAAATCCTGGCAGCTCCAGATAAAGACTGGGAAAGACACTGACTCTGGAAAGCTGCTGCTAATCAGTTCAGACCAAATTTCCCCAACCATATGTTTTAGACTGAAAATCTCCTCATCCTTGACCACTCACTATGCTGGGTGGGGCTCTGGCCCAAAACATCAGCTTGAAGAAGACCAATAAAGATAATATATAGCTGGACCAATGATCTAACTGGGCTTAAAGCAGTTTCCTCTGCTGTTCCTGCGGGGCGGCCATAAGGCAACAGATTCAACAAAAAGAAATGTCTGCTAATCTTAGCATTTTTCGGATGAGGTACTAACTTTCATAGAATCATAGAGTTGGAAGAGACCACCAGGGCCATCCAGTCCAACCCCCTGCCAAGCAGGAAACTACAAGACACCCAGAACCAGCTAATTGGAACAGGACATGCAGATAACTGTGGACTATACAAGCTGTTTGCAGTATTTTCAGGTACAAATCAGCTGGGGGGGGGGGAATGTCCATATGGTAAAAATTAGTCTGTAATGAGTGTGCTTTAGGGGAAAATATATATTTTCTATGGCATGTTGAATTTAAAAAAAAGTTAGGCAAATCCTAAGTTGGTATATAATACAATGGATATAAATAGATAAAATTGGCTTTATAGACTCCCAAATTTATCAGGATTTACACACACACACACACACACACACACACACACACACACACCCTATAAAATGCTGGTCACATGCCTGTTAACACCACATTATTTCCAAACTTGCTCTGTTCTCTCTCCTGGGAGGAGATGTGAAGAAGTCATCCATGAGGAATGACAAATGAGCAACCTGACTGTTGGCACAAATTGCATCAGACCGGCTCTGAGATTTATTCTCGGCTCTGAGGCTGGAATATAAGATTGCCACGAACAATTCATTTCCCCAAGGATCTAGTTCTCTGGGAGTGTTTTAAAATAAAATAAAAATCTCCCTGCCCAACCCTTTACAGTCAAGTCACAGCTTTCAAACACACAGAGATTTGCTACTTAGACTTATTCGTAGAGGAATAGTAGAATTCGTTTTATTTTGAAGGTTTACCTTTACTTTTTTAAATTTATTTCTGGTAAATAACATTATTAGGGCCCAAAGCGTACAAACAACTATGCCCAAACATTATAGCCCCTGAGGATGCACTTGGCTCAGTATTTTGTCTGCTCTGGCAGGAAGTGGGTCTCTAGGGCAGAGGTGAGCAAGGGCCACATTGCCTCATAGGAACTTTCTGAGGGCCATATGCTAGTGATAGGCAGGCAAAAGTGGTTGGAGAAACCTACGGGGACTTTCATCTTTGTACAGTAAATAGGTGTTTCTAATCCAGGCATAGGCAAACTCCGGCCCTCCAGATGTTTGGGACTACAATTCCCATCATCCCTGACCACTGGTCCTGTTAGCTAGGGATCATGGGAGTTGTAGGCCAAAACATCTGGAGGGCCGGAGTTTGCCTATGCCTGTTCTAATCCAACAATATCTGGATGGTCACAGGTTCCCCTTGCCTACGTGAACCCTTTGCTCATCCAGCAGGGCTCATTTTGTGAAAGCTAATGTTCGAAAGTAAACTAGTGAACTGAACACATTAGCAACCCGTTCCATCACTTTCTGGTTGATGTGAAACTTCTGGGCAATGGCAGAAGCGACACAGTGTTGATTATTGCATTCATTACCCACCCATGCATTCATTTCAGATGGAAGTCGGGGAAATCAGCCCTCGCAATCTCAGGCCGCCAATTGCTCTCAAAATTAGCCTATGCCGTGACTGTTAAAGAAAACTTGCAAGGGCAAACGCTTAACTGTGCAGGCATTGAGCTCTGGGATGATGTGTTTGCTCATAGCCGGCAATATGATGCTCTTGGCAGAGTGTGCTCATCTCAGACAATTGGAGTCCTTGTCCAAGAGAAGAGACAGCTTCCGCCACCGTAAGCCACCAACATGGTGGACAAAGGGCTCCTTTGAACCGACAGCACAATGCTGTAGATTTCACCACACTTCAGTGAAACATATCAAAGCGTTCAGACAAAGAAATACTGGGAGATCCATTTCTTCAATGTACGTATGAGTAATACCCAGCACGTTGGAGCGACTCCAATGTTCTAAGCAGAGGCAAAGAATTTACTTTTCCATTAGGACATTTTAAAAAAAACAAAGCATGACTAAAATGGTTGCATTGCTTTACTGTTCCGTATATTTAATTTATTTAACCAAAGGTCCACAAATACACCTGACAGTTCGCCACTGGCGAGTACATCTTTTAACCTGGCGATGACAACATCAGGGAGAAGGTATCAGTCCACATTAGCCAGACTTGAGCAGGGTGTGATGGTGTGAAGGAACTGGATTCTTATGAGGTAAAATGGATATCTTAGGAATGCTGTTATGATATCAACACTGGTATGAAAACAGTTAACATGTGAAGAAGCATTTTGGGGGGGTTGTAGTATTTTACTCCAGGATAAAGCCAGAAAATATTACAGTTCATGTGGGTTTATCCGGTAGTCTTCCAAGAACCACCAGATTAGGCTGTTACAGTTTCAAAAGAGGTCTCTTGGTTAATAACGTGCCAGCTATTGCCAGTTATTTTTAGTTATAGGAGTTGACAGCAAAATCCAGCTTTTTTTATGGGTCAGGAGAATTCAAAAGGGCTTACTAAATGGTGATTCGTCCTTCAGTGAACATTCTATTCAAAATGTACTGGTCCTCAGTTACAGGCCAATGAGGGTTTAGAGTTCCAGGGAGATCCTGATTGGTCAAAGGATTCTAACTGGGATGAATATAAAGGTGAGCACAGGACTGGTTGCTGGTAGTTCTGGGAGGTCAGTTGGGGATAAGGGTCGAAAAGAGAGGGAAGGCAAGCTGAGGAAAGGCAACCAGTCAGGAGGAGGGGGAGTGCCAACAGGCAGTTATCCAGGATAGCTTTGGGCCAGAATGAGAGCAGCTGACATTTGGTCACTGGAAGACTTCAGAGGAGGCAACTGTGATATCTTTGTGGCTGAGTTATGGTCTTCAAGTACATGATCAGAAAGAAGACTTCAGTGGAAAACTGAAGGAAGTCTGCCAAGGGAAGGCAGCAATCTTAAGAAGAACACTCTGGTGTGAGTGACAGCCAAAAAACTCCTAGTGAGGTTCTCCAAGTTCTTGTCAGTTAACTAGGAGATGAGATAAGGGGAATTAGCTTTGTATAAATATGACAACAAGGTTAAGAACTTAAAGAATTCAGGCAGGATATGGCTATCATGATGCCTCCGTTCTACCTCCATGGTTGGAGGTGATCGTGTGCTTTTGAATGCCAGTTGCTGGAAATCACATTCATTGTTTTCTTCTTGTGGGGTTCCCATAAACATCTAGATCAGGGGTCAGCAACCTTTTTCTGCTGTGAGCCGGTCCACTGTCCCTCAGACCATGTGGTGGGCTGGACTATATTTGGGGGGGGGATGAACGAATTCCTATGCCCCACAAATAACCCAGAGATGCATTTTAAATAAAAACACACATTCTACTCGTGTAAAAACACCAGGCAGGCCCCACAAATAACCCAGAGATGCATTTTAAATAAAAGGACACATTCTACTCAGGTAAAAACACGCTGATTCCTAGACCATCCGTGGGCTGGATTTAGAAGGCTATTGGGCCGCATCTGGCCCATGGGCCTTAGGTTGCCTACCCCTGATCTAGATTGCCGATAAGAGAGACGGATGCAGGACTAGATAGGCATTTTGTCTGTTCAAGCAGGGCTCTTTAAGTATATAGTTACCACTCTTGAAGCAACAGCATCAGTTTTTGAAGCCACAGTAAGTGGCTGTCTCATATTTAAAGTAGCAGCGACCTATCAAAGCAATTATCAAAGCAAGTTGATAGGTCAGTAAACCCTTGCTGGACCTAGCAAGGAGGACTCCTGGTCCATTTAGCTTAGTGTTGACAACAACATTAAGTGGCCAACCTTTTTCTGGCCAGAAGACTGAATTCACTCTGGGGACTACCTGCCACCAGTCAATGTGACCGTGGCACACTCTCAGATGCAGGAAACAACAGCAACCCCTCCTCAGGGGGAGAAGTTTAAGCTCCCCACCGCAGTGCTGTGCCAATTTTTGGTTTCTTTTCGCCAACACTGGTAAGATCAGGGAAGTGGAGAAAGAGAAGTTTGATGGGAGGGAGGACCTGATGTTGTCCCCAGGTCAGTGTTAGCCATGTCTGGTCCATAATAGCTGGCAGTTGCCTGACTTCATGCAAGATCCTTTTCCAGGAGATGCTAGGAACTGAACCTGGGTCCAGTAAAGCATGCTCAGCCTCTGAGCTACGGTCCTCCCACAAGCAGCCAGACATGAGTATATGCTTGGAGGTGGCATGCTTCAATTTTCATCCCGCTCTAGATGATCAAGATGGCTCACCACCACCACCCTTAAATCCTCACAGCAACCCTGGGGGGTTGCTGGGTTCGGCTGTGAAAGAGAAAATGACCAGTCCAAGGTTACCCAGTGAGCTTCAGGGCTGAGTGGAGGTTTCCGTGGGGAAATTTAGCCCAGCCAACATATCATTACACCTCACTAGATCTCTAATTCATGCCTGCACAACGCAAAACAATGTTCATTAGAAACAGGCACACCCTGTCCTCCTAAATTAACCTAATCCTTTAAAAAAAAGCTGGCATTTGTTTTATAGTTATTGTATGTGGGGGAACTTATTTATTAAAGCCTAGTATTAAATGGCACATGTAAATTATTGGGCTATATACCCTGGGGTTCCAGAATGAAAGTCAGGAAGAATGGTTTGGTCCTTTGAATATTGTTCATGCGTTTATATTTCCATTGCACCACGGACTGTAACGCTATTTGTTATGCATAATTGATTGCAACAGTATCGGATTAATTTCACAATGGCTGACTAAAGAGCCAAGCTACGCGTTGCATTAAAGGCCTGATCTCATCTGACATTATCTTTCAATGTATGTAGGTGTTTTTACCTCACACAATTAAAGTCACATGAGTTGGGGGGTCACTGGCCAGCCCTAACCAGCCCCCCGGCACATCCCTGAAGCATGCTGTGCTAATGGAGAGCTTCATGGATCCCTGGTTATGCAGGGCTCTAAACTGCACTGGGAGCTTCTGTTTCCAAGACACTGCCTACTGCAGGCATTTGTACTGTACTTTTAACATGGAGGGCTGCAAACAACAGGATGGTAATGTAGAATAATCACAGAGTTATCAAGTTGGAAGGGACCTTGAGGGTTATCTGGTCCGTCCGCCTTCAATGCAGGAATCTTTTGCCCAACATGGGGCTCAAACCCACAATTGTAAGATTAAGAGTCTCGCGTTCTTCCAACTGAGAATGGGGATTAGAGTCAAAGCAACAATGTGTCAGAGGTGCCAGTGCCCCCACCATCAGTCTCCCACCGCATGTGATTTTTATTGCATGTAGAAAAAGAATGCCTAAATATGGCTGGTCTGATTTTTTTAAAACCAACAAACAAACCATGGGTGAGGTTGCATACATGCCTAGTCAGAATCGGGACCATGGAGCATGTGTGCAAGAGTGTTACAACCTCTTCTCTCCAACATGCTCATGGAAGAAGCAAAAACCCAGCTTAATGCTGCTCTTGAGGACCCAGGTGGCGCTGTGGGTTAAACCACAGAGTCTAGGGCTTGCTGATCAGAAGGTTGGCGGTTCAAATCCCTGCAATGGGGTGAGCTCCCGTTGCTCGGTCCCAGCTCCTGCCCACCTAGGAGTTCGAAAGCACATCAAAGTGCAAGTAGATAAATAGGGACCGCTCCGGTGGGAAGGTAAATGGCGTTTCTGTGCACTGCTCTGGTTCGCCAGAAGCAGCTTTGTCATGCTGGCCACATGACCCGGAAGCTGTCTGCGGACAAACGCTGGCTCCCCCGGCCTATAGAGCGAGATGAGCGCCGCAACCCCAGAGTTGGACACGACTGAACCTGATGGTCAGGGGCCCCTTTACCTTTAAAGCTGCTCTTGGGAAGCTCCCACAACAAATCTATTTTTTTAATTTAAAAAATAAAATAAAGCACAGTTCTCACCCTCCCCTTCTGATCTCTATGTTTTTCTTTGTACAGCTTACAGTAATTTAAAAGACTCAAAACTAGAAATCAAAAACAATGTCTTTATAATTGTATCCAATAAGTAAGGTAGATTTATTTTTAAAGCACATTCTTCAGGTAAGACATCTTCCTTTTAAGGCAAAAAAAACCTTGCTGGAATGAAAATGTCTTCACCAGCTGAAAGAGGTCAACTGGATAAGGGGGTTTCTTGAGGAAAGGTGTTCTATAGAATTGGTGCAGCCACCAAGAAGGCCCCGCCTCTAGTTCCAATGAACAGTGGCCTCAGTCACATATGGTACACAGAGCATGGTCTCTCCATTTGACCCTAATAAGATTGATACTTACCTGGGTTCCATAGGAGGAAAGGTGGGGTATAAATGTGGTAATAAAATAAATAAACAAACATTGGACAGGGTGATTCTGTGTCTCCTATGGCTCAGGGGCTATAGGATTGCAGGAGGTATTTTACTACACAGGAACAACCTTATGCAGAGTAAGACCATTTGTGCATCTTCTTCATAGAATCATTGAATTGTGGGGCTAGAAGGGATCACAGCTAAGAAAATGGCCATCCAACCTCTTTTTTAAAAACATCCAATGGAAAGTCTACCACCTTCCGAGGTACTCTGTTCCACTGTCAAACAGCTCTCGGCATCAGAAAGTTCTTCCTGATGTTTAGTTGGAATCCTTATTCTTATAACGTGAAACCACTGGTTCAGGCCCTACCCTCTGGAGCAGCAGAAAACAAGCGTGCTCCATCTTCCATGTGACAGTTCTTCCAATATCACATATTTGGTCTAAACCAGGGTTTTCCAAGCTTGGGTCTCCAGCCGTTTTTGGACTACAGTTCCCATCATCCCTGACCACTGGTCCTACTCACTAAGGATGATGGGAGTTGCAGTCCAGAAACGGCTGGAGACCCAAGTTTGGGAAACCCTGTTCTACACTCAATGGCAGCAGCTTCCCAGCATTTCTGGCAGGATTCTCCCCAGTCCTACCTGCAGATGCTGAAGACTGAACCTGGGATCTTCTGCATGCAAAGCAGATGGTTGAGCCCACAGCCTGCACTCACCCAAGTTGGCATGCAAGCTGTGTTTCATAAAGAGAAGAAATGGAATCATTTCAAGCTGTAATCTGGATGCTTTAAGTGCAATAGCTACTCACATTAAGATGCATACCTAAAACAGAGCAAAATAAAATCTTCCCGGAAGACAACTGTCAATAAATGGAGGTGTTATCAGTCAGTGGGAACTGTCGCCTCATTAAAATGGAAGCATGGGGAAAGTGTGCATTCATGCACACACATGTTTAAAATTGGAACGTTTTCCATTTGACAACAAAGTTGCCATTCTTTTAAACATATGCTGTTTCCCTTCAAAGCACAGTCCATTAGTATTCTCCCAAGGCAAACACAGCCTTTCTGCAATGAGAGAAAATACTGCCAAGAGGAAATCTACAGCTTTTCTCTCTCTCTCTCTCCCACCTCTTCATCTCTTTTTTTCTGCACAGCAAAGAGGTGGCATTTTCAAGACAATAAAAAAGGAGGTCACAGATTTGGGAAAGTTTCCTCCACTAGCTTCATCTCTGGAGCAGGTTGCTTGTGCAAAGGACAAAATTCAGCCTCAACACAAGCTTTGTTAAATGTAACTTGCCCGGCTAGAAATGTTCAGACTAAATAAGTTGAATGAAGGTCTGTGGGTCCATGTGGTGAGCCCAGAATAAGGGGAGGCCATCAGTTATGATTGATGCAATGAGCTCTATGTGGAGCTGTCATTGAAAGCATTTAGAAGCCATAACTGGTGCAAAATTTGGAAGCTAGGATCAATGCATGGCATTTTACCAGCTTCTCCAAAAGAATATCATAGGGGACTTTATCAAAGGCCTTCCTGAAATCAAGATAACTACGTACATCCACAGCATTCCCTTGATTCAAAAAGCTTGTAACTATCAAAAAAGATGAAATTGATTGTATTATATATTATATTATATTAATTATATTATATTATATTATATTATATTATATTATATTATATTATATTATATTATATTATATTATATTATATTATGGCTACAGCTCAGTGGTAGAACATCTGCTTTGCACACATAAGGTCCCAGTTTCAATTCCTGGCATCTCCAGGTAAGGCTGGGGAAAAACCTCCATGAAAACCTGGAGAGCTGCTGCCAGCCAGTATAGACTTTTCTGAGCTAGATGGACCAGTGGTATGACCCCCTATGTCAGCTTCCTATTCCTCCCTTGGCTCCTGGAACTTCCACACCACCTCTCAGCTTCTGGCACTGCCATGGACTCCTGGATGTGCCATCTAACTTCCTATGATTCCCCTCCATAACTGGAGGTATACATGCATTTTTAGCACAGGAAGACAATTGTTTGTCCGCCATCCAAGTCTCCACTAGGGTATGAGTAGGCAAACTAAGGCCCGGGGGCCAGATCCGTCCCAATTGCCTTCTAAATCCGGCCCGCGGACGGTGCGGGAGTCAGCATGTTTTTACATGAGAAGAATGTGCCCTTTTATTTAAAATGCATCTCTGGGTTATTTGTGGGGCCTGCCTGGTGTTTTTACATGAGTAGAATGTGTGCTTTTATTAAAAATGTGTCTCTGGAATTCCTTCCAGTAGCACCTTAGAGACCAACTAAGTTTGTCAACTAAGTTGGTCTCTAAGGTGCTACTGGAAGGAATTTTTTTATTTTGTTTCGACTACGTCAGACCAACACGGCTACCTACCTGTAACTAGATCTCTGGAATTCGTTCATGTTTTTTTCTTCCAAAATATAGTCCGGCCCCCCACAAGGTCTGAGGGACAGTGGACCGGCCCCCTACTGAAAAAGTGTGCTGACTCCTGCACTAGGCATAAGAACTTAAGAGGAGCCAAGGAAGGGGAAACCCAACACCAAAAAAACGTTAGGGCAGAGATTTGCATACAGGAATGCACACATCCAGATGCAAATTGCTCTTCATTTAAATAGCTGGCAAGGCTATGAGTTGGTGACCTCTGTGCTTGCTCAGTCTGCTCCCCAGGTGCTATGGTAGTTGTTGGTGGGCAACTTCAAGGTCCCTGCTGCTCTCCCTTCCTTATGATGCTTCATCTTTAAACTGGACTCAGATCACACAGCCCTTCATTAAGCCGGACAGCCCTTCCCATGGAGAGCAACATCAAATAGAGGACTGCCCCCTGAGAGCCCTTCAAACAGTCGATTGCATAGAAGGATGCATGACTGTTCTATGGAGGGGGAAAACACTGACTTCCTCCATGCCAGTGGTTCCCAACAGGTGGTCCGGGGACCCCCAGGGTTCCGCGAGCTATGCCAGAGGGGTCCGCAAGATGCTATTAGAATAAAAAATATATTAAATATATTTCGTATGATAACAGATTTTTTGTTTTGGCCGCTTCCTGCATGAGCAGAGTCTAGCGCAAAACTAGAATTAGATAGAGGCAGTAGTTCTGCTGTATGCCGTTAGGTGGCGCTTTACAGACACTACTGTTTTGCAAAGAGGCAGCGCGCGCATTCTACTAATGCTCACCTCCCCAAGATGCTTTGCGCGCGTCGGCTTCATTTGTGCGCTACTGCACAGGTACCCTGTCTTCTCCATTCCCCTCCCTCCTCCCTGGCGCGTGCTGCCTCTTTGCAAAACAGTAGTGTTTGTAAACAAAGCAAGCATTTTCTTCCATGTGTTTCATGAAAAACAAATATAGGAATCGGCTCGACATGCGGTCGGATTTCAGAGTGAAAGTTTCGAGTTTGGAACCTAATATTTCAGAAATAATGGACTCAAAGGACAGATTTAACTCATCTCATTAAGAACTGAAAATTAAAACTAACTGTATACTGATGGAGTACTCTGTTGTAACTGTAAAAAACGTATAAATATAAAATATAAAAAGACTCTTAATTTGGCTCTCACTTTTTAATTTTAGGATTAGGAATTAATGGGGGTCCTTGTCACAATAGCGGCTCGATGAGGGGTCCTCGAGAAAATTTTGTTGGGAACCCCTGCTCCATGCCATGCATAAATGTATAAACCCACTCCCTTCACACCCGTTCTTAGTCGTCGTCCCCAAATTATAAACACCTAGATACTTTAGGTATCCTCGCCCCCTCATTCATTTAGCTTGTCCTTTTTTGCACCTTTCCTATTATTCAGTGGACCAACCAGAACTGTACACACCAGTTGAGCTATGCCAGCTATGCTAGTGGGCAAGAGCCTGGCACAATCAAAGGCATCCTTCCAGAAAGAATTTGGAATTACTCAATGGCAGGCAAAGCTCCAACTTCCATGGCGCCTATGACCCGTTCATCTCCGCAGACTAACACTCCTCAAACATCTCTCTCCCAAGTGCTTCATGTTCAGAGAAATCTGGGAAATGAGAGCGGAGGCGACGCCACCATGAGAACAGGGCACAGCTACAGGGAACTGTCCCTTCTCTCTGGTGGGCCTTGCAGGACAGATCTTGTACATGAAAGAAAGGGGAAACTGGCAAGACCCCACTTGATTTATTCTGCATGGAAACATAGGGGTCATTGTGCTCCGCTGGGATAGGACACGCTAAAGAACACTAAACCATCTATTACCCTGTTTCTTGTGTCCCAATTCCTTCCTATTTATTTCTTTTTTTAAGGGGGGGTTACCAAGAAAGCTCAGCTGCTGGCATGACACCAGACAGAAAATTTCAGGCAGTTTGCCTCAATGAACGCAAAGTCTAAGAATGGATGCTATTCAAACCACCTCCTTCTGAGGATCTAGGCCTTCTGCTAGGATGCTACAGTTGTGATTCCCTCTGAGCCCTTTGATCCAGGCCAGAGACCCATCCGCACTATATATTTAAAGGGGTATCATAACACTTTCAATAGTCACAGCTCCCTCCAAAGAATTCTGGGAACTGTAGTTTATTAAGGATGCTGAGAGTTGTTAAGAGACCACTATTCCCAGCACAGAACTACAATATAGGAGAGGGGTTGACTGTTAAACCTCTCTGGAAATCATAACTCTATTATTCAATAAGATTTTCTTTGAACATAAGGTGAAACCCAGACCAAGATGAGCTAGATAAACAGGAAGGGAAGGGGTCTGAGTTTACAAAGGACCTGCCAAGCCAAAAGATATGTGGGTGGGACAACCAGCAAGGACACATTCACTCAGCTAAGCTCACTTATGATGCCTTTTTTACCCTGTACCTCCTTTGTTCCTCTTTGGTCTTTGCAAGGGAAAACCAGAAACTTTCTGGTTGCATCATCACCTCCGATTCCTGGTCCTCCTGGAGGTAAGAGGAGTTCACCAGGCAAGCAGGGAAGGGCTATAGCTCAGTAGTAGAGAATCTGCTTTGCACCCAGAAGATCGCATGTTTAACCCCCAGTATCTCCTGGTAGGGTTGGGAGAGAACCCTCCTGGAGAGCTGATGCCACTCAGGGAGAACAATACTGAGCTAGATGAACCAACTCAGTATGAGGCTGCTTCCTACTTTCCTATGTCAGATGAGTGAGTGGTGGCAAATGCCCAGCATCCCATCCAGTACACTATGGTCAAGCCCTCCAATTGCTCTCTTCCCCCCCACACACACCCCAAAAAACTTTGTGAGGAGAGTTTATTTATTTTTAATTGGTCTTTTAGTCCACGTTGGATTGGACCATCCTCCTCTCCCAAGAAGCCTTTTCCACCCTCTTTTGAAACCAGATTCCCAATAGAGCCATTCCTTCCTCCTTTAGGTTTGCTTGAGGAGCAGGGACAGAGGTTTGTGTTCTAATCGAAAAGATGCTGCTGTGAGTTATGTGTCACCCCTGCTCAGGGAAATCTTTCAACAGCTTTGGCCTGAATGAGAGCAGGGGAGGGTGAGTGTTCTCTGGTTTTCAAATGAAGCGAAATGTAGGACACATTTATTAGGTGCGAGCAACTTGTCAGAGCTGTTGCCTGGGTTTTGTGGGGTTTGTTTGTTTATCAATCCCAAGGGACATGCGCTTTTTTTTTTTTGCTTGAAAGGAACAGAATTAGATTCACATTTTCATTGACTCAAAGCCTGCACTCCTTCTTTCCGACCAGTTGCGTTAACCTGTGACAGAAACATAATAAAAAGTTCTGGTGCACCAATTTATGGTGGAAGAAGATCCCCTTCAGGCAGATGCATGAAATGTTACTCTCAGCAGAAAGAAAAGGCATGTTTGGCTTCCAAAAAATATGAAGTGCTCCTGTCCAGAATTGCCACCAGCTGGCCAAGTCCTCTTCTGGGATACACCATTACACACATCCAACTACCGGTCAGAATTTCATGCCCAGTGAACATTTTTCAGCCCTCACTATTATCAGCTCCTTGCCTTTTCCTAAATATTCTTTGGTTCGTCTTCAGATATGGGGTTTACCTAAGCATCATGGGACCTGCAACAAAATATTGTGCTGTGGATGGAGTGCCCTTGCTCGAAATTCTAGCCAGCCATGCCCTCTCTTCCAGCTGCTGCATTCTGAACCCATTTCAGTTTCTAAACCATCTCCAGAAACACCTGCACATGGAATAATCTAACCTGCATGGAACCAAGACATGCATCTCTACATAAGCTTTCCCTAGATAGGCTAGTTTGGCAACAGCAGTCCTAGGCTGGTAAAGGGCACGCCTCACCATGGACATTGCTCCTTTTGACTACAAATCCATGCATGCTTACCTAGACGTAAACTCCACTGAGCACAGCAGAAAGTACTTCAAAGCAAACACACACAGGACTGCATTGTTAGAACCTATTTTCTTCCCTGCTGGAGGTGCACTGCAATGTTCTTCAACTTGAAGAGCACCATCTGTTCAGATTATATTTATAATAGAAACCCTCTGTGATTCAGAAAGCATCTAGTGATTGTCACAAAACTCGGTCCCAGTACTTCTCCAGGCAAAGTGATCCTTTCCATTACAGCATAGCTGCCAAGTTATCCCTTTTTTAAGGGAAATTCCCTTATGCTGAATAGGCTTCCTCGTGAGAAAAGGGAAAACTTGGCAGCTATGCATTACAGCCACATGGACGAGCCACATACAATAGCCTCCTCCCCTTTTCTTTAATTCAAGGTGGCAACGCTCCTATGAGTCGTTATCAGGAAGCAAGATGGTCACATCAGTTCATTTATTACTTCCTCTAAGGCTGCAGAAACACATTTTAAAATGAAACAAGCTAAAAGCAGGGCTGCATCTTCTTCTTGTTGTTATTGTTTTTTAAAAAATCTGCATGCGTGAATGTGGGTCACGTTTTTTCCAACTTCTAACAAATCTAGTTGCTTGGGGTCTTGTGCATTAAAACAATCTAGCACCTGAGAACATCAGCCCCTCAGACCCCATTAAGAAGTCTTGGGTGCTTCAGGGAGATACGAGCTGCTAGCTGTCGATCTAAGTTATGGATTCAGAAATGAACGCTATGGTGTTAACTGGTGGTGACAGCTGCAATCCAATTAAGGCAGCGCAGCTTAATTAAACCATTGTAAATAGAGACTTTAGCATTACTGGTGATTGGCAGGCTCGGTAACCCTCCGCAACAGTGAGATGGCCTGGATCCAAAGAACTACTTTAAGGAACATCTCAGGGCTCAGACATGCCCAGTACAATCTTTGGGTTCTTGCAGCCTTTGGACACCAGGTCCACTTGCCACATCTCAAGCAGCTTTTGAAACTCTCGATTTCAGAAATGATGTGGCTACAGGGCACGAGGGAACTGCTTTCCCAGAAACAGGAGTCCAAAGAACAGCCTGAGCAGGAGACATTGGCCAACGGGGCATCAGTGGAGCATGAGATGGAGCAGGCCAGGTTGCTGGCGGAGGAGGAGAGCCTAACATCTGCTTGAGTGCAACAATTTGAGTTTATGGTGGACTGTCATGGCCACCTGGAGCATGAGGCTGACAAAAATGAGCATAGGTCAGTGGTAAAGTGTCTGCCTTACAAGCAAAAGGTCCTGGGTGAGACTGGAACAAACTGTGGATAGAAAATGGGGGGAGCAAAAAGAGCAGATGGATGTCTGTGAAAAGACGCTTATTTCAGTTCGGACTCAAAGCCCTGAATTTCAGCTAACGAGCCTGGTCAGCTTCTTGACCAGCAATAGGCTGGGGCAGGTCACATGGTTAAGCCACAAGCACAGCACATAGAGTGTGTTTGGCTTGCCATCATCTGCTTCCAATTTAGCCTGATCCCCCATTCCTTTTTCCCTTCCCATTTTTATGAAGAAACCCTTCTGGGCCCCCACATTAAAACTCTTCCCTGGTCTCCTTGCTGGCCTTAGCAGGACTAACTTGGCCAGTTAGCCCTGGGGATGCTACATTGATGTATTTTATGCTGTATTTAAGCTGTTTTTTAAGTCATTTTTAATCTGTTTTATATTTGTTGTTAGCCGCCCTGAGCCCGGTTTCTAAACCGGGAAGAGCGGGGTATAAATAAATAATATTATTATTATTATTATTATTATTATTATTATTATTATTATTATTATTCATGATGCCCTGCATGCTTTTGCTGGACTCTTGTTTTTACTAAGATGTTGCTTTCCCATTGTTTATTTATTGCACTTCATAGAATTTGTATTGCTTTCTTTTGTTGCATTGCATATTGTTTTATTGTTTTACTCATTCCTGGTTGAACTCATACGATAAGCTGTCTGGGGAGTGCCCCCCCCGTTCTTCCCAGTATCTAAAGCACGGGGTATAAACTGGCTCTCTGGAATGAGCAGCCAATGTGCTAAACTGCTGTCACTGCTCTTACATCACGGACCTGCCATCTTTCCCTCCATCTCATCTCATTTCATATCTCACCCACTTCTGCTTATTTGAACCCAGGTTGATATGATCCCCTCCCCCTCACATGACAGAACTAATTCCAGAGCGTTGTCTGACAGATCTGGAGCAAACATGGGGAATCTGAATGTTGCAGTTCCCATCATCACCACCACCTCCAGCAGGCAAGGCCAATGGTCTGGGATGTTTGGAGTTGTGTTTCAGAAACACGGAAGGAAGGGAGGGAGGGAGGGAGGGAGGGAGGGAGGGAGGGAGTTTGTGGGAGGGAGGTTATTTATTTGCTTTTGTTCTTGTTTTTAATCATGTATTTTGTGTTCTCATTTTGTATTTCTATGTTGTGAACTGCCCTGTAATCTTTGGATGAAGGACGGTATACAAATTTAGTGGATAACTAAATGAAGCACAATAAAAATAGGGGGCTGAGGGTTCCCCACATCTGCTCTAGAGGAAATGCATTTAGTTTAATTACATTTAAGCTTATTTTATTTATTCAAGAATATTTAAAAACAAATTCTCCCGAGTGGTACACTGATTCAACTATATATAAAACATGACTTTAAATACACAGACCAATTAAAAACAACTATACATTAAGCCAGGCATCCCCAAACTTCGGCCCTCCAGATGTTTTGGACTACAATTCCCATCTTCCCTGACCACTGGTCATGTTAGCTAGGGATCATGGGAGTTGTAGGCCAAAACATCTGGAGGGCTGCAGTTTGGGGATGCCTGCATTAAGCCATCACTAGAAATAAAGGTAAAAATGAATAAAACGTTTAAGACAAATGCAACTAAGCCATGCCTCAGTTCTAAGCTTCTAGGTTGGCAGTGATCATAACTCTTTGCTAAGATGCATCACTTATACCAGCAACCCTTGAAATATTCGCATCCTTTCTTTACCACTTCCAGGCTGGCACGTTCCAGAAATGATTTTCTTTGAAACTCTCAGTTAAAATGGTGGCTCTGTGAGGGGAATAGGGGGCCTCCTAACAGTTCCCAGCACCCTTAACAAGCCACAATTCCCAGGATTCTTTGTGGGAAGCCGTGGCTGTTAAGAGATGCTGCTTTAAATGCACAGTGCAGCTGGGGCCTTTCATCAATGCTCCTATGGCTGCAGTATTTATTTATTTTTCTGTCATTGTTAAGGACTATTTCTTTATTCCTCCCAGTGTCGGTTTCAAGCTCCAACTCCAGAAAGAAAGGGAAAATGCTATGGATGCTTGTATGCTGCTTCAAGTGCTCCATGTAAGAAAGGCACTCCGAAAGCACGTCAAGCGGTTGCATCCTTGAATAGGTTAAAAAGCTGCCTTTCCTAGAGACTTCTAAAAAAATAAAATGCTCCAGTCCAAGATGGCAGCCAAAAGGCTCAACTGTGGCACACAGACTCTTGCACTGATCCCGACACCACCATAAATAAACATTGTTCTGCAACACCATAGCTTTTGTTACAATGCACTGGAAACATGGCTGATGAGCTCCTTTTTAAGAATGTATGTAAAGGTAAAAGACCCCTGGATGGTTAAGTTCAGTCAAAGGCAACTCTGGGGTTGCGGAGCTCATCTCGCTTTCAGGCCGAGGGGAGCCGGTGTTTGTCCACAGACAGCTTTCCAGGTGACTAAACCGCTTCTGGTGCAACGGAACACTGTGACAGAAACCAGAGCGCACAGAAACACCGTTTACCTTCCTGCCAAAGCAGTACCTATTTATCTACTTGCACTGGCATGCTTTCAAACTGCTAGGTTGGCAGGAGCTGGGACAGAGCAGTGGGAGCTCATCCCATCACAGGGATTCAAACTGCTGACCTTCTGATCGGCAAGCCCAAGAGGCTCAGTGGTTTAGACCACAGCGCCACCTGCATCCCAAGAATGTATGTACAGATGGAGGAGCTCTCGCTATTGAACGGGGGGGGCATATAAGAAGGGTGCAGTTTCCCATTCATACCACTGCCAGCCCACATGTTTAGCTTGAAAGAGCAAATAACAGATTGTGAGAGAACAAAGCCACATGCCGAACTCCCTCAAAGCCGCTCTGGATTTAAATACAGAGCTGGCTGCATATGGTGCTATGTGCAGAAGGGACCACAAGCTTAGCATGTAGGAGGTTCAAGGTTCAATTTCCCACACCTCCACTTAAACAGATCACAGGGAGCAGGAAGATAAACAAAGGAAAATAAGAAAATCCCTGCAGTGTGGGGACATAGATCTATCTAGCTCTGGATCCTGCATCCCAACCAGATATTTTTGTTCAGAATGGGGAAGACAACATGATGCCTTTCAGATGATGTCATGGGTCCAGATGAAGTCATGGATGCTTTAGCTGAGATTCTTGCATTGCAGGGGGTTGGACTAGATGACCCTTGGGTCCCTTCCAACTCTAAGATTCTATGATTCTATGTGGGACTCCAACTCACATCAGTCCCAGCTAAGCCTGGTCAAGGATGATGGGAGGCGTAGCGAAAGGAACTCCAGAAGGCACCACATTGGCTACTCTCAGATTAGGTTTATATCCCATCTTTTGATCAGATCAAATCCTCAGGGAATCTTACAATAAGAACTAGACTTGAGAGCCAGGGGGCACATTTGCAAACTGGAGGAACTGTTGTGGGCACAGCACAGGCACACACAGAACACCTATTCTACTGGCTATTACAGACTGCTTCTTTCAAGCCTTATTTCAACAGGGTGGGGAGATGGAGAGAGGGACCCTTGTGGGCCTTGATAATTGCATGTGCATCAATGGGCACTGTGTGAGTAATCCCTACAAGACGCTGTAGCAGTACATGCAAACTTGCTGCCCTTATTCCCCTGGCCAGTGGATGAGAAACAGTGTGATTCCATTCAGCCCCAGGGCAATTAGGAGAAATTTGCACTAAGATGCTGACAAACTTTGATTATGACTTTGAAAATAATGAAATTCACAAACCAATGTGTAGAATGAAATTTGAGTCGGGGGACAAAGACGAGAAAAGCAGAGGAATTGAAATTGGCAGATTCACCCTACAGACAATAACCCTCCCCAAGAGCAGACTGAGAAAGACCTGATCCAGATCCCGCACTGTGGTGAGAGGTGGTGTATTTCTGCTGAAATCACAGTAATCATTTCTCAATTAGCGTCTATCCATAACAATCAGCATACAGAAACATTATGCAAACTGGTGCCCTCGTTCGTCCTCCTTTTTGGTAAATGTGCTGATAGCCACCCTGAAAAGAGGAACAGGTCTCTGCTCTGCCACCTTTAATATTTACACTGAAGAAAGATTATCCGTTTGATACAGCTGGTGGAAGATCTCCTGCAGAATTATTAAAGTTGCAGGAGCCCTGTCCTTTTTTGCATATGGTCACACTACTTGTGGGGGGAAACTGCTCATCAAGCCAGTAGTAAGAGTCAGGTCAAATATTCCACAGCAACACTTGGTCTGTGAATGACTGTCCTAGTCCTTGAGAAGCCCAGGACAGGGACAGACAGTGAAATCCCTGGCCATTAATTTGGATTTTACACTACAGTAACTCCAGTTCTCCTCTGGGTACTGCTTTCGCTGCCAGAATTTACACATGGTAAAAAGAAATATTTGATGCCACTGTGTCAGATGCAGTTGACACAAAGCCCAGTGCTTTAGAGCCAGGAAAACTGCAGAACCAACAGCCAAGCCCTTCTGAGAGAAGCTCTGTTTCAAAGGATTGACCTCCTAAAATCAAATATAACTTAAGTTTAGACAAATCAGCCTAAATATATAAAGCCTTCTTCTGCTTGCTTTGCCAAGCACAGGCCCATATAGACAGAGGGCTGAGCAAGGATTAATTGATACCGGTAGTGGGAAAGATTACACTGCAGCCTCAATACCATTGCAGATAAGCAGATTGCAAGTAGAGCGTGATGCAGTTGGGTTAAAACTTTTTTTGATTTTTCACTCTCCTCCTCCTTCAACGGTTGTTAAAGAATGTAGAAAGGTAGAGAGTTTGCCTAGGGGTGATTAAAGCAGCAGTCCTATACAGTACTCAGCTGGGAGTGACGCTGTATTCACATACCAAACACTTACTGTTTTTCCAGGGCTGGAGTTTTAATCTGTGTCATAGCTGCCAAGTTTTCCCTTTTCTCGCGAGGAAGCCTATTCAGCATAAGGGAAAATCCCTTTAAAAAAGGGATAACTTGGCAGCTATGATCTGTGTTCATACAACATAATTCTGCATACTGATTAAAAAAAATTGTTTGATGCCTGTTTCTCAGATCAGCTTCCCAACAATTAAGAGTCCTTAAGTCATTCCCTATTCTGTCACTACCCGAGGTGTGAACGTCTTTGCAGAGGGTAAATTATCTCCCCACCCTGTCAATTCCCCCCCCCCAGTTAAAACACACACAGTGAATCCAGCTCTAATGAAGCCATGCTGATGCGACCAGCGCTTAGGAGAGAAAAAGCTGTGAAATGCATGGGTGGGGAGAATCAACTTCAGATTTGGCTTTTGTAACAAGGATTCAAAGCCATCCTCCCTCTGGCAAATCTCCACCTTTTAATCATTACTGTCACCACAGATCACGCAACACTCATCCTCCAAGACTGTTGCAAACTCTAATAAAAGCAACTTTGGTGTTCAGAGGCTACACAAAGGGGACCATGCAGAAGTACAACTGGCAACTGTTCCCCCCATGGGAGATGTTACACAAGTCTCTACACTTTGACCCATCTTAGGACATTGCAAACCTTATTTAGGGTGAAGGGTGCTTGTGCCTTACAAAGATGAGAGGACACCAGTCATAATAACCATTATCCGACTTACTTTCTCTCTGTGGCACCAACTTTATCTAGTCCCACTGTGCTTAACATTTTACACAATAGTTTAGAGGTGTTAAACAATAGTTGCAGAGGTGTTAAAGCTGCCTGAGTCTATACTCCACAAGCTGTTTTGCACCCTTACCCCAAACGGAAAACCTTATACATGCACTGTTTAAGCAGAATGCATTTATTCAGTGCTATTTTTCTAGAAAAAGAGGTGCTGGAACTCAACACAAACGCCTCCCTTGTTCTCTTATAATGACAACTTCACCTACCTGAGAGGTGCCAGAACTGAGTTCTGGTGAGTACCAGCTTGGGGGGGGGGGGAAACCCTGCATTAATTCCAAACTAGAAAGCGTCATTTGGACTGTCTCCTCCAATCAGCAGAGGGCTGCCACCCAACCACTTGCCCTGCATGGTGCAAACCAACCAATCACAGCAAGTTAAAGATGTGCACAAGCCCAACACACGCTCTCAATTTCCCCACATCAAAAACACACTCCCAGCTTCCATGGAAGGCTTGCTTTTCCTTCTCCCCAGAGTTGTGGTATTTGCTGAAGGAGGCTGGGCACTGAACATGCATCACTTAAAGCAGTGGTGGCCAAACTTGGCCCTCCAGCTGTTTTGGGACTACAACTCCCATCATCCCTAGGGATGATGGGAAATGTAGTCCCAAAACAGCTGGAGGGCCAAGTTTGGCCACCACTGCCTTAAAGGGTGATCATCCTTAGATGAAACCTGTGATCACGTGGACAGGAAGCACAAGCTGGTAGCACTTCCTCTCTTGCCACTCTTTTCAAGTAAGGACCGTAGAACAGTGATACAGCATGAAGAAGGTTCCAGGCTCAATCCTCAGCATTTCCAGGTAGGGCAGGGAGCCAAACCAGCTTGAAACCCTGGAATGCCACTGACTTTAAGTCAGGCATCCCCAAACTGCGGCCCTCCAGATGTTTTGGCCTACAACTCCCATGATCCCTAGATAACAGGACCAGTGGTCAGGGATGATGGGAATTGTAGTCCAAAACATCTGGAGGGCCAAAGTTTGGGGATGCCTGCTTTAAGTGTACACAATACTGAGCTAGAAGGATCAATGATAAGGCAGCTTCCTGTTTGTCAGCTTTCTCCCGGTTGAAGTGCAGAGTGTTCGACATTCGCAGGGAAACCAAAATGCTTATTTACACAGCTATTGTACTACCAGCCTTACTGTATGCTTATGAAACGTGAACCACTTATAAACGCCATCTCCAGCTCCTCAAAAGATTCCCTCAACGGTGTCTCTTAAAATATTTACACATCACTTGGGAAGACAGGCGAACTAATGCCAGTATACTAGAAGGTGCAAAGATCACCAGTGTTGAAGTAATGATTCTTCAACATCAACTTCGTTGGACTGGTCATGTTGTTCAGATGCCTGATAGTCATCTTCCAAAGCAACTACTCTATTCCGAGCTTAAAAATGGAAAGCGTAAATCTGGTGGTCAACAAAAAAGGTTCAAAGACTCTCTCAAGGCAAATATTTAAAAAATGCAGTATAAACACCATTAACCGGGAAACACTGGCCTGCGAGAGCTCCAGTTGGAGAACAGCCTTTACCAAAGGTGTCATGGGCTTTGAAGACACTCAAACACAGGATGCAAGGGAGAAACATGCTAAGAGGAAGGCACGCTTGGCAAACCCTCACCGTGATCAACCCGGAAGCCTATATCCCCACTGTGGAAGGATGTGTGGATCCAGAATTGGCCCCCACAGTCACTTATGGACTCACTGTTAAAACCGTGTTCAAGGAAGACAATCTTACTCGGCTACAAGTGATCGCCAAAGAAGAATACACAATACTGAGCTAGAAGGAGCTATGAGTCTGAGTTATATAAGGCAGTTTCCTGTATGTCAGTGCTCACAGAGGTTTCAAGAGGCCCCGGTGTTTTGAAAATAATATAGTCCATTAAAGGCAGCAGTTTCTTCATATTTTCCGAACAAAGAGCTTCCTCTCCTTATTACACCTGAAGTATAACAGGCATATTAAGAAATCAGAGTGCAAATAAATGAAGAACAAAGTGGAGGAAAAAACGATAATGACAAACTGGTAACAAGAGAGTAGATAATTAAACAATTATGTGATTGCTAATTGAACAGCTAATAATTAGACCAAAAAAAATCATCATGATTTAAAGAACAAACATAATTATAGTTGTATTTAGTAGGAGGGAGTTATTTGGAGAATGCTTTTTGGTTTGTAATTTATGATTGAGAATTAGGGAAAACATTGTTTTCATTTATTTAGTCAGTGCATTTATATCGCACCTTTTCCTCCAATGAGCTCAGATGTGATGTGCATGGTTCTCCCACAACAACCCTGTGAGGTAGGTCAGACTGAGAAGCAGCGACTGCCCCAAAGTCTTGGCCAATCGGGAATTTTGACCTTCATCTCCCAGGCTCTAGTCTGACACTCTAATCCAGGGGTCAGCAACCTTTTTCAGCCGTGGGCCGGTCCACCATCCCTCAGACCACGTCGTAGGCCAGACTATATTTTGAAGAAAAAAATGAACGAATTCCTATGCCCCACAAATAACCCAGAGATGCATTTTAAATAAAAGCACACATTCTGCTCATGTAAAAACACGCTGATTCCCGGACCGTCCACGGGCTGGATTGAGAAGGTGATTGAGCTGCATCCGGCCCACAGGCCTTAGGTTGCCTACCTCTGCTCTAATCACTATGCCACACTGGCTTTCTACCATAGTCCTATTTTCTCATAAAATGGAAAAATGACCGTAACTAATACCTCTTCTTCCTGCTATTCTACAGTTCTTAAAACACAGTGCATTATTACTCCAATTTACCGGTACTTTCCTTTTTTCCTTGTGAGATCCAAAGAATTCAAGCTCTCCTGCTAAAGGTAGACAACTCCCATAATTTAATATAAGTGGGGAAGTTCCTTCTGTTTTAAGGTAACATATACACCCCCAAAATCTTAAAATGTGTTCACCCCTCAAAGTCTCCACCCCCCCATAGGTTCACAGGAGATGAACAGTTCCCCCAAAATGTGGAGGGGGCGATATGCAGCCCAGTTTTAACTCCTAGCAAGTTACAAAATTTTAAAACCAAAAAATGCAATGAACTATACACTATGGTCTCACTGAACCAGTACTACCCGGTATGCATTACTAAAAGCCCTCCTCTGCCTCCTCTTGGGTGGTATTCAACTAAGCTTTACACAAAGTAGACCCACTAATCATCCTGGAACCTAACTATTAATTTCAATGGGTCTACTTTCGAGCAAAACCTAGGTGAACACCACCCCTAGTAACTGAAACACACACACACACACACACACACACACACACGTGTGTGACAGCATTAGCGCCTGCATGCCAAATTCCCAGGAGGCAAGCCAATGTATCTGCATCTATCCTTTCCACTTGCCAACCATCACTATATTTAACACACACAAAATACCCTTTATCTAATTAGCAGCAGTAAAGTGCCAACGCTAATCTCATCATTGCTTCAGTTGCACAGCGTATTAAAAGCCATTGTCAAAGCTCTTTCTGTTCTCCCCAGTATGGCTCACACCTATTCTTTCCTTTCTTTTGTCCCCGGTTTTGTCTCCAGGTGTTTTTGGACTACAACTCCTATCATCCCTCGCTAGCAGGACCAGTGGTCAGGGATTGAGGGAATTGTAGTCCAAAACAGCTAGAAACCCAAGGTTGGGAAACCCTGGTCTACATTGATTCACAGCAGCTCTCCAGGGTTTCAGACAGGAGTCTCTCTTCCTTGGAGATCCAGGAGTTTGAACCTGGGACCTTTTGCATGCAAAGCAGATGCCCTACCACTGAGCTACGGCTGCTTCCTAAATTTCAATGGAGGGCTACAATCTGTGCTAAAGTAATGCACACACACACCCCAAATCTGGTTTAGAATCAGCGGTGTATGGCAGAACATTTTCCAGCCCCACTCCTTTTTTTTTATCCGCAGCTATTCTTTCCCTTTCATAAGTTCATTAGTACCAGTGATTGGATGCCAATTGCTAATACAATAAATACCAAGCAAGCTTGGCAGCTTCCACTTTGTTTACTGCAGACAAGTACAATAAACACACTAAATTAGATCACCCTCTAAGGCGTCAGGAAATTTTCCAATGCAAACTGAACATTTCCCCCATGTGAATCACCCCATGTAAATTACCCTAATTTGCAGAGGGAGAATCTCCAAATGAATATTCCATTGTCTAGACAAACAAACAAACAAACAACAACAACAACAACAACAACACATCCCACCACCACCACCACCACCAACAACAACAACAACAACACATCCCACCACAACAACAACAGCAACACATCCCACCTTACAAATGGAAACTAGGTATGTGGGATGTTATTTCCAATGAGCAGGATAAGACCTAATTTTATCCAAAAGTAGATGCAGAGTGTGCATAGCAGGGAAAAGATGGCAAAATCTGGAGCTCTGGAACTAGGTTACCTGCCCAGGCTGCAAAACTCTCTTGGGAATAAAATGCACTCAGGAATAAAGAAAGAACGAAGCTTCAAGAATTTCTCCATTGAGGGAGTCATGTTTCTTGCACAGATATACAGTTTTCCCACTTTTGGAGATCATCTTCCCTCATTTGCATGATCATTCATGACTCCATGCACAAGGCCCTTCTTGTCTTTCCATTTTTGTTTACAGAAACTTTTATTTGTACAACCTGCCTGCCCTGAATGTCGGTTGGAATAGAAGCGGAATAAACACAGCATCAACCCTCCCTCTGTGTCGACCAATACGGTACATAAGAACGAGTCATCAGCAGCCGGCAGGTACCACAATGATGCTACAGTCTGCCAATGCAGCTAGTCAAGTATGCATTAACTAAATACCCTGTGGGCAGAGTTGGCACAACAGGAACAGCCCACAGGAAGGCTTCACCCTTGAAATGTTATTTGAAAGTGTGGATCAAGCTTTCTCCAACGCAGTGTCCCCCCTACAACACTGGACTACAACTCCACTAATCATTGACTATTGCCAGGCTGAAAAGGGGCAGACGGAATCTGGAGGCCACCAGGTTGGGAAAATCTGGTGAAGATTTTTAAAAGCTCGCTCATTTTCTCGGGTGTTCCTGTTTTGTTTTTGCAACAGACAAGAAACCATAGGAGCTTGCCTTATTACTAAGGACACCACCCTGATAATTATACCACTCAGAGGGGACATGGGGGGGTCTCCTTAGAACTCTTAGCACCCTTAACAAACTACAGCTCCCAGAATTCTTTGGGGGAAAGCCATGACTGTTTAAGATGGCACCACATTGCTTTAAATGTATGGTGCAGATGAGGCCCTTGTTTCAGCATGGAAATTTGATTAGTCTCTTTCTCCCTTTTCTGGCAGCTTCTAATTGAACTGCTGATCAGCCATGCCATGTTATTTTTGATGTATTTTGACCGCATCAAATTTTAGATTTGGTTGTTAGCTGTGCTGTGAGGTGGGTTGTCCCATGACAGGAAAGTAACGTGGAGTACACAGATTTTGGCAAATGAATAAACAAAAGAAGAGTGTGTGTCTCAATAGGATTCCCAACCTGAATTTTGCAGGACTGCACTTCTATCATGGTTTAGATAGCTGGGAGGATTCCACTTTTGAAGCATCTTGGCTAGCTGACTGATTGCACTAATATCCCACCATTTTCTCCAAGGAGCTCCAGGTGGCTTAGATGGTTCTCCCCACTTCATTTCATCCCCACAATAACCTTGCTAGGTAGGCTAGGCTGAGAGGTTGCAAACAACCCAAGTGAGCTTCATGGCTGAGTGGGGATTTGAACCTTGGCCTCCCAGGTCCTAGTCCAACACTCTAACCGCTATGTCACACTGGCTCTCAGATTCTGGAGGCATGCCTTAGAAATTTCCCCCAGGAAAACTGAATTGCAAAACTGCACAGTGATACAGTGGGAATCACTGATGAGCTCAACAGGGATGCTTAAAGACACAGCAACCTCTAAAATGTCTGTCACCACTGAATACCTTCAGTCACAAAAGGTCTCCAGGCAAAACAAAACTGCAGCCCCTAAAGCAGTGGGTTGGAAGGAAATCTACTTGCTGAAAGTGGTGAGGACATACTTGAAAAGGTGAAATGGTAAATTGGACTTCTTTAATATTCTTTTTTTAAAAAAAGAAATGGGAATAGTGCATGATCAAGATATGTTCTGTCCTGAAATCCAACCAGACTTGAATCTGAGCTGAATCTGAGCTGTAGCTCAGTGGAAGAACAAGTGCTTTGTATGTTGAAAGGTCCCTGGTTCAACCCCTGACATCTCCAGGTAGGGATGGGAAAGATGTTGTTAGACTCCAGATCCCATCAGCCCCAGCCAGCATGGCGAATGGTCAGGCATGATGGGAGTTGTAGGACCGTGTCTCTGACGCCCCATTATCACTCAGTGCTGGCCTATTTGGACCAATTGTCGGACTTGGTATAAGTTCCTATGTTCCACTTCCTATGTCCCTGTTTCAGTCATCCCTAAAATAACATTCTACCTGGGTACAGGTCAAGAAAAGGGGAGCAGGGATGTTATAACAATGCCATAGATAGGCAAGCCTCTCAGCAAGCATAAATGCAAAGCCATGGAAATGTTTAACCAGGCATCCCCAAACTTCGGCCCTCCAGATGTTTTGGACTACAATTCCCATCATCCCTGACCACTGGTCCTGTTAGCTAGGGATCATGGGAGTTGTAGGCCAAAACATCTGGAGGGCCGCAGTTTGGGGATGCCTGTGTTTAACTAATCTCCATGACCCACCCTCCCTTCCAAGAGGCCTAGAAACTCTGGAAAGCAGGACGCAGGAGGACAGACTTCCCCAACCAAGACTGCATTCATGAGCTGTGCTCCAGTTTACCAGGAGGCAAAAGTGCTCTCAGTCAAGCCATCTCAGTAGTGGGAAGCGCTTCTCTCCCCATGTGCCGCTACTAACACCCAGCTTGCACCACCCATTTCAAGGCACCTGTTTCATGCAACACTTGCAAGCATCCACAGCGCATCATCGGCCATTCTCAAGGAAACGGTTCCCATGGCAACCAACCTGCCGCATTCTAAGAAAGCAGGATTTGGGGGGGGGGGGAGCGGAAGGGGAAGACAATAGAAGTCGTAGCCTCAGCGCCTGAATTGGTGGTCAATTGATGCTTGGGAATGAAAGCCTGCTGAGGCCCATAGACAAGAAGTACACAGGTTTGGGTTTGTTCCATAAGGGAGGAGAGAGAGAGAGAGAGAGAGAGAGAGAGAGAGAGAGAGAGAGAGAGAGAGAGAATCATATCCCAGAACTGCAAATGAGCCTTCATTAGTGGTGGTGGAGAATTTCATTCACAGTTCCCGAGCTTACATGCACAGAGTGATCACTGTGTTCCAACTGCAGTTTTCCGAATTTTGCTACACAGTTCCATTTTTTATTTTTTAAAAAAAGATGTCTAGAAAGAGCATTCTCTCTTTTTGGGGGGGTGCAATTTGAAAGTGAATGCATTTTACATTTAAATATGAATATATTTTAAGCAGGTTTTAACATTTAAAAGCTTAAAAGGTCGTGTGTGTGTGTGTGTGTGTGTGTGTGTGTGTGTGTGTGTGTGTAAAGGTTTCCACCTGATGGCAAAAAGACCACAAGGCTCTCTCGGGAACGATTTTCACAGCTCAGCACTAACACCAATTTCTTTCTCCAGCAGCCACCCACCACACCTCACCTGGCAAGGACACCCAGAGAAGGGCCTATGAAGGGGAAGGGCAGTGATAGAGCACCCGCCCTGCATACAGAAGTTCCCAGGTTCCACCCCCACCACCTCCATGTACAAACAGGGACAAGACCCTACCTGAAGCCCTGCCTGTCAGTGCAGATAGTAATGATCTACCCTTCCAATGTTCCTGTGTTCATGTCCTGTGTACAGTTGGGAGGAGGTGATCCTACAGGTATCCTGGTCTAAACTGCTTAAGGCTTCATTGGTCTTACCTAATGCTCTGTATCGGGCCCAGAATTGGACTGGAAACCAGTACACATGATGAAGAAGCACCGGTACAATGCGATAAAAATCACTCAGTCCCTTGCACCAAAGAAGAGATCCCAGATCAGTTCCAAACACATTGCAGTGATCCAAACTGGAGGTGACCAAATCATGGGTAACCGGGCATGAAACCAATGTGCAATCAAACCCGTGCACTCAGCATCCAGATTCTATGCACGTAACACATCCCTGCCTATATAACTTCTTTTTTTCCCCTCCCTAGATTTCACTGGCCTAGGCAGAGCAGCCCTGCTGCCAACATGTAATGGCAAATTTAAGAGTGGGCAGGGGAATGGCTGGCACATTTCCAGTTTAGCAGGAGATGCTAGGCAGCCAGCGAGACTGATAATGACTGCATCGCCAGCCTCCATGCAGCCCTCTCCCAGCCTCCTAATTGCTGCTTAGCAAGCAACTGAATTACTACTTTGAACCCAAAACAATTATCTTCAGATAAATGGAAAGCAGGAGCTCCTTTCAGTCGCAGGGCAAGAAACAAAAACAACCAATTAAAGGGAGATGGGGCAGGGATGCAGGCTGTTATTGAGAACACCGAGGAGATCAGGAACCTCAGTTGGCATAAATTCCACTGGACGGAAGAAAGGAAGGAGAAAAAGGAGACAGAGTCTTTATAGCTTCCTCAAATACAAAGGCCAAATTTATCCTCACACAGCCGCTGGGTCAACCACATCCACCTGACCGCAGCAGGGCTTCAGGTTCCAAACCGCCTAACTGTGACCAAAGATGAATGAAAGGCTGGAACTCTCTGCAGATCCGAAAGCAAATCAAACCCTGCCTACTGGCTTGGTTGCTAAAACACACAATTAAAGGGGCAAAAATGTAAGAGCAGCTCTGTTGCATCAGACTATAGAACCATCCATTCCTGCACCCTGTTCTCACACTGGCCAACTAGATACCTACGGGAAGCTCGCAAGCAGGACCTGAATGCAACAGCCCTCCTGCTAATTGTAAAGGTAAAGGGACCCCTGACCATTAGGTCCAGTCGTGACCGACTCTGGGGTTGCGCGCTCATCTCGCATTATTGGCCAAGGGAGCCGGCGTATATCTTCCAGGTCATGTGGCCAGCATGACAAAGCCGCTTCTGGCAAACCAGAGCAGCACATGGAAACGCCGTTTTCCTTCCCGCTGTAGCGGTTCCTATTTATCTACTTGCATTTTGACATGCTTTCGAACTGCTAGGTTGGCAGGAGCTGGGACCAAGCAACGGGAGCTTACCCCGTCACAGGGATTCGAACCGCCGACCTTCTGATCAGCAAGCCCTAGGCTCAGTGGTTTAACCACAGCGCCACCTGGGTCCCTGCTAATTGTGCTTCCCTGCAACTGGTATTCAGACACTCATGTAGCCATGGTGTTGGTTCAAACATGATGACACAGCATAGTTTAAGACAGGGTTTCCCAAACGTGGGACTCCTGCTGTTTTTGGACGACAACTCCCATCATCCCTAGCCAAGAAGAGCAGTGTCGGGAATGATCAGAATTTTAGTCCAAAAACAACTGGAGATCCAAGTTTGGGGAACCCTGGTTTAAGGACAAAAGATGAGCCTGCTGGATCAGGCCAATAGCCCACCTACTCCAGGATCTGGTTCTCACTTTCGTCAACCAGATGCCTGGGAGAAGCACACAAACAGGATCTGTGCTCTCTCCTTCTGTGGTTTCCAGCAAGTGGTGTTCAGATGTGCACTGCCTCTGCTCTGGCAGTGAGAACATAGCCACTGTGGCTAGCAGCCACTAATAGTCTTGTCCTCCAGGAGTTTTTCTCATCCTCTTTTTTAAAGCCATGAAAGTTGGTAGCCATCACTGCCTCCTGTGCCAGCTTCGTAGTTTAATTATGTGCTGTGTGAAGTACTTTCTTTTATCCGATAAACCTTGGTTTTGGATCTTGCTCCATCCTCAGAGACCCACAGATTCTCAGAGACGGCAGGGAAAATGAGAGAAACTGCATAACTGCCTCCAGATGCTACTGCCACCCCAGAGCCTCTCTTCTCCTTCTTGTGCTCTCCTTCAGCAATTTACCCCCCTCAGGTGCCCTATTTTTATTTGTTTAATACAATTCATATACTGCTTAACTGTTAAAAAAAACACGCACACACTTCTCCTTTCAAGCTGCTTGGGCTGCTCCTACCACACTTCCTGCCAGCTACCATAATCTTCTCGTCCTCTCAGTATCCCTGTCACCTGCTGATGATGTCATACACAAGCGCCATGGCCCACAGCCACTCCATGTTGGCCCTACAGGGCTTGCGGGGGTGGGGGACATTCCAACTCCATGCTCCAGCTCACCTGGATGCAACAATGAGTTTCACACATCCCGTAAACATCCATTCAACCTGCTGGCCCAGTTTCAATTAAATGATAAAAATACATATAGTCCACTTGCAAATGAATTGGAAACAGAAAAATACAAAATTCAAGCAACCTAAAGGAGGAAGTCCAGTAATCTTGGAGGCACCGTATGGGATCTGGCAAAGGGGAGAAAGCAACTGAATTGAAGGGTCAGGGAGAGAAAAATCCACGTATAGGGGAGCCTGCCACTAGAAGCCGCAAGTCATCAGTAATTGGGCCTCTACGATGGTTGGGAAATGCCACTGCCAGTTAGCACTAATCCCTTTGACGGATTCTCCAGGGAGTTGGCTGCAGATGCTCTACTAACCCAATTTCTGTAACTCTAATACAACGGCAGGAAAAAATGTGACCCATCTCTCCGAAGCCAGCTCAGTCCCCATCTCTTCTGCTTCCATGGTGTACTGCTAGGAGTGGCCGAAACATTGCAGAAAGTTCCAAGATTTTGAGATGGCAGAAGGACGTACTGCACCTTGTGCAGTAAGAAAGATAATCCTCGACATACTGTATGTATTGCCATTATCTCTCCCAATGTCCAAAAAACACAGGAAAAATGAATGACTAGGCTACCAAAAAAAAATTCAGCTGTGCATCGTAAAGGTAATTCCAGGTTAGAAGTACCTCTACGGGTTAGAAAGCTGACGGCATATCCCCAACGGGGCAGATGAGCTCAGCACAGGTCCTTTGGAGCCAACTGCATGTTGGACCCATCTGTTCACACACTGGAAGAGAGAGGCAATCAACAACACACAGGACTTTTCGGCCGGATGGTGTTGCTCTATAAGAAGATTAGCTCTGTGGGCAACAAGCTAGTCTGCTTTCAAAGGGCCCAGATTCTTTATTATTATTATTATTATTATTATTATTATTATTATTATTATTATGCATTTTCTTACATTCATATATGTAAGGGGGACTCCCTACAGGGAGCCAGCCCCCATCATCCTAACATCCACCTTATCAAGTACAGAGAGCACCAGTGGTTCTGAAGCAGCCAGAGGAGGAGGAAGAGACTCAGAGGGGAAGAGAAATCAGAGTGAGGAACAATGGGAAGGCTCGGAGGCAGAGGGATGCAGGCAGACTGCAGAGCCAGGGAACCAACTGCTGAGAGAGGAAACTGAAAGGGCATCGCTTCTTCCGGCACCAGAAATGAGAGCACCTCAATGGGGGGTGGCGTTTTGGGGTGCCCAGACTACTTTGCTGGCGTAGGAACAGAAGTACGCCATTGCCGGATTCTGATTCGGGATGAGAGGTCATGTTTTAAGCTGTCTCTACACTGTAAATAAGTAGCACAATAAACTTCTTTGAAGACAAACTGGACTCAGGCGGAGTTACTCTAGAGTAGCCACAACGACCCTCTGACAATATCCCATCATGAAAACCACAGCAGCATGTCTGCTGTTCTCAGCCAGTCAGCCAAGGTCACAGCTGCCGAGCCCAGGACCTGGTGGCGTGGCCGGGCATTTAAGTGAAGGCAGAGACAAGAGGGTCACAGGAGTTGAACCCAGCTTGGTGTGGCTTTCACCCCACCCATAAGTGCCGCCACTTCTGCTAGGAGTGTAGAAGCACTGCCACTATCAGCACCAATTTGGGGCACGATCATATCCGTTTGGGGCAAGATCTTGCCTGAAATCACATGAGATTTTGCGGAGCATGCAAGATCTCACACGGTTTTGAGCATGATCTTGCCTCAAGTCACTGTCAATTGTGGCGGCGCTTCTCTGCCAGTGGCAAATGTGGCAGGGCGCATGGTGACAACAGAGCAGGCAGCAACAGGGCAGGTAGGTGACGGAGGCAGCAATGGAGGCAGCAACATAGCAAGGCTGCACTTCCCATTTTGCCTCAAGCAGAGAAACAGGGCATGTCATCCCTGCTTTTAATGGAGGAGTTTCCCTCCCCCAAGTCTATGATGTCTCCTCTTGGGCTTCCGGGTGACATCATTTTGGCTAAGTACAGAATGGTACACCTAGCTGGAACATTGCAAATGGAGGGCAACGATTCAGTAAATACATTGGATGCCATTGCCATTAAGAAAAAACTACATTTAATCTAGCCTTTGAGGCCCCTGGTACTCACTGGTCCTAATCTCAAGGATTCTTTTACTTTGTTGATTGATTTTACTAAGTTATATCTTTATGCCATCTCAAAATTAAAATGCAACGTGTTTGAAGACATACTTTGCTATGGATTGCCTGAAAAAAAATCACCTTCCCTTGGAAAGGGCCACCAAAAATTATCAAGGGGATGGAGAGGCACTTGCATGAGGAAAGGTTGAGGAATTTGGGACTTTTTAGGTTAAGGAAGAGGTGACATGTTATAGACATGACAAAAGTTTATAAAATTATGCACAGCGTGGACAAAGTTTATACAGAACAGGTTTTCTCCCTCTCCCTTGACACTAGAATTTGTAGACTTCCAAAGAAGCTGAATGTTTGGAACATTCAAGGCAGAGGAAAGAAAGGAGCAGTTCTTCAAACTGGCACGACTGAGCTCTGGTGAATAACTTGGTGGCTTTAAAAGAGAATGAGGCAAATTCATTGTGAATTGGCCTATCAGTGGC
The DNA here is from genome assembly GCF_963506605.1 of Zootoca vivipara. Classification (NCBI taxonomy): domain Eukaryota; kingdom Metazoa; phylum Chordata; class Lepidosauria; order Squamata; family Lacertidae; genus Zootoca; species Zootoca vivipara. The sequence goes on along the minus strand of NC_083281.1, from coordinate 31,169,491 downwards.
TGCTAGCCATTATGGCTATGTTCTAGGTACCTCCACATTGTGGGAAGCAGCCTGCCTCTGAATAAAAGTTCCTGGGAATCTCAGGTGGGGAGAGTGTTGTTGAGCTCAGCTCCTGCTTTTAAGCTTCCCATATTCATCTGGCTCGCCACTGTGAGAACAGGATGCTGAACTAAGTTGGCCCACTGGCCTGATCAGCAGGCTCTCTGTACATTATGCTCTTATGCTTTCTGCATGGATCCCACATGTTTCTTTCTTCATTTACAATGTTTCTGTAGCACACCGTAACACAGATTTTTCTGGGCAGCTTCCAAGGTATAAAGCTGGAGGTTTTGCTGTTGCTGTTACTGGGTTTGTTTGTTTGTTTGTTTGTTTAAAAAGGAGTTCAAATAAGACAGGGTTTATACAGATGAGAAATTGCCCCATTGCTGTTCATGCTTCTGTGGCCACAATAAAGCTCTAACACAATGTTATATTTCGCTAAGCTAAAATCTCTACTTACGCTTGTATTAAGCTAAAAAGGCTGTGAAAAACCGTATTGCATAATGCACTGTTATCTGAATTCATTGCCTATTCCTCACATCGCACAGTGCCAATGTAACCATATGTCAACGGCACTCATGTTTATCCTAACTTCTGATTATACACATATTCTGAATTTTCCAAGGCTATTTGCGGGAAGGGGGGTGGGGAATGAGGCTCAGAACATATACTGACAGTAGATTTTTCAGATTGTGAGCCTGTGGGAAGGCACTTCCTTGCTTAATTGATTGTATGAAACTGCTCTGGGAGTCTTTTTGGCTGAAGGGCAGGGTGCAAATGCTCTAAATAAATACAGACATAAATAAAAGATTCCTAAACAGGCAGCCACCATTTCACTTTTAATTCTCTTCATGTTTGGAACTTTAACCTAAGAGTCTTTTCCCATTAGTTGGTGAATTTGCCACTTGAAGTTTGAAAATGTAAGAACTGCCCCAGCTGCATTAAAATCAAAGACCTATCTTATCTACCCACCTTGGCCAAGAAGACCACCTCTGAGATGAACAGAAGCAGGACATGGAGGCAATCACCCCTCTCGCCTTATTGCTCCCCAGAAGCTGGAATTTAGCACCAAGCATCAAGGGTTAGGAATGAAGAACCTCACCTTCCTGAGCAAGTTTCCAGAGGACACATGCAAAAGTGGGTGGAGCAGCAAATAAATGCATTTATTTATTTATTCATTCATTCATTTATTTTGCCTTTGCACAGTAGACTACTTTCAACACACACACCCTCACGGTCCTGTGGAGGCCAATTCTGGATCCACACATCCTTCCATAGTGGGGACATAGGTTTCCAGGCGGGAGTTGTTCACAGTGTGGATTTGCCAAGCGTGCCTTCCTCTTAGCATGTTTCTCCCTTGCATCCTGAGTTTGAGTGTCTTCAAAGCTCATGACGCCTTTGGTAAAGGCTGTTCTCAAATTGGAGCGCTCGCAGGCCAGTGTTTCCCAGTTGTCGGTGTTTATATGTGCAATATTCAGAACTGGACACAGTGCTGAGCTCTTTCCAGGTTCAGGTTAAAGTACTGGATTTGATCTTCAAAGCCCTGGAGCATTTAGGACCAGGTCTGAACCTGCATGAACTTCCCTGGGGGCTCTGAAATCAGGACATATTCTATGTCCTGGAGAAGGCTGATGCTCAGCAGTACAGCCTTTGCTTTACACGCTGAAAGTCCCAAGTTAAACCCCTGGCTCCTCCAACAACGTCTGGGAAACAGTCTCCTCTGAAAGAGAGCTGCTGCAAGTCAGTGTGGCCATTACGTAGCTTCCCCATGTCCTGCCACTGAGACCCATCAGATCCAGCGGGTGTGAAGAAGAAGAAGAGTTTGGATTTGATATCCCTCTTTATCATGAGCCTAAGGAGTCTCAAAGCGGCTAACCATCTCATTTCCCTTCCTCCCCCACAACAAACACTCTGTGAGGTGAGTGGGGCTGAGAGACTTCTGAGAAGTGTGACTAGCCCAAGGTCACCCAGCAGCTGTGTGTGGAGGAGCAGGGAAGCGAACCCGGTTCACCAGATTATGAGTCCACTGCTCTTAACCACTACACCACACTGGCTCTCTATGACCCCTGCATGTGTGCAGAGCTCTTAAAACGCAAAACAGTTCTGTATCTAAAGAACCTTAGGACAGGTGTATCCACTTTCGAATGGCAATGGGCTGGCAAGGGTTTCATGCCCTCTCCCTCGCAGTGTCTCACAAGCACACGCCCAGCCAGCACATGATATTCAAGGCTTTGATTATTTCTTGCTTTGCTTATAAGCAAGATCTTTCAAAACCCTGCCCTAGCCAAATGATTCCTAGTCACCCCCCTCACCACCGCACTTCTCCCTCTCCTTGGTTTCTTCAGATTAATCGTTATTGGATGGAATTGGGGCAAGTTTCCTGTGGCGGGCTCATTATAGCCACAGGGCAAGACACCCCTGGAAGCACCGTGGGGAGGTTGCAAGGCTTGCTAACATTCCTTCAATTACCCGAACACTGCCAAGTACTTATTGGCACAGTCAGAACCACACAGCTGTCTCTCGCTGCCCCTCTGCACCCGCTCCCAGCCGCACCTTTGGAGGAGAATGGGGTTCTTAATTGCTGAGGTTGTGCGGGAAAGGTGTCAGAAGTGCACGAAGTCATGCAGCAGGAAAAGGGCCAGAAGGTCATGCAAAGCAACCACAGAACCAGTGGCGGCACTGGGGACCCATGACAGCAACCTCTGCATAGTGCCCCCCAGGAAAAATAGGTGTGTTATTAAAATAGCACACTTAAAAAGAAAAAGAAGAGAGTTCATTCTCTTGCCTCTTCCCAAAGCTTGTGGTAGCTTTAATAAAACATTTGTAATGGGATTGATGGGAAGCAGAGACAGAAAGCCAGGACAAATTCATTACAGAAAGGGCTGGCTGGCTTATAGTTAGGGGTGGGTGTGTTAAATGTAGTTTTTTGGGGGGGGGGAGTTCGGCAAAATAACTGCAGCTACTTTTGTTTGGAAGGAGAACTGGACGATGCCAGAAATAGAGAAATTGAGAAACAGAGTAGAGAAGTGGGATCTGCAACGAAATGTTGCAGTGCAGAGTGCTTCTGCCCATCATTCTACTCAATGTAGATCCAGCCCAATCACCTTCTCAATCCGGCCCACGGATGGTCCGGGAATCAGTGTGTTTTTACATGAGTAGGATGTGTCCTTTTATTTAAAATGCATCTCTGGGTTATTTGTGGGGCATAGGAATTCGTTCATTATTTTTTTTCAAAATATAGTCTGGCCCCCCACAAGGTCTGAGGGACAGTGAACCGGCCCCCTGCTGAAAAAAGTTTGCTGGCTGCTGTCTTAGAGCCACCCAATCAGCATGAATGGGGAGGTTCTTAGCGCCTAAGAAGGGGTCTTCTTGCCTGTTGATTGGATTCAATCTGAGTGGAAGGAGAAGAATCCACCACGGAGGGTCAGCTCCTAGGGTCACTCTGGAGAAGGCAAGTGGGAAGTTGGTGGAGTTGTACTGTATACGCCAAAGCCAGGTGTAAGGGGGAGAGATTACAGAGAACCTCCCCCTCTCATCAGGAGCAGTTCGTCCCCAAGCAGCCATGAAAGCGCGGGGTCTGAAGGGGCTAGTCAGGAAGCGGAGAGAGAGAGCCAGGTCTCCGGCAGCATGGGAGAGCCCCTGCTCCACAGGCGGGAAAAGAGAGAGAGACGGAAAGGGGGGAGAGGGAAAAGACGGAGCGCAGACCCTTTCCCCCGGCACCAGAATTAAGGAGGAGGAGAAAGGGGAGGAGATTTGCTGTCCCGAGACTGTTATGTTGGTCAAAGTCGCGAAAAGGGGCAGTGCCGGATTCTGAGATGGAATAAGCGGACATGAAACCGACAGCTCACTACACTGTAAATAACGTGCACCAATAAAGACTCTTTTAAAGACAAGTATGTGGAAAGTCGTTACTCAAGAGTAGCCATATCAACCTCTGACACCAGGCATTGAAGGAACACTGAGAACACAAGGTTCTTCCATTTCAAGAGAAGCCTGTGCAAGTTCTGTTTCGTATAATGGAATTTTGAGGGAACGCACAACTTAACTCACCCCGTGAGAAGATATTGGAGCACTCCAAATCATTTGCCCATGTACCTACAGAGAAAATAGTAGATCTAACTGAAACACAACACATGAAGTTCTGCATTGATCATGGCAGTGCATCCCTAGTTACTGCTATTAATTGTATGGTTGCTGTATAATCTCGGAAGGGGAATAGCTGTGATGAGTGTGGTTGTGAGGAGCCGTGGCTGAGACTATCCTGAAGGGACCTTGCCCTTCTGAATTTGCCACGACCTTACTGGAACCCTTGACTTTTTTTTCAGGAGAAAACACCAACAGGAGTGCTGCTTTTTCCCCCCCTTTTGAAAGGAATCTAGCCAAGATTTCCCCTTTAATTCCCGTTTTCCTACGTCAATGCAGGATGAAATGTTTAAAGCTAGATTACACTCCTAAAGCCCACTTTTGCCTGGAGCTTGCAACAGGGCACACTTAAAAGAATAGAAAGGCCGAAAAACTAAATAACTCTTAATCCACGCTGTGAACAGATGTTGAGATGGGATGCTGATGTCGATACGAATGGATGGATTGCGGTTTTAAAAGGGAGCTGGCATATCTCAACTGGCTTCACCAGTGATTCTGCCATGAAATCAAGTGGGTTCCTGTTTTTAAAAACAACAACAACACAGGGCTCCCATTGAAGAGAAACAACGGACAGCCCTGGGAACAGACTTTCCTCCTACTTTACATAATGGGAATCACAACAGGCATGGTTTTAATGGCAATGCTGCCCTTTGGTTCCAATATGACTTGAAGGAGGAAGCTGGAGGCAAAAGAAAGAAAGAATGAAAACTCATTTTCTCTTATCGATCCGCAAGATCAAGCTATAAGCCATCCTATTATTGCCTGTTAAAATGGAAAGCTTGGGAAAGAACAGTACTTGCAAACTACCCCGACTTGCCCGGACAGTTTACAAAACATGGAATCAACATGTCTGAGAAACAGTCACTGCAAGACACTGGTTCAGCTCTAAAGATGGCCCTTCTCTGACAGCAGGAGGCTGTTTTCTAGCCAATCCCTTTTTAAAGCTGCCCAAGTTGGTGGCTATTGCCATGTACTGTGCAACTGAGTTCCACAGTAGAACTAGGCACTGCGAGGAAAGGGCCGAACAAGGCATGGAGTTGCAAGAACACAGAGAGCCTTGCTAAATCACTCCAAATGACTTCCAGCATCATGTTTCTGTTCGTAAACAGAGTCCAACCCACCTGCACTGCAGGAATCTTTTTCCCAACGTAGGACCCGAACCTATAACCCTAAGATCAAGTGTCTCGTGCTCTACCCACTAAGCTATCCCAGCAAATGGAGACTTAGTATGAAATAAGAAAGCCTTTGCTTATTGAAAGTGCATTCTTGGACAGGAAAGGCTTTTATAGTCCTAGCTGACTAACCTGCCCCTTTGTTCTCAGAGAGAGAAAGTTCCAAGATGACCTCAGGATTCATGGTTCAAAAGAGAAGGATGAGAGAAAGGCAGAAGGAAGAGAGGATGCAGCCTAAGTCATAGCCGTCAAAACTTCGAAGGATAGGTCAGCACAGAGATAAGAAGGAACAGACATAGTTTAGGAATCTGGAGATACCCTATTCTGTTTTAATTCCCACGCAAATCTTTCTAAGCAAGCTGAATGGCTTCCGACAGTTTCCCACATGGTTTGCATGCAGAAGGTTTCCCAGTTACAGGTAGGTAGCCGTGTTGGTCTGGGTCGAAGTAAAATGAAAAAATTCCTTCAGTAGCACCTTAAAGACCAACTAAGTTTTTATTTTGGTATGAGCTTTCGTGTGCATGCACACTTCTTCAGGTTTCCCAGGTTCGATTTCTGACATTTCCAACCTAAAAGGATCAGGTAGCAGGCAACAGGAAATACCTTAGGCCTGAGACACTGGAAAGTGCTGCCAGACAAGAGTGGACAATACCCTGTTTCTCCAAAAATAAGACATAGCAGGTTTTTAAGCATTCAAGGAATATAAGCCATACCCCAAAAATAAGACATAGTGATAGGCACAGCAGCAATGCCGGCCGCAACAGGCGGAGGAGGAAAAAATAAGACATCCCCTGAAAATAATCCATAGTGTGTTTTTTGGAGGAAAAATAAATATAAGATGGTGTCTTATTTTTGGAGAAACACGGTACTGTAGGTGGACAAGTTAGTCTGATTTTGGATGAGAGAGCTGGGTGCTGGAAGAGAGCCTGGATGCTCCCTTTACATACGACAAGCCTTCTGTAGCCTGATATCTTCCAGATGTGCTGAACTACAACTCCCATCATCACTGGCTATTGGTTACAGTGGCAGGGGCTGATGGGAGTTGCAGTCAAAAACATCTGGAGTATATCAGATTGGAGAAGACCACTACAGTGGCACCTCGGTTTATGAACACAATTGGTTCCGGAAGTCTGTTCATAAACTGAAGCGTTCATAAACTGAAGCGAACTTTCCCATTGAAAGTAATGGAAAGTGGATTAATCCGTTCCAGACGGTCTGCAGAGTAACCGTTCATAAACTGAAGCGAACTTTCCCATTGAAAGTAATGGAAAGTGGATTAATCCGTTCCAGACGGGTCCGCGGAGTACTTAAACTGAAGCGTTCATAAACTGAAGCATGGGTGTAATTGGTTCCGGAAGTCTGTTCATAAACTGAAGCGTTCATAAACTGAAGCGAACTTTCCCATTAAAAGTAATGGAAAGTGAATTAATCCATTCCGGATGGGTCTGCGGTGTTCATAAACCGAAAATTCATAAACCGAGGTGTTCATAAACCGAGGTTCCACTGTATATGGTAAGTGTGTGTGTGAGAGAGAGAGACAGAGACAGAGACAGAGAGACAGAGACAGAGAGACAGACAGATAGACAGACATCACCTAGAAGTATAACCATCTTTATAACCACAATTTCTTCATGGGAACAGGAAAACACCACTTAACTGAAACCTGGCAGAAGTTCTCATAAACCACCATTCAAAATGTCTGCTTCCCATGTTACATGTGCTGTTCAGCATTTCCCTGAGTTGAAAAAACAACAACAAGCCATGTCCTTGGAACACATACAAAAATGGGTGGTTGTTTGTGAAATCTGTGTTAGGACCATTCTTCTATTTACGCAGACAGCTGCCAAGATGAAGACATCACAGGAATCTCATAAGGACGCAACACATGTCCCGCTTATCTGTTTCTGAGCTCAGCCGACTGAGATTCAGTCGCCGACAAACCTTCTTGCACCTGATTATCTGGCTCGGAAGATTGTGCTAGGAAAGTGAAATATCTTGAGATGGACACACAAAAGGCAATACATCTCCCCAATCCAGCCCATTGCACAGAAGTGGAATGAGAGGCTGCACACAAAACTCCCATTTGCTCTGCACCCTGTCTGCTCCCAACCACTGGTTTGGGAAGCGGCGTACACATGACATTAGCCACAATCCACATTATCTATTTTGCTGTTTCTTATGAAATGCTTTTGATGCATTTCTGCCAAGGCCAGCTTCAATCTGAATTAAGGGAAAGAATGAATCAGCTGCGTTCCAAACAGGCAATGGGTACCCGGCCTGGGAGTGTCTTCACTCCCCATCCACCAAGTGTACCAGCTCTGCCTTCAATGTCCCCACAGGAGCATAACATTCAAACATAGACTAATAATGCATCCAAAATCCAATAGGGAAATGCACGCAGCTGATTTCTCAGTGTAAACTCTAGCCAAATATGCTATGCATTTGGGGTTTTATATGTCAATGTCCTATATAAAACCCCAAATGCATAGCATATTTTTTTATATGTCAATGTCCTAGAGGACGCAGGTGGCGCTGTGGGTTAAACCACAGAGTCTAGGGCTTGCTGATCAGAAGCTCGGCGGTTCGAATCCCTGCAACGGGGTGAGCTCTCATTGCTCGGTCCCAGCTCCTGCCCATCTAGCAGTTCGAAAGCACAACAAAGTGCAAGTAGATAAATAGGGACCGCTCCGGTGGGAAGGTAAACGGCGTTTCCGTGCACAGCTCTGATTCGCTAGAAGCAGCTTTGTCATGCTGGCCACATGACCCGGAAGCTGTCTGCGGACAAACGCCGGCTCCCCCGGCCTATAGAGCGAGATGAGCGCCGCAACCCCAGAGTCGGACACGACTGGACCTGATGGTCAGGGGCCCCTTCACCTTTATGTCAATGTCCTATTTAAAGGTGATCACATTGGGGGAGGGGTTCTTTATTATTATTTTAATGAAATTGATTTGATCAATATATTACAAAAATAAATAAATAAATCCAGAAATAAAAAATTTACTCCACCCACCCTCCCTGGTAGGTGCACCCAAATCTGAAGTCCATTCTAGCTCACAACCTATATCCAGATTCTAGAAAAGATAACACACACAAAAATAGTCAAACCAACAAAAAAAGGCTTATGTGAAATCCATTCTTCACCGTATGCATAATAAAACCGTACCATTCTACCGTAAATGAGTCATTTCATTTTACACCTTGTGCCGTTCTAAGTTTATGGGCGAGTTTCTCAACAACTGCCAGTTTCCAGACCTTATTAAACCAATTCATCAGAGAGGCTCCTTCCATAACTTTCCAATACCCAGTTACAATAAGTCTTGCTGCAAATAATAGATACCCAACTAGCAGCTTATAATGCACACCTGCATTTTACACACACACACACACACACACACACACACACACACACACACACAAATTAACAAAGCCAATTCTGGGCATTTAACTGCTCTTTGTCCAGTAATTTTGTGGATTTCATCAAATGCTTCATCCCAAATTTGGCTAAATGTTACCACCTGTGATCATGCAAAGATGCTGTAGGGCAGAGGAAGCGCACACTTGCTCCCCTTGACAATGGACCAGTTCAGGGAGAGCTGCTGCCTATTCTGCCCTGAAGGGAATTTGCAGGTCTTGCAAAGAGATGACATCTTAATCATCCTTGATTCCCATTAGACAAAAATGGGACCTTATTCCACTGCTAAGGTTGCTTCAGGCACTTTCCTGGAGAAGCTCTGAAACGCATCCCCGACCACAATGATGTAGAGCAGGGGTGGACAACTGTCAGGCTTGATGGATAGGCTTCATTTTGGATTAGAAACCCTCAAGTAACTAACTAGCAGGGAGGGCCATAGCTCAGAGGTAGAGCGTCTGCCGTACATATATAACATGGGTATGCAAACTAAGGCCCGGGGGCCAGATCCGGCCCAATCGCCTTCTCAATCCGGCCTGCGGACGGTCTGGGAATCAGCGTGTTTTTACATGAGTAGAATTTATTTAAAATGCATCTCTGGGTTATTTGTGGGGCATAGGAATTTTTTCATTTTTTTCTTCAAAATATAGTTTTGAAGGGTCTGAGGGACAGTGGACCGACCCACGGCTGAAAAAGTTTGCTGACCCCTGATATATAAGGTTCTCTGTTCAATCTCCAATGAGGGCTGGGAGAGAACCCTGGAAAACTGCTGCCAGTCAGTGTCGACAAATACTGGAACTGACAGCTAGGTGCAAAATTTGGGGACCCAAGGGAGGCAGAGCCATATGCAAAATGGCAGCCAAAGCCTTACTGCACCCCATAAACCACATACTGGGATGACCACCTTAAGCTTCACAAATTTACATTTGACTTACAAAAGTTCAGGGAGCTTGGAAGCATTTTTGTCATTGCTACTCTTAAAAGCAACTGGGGATCAATACACTCCTCCTGATCTAGTGCAAATCTGGCCCTGTGCTGTACCAGAAGATCCCCTATCTACTTTCTGCCTACCCCAGGTTGGAAAGAAACTTCCTTTGACCATTACTCTCCAGGTCTGAAATCTTCTTTTCTTCAGTAAATGCCACTTCCTTGCTCTTGAATGACCCACTTGGGGACGCGGGGGAGCGAAGCACCCAATGAAAAAAATCTCCACAGCCCATCTCTTTCATGCCCGTCCATTCACTCTCAGTACATAACAGGAAAATTGGTACCCATATAATTCTATTGCACTTTCTGGGATGGATCCAGTTGGAACAGGCCTACTGGAATGAAGTTAATTAAATTAGGTCCACTGGTGTCAGCGTGTCAACTTTGGTGAATTTTAAAGTCTCTGGCTCTGTTTCGTTGTAAGGGATAATAACCTCCTTGTAAACCAGCCATGCATTTCCTCATGAGGAACTTTCTGGGGGCTGCGTGCCAGTGAAGGGTGAGGCAGATGTGACTCTTACCGTTGTACCGTATATTCTAGACCAGGGGTCAGCAAACTTTTTCAGCAGGGGGCCAGTCCACTGTTCCTCAGACCTTTGGGGGGGGGGAGCAGACTATATTTTGAAGAAGAAAAAATTGAACACATTCCTATGCCCCACAAATAACCCAGAGATGCATTTTAAATAAAAGGACACATTCTACTCATGTAAAAACACGCTGATTCCCAGACCGTCCGCAAGCCAGATTTAGAAGGCAATTGGGCCAGATCCAGCCCCCGGGCCTTAGTTTGCCTACCCATGTTCTAGACTTTAAAAAGGCAAAGGCTTCAACATTCCACCAGAGAGAGGGACGGAGGGAGGGAGAGAGAGAGAGAGAATGAGAATCCATCTTCCATCCAGGCAAGCAAGAGGTATTGTAACACACAGTTTAGGGATGCCTCCCAGCCATGCAAAACTAGTTGAGAGCAGCACAGAGCAGGCTGGTGAAGGTGTGGCCTCAGGGAGGCCAGTCAGGGAGGCCTGAAGGGCCGCATCCAGACCCTGGCCCCGAGTTCCACCCCAGCTGCTGACATATGAGCCCATGCTCTGCACCACACTTGGAGATATATACCTACACAAAACCACATATGGCAACACTTCAACCAATCCCCCATCTGGCTTGCCTCCAAGATGAACTGTAATGACTGTAATAGAGAAGTAACTGGAAACCTATTGTCTGCTTCCTTTCTCCCCAAATGCCAAGGCATCGTGCCAAGGAATCTGCCTCTCTGGCTAGCCAATCTCCTCTTTCGCCACATCGCTTCGCCCTCCCTTTGTGCCAGAGCATCTGCTAAAACTAAAGGAAGAGGCTGACCCTCCCGCCCTCTCGTAACTGGACCAATGGGAAGAAGCATGGTTCTCGTATGAGAACTTTTGGCTTAAAGCTGGGTCAAAAGGGCCCCCGCTCAACCCCTGTTGCAAATCTGGGGCGGGGAACGATTCACTAGGTGTAGCAAATTCACAGGCGACAGCAGCAGCTTTTAACACCATTGTTAATTATAAAAATGACTAAAATTTTCAAAAGACTGTATACACACACACACACACACACACACACACACACACACACACACACACACACTGCTCCATGTAATACAGGGCTCCCCCTCCCCCCAAAAAAGCTGTCAATCCTCCACTAAGGGAGTCACCAATCTTGTGCCCACAGACACCAAACCAAGGATACTTGCAACTCCTAATTTTATGTTATTTTTAAAATGAGGGGGGAATTGCCTGCTTTTTTGCCTGTGTTTTGTTTTTGGGGGAGGCTGTGTTTTCTTTACTGTTTCTTATTGGCATCTCTTCTCTTCTGTGAAATGGGTGCCATGTGGTGCCCATGACAGTTTTGTAAATTTCCAAAACCCCACCTGGCAGGGCAGGTGGGATTCTTAACAACCCCACGTGCAGCAAAGATTTCTAGAGCAAAGAACCCCATCCCTGGCCACAGCAAAGTTGGCAAGCAGAGATGAAGGAACCAGCGGCCTCCGTTCCAGGAATGTGGTACAATGTGGAAAGTTAAGATTGTCACCAAACATGACAGGTGGACAATGGAAGAAGAAAGCAGACGAGCTGGTGCACCCTCATTGCCAGACAGCCCTATTAGGTGACTGCTATGACATGAACAAAAAATATATATAATCAGCATACCTTCCCCTGAGCTTGTCAAAAACCATGTAATAAGTTGTAATGGGCAAATTCCTTTGGGCTCAGCTCAGAAATTGCTCATTATTTATGAGCGCTCCCAAGGATTTCTTGGGAAAGGTTTGTCAGTTTCCCAAGAGTTCTCTCCTGGCTCATAAAGTTGGGTTTCAGATCTGGATCTTGGCAAACAAAGGTCTGCCAAGAAACCCACAGAGAACATTGACCCAGAGCTCAGTAGCTCCAGGTTTACATGTCTCTCTCCCCCACACCCCAGTTTTATCTTCAAGTGCAGAACCTTGCTTTGCATTCTAAGCGGGGGCGGGGATTCTTGCACTTCAAATGTGACAAATCCAAGAAGGTCTGGGCTCAAAGTTTGGCACCCCCCCCAAAGGGTGATTCTCCCTCTGGACTTGCCTCAAGGCAGTGGCTGGCACTGGGAAGTGAGCTGGTACATCAGGAATTCCCGGGGCACTGTGGAAAATTTGACATGGCATAAATCTTCCAGCTGCTGCCTGAAGAGAAGCCCACTTCCAGAGGAGCAAGCAGGTAGGAGGACCAAACAGGAGTCAGTGGCTGCAAAACATTTGACTCCAGGAGTTTCCCATGAGTGCTAACATCAGCCCACTGTGTTCCAAGCAGGAGAACTCCTAGGCCACATTCTCACTGTGCAGTTAAAGTACTATGATGCCACTTTAAACAGGTGTGTCTTCCGCCCAAGTATCCTGGGAGCTACAGTTTATTAAAGCTGCTGGGAGTTGTTAGGCAACCTCTTATTTCCCTCCAAGAGCTATAATTCTCAGAGTTCTGTGCAAAGAGAGATTGACTATTAAACCACTCTGGGAATTGTAGCTTGGGAGGGAGGGGGATAGGGGTCCCCTAACAGCTCTCAGCACCCTTAAAAAAACCACAGCTCCCATAATTCTTGGGGGGAGGGGAAGCAGCCATTCCTGTTTAAAGTGTCATCACACTGCTTAAAATATTTGGTGTGCGTGCATAGCTGCCAAGTCTCCCGTTTTTCGCAGGAACCCCCCCATATTTTAAACCGTTTCCCGCTGGCAGCCCAGATTGGGGAAAATCCCGTAAATCCCCCGGATTTCCCACCTGCCATTTTGGGTCCTGGCGCCGCCCGATTTCCAGACATAGGTAGCGCGGCACCGGAAGTCGCTTCTACGCATGTCCGGACATGCGTTGAAGCAACTTGCGGTGCCGCGCCGCTGCTGATCCCGCATTTTTCAGCTATGTGTGCATGTGACTGTAGTGCGAGGGAGAGCATCGTGAACTTGGGCAATGGCATTAGTTACAGGTACAGTAACAGATAAGGAGTTCAACTCAAGCCCAGGACTAAACAATACACCATGGCTTGCACTTTGCACCAGGGCAGAACCGTGCAAAAGCTCTCGGCTCAAGGCAAGTTGTTTCCATGAAACGGAATAGTCGCTCCTGACCTTAAGCTACCTGATTCTGTTGGGGCAGGCAGTAGGCAGGGAGGGAGAGCTGGCGTATTCAAGAGAGCCAACAGAAAATGACCTGTGTTCTTTTTCTTATTGGGGAAAATGAGCTAGCTGCAGCTTATGTGATAAGAAAGCGGTCCTTTCCCATCTGTGCTGGATTGAAGACAGACCGAGCCAGACACCTAGGAAAAAGGAGATAAATTGTGGAGATTGTGGAAGTATATTGCACAGACAACACACATACTCCTTCGTTTCTGTATTTTGCTATATAGTAATTGCATCACTCCTGGAAGGGGGAGCATATGCTTGCTCATCCTCAGCAGAATAGTCCCTGAAGGACACATGTAAGCAAATTTTAGAGACCTGCCAAGAGGTTACAGCTAATCTCTTTTAAGAGTTAAAGTGACAGGCTGATCCTTAAGCTCTGGATTGAAGCAGTTTGGAAGAAGAAGCAAGCAGACAAACATAGGAAGCTGCTCTGTACCAGGAAAGGGCTCCACTCCATTCAGCTTAGTACTGCATACACTGACTGGCAGCCGCTCTACAAGTTCACAGGCAGAGGACAGTCTTCTCCGTTCTCTGATCTCTTTTACAAAATGAAGATTTCGCAGATTGAACCTGTGACTATCATAGCCAGTTGTGCTTAGTCAAGCCATGGGTCCATCTAGCTCAATACTGTCTGCACTGGCTGGCAGCAGCTCTCCGGGATTTGAGGCAGGGGTCTTGTCTTTCCCAGGGTCCCATCCCCACTAAGAGAAGCTGGATATTCATTTTTTCATGCAGTTTTTGATTACAGTTGTTTTCATACATTCATCTTCTCCTATCTGGTTATTCATGAACTTCCCAACCTATCTTTCCTTGACATCCTATCTTACCCTCTTTGGTGTGCTACAACTCCTTGGATTTCCCCCTCTTCCCCCCTCTATTCTTAACTCTAGTTGTTCCCATTCGCTTATCACTATCTTTCTACCTGTATTTCTTATTTTAGCCATCATAGCGGCATGTTCAAGATAGTCTTTTAATTTAAGAAATCACTGGTTTAAGATGCTCCACCGCTGAGCTACAACCCTTAGGGTCCTTTCCCCATAAGAAATGAGCAATGCTGGCATCAGGCACAGTTTGCAGCCGCTGCCCTCGGTCAGCCCTTTGAGTCTGTTCTCCCACCAGTCCCCAAGTGGCCATTATCACAGACATAAAGGAGCCAGTGTGGTTAAGAGCGGTAGACTCGTAATCTGGTGAACCAGGTTTGCTTCCCTGCTCCTTCACATGCAGCTGCTGGGTGACCTTGGGCAAGTCACACTTCTTTGAAGTCTCTCAGCCCCACCCACCTCACAGGGTGTCTGTTGTGGGGGAGGAGGGGGAGGAGATTGTTAGCCGCTTTAAGACTCCTTCGGGTAGTGATAAAGCGGGATACCAAATCCAAATTCTTCAAACTCTTCTTAAAGCTTGTTGGATCAGTGCTGCAGCAACGAACAAGGTGGGGAGGAGAAAGAGCACAGCAACCATCTGGCATTTGCTTCCCGCCACCCACCCAAGAACAGGCAAATCTTTGACTAAACAAAACTCAACACCCTCCTACTTGGTTTTCAAATACAATGAACTTTTTGAGAATCTTTAAAAAGAAAAAGAAAAAAATGTTCAGGGACATTGTCCTCTCCTGTTGCATCCCTCTGCATTTCACTCCGAGGGAAGGTTTCTGGGAAAATCCAAGTGTGAAGGAGAAAACAGCTACCACTGATTCATCTCACTTAGTATTGTCTACACGGACAGGGCCAGCTCTAGGTAGACCCCCGGTGGTGCGGTGTGCCAGGGCGCCGGGCCGGTAGACCGGGCGCCGCGCGGCGAGGGCGCCGCGTGACAAAGCCGCACGGAAACCATGCTGCGCCCTGCGAGGGCGGGGGCGCTGGAGCGATCTCCGCCCCTCAGCACCAGGGCGCACGACCTGCTTGAGACTGCCCTGTACACGGATTGGTAGTCACTTACGGCAGGGGTCTCTTCTATCTCCACCTGGAGATGCCAGGGATTGAACCGGAGACCATCTGCATGCAAAACAGGTTGCTCTACCAACTGAGCTACAGCCTCGAGTGCATTTTGGTGGGGAGCAAAACGGGTCCAAGGGCTGCTGTCGCTTCTGACTCAACGTCTCGCCAAAGGCCCTCAGAGCCTCCTCATCACTAATTCAAGGCACCTTCTATTCCTGAAGGAAGTCCTTTGAAGGAGAAGAGCTGAGCAAAAACTCTCCTCCCGGTCACCTTGAGCCTGAACGAGACGCATACCTTTCGAGAAATGCAGCTGTACATTAGCAAGGAGGAACCTGAAGACATGGCAAGAATAAAGGAAAAGGCGGCAGGGCATACTTGGTGGCCCAGAAAGCAGGTGCGGTCAGTGGAACAAACACAATGAGGAACCAATGAAGGGTTTCCCACCCTCTCTCCAAATGGGACACCTCCTTGGGTCTCTCACTTAGCATCACTTAATCAATATGTCTGGCTGATCCTTGCACGGACTGCTAAGCATTTATGGCAGGGATACAGGGAACTGATTATTTGCCCATCTAAACCCAGGGGTGCCTATCCAGGAGATGACCAATGTGATGTCCCTCCAGATGTTAGTGGACTGCAACTCCCATCAGCTCCACTCAGGATAGCCGATGGTGAAGGGTGATGGGAGTTGTAGTCCAACAACATCTGGAAGACACCCATGTTGGCTGTTGTTTTTATCTATAAGCCTCCTGGAGCCCCATTGGGGGAAAAGTGGGGTATAAAAAATGAGGTTTGGTACCTCTTGGCTTTAAAAAATGTTCAGAAGGGGGAACGTTGTCTGCTATTTCGCACACTGAGCTAACTCTGAAATTGACTTCAGTCTAAGAATAAAGGGTTTGGCTAAACATCAGAGAATCTACCTAGGCAGTGATGTCTCCATTCTCTTGTTGTGAACCCGACAGATGATGTAATGGCAGTTAAAGAGACTCCACTTTCTGCCAGCATTTGCTTACCTAGCCAAAAGCTATCAAGCAGTGATTGGTGAGCTCCAACAGAGACTGAATTATCCGTTTATTTTTCTTGCTGCAGGGCGTATTGATTTAGAATCACAAAAGGCCAATTTAAATCACTGATATAAATTAAGTTCCCCCACTTTGCAATTCATAGTTTTCCTGAACGTGGATGCATGCGAATTTGGTTGCTGCTGCAGTTAAATCAAATCCGTTTGCAAAATGCATTAAAGCAAGAACTATTTTTAAAATATCTGGCCTTGTAGGTCATATGGCTTTTGCATGTAGATGAATCTGTTCAGAGTGAGTGAGATCATAATTATGTTTATTACTCTATTTCCAACAGTTTACATATCCGTTAATTTAGAGTCATCTATAATTGATGTACAGCAAACTCAACAAATAGAAGATACATAAAACTTCACAAAGATAACATCAGTTAAAAACCATGAAATCAGAAATGACTACCTGCTGATTTTTGTTCCCCAGTCTTCAGTAGGCACCATATAGGCAGTAGGCACCATACAGTCAACAAGGACAGGACCTGTCTGATCTTGCAGGTCCACAAAACAGCCCACAATGCAGAACATATGGTACTTGGTGGATATAAGCCATGAATCCAAACCATGAGGACCACTCAGTGACTCCCACAAAGTGATCGAGCCAGGATCTAAGGAATCTGGCAGTGCTTAAGGCATCATAGCCCCCCAGTTGTTAAGGACTTTCTAAATTATTATGAGAACCTTGAACCTTGGTGACTGGGAGTGGCCACTGAGACCATACAGGTCCTGAAAGACCTTCATTGGCTCCAAGTACGTTTCTGAGCACAATTCAAAGTGTTGGTGCTGACCTTTAAAGCCCCAAATGGCCTCGGCCCAGTATACCTGAAGGAGTGTCTCCACCCCCATTGTTCAACCCGGACACTGGGGCATAGCTGCCAAGTCTCCCACTGAAAAATGTGGGATCAGCAGCGGCGCAGCACCGGAAGCCACTTCTACGCATGCCTGGACATGCATAGAAGCAACTTCCGGTGCCGCGCTACCCATGTCTGGGCACCAGAAATCGGGTGGCACCAGCACCCAAAATGGAGCCTCTGGCAGGTAGGAAATCCAGGGGATTTCCAGGATTTTTTTTCATTCGGGAGAACAGCGGGAAACGGATTAAAATCCGGGGGTTTCCCACGAAAAATGGGAGACTTGGCAGCTATGCGCTGAGGTCCAGCGCCGAGGGCCTTCTGGCGGTTCGCTCACTGCGAGAAGTGAGGTTACAGGGAACCAAGCAGAGGGCCTTCTCGGTGGTAGCACCTGCCCTGTGGGATGCCCTCCCATCAGATTTCAAGGAAATAAGACATCTGAAGGCAGCCCTGTTTGGGAAGTTTTTAATGTTTGATTGTGTTTTTAATATACTGTTGGGAGCACCCAGAGTGTCTGGGGAGACCCAGCCAGATGGGCGGGTTATAAATAAATTTTATTGTTATTGTTATTAACCTAACGTAGTAGTGTATGGGCAGCAAATGCAAGTTTTGTGCAATGGTATCAAAAGCTGCTGAGATGCTGCAGAAGCAGAGACGCACTCCCCCCCCCATCATGTACTCAATGCAGGTCATCAGGGTGACCAAGGCTGATTCAGTCCCCAAACCATGCCTGAACCCAGACTGAAATGGACCCAGTTTAATACATATCCTCTAGGAACTCCCGCATCTGGATGGCCAAACCTCTCTCTACCACCTTATTCAAAAAAAGGTGCATCCAGCCAGCAGTTGTTATAAACTTTATTTCTTGATTATTGACATTTCTTTTCCAAGGAAAAGATAGGCATGAATTTGTTGTGTTTGAGAGAGGGGCATGAATTCAGCTTTAATCACAGAACTTAACATGTTTTTATTATTAGAGTTGAAACCAGTGGGGGGGTTTTTCTTTAAAAAATGTTTAGGGGTACTCTCATTTTGACTCAAGAAATCACCATTTTATAGTTCAAACTGGGAAAAATAAATCCATTAAATGGACAAAAGACCACCATCGGGGATAGCAATGGAACTGAAGATTTGTGTGCTATTCAATGGAACTGACAATTTACTAGAGAAGAAACTAAAAAAAAAAGTTTCTTTTTCAGTTAGATTCACAAAATGTTTAGGGGTATAAGTACCCCTGCATCCCCCCAGAAAAAAAACACTGGTTGAAACCAAGCCACATTTCATCCAACTTTTGTTTTTACAGAACATGGTTCAAATGTGGGAAATCTTTTTTTTTTTATCATCTTCATGAACCCTGTTTTGCTTAAGCTATTATGTTACAAAGTTCTATTTGGAATTACCACACCTGGGCCTGTGTGAGCGAACGAACACACACAAGCAATGTAAATGTGTGTTCTCTTTCCCCAGGAAAGCACACAGGCAGGTAGCCAGGCACATTTTCCGGACGATTCTGCCAACTCTTCCCCAATGCCTCATTATCTATTGGTGGGCTACACATGGAAAAATTTCCTGCAGAAAATTTGACAGAATTTGACAGTTCAAAAGATGCCAATTCCAAATACAGTATTAGGCAGCCTTGCCAGTTTCAACATTTTTGGCTCTGTTAACTTAAGTACAAGTAAATACAAGTAAAATAACCAAGATAAATTATATCACTCTCTAGGGGCATCTATGCAAATTGCCCTTGTTTTCAAATACCAGATTTCAGAAAAAATTCCTATGCAAAATCTTCCAGAAAGCCCACATCTAATAAAGCTTAGGATGCCACTGTTTCTTTTAGCATAGTTGCCAAGTTATCCCTTTTTTTAAGGGATTTTCCCTTATGCTGAATAGGCTTCCTCGTGAGAAAAGGGAAAACTTGGCAGCTATGCTTTTAGGGGTTTTGCAGGTGTGCTTAGGAAGAAACTGTGGAAGAATAAATCAAAATAAATAAGTAAAGTTTGAAATAAGCTAGATCAAAATGAATGGAGACCATCATATTGAAAGAATGTGCTTTAGGATGGTGCAAACAGCTGTATATGTTAAAGAGGGGTTTGCCCTCACCTCTGGAAATTCAGCTAGCTTGTTCAAGGGAAACACTAATTTGATGGGTTTAATTAAATTTTCTCCTAGAGAGTAAGCATGCTATGACCGTAAGCTATTAAAGAGATAACCATTCCGGGGGGGGGGGGAATATGCCCCAAGGGGACTGCCTGGGGACTGCACCAGCCAAGGGCAGCCAGGTTGCAAAGTGGTGACCTTTCCAGTCAAATTTACCAAAGGCTCATCTGACAGGAAGCATTACGTTTCATAATGGGCAATCTGCAAATTTAAAAGGCTGCACAAACTATGCCTCCTGGGCAAAGATCTGAGAAATGACAGACACGCCTCCTGCTGAGCACGCTGAATGGGACTCCCTCCAGCTCCACATAGCGTAGCATATCGAAGCTGTCTATCCAGTGGGATCTTCACTCGAGGGGGATGGCAGCAGTGGCTCAGTGTCTTAGCTCTACAGAAACAGGCCGATACCTAGCTGCCTGTGGGCCAAGCAAGACAAGACACGGCATTAATTGTGTGTGGGCAATTAACATGCACGGCAAGCAATTAACATGCATGGTTCTTTTAAAATTGAAATGGTCTCTGCTGGGGGAGGGTGCCAAGCAGGTTCAAGACCGAAGCGTGGGGGGTGGAGATGAAGGGAGAGTTTAAACCAAGGGTTGGGGAACTTTTTCAGGCGGGGGGGGGGGGGGTCCGATCGCCTTCTGTGGGCCACATTCCAGGAGGTGAGCTGCAGATGCTTAGGCGGAAGTGGATGTAGCAATAAGTGAACATTTTACCCAGTTTCTATACAACCCTCTTCATTGTTGGCATCCGCCTGTCTCAAGAGACAATGGAGTGTGCCTCTGAGGGTGACAATGGAGTGCACCTGCAGCAGGGGAGTCAAACCACTGCAGTGACCTCCCAGGGGCGCAAGCCTGGGCACTGTGCATGGAGGTCCTGGGTTGCCCAGATGACCACACACACACACAACCCCTTGGCCTTGATCATGTGGTCCAAAGGAGAGCAGAACAGTATGTTTGGCACAAGAAGGAGCCATACAAGGAAGGGCCGGATTTAGGTTTGATGAGGCCCTAAGCTACTGAAGGTAATGGGACCCTTTATATGTCCAGCTGTCCTTTGTCAACAACAAATTGTTGCTGTTTTTTGTGTTGAAGATATGCTGTATGGTAACTTATGGACCTAAAAGGTATCTAAAGCCATTTGCACATAACAAATAGGAGCCTACATCACACAAAACCCTGTTGCTGTATGTAGGTTTTATTTTATTTGTTTTGTTTTCTTATATTTTGGAAATGTGCATCCAGGTTTTTTTCCTTTAATTTTCCTTTAATCCTTCTATGTAAATCTGGGACCATCCAACCATCTTAGGGACTCCAGATTTGTGTAGGATTTACTCCTTGGCCTTTTCTTCTCCCAAAGATATCCTGCGAGGCAGAGGGAGTGTAGGATCAGAGTTTTCCATCTCTGAGATGGACTACCTTCCCACAGAGCTTACAGCCTTGAGAGCTCAGTTTGTTAGAGCATGGTGTTGATATTGCCAATGCTGCAGGTTTGATCCCCATATGGGACAGCTGCAAATTCCTGCATTGCAAGGGGTTTAACTAGATGATCCTCAAGGTCCCTTCCAACTCTACAATACAATTCAACCTGCAGGATGCGACAAAAGCTATGCTATGTAGGTGCCAGACGCACCTCTCTGGGGAGGGGACTTAGGGACTAGCTAGAAAGCCCTCTCCTAGACCACCACCCCCTGAACCTCTGAGGGTACTGGAACTACCAAGAGAGTCTCTATCCGCCAGTCTTAACACCTGAGAAGCTCTGTAAGGTTAGCTGTTGGTTGGAGGTTGTTAATGTATTGATTTGAATGTACACAGTGGTACCTCTGTTGTCGAAAGCAATTCATTCCAGAAGACCGTTCGACTTCTGAAACATTCAACAACCGAGGCGCAAAGGGTGGTCGGCAAAGTCAATGGAGAAAAAAGAAAAAATCGAGGCACGTTCAAAAACGGAAGCAATTACTTCTGGGCTGGGTTTTCAGCATTCAGGTTCCGAAACTCTCAGCTTCCGAGACGCTCGAAAACCGAGGTACCACTGTATTGTAGTATGTTGGTCATAGGAATTATTTTCTTTTGCTTTCACTGTTGCTTCTTTGCCACCTTTAAAAGCTATAAACAAATGTGCAGGATTGGGCAAAGGCACACTCTTGTCAGGAAGCGATTCATGCCGCGTGTGTGGGTCCGGGCTTTGCTTTCCCCCCTCTCCTTTCTAGTTGCATTTTGAAGCCTGTGGGATTATTTCAATTCTAAATAACCATTTAAGGAGAGGGCCTGCAAAGCTGCTTAGAAAGAGTAATGCTTTTGGAAATTACAAGAACACTCAGCTCGCGCGTGGCACTGGCAGCCAGACAAAACAGAATATCAACATGCTCAGCGCTAGGCAGGAACTGTCCCATCCATAATGGAGCAACACGCTTGGCATCCGTCCTCCAGTAGCCTCTCCTTCCCTGTTTGGAAAAGGTGTCAAGAGATTCTGAGCCAATGGGAGAGAGGAAAGCTTCTTGGTCCCAGGTTCAATCCCCAGCATCCCCAGAGATGGCTGGGGGAAAATCTCTGCCTCAGACCTGGAAAGATGCTGGATGTCAGCATCAGCAGCACAGAGCTAAATGGGCCAGTGTTTTGACACAGTACAATAATAATTATCATTATCATTATCATTATTATTTACTTGATTTATATACCACCCTTCCTCCCAAAGGAGCCCCAGGCAGCAGGCAGACACACAATTTTAAAATGAAGGAAAAACTTCCTAAAGCAGTTGAAACATTCCAAAAAGAATTGTGATTGGAAACATCTAAAAGCAGCTGCAGTGAGAAACATTCTTCCATCCATTGATGGTGGGGTTGCCAGGAACGGTATTTTTCAAGCCACGCAATGTAAACAGGAACGTTTTCACATTCTTCCTGAAAGTTAATAATGATGGAAACGGCATTCCATAACTGGGAAGCCACCACTGAAAAGGCCCTGCCGCAGCTCAGCGCCAACCAGGTATGGAATATTTTTTCAGTTATTTTCTTACATGCATCTCCCTCCCCTCTCCCCATCACTGAACACATGTCATTTCCTGCAGCCACTCATCCTGGCACAGCCAAGACCTGCTTAGCTTCACCAAAGGCTGTGACCTCATGTGCCCAGATTGTGCATTGGGGCCATGAGGCAGCTTCCTATGTTGCCCAATGCTCTAAATTCCTTCTGATGTGGAGCAAAAGGAGAGCAAAGCCTGTCAAGAAGTCACGTGCATTTCAATGTCACCCTCTTTCAGGGGTGGGGGAAGGAGAAGGTACTAGCATCATGTTTCTAGTAGGCCACATGGAACGCAGGTGTGCGTAGGAGATACTGCTGGCAACGTATTTTTTAAAATTAATATCTATGATCCTTTCCTGTCATGTTACCAGAAACCATTTCGCTCCTTAATATTTTTTATTTAGGAGAAAGAAAGTGCCAAAAGAGAGAGGCATTCAGCATCTCTTGTTTGTTTGGATCCAGATTTAATTGCCAGCATTTGAAAGCGGCACCATGTTCCCAGATGCTTTAAATTGTCTGGTATGTGTGCAAATTTTTTATCTTTTATTGAAAGGGGGGAGTGGCAGGAGGCATTCTCATCTCCCTCTTTGTTTAAAAACGGACCATTTAATCGTCAGTATGCGATGCCAGGCTTATGCTTCCATAAGCATTTTTTTTAATGGACCATTTTCCACTTTGTTCCCTGGTGGGAAAGGCTGCAACTCCCCCAAGATTTTGCCGGTTTAAATCAGGGGTGGGGAACCATTTTGTTCCCAAGGGCCACAATCCCTCCTGAGCAACATTTCAGGGGCCGCACACCAGTAGTGAGCAGGTCCAGAGCCAAAAGTAGGAGGAGCAAGAAATGTAAATTTTATATACATATGCATGCATAATTTTATTTTCATGCTGCCTTTCCTTAGCTCAAGGTGGCACACAACTTGAAAAAATTGCACAATTGCAAATATAACAAAAGTAGTCGTAAACAATCAATAGAAAAAGTAAGCAACCATATTGAACCATTTCCACATAGATCATAATTAAGATCTAAAATAAAGGTACAATAAAAACCCTATGACAAACACAGCAGCAATCCCATCTCCAACAAAAAAAACCCTAAACAGTTCCCCAACTATACAACCTTTGAATACAACACTAGTTTCTACACATGTTCACACACCCCTCTTTATCCATCAAGAAAGACAAGCGAGTGACATTATCAGAGTTCAGGAACACCTTTCAGCCTTGCAAAAGCACTCAGGGCCAGAAACCTCCCTGATGATTCCATACCCTCCAACATTTCTGAAAATACAGACATCCCACTCCATAATGATAATCATACTATTTAAACCCCATACATCTTACTGGGGTTGCCCCAGCTCTCTGGGCAGCTTCCAACATATACAGAAACATAATAAAACATTAAACATTTTTTAAAACCTTCCCTATACAGGATTGCCTTCGGACGGTTTGGGGGTTGGATAACTCCATACCTGCCAACATTTCTCCAATGAAAATAGGGGAATCCTAAGGAAAAGCGGGACATTTCAGGGATCAAATCAGAAACTGGGACGACTTCCCTAAATAAGGGATGCCCCTGGAAAATAGGGGCACTTGGAGGATCTGTGATTAAGATCATAGAAGGTTAGAATTGGAAGGGACCTTGAGGATCATCTACAGGGAAATATTAATAAAACTAAGAGTAAGAATACAGTCATACCTTATGTTGCGTCTGTTTCAGGTTACATGTTTTCGTCTTGCGTCCCACGGCAACCCAGAAGTACCAGAACGGGTTACTTCCGGGTTTCACCGCTCACGCATGCGCAGAAGCGCTAACATGCGCAGACACGCCACTTCAGCTTGCATCAGTTCCATGCTATGGACAGGCCTCCAGAACAGATCCCGTCCATAACACGAGGTTCCACTGTAATAATATATTTATACACACACACACCCCATCTGGCCGGGTTTCCCCAGCCACTCTGGGTGGCTTCCAAAAAGAGAGTAAAAGTGCATTAAAACATCAGTCATTCAAAACTTCTCTAAACAGGGATGCCTTCAGCTGTCTTCTAAATGTCATATAGTTGTTTATTTCTTTGACATCTGGTGGGAGGGCATTCCAAAGGGTGGGTGCCACTACCGAGAAGGCCCTCTGCCTGGTTCCCTGTAACTTCACTTCTCGCAGGATTGAACCTGCAGCCTTGGCATTATCAGCAGCACACTCCAACCAACTGAGCTGTCAGCTCAGCTCATCAGAGGTTCTTCTCTGGCTATTCCTATTCAGAGATTAAGCTAGCTGTAAATTGGGGAAACATGCTTTGCAGATGTGGAGCCTTGTATATGGAACACTCCCCACCCACTCAAAAAAATTACTCTGCGTGAACCAAATCTAATTGCTGTTTTGACACTAGGCAATCACCATTCCCCACCCTTTTTTTAAATCCCAGGTCTTTTTAAATGTGCTATCACTTTCAGATGACTTGTTGATTGGGCATCTATCCTGATTTGCTTGCATACAACTTCCTGTCAATCAAACATTAGCTCACACTTTCTGGCACCCTGCCCTGTTACTTTCCTTACTGCAAGAAGTCCATTTCTTTTTTATAAAATGACTTTGATGCACAAGAGCCACAGTCTAACCTAACTTAAAGGCTGCCTGCCCATATACAAGCCCATGCAATCATTTAGATCATATGCAGAAATTCTACTCAGGGCACTGCTCCCTACAGAATACCATAGGGCAGTGGACCTGAAAACAGGCTTTTTTTCCTTTCCTTTCCTTTTCTTTTCACTGTTGCTCTTTTTCTGTAGAATGATCTTCCTTTGGCCATATGTGAAGCCGCAATCTTCAGTTACTTCTAGTGGCGGAGCTTCATACCGGGGGGGGGGGGCGGAGAGCAGGTGGGGGAGGGGCTGGCACGCATCCTGAGGGCGTGATGCACCGCCTGCGGGGGCGTGGTGCCCAGCGCAGGGGGGGCAGCCGCGACAGCACCCTGCTGGGATCACACTGCCGGGGCGGTGCGCTCCCCCCACACTCCTCTTCCTCCGCCAGTGGTTACTTCACAGGTCTCGTAAAGATTTATCCTTTTGCCCAGGCTTTCTTTTATTCATGAGATCATTAGACCATGATTTGTGGTGTATGAATCCCCTGAATTTCTGTTTTACTTTATATGCTTTTATATAGTTTGATTGGCTTTAGGTTGTATTTTGGGTTTAATGGATATTGTTTTTATAGTGTACATCGTGTATCTCTCTTAGAATTTTTTTAAAAAAATATTAAGAGGTTTATAAATGCTCTCAAACTAATGAAGCAATTAATTAATTGTGACAGCCTAAGTTTGCTGGTTTGCAATGGAATCCTTCCTGCAAAAGAGCATGAAAGTGGCTTTAATTTTCCCTGATCAGAAGGTCGGCAGTTCGAATCCCTGCAACGGGGTGAGCTCCCGTTGCTCGGTCCCAGCTCCTGCCCACCTAGCAGTTCGAAAGCACATCAAAGTGCAAGTAGATAAATAGGGAGCGCTCCGGCGGGAAGGTAAACGGCGTTTCCGTGCGCTGCTCTGGTTTGCCAGAAGCAGCTTTGTCATGCTGGCCACATGACCCGGAAGCTGTCTGTGGACAAACGCTGGCTCCCTCGGCCTATAGAGCGAGATGAGCGCCACAACCCCAGAGTCGGACACGACTGGACCTGATGGTCAGGGGCCCCTTTACCTTTACCTTTATTAAAGGTATTCTTGCATTTCAAACGTACATACATTGTCTCTATTTTCAGATGATAAAGTCCTTTCTGCAGATGAGTTATTGAATCATTGTTTTGTAGCGGGGGAGGGGGGAACGTAATTATTTGAGTTGTAGCCCTCTCAGAAATTTAGGGTATTGAAAAGGTGGGTAAAAGTTTTTTGAACAGATAGATCGTGACAAGATGAAAAAGGAATTCAAGGTTCGGGTTAGGAGGGTGACTCTTATGTTTCACAACTGAAAGAAACTGCTACCTTCACTTTACACAAGGCTCAAAGAGACTTAATATATTCAAGCTTGCAAGCTCTGGGATCACTAACATTGGAAAGTTCCCCTATTTTTTTCCTCCAAACTAGAAGTGCAACTCCAAGAAAGGTTGCTCAAAACTAAGGCCTCATAAGTTCAGCAAAGCATACTCCCAGATAAGTGGTTATAGGATTACAGCCTAAAGTAGTCTTCAGAGGCAGCCCTACGTATAACACATTGCAGTAATCTAACCTAAGAGTAAGCCCTATTCCATTTAATGGAACATACTTATTAGTAAACAATTATAGTATCTCCCTGTAAGTGAAGGAATGGTTGACCAGACGGTATGGAGACCTGGGGAAGCCATTAAAAGCCCATTGCAGCATTCCAGTTGTACTTAGAAATCGACCAGAACCCAGTGTCATTATCTCAAAGCTGGCATGCCATTTCCCATTCAGTCAAGGCTTGGTGCCATATACTGAACCAACTACAGTTTCCAAATTGTCTTCAAGGGCAGCCCCTGTATGCAACGCATGGCAGTAATTCAAGTGCACTAACTGGAACATGGATAACTCTCTTTGTCAAAGAGGGTCTGTGTGGGTCAAAGCATTAAACAATATCTGCACCCTTGTCACTCAAAATTGTCCTCCAATAACCTCTTTCTGTCCAACCAACGTAAGCAAATTTTTAAAAAGCAGCCAGCACAACTGGAGTCAGAAACCTGTTGTAGTCAGTCAGGATTGAGAATTGGTGGCTCATAGAGAGTTCTGCTTTCAGGAACAGGAAACTGCCAAATACTGAGTCAGAACACTGTTTAATCTACTTCAGCATTGTCTACTCTGACCGGCAGTGCCTCTCCAGAATTTCAGACATGTGGCATTCCATACCTGGAAATGCTGAGGATTGAACCTGAAACCTTCTGCATGTTCTGCCGCTGAAATGCTGCCTTTCCTCTTTTGCTCCTCCTGCTAGCGATGAAGAGAAGACGCACGAGCTACAAGATTCTAACCAAAAGAAGACTACCTTAGTTCTTGAACTTAATCCATTCCGGGAGTCCATTCAACTCCCGAAACCATTCGAAAACCAAGGCATGGCTTCTGATTGGCTGCAGGAGCTTCCCGGACTCAAGCAGAAGCCGCATCAGACGTTCGGCTTCCGAAAAATGTTCTCAAACCGGAACACTTCGCTTCTGGGTTTGCGGTGTTCGGGAGCCGATTTGTTCGACAACTAAGCGGTTCGAGAACAAAGGTACCACTGTACAGTGGTACCTCTAATTACAAATAACTCTACTTACGAATGTTTCTACTTACAAATGGAGCTCCGTCCGCCATCTTGGATGCGGTTTAGATAGGATTTTTTCTACTTACAAATTTTTAGATAGGGTTGCTTCGACTTACGAATTTTTTCTCCCAATGCATTCCTATGGGATTCGACTTACAAATTTTTTCGACTTACAAATGTGTGTTCGGAACGCATTAAATTCATAAGTAGAGGTACCACTGTATTACCAGTCAACCAAGTGCTTTGTGTGGCAAACCCAGAGAGTAACAAATTTCGTATGGTACAAGCCTTTGTGGATTTACGGTCTGCTCCACCAGATGCATGAAGAGAAACTTAAGAACCCCCAGCCCCCTGCTGAAAACGCTTGCCCCAGATAGACTGAAAGGGTTACGTCTGACCAGAATAGGGAAATAAGCTGTACTTAGCAGCCACATTGTGTAATCTCCACCACCAGTCCTGGTGGAGGGAGGCTTCTCAAGGGGGTTTCACTAAATCACTGCCTGTCTCTCCATTAAGAAAGAAAAAGGAAGTGAAACTTGCAAGCCCCGCTTCCCTTCCTCATCCTGAATGGCTACAAAAGCTTGCTTTATTCTACAAACCGTGCAAAGAAGTTCAGCCCAGAAACTCAACCAGGGCTTTCTTGCAGACAATTAATACATGTTTGCACTAGGTCAGAAGGGTGCAGAGCCAGCACTGAGGACTAGCAGCTTCCTACGCCTCAGCGCCTCCTCAAACTCAAGATTTCTTCAACCTAATACAACCTGCATGCCCTCTGCCCTCCAGTAACCTCCTTCACTAAATCCTCTCCTGCCCCCCAAAACCAAGGTCCGTGAAAAAAATGCAAACATTTCTCTCACTGGTGCCTAGAGGGGTATATTGAAGTTGTAGATAGACTATGGCCATTGGACATGCTGGCTGGAACTGAGGGGAGGACACCTTTCGAATCCCTTGCTCTCAGTGCCAGACCAAACCCTGTGGAGGCCCCTAGGCAGTCAAAATCCTGAGGCTTCCCTCATGCGCACGCTCTAGGGGGATAACATTGAACTAAGAAAGCTTGATTATAATTTTCTTTCAGGATCAAATCAATATTGTTTTGATCCTTTGTCGAAAGGGCCCCTAAAATGCCTGGGGTCTAGAATAGCTCTTACCCAACCGGCGAGGTGACACAGAAAAAATATTTCCAATGCTTTATTTCTTTGGCAGACAATTTTCCATGGTAAAAAATGCATTGTTCAATAATAACAATCACCATCACCATAATTATAATGAATCAACACAATACAAATCCAATTAAGAAATCGGAAGGGAGACAATGCCAATTAAATCTTAGCTGTAATTAACTCCTTTCAGGGGAGTATCCCTAAGAAGTCCATATATATATGAGCACATTTCTCCAGGCATGCTAAAATTAGTACATTAACCATTTTCATGGTCTTCTTCAGCTTTTCCCCTTAAAATATAAATACAAGTAAAGGAGAAGTGTATGCTACTGAGTTGCCACATCTTAAAACATTTACAAGCCTTCCAATAAAAACAATTCCCTAGTAAAGCTTTGAATTCATTTCAATGCAACGTTTAATCCACACAAAGTGGATTCACGCCTGCAACATTCCACCTGCTCTGCGGGCTTGATCCAGGTTTTCAGCGACCAATACCAATACCAAAAGCAAAGCAAAGCAAAGCAAAACACACATTCACGTTCATGGGAAACATTGCTCACTGATAGAAAACTTGCCTAATGTAGTTACAATAATATCACATTATACCAGGCATCCCCAAACTCAGTCCTCCAGATGTTTTGGGACTACAATTCCCATCATCCCTGACCACTGGTCCTGCTAGCTAGGGATGATGGGAGTTGTAGTCCCAAAACATCCAGAGGGCTGAGTTTGGGGATGCCTGCATTATACCAAATCAAACCAGAGGCTCATTTAGTTCAGTATCATCAGACTCAAAGCCAATGGTTCTCTTACAAATAAGAAAGATCAGAAAAGCAAAAGACTTCTTTGAGTTGATGAGGAGACGAGTGTTTGCCTGTCTCAAATTAGACCGAATATAAACGAGATTACCCGGCAAAAGCAAGCGCATACCTCTCATGGAGTTTGTATACATACTTAAGGGGCATGTGTAAGAGGCTCGTTTATCATTGTATTTTGGGAATGATTCCCATTCTTGTGTAGCTACATTGTTTCATACTTTCTGGACGTCCCATGATCATATTACAAAGTAGTTGTGTTCTATGTTACAACTCAAGAACTGCTAGGAGTCGTTTCCTCTTGTTTTCCAATGTATTTATCAATAATAATAAAAATCACTATGGTGTGAGTAAATTTTTCTTCTGATAGTATGGCCCACAGAAAAAAGTTTGAGAACCACTGGTCTACGTTGACTGATAGCAGCTCTCTGGGATTTAGGCAGGTATCTTTCCCAGCTCTACCTAGAGACGCCAGAGATTGAACCTGGGACCTTCTGCATGCAAATAAGGTGCCATTAAGCTAAGGCCCTTCCCATAATTTGTTCCACAGTAACAATACATTTACTTGGTGGTGGTGGTGGTGGTGGTGTTTTGTAAGTATCAACCTGTTAATGAATGAAGTACAGCCATACCTTGGATCTCAAACGCCTTGGCTCCCAAACGATCGAAACCCGGAAGTGAGTGTTCTGGTTTTCGAACAATTCTCAGGAGTCAAACCTCTGCTGCAGCTTCTACGGCTTCCAATTGGCTGCAGGATGCTCCTGCAGCCAATCGGAAGCCACGCCTTGGTTATCGTATGGTTCCGGGAGTCGAACAGACTCCTGGAATGCATTCTGTTCGAGAACCAAGGTACAACTGTATCTTTTTATTGTTTTAATAAAAGTCATCCTTTAGTATCTGACCTTTACTTGACAATAGTTCACCAACCCTTTTTTAACTGCTCCACTACTCTTTGGTACAATGCAGCTCCCAAGTTCAATTCCATGGATCTCCATGTAGGATTGGGCATATTCCTTGTCTGAAATCCTGGAGGTACACTGCCAGTCCAAATACTGGACTAGGAAATACTGAACTAGATGGACCAGTGGTTTGATTCAAAGGCAGCTTTCAATATTCCTATATTCTGAGCTATGGCACTGGTTGGATGGGTGGGAACAGCAACAAGACGTTGGGTTGAGGATGTGGTGAAGTTACATTTTATATCTCCAAGAGATTCATTATATACATGGATATTTTTAAGGATAGGTTTTGTTAATACATTAAAAACATACACTTCAGCATACTGTCACTCAGATTCACTTCCTGCAAGCTCATCAAACTTCTCAGAAAAGTTTTGTATGGCTGCCTTCTCAGCAGCCCAAAAGTCCAGCCTCTGAAGCCCACACACAATTGGCTCAGCGGACAATGGAAAACAAACCTTTTATTGTTCAAAATGGCATGCAGCTCCATTGCCTAGAACAGAATGTGTGCAAATGAGATTCTCCTTCAGGGGCTAACTCCAAGCATCTTACACAAATATTAAAAACTTGTGAAGTGGTCCCTTCTGCTGCAAAACTAGGATAAGTCGGGGACTCTTTTGAGCTGAACAGATTTTTTAATATATTTTTTACTCAGAAGATATGCAAACATAGCGCTATCTGCAGGACATGAAAAATAACACCACTAGTGGCGGGTAGACATGCTCTACGGGGAGCTGACTTCAGACACCAGGCCCATTGGTGGACCAACTCTGTGCTACAAAGACGTCTGCAAACAAGACACGAAGGCTGTCAACACCAACCCCTGTTTGTGGGAATCCCTTGCAGATGACCGCAGTGCCTGGAGACGGACAGTCAGGTTGTGTATCCACAGCAATGACCAGAGGAGGAATGACCCCTGGGAGGAATGTAGAGTAGAGAAATGCCACGATGCATCTGCAGCAGCACAATTGGATGCCTTCATCTGCCCCAGCTGCAACAAACCATCTCTCTCCCATATCAGTCTCTACAGCCACAGCAGACACTGTCCAGGGGCCAGCAAACTTTTTCATCAGGGGGCCAGTCCACTTTCCCTCAGACCTTGGGGGGGGCAGACTATATTTCGAAGAGGGGGGGAATGAACAAATTCCTATGCCCCGCAAATAACCCAGAGATGCGTTTTAAATAAAAGCACACATTCTACTCATGTAAAAACACCAAGCAGGCCCCACAAATACCTGTAACCCAGAGATGCATTTTAAATAAAAGGACACATTCTATTCATGTAAAAACACGCTGATTCCTGGACCGTTCGCGGGCCTGATTTAGAAGGCAATTGGGCCGGATCCTGCCCCCGGGCCTTAGTTTGCCTACCCATGCTGTAACCTTCCAACAGCTTGACCTCACCCCCGGAGCTGCACTCCTCCATTGTCTCCCGAGACAGATGGATGCCAACATGTGGCAGATAGCACTTTTGAACTCTCCATCTAGCTGGCCGCTGTTGGAAACAAGAGATTGGGCCAGATGGGCCCTTGATTTGACCCAACTGGGGCCCTGTATATTTAAAGACAATTGTTGGGTAACCCACAGCTTAACTGTAGGCATTTTTACTTAGAAACAAAACCTATTCAAAGACACATACCCCCTCCCCACAAGAATTGGATCCCAGCCTGAATTACAGAACATTGGAGAAAGTCCAAAAAGCTACTTAAATTCTACCCATTCTCTTTAAAGCCCCCCCCCTTTGAAAAGTAAGCCGCCATGCCATTTTTTAAAAGTGCTTTGGAAAATCCTGATTTCAAAAGTGCTTAGCTATGTAGCATGGAGTGAGGGGAGGGGAAGAGAATGAACTACAAAAGCCCCTTGGGAATGTTATGGAGAACTAGCTGTGTGGTTCTCTAGATCCCAGGCATTCATTATATGAACACAGGTGGTTTCCTCTGTTTTGCATTGCACTCGACACACTGCTGCATCTGCACCACTGACGGGCATCATCTGCTTGCACCCTATTAACTCAGTCGGTTAGAGCATGGTGCTGATAATGTCAATGTCGCAGGATGAATCCCCATACAGGCCACCTAAAAATTCCTGCATTGCAGGGGGTGAACTAGATGACCCTCGGGATCCCTTTCAACTCTAAAATACAATGATTCTATTATTCGATGCTGAGAGTTGTGCTCAGTGTTCTAAGCTCCCTGCCAGTGTGGTGTAGTGGTTAAGAGCAGTAGACTCATAATCTGGGGAACTGGGTTCGCGTCTCCGCTCCTCCACATGCAGCTGCTGGGTGACCTTGGGCGAGTCACACTTCTCGGAAGTCTCTCAGCCCCACCCACCTCAGAGTGTTTGTTGCGGGGGAGGAAGGGAAAGGAGAATGTTAGCCACTTTGAGACTCCTTAGGGACCCAGGTGGCGCTGTGGTTAAACCACTGAGCCTAGGGCTTGCTGATCAGAAGGTCAGCGGTTCGAATCCCTGTGACGGGGTGAGCTCCCGTTGCTTGGTCCCAGCTTCTGCCAACCTAGCAGTTCGAAAGCACGTCAAAATGCAAGTAGATAAATAGGAACCGCTACAGCGGGAAGGTTAACGGCGTTTCCATGTGCTGCTCTGGTTTGCCAGAAGTGGCTTTGTCATGCTGGCCACATGACCTGGAAGCTATACGCTGGCTCCCTCGGCCAATAATGCGAGATGAGCGCGCAACCCCAGAGTCGGTCACGACTGGACCTAATGGTCAGGGGTCCCTTTACCTTTACCTTTAGGGTAGTGATAAAGCGGGATATCAAATCCAAACTCCTCCTCTTCTTCTTCTTTGTTCTAGGTGCGTTTTGCAACAGGGAATTTCATTAGCACAAGCACATGGGTTATGAACCTGACTTGTTTTCTCTAACCACAGTTAAGATTAAACACAGTTTAGGGAACAGACAATGTATTAAACTGTGGTTGATCTAAAACAGAAGCGGAGGCTTTCAATTTCCTATTTGTAACTGCTCCAGAAGAGAAGAGATGGAGGAATGTGCAAACCTGAGAGGAGGGATATCCCCCCCCCCCCGTAACACTAAACCATGGTTGAGTGTGATGGCCAAATGCAGACAGAGCCCCATCTGCCCGTTGCAGCCCCCCTTAATCAAAAATCGAAAAGACGTTTCAACACAAGTTGACATGGTAACGATGAGTAGTACTGAGAAGATACAGTCCTGATCTCTAAGGCTTAAAAGGTAACAGAGTGAAAACCTTACTGCTGCAGAAAATGAGAGAGCACAGCCCACTCAAAATCTATTAACCGTGGGTAAAAGATTGTGCCATGACCTAAAGCAGCCCAGCCCAGCAAGAACTGATCAACTTGATTCTCCTGACAATGAAGATCAGGCTCCAAGTCATTGCTTGCACCCGGCTAATTTTTGGCACCCAGCAGACTGGAGAAGGAAGTAAATTCCTGGCCTCGAGGAAGCCAATCCTGATGTACCTCAGACAGAAAGCGGGGTAGTAATCAACTCCAGCTTAAAATGTATGCAGCTAGACTTAATTTGTTTTCGACTTACCTCCAGGCAAAATGTTTAACCCCTGCTATTAGCTTAACAACATTGCCCATGGTTGGATGGAGAAATACAATATTTTGCTCAGTACGTTAAATACTAGCACAAGAAGGAAGCAAACAGAGCTAGTTAGATATCTATTATAGGAGAAATGCCACATATAAAGCAGAGATTTGCTCCTGAAAATAAAATTACACATCTAATTGCAGATTCGATATCCGGCTTACCAGCCTCATTAGGAAAATTTTAAAAGTTACATCTTATCTTGTTTGAGATGTTCATTAAAAAATAATTGGGTAGCCCATTTGGTTTTAGATTTACTTTTCAATTGGATGTCTATGACAATATGCCAGACAATGTTAGGCCTGTTTAAAAGTCCATATTTATCGGCTGTTAGCGGCCCCTTCAGTCCTCATTGGGCTGTTTTGGACACAATCCCCCCCAAGTCATTTTCTTTTAATTTAATTTTTATTTTTTTGTATTCTGAAAGCCTCAGAACTCCACCAGTGTTCTTCACTCTTTTTCTAATGACTACAGTGTCCACACACACACACACACACTTCTCTTCCCCAATGAGAAAATGAGCCATAGCTTGACGCAGTGGAGCACAACCAAAGGAGATACTTTGGCATCCCACCAGCCCAGAGTTACAGAACTGTTCAGAACATGAGAGAGCCTCCCCGAGAGTTGAAGGCAAACTAGTTTCTGCATCTCTCACAAGGATGTAAGAAGAGGCTGCTGGATCAGGCCAGTGACCCATCTAGTCCAGCATCCTATTCTTGCAGTGACCAACCGGATTGCCTGTGGGAAAGCTGCAAGCAGGACCCCCAAGCACTCTTCCCCCCCCCCAGCAATGGGTATTCAGTAGCACTTCTGCCTCCAACCATAGAAGCAGCAGAGCCAAGCCATAAAGGCTAGTAGCCATCGATAGATTTCTCTTCCATGAATTTCCTGGATCCTCTTTTTAAGCCTCCAGGCTAGGGGCCATTACTGCATCCTGAGGGAGAGAGTTCCACAATTTAACTCGGCGCTCTTATTCATTCTCCTTCCTCCCCAACTCCCTCCATGAACACACCACTTGCTCCTAAGGAGGAAGGAGAACTTTAATTCACAAAGAAAAACCAGTAAGTTTCCGAGCACAGTTCAAAGTGTTGGTGCTGACCTTAAAAGCCCTAAATGGCCTTGGCCCAGTATACCTGAAGGAGCGTCTCATTTAGCCCAAACACTGAGGTCCAGCGCCAAGGGCTTTCTGGTGGTTCCCTCATTGAGAGAAGTGAGGTGGCAGTGGCACCCGCCCTGTGGAACGCCCTCCCATCAGATGTCAAGGAAACAAAAAAACAACTATCTGACATTTAGAAGGCATCTGAAGGCAGCCCTGTTTAGGGACGTTTTTAATGTTTGACGTTTCATCATGTTTTTAATATTCTGTTGGGAGCTGCCCAGAGTGGCTGGGGAAACCCAGCCAGATGGGTGGGGTATAAATAAATAACTTCTTGTTGTTGTTGTTGTTGTTGCATATATCCATGAAAATAACATACAAAGGGAAATGTATCTTATTTGGTAAAATTTGCCCTGAAATACTGGTGAATTTTCAACAGGACTTAAAAATAATAATTATCACCAAGTGATGTGGAATTGCGCGGACCTGAATTTAAGATTGAGAAAAATGAGAATCTGAAATGAAACAAAATCCACCCATTTCCCCCCACCCCCACCCCAGTTCAGCAGAAAATTTATCTCCATCCCTCTGGTAGGAATAAAAAAACTCCAGCCACTTTCCACAGCTGTCCGCAGTGCTTGAAAAGCCACCTCTTTGCCAGCACCAAGTCCCTTCACAGCTGCCGACCCCTGCGGGGGGGGCGGGGGGATGGGGAGAGCGGTCCTCC
The DNA here is from genome assembly GCF_963506605.1 of Zootoca vivipara. Classification (NCBI taxonomy): domain Eukaryota; kingdom Metazoa; phylum Chordata; class Lepidosauria; order Squamata; family Lacertidae; genus Zootoca; species Zootoca vivipara. Next base: position 31,133,445 of record NC_083281.1, on the reverse strand, counting down.
CATTAACTCAAGCTGGACTCCCTTGGTATCAGTCTCCAGCTGCTCAATGTTTCTCATTGCTTCTCTATACCACCTACAAGGTTTTGTTCTCATGCACACGGGGTGGTGAGGGGTGTGCGTGGAGACATTTGTTAGAAGCTTTTGGAAGCGATTGCAAGACAGGATTCCCTCCTCCTCCCCTCCAATCAATAAGATTATTAGAAGCTTTAATTTTCGGGTGTTTGGGCAAATATCCAAAGAAACAAGAGGATATTTTGGGCGGACGACAGTCAACAAACAGAGCAAGTTAAACCCTATCGATATTTGAGTTTTTGTTTTTAAACTGCATTTGACTGAAGTGGATTGTGTATCCAGCGGAATTTTTAGACACTGGTCCCCCACCACTGAGGTAAACAAGTTATTTCTGCTCTAAAAATATTTTATGTACTTCCAGCTGCTCGGCTGATTTTGTTCCCAGTACCTCCCTGCTTTCCTGTCATCCAGGCTCAGAAAGCCACATTATCCGGGGGCCCACAGCTATTTGAAGCCGTTCCTAGAGTACATTGCTTCTTTCTAAAGCCAAGCGCAGACTTCATAGTGTCGACAAGTCTGAGTTTGGGGACTTTTCCTTTCCTGTGAATGGACAGCCCTTCACGAAAGATGCTTTCCCACAAGCCTCTGGGGTGAGAACATCAAGCCCAGAACCATTGCCTTCACCCAAAGGAAGTACCTCATCTGGTTATTATTTCAGTTACTAGCAGGTAACATATGGATTTATGACAGAATATTGGAAGCCGGCTCTTTCTTTGTCTCACTACAGCTGTGAGGGAGAAGTTACGGCCTTCCAAATGTTGGACTCCAGCTCCCAACAGCCTCAGCCAGCAGGGTTAGGGATGATGGGAGTTGTGAGTCCAACAAAATATGGAGGACCACTGGTTCCCAATCCCTACACTGCAGCAAACATGCCAGAACCCACCTTCCTTAACCTGGCACCCTCCAGGTGCTGCTGGGATCATAACTCCCATCAGCCCCAGACAGGATGGCCAAAGGTCAGGGGTGATACAAGTTGGAAGGCAGCAGGCTTGGGAAGGTGGCAATAGAGAACGAAAAGGGAACAGGACCCTGGATATGGTTTAGGGATTAACAATGCATGAGAGAGACACAGCCTCCACCCCAACCCAGGAACTGGATTTGGGAAGGACAGAAAGAAGCAGGGACTCTCTCGTGAATTGGGAATGGCCCCGAATAATGGCAAAGCAACTGGAAAATTCAGGACCGATAAAAGGAAAGAACTTCTTTACACAACACATAGTTAAACTATGGAACTCATTGCCACAGGAGGCAGTGACGGCCACCAACCTAGATGGTTTTAAAAGAGAATTGGACAAAATCATAATAGAGGCTTCTAGCCATGATGGCTTTACTCGGCCTCTACAGCTGCAGGGAGTAATGCTTCTGAATACTACTTACTGGAAACTACAGGAGAGAAGAGGGCTCTTGCACTCAGGGTCCTGCTTGAGAGTTTCCCACAGGCTTCTGTTTGGCCACTGTGGGAACAGAACGCTGGTCTAGATGGGCCTAATCCAGCAGGCTTTCCTTATGTTCTTATGTTTGTTCTGGCACACAGAAAATGCAGCAGCCAAATATGGAGGGTGACCTTTTCTTTCCTTTTTCCTTTTTTTTTTAAACAAATGATCTAGGCATTTCCCATCATTGACTTTTGCTAAAGGAAATAAGAGTGCTTTGCCGAGTGACCTCATCGACATTTTAATACAATGCATAAATCAGGCTTTTAAACAGCAGGGCTCAAGTAGACATTAGGGATGATACACATGGGGGTCTGACGCTAGAGATCCCCCTACCTCTCGAAGCATCTAGCTAAACTCAAGTGTGCAGCATGATGCCAACCACAAAGGGCATTGACCCTCCACCTTGGCCCAAAACAGATGGCATGGCACAGGGACAAAGCAGAAGTGCACAGGAAGCTATCTTCAACCTATGTGTCCATCTATCTCAGTAATGCCTCCTCTGATAGGCAGTGACTCTCCAGGGTCTCAGGTAAAGGGTCATTTCCATCACCTGCTACCTGTTCCTTGCAGCTAGAGGTGTCAGGGATTGCACCAGGGACCTTGTTCACATGAAATATGTTCTCAGTCAGAGTTATGGGCTGTGTACACACCATACATTTAAATCACACTTGGGAATTGTAGTTTAAGGGTGCTAGGAATTGTAGCTCTGTGAGCAGCAAAGTAGAGTTTGCAGGATTCTCTTTGAGTGATGTGAAGGAGGCGCCTTAAATGTGCTTCAGATATATGGTGTGCATGTCTCTTCCCTTGTGGGCCATCCAAGGAAGCTGAATATTGGAAGACTCAGGACAGGGGGGGAAATGAATTTCTCTGTTCAGTACATACAATGGAACTCCTTCCCACAGAAGGCAGTGATGGCTGCCAACCTAGATGCCTTCAAAGAGGATTAGACAAATTCATGGAGGAGAAGCCTGCTGAAGGCTATTACCGTAGCTATGATATCTATGTTCTTTCTCCACCATTAGAGACAGTCCTGCTTCTGAACACCAGTTGCTGCAAACCACAGAAGGGGAGAGTGCTCTTGTGCTCAAATTTCACTTGCAGGTTTCCCAAGCGTGCTATGAGAACAGGATGCTGGACCAGGTGGACCACTTGCCTGATCCAGCAGGCCCTTCTCGTGTACCTATGAAGATGCCCCATTGCCTTTGTCTCTAGAGCATTAATGTCTTATTTTTTTACTTTGGACCATCACCTCTTGCTACCAAGCCTGCAGCGCATGGAAAATCCAAGCATCATCTTCGCTGATCCCCAGAGTAAGAGCTGTTTGACACTGGAACAGTCTCCCTCGGGAGGTTCTGGGCACTCCTTCCTTGGAAGTTTCCAAGCAGAGGTTGGATGGCCACCTGTCATGGATGCTTTAGCTGAGATTCCTGCATTGCTGGGAGTTGGGCTAGATGACCCTTCGATTCCCTTCCAACTCTACAATTGTATGATTCTATGAGTGGCAGGGGGCGGGGCAGGAAGAACACCAACCATCCTACAAACCAAGAAACTGTTAGCGCCTCAACCCTCTTGGCAATATAACCTTTCCCCCATAATATTCCATGTAATGTAAGTTGGAGAAAACAAGGTGCGTAAGCCGCCTTAAACCTCCCCCAGCTGGTGCTGTTGGGTCTCTGATTTCCTTCAGCCACAGCTGGCATGATGGCATGATGGGAGCTGTAGTCCTCACAAGAGAGTGGCCAGGTTGTAGGAAGGCTGCCTTAAGCAACCTTCCTCCCCCATCCACGCAAGGGACCCAGCTTGTGCCACAGGCAATAATGACAAAGCCCTGAGGGTAAAGAGAAACTAGCAAGAGCTTGAGCGCCACAGAGGCCAAACTGCGTGCAGAGAATCTCAATGGGCCAACCTCACCCCGCTCCTTCCCTTTGAAGCAATCAGCAAACATCATCTCCATCATTTGCTGGAATGACAGCCAGCATTTTCATCAGGCAGGAGGCTTGACAATTGAGGGGGAAAGCAATGGCAAGAGGAAAGCAATGGCAAGAGAACTGGCCCAGGGCATTGATATGCAGTCGACAGGGGCACATCCCCTGGCGCACGCACGCACACACACACACACACACACAAATAGGACTAGCCGGCCAGCCTCCCTCCCACACAGAGAACAGAATGGCAGGGAATCAGCTTAGAGAGGAAAGGCAGGGACAGCAACTCCCACAGAAACCGGCCTCCTCCCAACATTTCGCTGCAGTTCCAGCAAGTCAGACGGGAGAGAAAAGGGGCGGGGGGGGAATAAACCTTCACCCACCCCATGGCAAACCCACCCAAAATAAAGCACGCAGAAGGAACAGCTACGAAATTGCAAAGGAGACGAGAGAATGCCTTCTATATTTGTAACCCTACTTCCCAGCTGACCTTCAAATGACATCTAGATATGGCTCTCACCCACCCCTCCCCAAGTGCCTGGAAGCCGCCACCTCCCCACCCCCCACCCCAAGAATGGAAATATGGGACCAGGAAGAACGAGAAGCGCCTTAATTTATTACCACCATCTGACGTGCCTGAACGATTCGTCTGTTGGAAGCTTTGCAATCTCGTGAAGATTAACGGGAGACTGGGGGGGGGGGTCCCACCTCTCTCCCCACCCCCAACAAAGCCCTTTGCAACTCCAGCTGCGATCCTGGCCAGTTATGTGGGAGGCTGAACTAAGGGGGCTTATTCCCAAACAAGGCTGCAACACTAACATGTCCCAGAGAGAAGACACTGGAGGCTCCATTCACAAAATAAATCCAAGAAAGGGTGAGAGAGAGACACTATAAGGCTGCAGTCCTTACGCGCGTTTACCTAGGAGTAAGGCCCCGCTGCTCTTACTTTCAAGCAAGGCTGCGATCCTAAGGCGTGCTTTTCCAAAGGAATATGCCCCGCTGAACACAATCGACTGGGCCTTAAATGCCAAAGAAACTCGCCTGCGATCTAGCAGCAAGGCGCACGTTTTACCTGGAAGCAAGCCCCGCCGGGCGAGAGGACCCGTGGCTGAGCCAAAACTGCCTAAAGGTCGAGCTAAGCGAGGAAATGGGGGGAGAAAGCGCACAAGATGCGACCCAAGCAGAGAGAGCGAGGCCGCCTCCTTGACATAGCTGCCAAGTTTTCGCTTTTCTCGCGAGGAAGCCTATTCAGCATAAGGGAAAATCCCTGTAAAAAAGGGATAACTTGGCAGCTATGCTCCTTGAGCCAACACGCCCACCCAGGGAGCCACTTGTTTCCCCACGAATGCAAAAAACCCGCAGCTGCTCCTTCCTCTCCCCTACCGAGGGGCAGTCAGGAAGGGTGGGGCGGGGCGTGCGGGTTGTTGCGCCTAAGGGTCCCCCGGGAGGAAAGGCCGGGGGGGGGAGGCAGAAAGGCGAAGAAGCCCCCTGTCAAGGAAACTTGGCACGGCAGGTCAGGATAGAGGCAAGGCGTCGAGCCGCGGGGAGGAGGAAGAAGGCAGCGACGTAAACCTGGAAGCATTGAGGGAGGGGGCGCGTCCTGTGGGGAAGGAAGCAGGGCCGGGTGCCGTCGAGGGGGCGTCGGAGATGTCACTTACCCGGGCGACGTGGCCGTCCAGGAGCAGGAGCAGCAAGAGCGGCAGCAGGAGCCCTCCCTGTCGGCGGGGCCTCGACGGCAGCAGCCGAGGCATCTCCTTCATGCTGGGAAGGGGCGATCGGGGCGCCCACGGCGGCTGCTGCGGCTGCTACGCCCGTCGGGAGTCCAGAGGGACGGGAGGAAAGGAGGGGGGAGGGAGGGAAGAAGGAGGGAGGGAGGGCGAGGGGGGGAAGCCTTTCCTTTGTTCCCGATGCAACCAGAAACCCACAGCAACGAGGCAGGGGAGGAGGCTGAGGAGGAGAAGGTGGAGGAGGGCGGCAGCGAGCCCGAGGATGCAGGAAAGGCAAGGAGCGCGCCGGCGGCGGCGACGCTGCTGCTGCTGCTTCTCCTGGGCTGGAGAGATGCTGCGAGGAGGAGGCAGGAGGAGGGCGGAGGCCAGGGCTGCGGGGCTCGCGAGTCCGCCGGGCCCACGGCGACGCCTCCCCGGCTCCAGCCCACTCGCACCCCGCCGGCGCCGGACTGCAACGATCAGAGCGTGCTCCGCCGCGGCTTCTTCTCCCTTGCAGGAAACGTGCGCTCCGGAGCCCAGTCCATTCGCTCAATGGCTGCGGGGACTAGGAGGAGGAGGCGGAGGAGGAGGGAGAGAGGCTGTGGCGCCCTCTAGCGGAAGACTGGGTCAGCGGCTAGTGGCCAGGATGTGCCCCCGACGCACACAACTCACAGTGCGCTTTACTTGGAGGCAGGTTGGGGGGAAGGGGGAAGGGTTTGGAAAGGAAAAGGATCGAGCTCGTTGTGCGAGGAGGAGGTGGTGTTCCGCATGTTTAGGCTGCAGGAGGTGGGGGCGAGATTGCTTCCCCCCCCCTTTGTTTGAAAACCTCCTTGAAAGCACACCGCAAACACAAGGGCAAGAAACTAGTTTGCAATATGCCATAAGAACGTAAGAAGAGCCTTTGGGTCAGGACAATGGCCCATCTAGTCCAGCTTCCAACCAGAAGCCAGCTGGAAGCCCACAAGGAAGACCCGGTGAGAAAGGCAGCCTCTCCCTTCTGTGATTTCTAGAAACTGTTATTAAGAAGCATTAATGCCTCCAACCGTGGAAGGGAGAGCATAGCTGTCAAGGCTAGTAGCCATTGATAGTCTTACCTCCCATGGATTTTTCTGAAAAGTCCAAAGTGGTGTCCAAAGTGGTGCCCTCCTGTGGGAGCCAAGCTCTGTAATTTAACTATGGGCTGCATGAAGAAGTTTCCTTGTGTCTGCCCTGAATTTTCCAACATTCCATTCCAGCCCCTTTGATCATCTCGGTTACCCTTTCCTGAACCTTTTCCAGTCATGCAATATGAGGTGAGGCAAGCAAAACTGTAGACAGAAATGCTGTCAAAACGGGGACTCCAGATTGTGTGGAGTGTGGGACTCCCAACAACCAACAGCTGCAGCAGGCATGATGATCATAGCTGCCAAGTCTCCCGCTGAAAAATGCGGGATCAGCAGCGGGGCAGCACCGGAAGTCGCTTCTACGCATGTTGAGACATGCGTAGAAGCAACTTCCGGTGCCGCTCTGCCCGATTTCCGGTGCCCAGACATGGGCAGAGCGGCACCCGAAATGGAGCCTCCCTGGCAGGTAGGAAATCCAGGGGATTTCTGGGATTTTTTTCCTATTCGGGATAACAGCGGGAAACAGATTAATATCCAGGGGATTCCCCTGAAAAACGGGAGACTTGGCAGCTATGATGATGATGATGATGATGATGGGAGTTGTAGTCTAGCAACATCTTGAGGGTTACAGGTTCCCTGGAGTTTTCCAGATGGTCTTGATCTAAAAATGAGACAACTAAATGTTTCCTATCATGAATGGACTGCAAGGACTGGTAGCTGAAACATACAAAAGGCATGGCAAAAGGATAATATCCTCCAACAGACCTGAGAGCAATAGGCTAGTTTAGCAAGAATAGGATGGGTCAGGTGGCACAAGCAGCTCCTCCAACAGAGGAGAACAGCAGCCCAGAATTCAGGAGAGTTGGCATCTGTTGCCTAAGGCACTGTGCCAAATGGTGGGGCCGGTCCCTGCAGGAAAACACTGCAATGAATGAGAAGACCCCACATTGCCAAGACTTGATGAAGAATAAAATATTAAAGATGACATTTCCTTCTAGCAAAGAGTGCTTGCCTTTTTTTGTTAAGCCATGCATTATTTTGTGCTCGAAACTATCTCTTTGGGATCCTCAAACCTCCTTCTCTAAGGGCCTTAGGATCAAAGAATTGCAGAGTCAGAAGGGACCCCAAGGGTCATCTAGTCCACAAGTGGAACTTGCTTAAATTAATCAATGCATTGGTTCAAAGTCAGTTAATCAACAGGCAAGGCTTCAATCCTATCTACATTTGCTGTGCTCATGTTACAGAGGGAGTCCAGGCCCCTTAACTACTCATTTACAACACACTGGAGGAGGCATAATTTGGCTAAGTGTTGGTGATTAGCTTTCAAGCAAAGGAAGAGAACCTGTGGCCACCCAGTTGCCATTGGAATACAATTCCCATCATTCCCCACTATTGGCTATGTTGGCTGGGACAGAGTCATATACACACATTTTGCGTGCATGAGATGCTCCAGGATATATGTAAGGGATGACATTGTCTGGTGCCAATGCCCATGCAGGGCCAGTTTGAATCCTGACTCAGAAAACTCACTGGGTGATTTTGGGCCAGTCAATGTTGCTCTGCCTAACTAACATACCTCACAGGGTAGTTGTGGGAATAAAAATGGGGAGTGGAAGAGTTCAATAAATTATTAGAATATATATTTTCCTTACCAGGCAGTTTGTCACACTGCAATGTGAAGTGCTAGTGGGGCCCTAGGAACCTGCTGTCTTGATTTTGTCAAAGGCATATATACATATAAATTAATATATGGACATTTGTGTCATGAACCTGTCCAAGTCTTTTAAGAGCATTGAAACATCCCTGATAAGGAAGTACAGAAGAGAGGACTTGTAACACCATCTCCTTGCAAAATTGTCTGCAGCAGCTAGCACACTCTCGCTCGCTTGCTCTCTCTCTTACATTTAAATTTGTTTTACTTACAAACTGTTCAAAGGTCTGGTTCATACACCATTCAGAAATGTAAAGTAAAACTTGGCAGTAAAACTTGGCTTAGTTACATTGCTGAAAGTTCCTAAATTATTGGTATAGGAACTCAAGAGTGGCTTGTGAAAGCCACACAGTCTGAGCTTGGAACAACACTCTCTCCCCCCCCCCATAACATTTTATTAATTTTCCAACAATAACAATAACAAAACAAACAATTAAAAAAATCAAAGCAAAACAGTTTGACTTCCCCCTATTCCCTTCCTTGGTTCCATTGTATATCAACGTACTACATGTCCATTGTGAAATTTTAAGCATTTGAATTACTTGTTGTCCATTCATAATAAAATTACAAGTAATCTTAAAACCCTGCTAATGTATCAACCTGTGTACATTGCTTCTGTATGTATGCAATAAAGTCCTTCCATTCTTCCTTAAATTTGTTGTCATCTCTTCCTCTTAATTTCATTGTCAATTTTGCCATTTCAGCATATTCCGTTAATTTAACTTGTCAGTCTTCTTTAGCTGGGAAACTTTCTTCTTTCAAATGTTGTGCTAAAAATGTTTGTGCGACGGTAGTTGCGTACATAAACAAATTCTTTTGTGATTTTGGTGAATCCACTCCTGTAATGCCTAGTAGGAAAGCTTCTGGTTTCTTAACAAAGGTTATTTTAAACATCTTCTTCATTTCATTATAAATCAGTTCCCAATATTCCTTAACAGTTTTAAGAAGGCTTTTTTCATATGTGGTGGGGCTAGCAGCATCTCTCGCTGTCCTACCTGCAAATTTTGGGGAGTGAATCTGGGACCTTTTGCAAGCAAAGTATGAGCTCTACCACTAAACTTCAGGGAATGCTTTGGGGACAGATTTTGGTTACCTCTGGAGACTTGATGCTGCAGATGGTATCCAAGAGGTCTGCAGTGAAGGAGACCACCAGGATTCTAGAGACTATCAGTATCCTCCAATGCCCTCCTCTCTTGGGAGGGCACCAGGGATGCTGCTGATGCTTTGCTTTGGTCACATTATTTATGACTTGTTGCATTCAAAATTCTACTACATGTTGTAAGGCACTTAACAGAATGATAGACTTTTACGCTGCTGGTCTTATAAAAATCTAACGTATGGGGCATGGTGGAGTAAACAAGACAACACAGGGCTCAGGTATGTTCATATTTTTAAAGGACCAAATGGAATGTTCACTGATGGAATCAGCTGTAGGAGAAAAGAACCCCACAGGACTTGGTCCCAGCAAAGTTCATGGAGAAGGTCCAGTTGTCTCTTCCTCCTATTCTGGCAACTTCCAGAATGGCCACTGATTCTTGGAAGGAGGACCCCAATGGCAGTTAATCCCAGACAGGCTCATGAAGAGGGCTTGGGTTTCTGTTCAGTCGGAACCAGACAGGTGCCTGGAGAGGGCTGAAGTTTCTCCCCTTCTCTTTCTGACCATTGTCGGGTGCAGTGGCCACTGATGGAGTCTTCTCTGATCGGGAAGAGCTTGGCTTATGGAGAACGCCTGCCTGCTTCTCCATCCCCTTCTGATAATTGCCAGGTGGAATGATCACCAGCGGACTCTGCCATAAGGGAGTGACTCCCAATGGTAGCTCCTCCCAGATAGTCTCATGAAGTGGGCCTAGGTGTGTCTTTGCTCCCTTTTGACAGGTGCTAGGGGCAACAGCCACTGATCGAGTATATTCTGGGACGGAGTGATGCAATGGCTGTTGGGGCAAGGTGGGATTATGGAGAGGGTCCCGCCGTCTCTCCTCCTGGTAACTGCCTTGTGGAATGGGCACTAATGGAACTTGCGCTAGGAAAGAGGAGCCCGCATCTGTTTGCTCCCAGACAGGTTCATGGAGAGGACCCGGATACTTCCGCTTCACCTTCTGGCAGCTTCCATGTTCAACAGCCACTGATGGAGACTGAGCTGTGAATGAAGAACCCAATGCCTGTTGGTCCAAGACAGACTCATGCAGCGGGTCAGGCAACTTATCACTCCCTCTCTGACGATTGCACAGTGTAATGGATTCTGGAGATGAATAGCCCAATGGTGGTTGCTCCCAAACAGGTTCGTGGAGAGGGCCTGGGTATCTCCCGCTTCCTTTCTGGTGGCTTCCATGTGCAATGGCAACCGATGGAGTTTGTGCTCTGTAGGAGGACCTCAATGGCAATTCCACTGGTGGAATTGTCTGTATAGGGCAGGAGTCCAATGGTTGTTGCTCCCAGACAGACTCATGGAGGGGACCCACGTGTCTGTCCATCCCCTTCTGACATCTGCATGGAGGAATGACCACTGTTGGGATCCAGTCTGGCTCAAAGGAGTCCTGAGTTGGATGCTCCTGGAAAGCCTCATGGAGAGGACCTATCTCTTGTCTCATCCCCCTTGGATAGCCATGAGGTGGAACAATTACTGATGGCACATGTTCTAGTGGGGAAGAGCCCGATGGTGGTTGTTTCCAGACAGCTTCGTGGAGAGGGCCAGGCTCCTTGTTCATCCCCTTCCAGGCACTGTCATGGGGAGCTGTCACCAAGGATGGTGTCTCATCTGGGAGGGAGGCACCAGGCCAGGTTCTCAAAGAGGAACTGTCTGTCCCTCCCTCCCTTTTGACAGTTGCACTGTGGAATGACCACTGATGGAGTATGCGCTGGTATTTATTGTGATTCTCTGTGCAAAGCTTGCAACAACTGCCAACATTGTGATGTCATTTGAGTGTGAAGGTTTTGGATATTGGTAGTGTCTGGTGGCATTGGTCATTGCTGCATGAAGAGACATGTTGTCATGGGAGATGGAGGGCTTTTGATATGATGTGCCATGTAAGATGAGTAGGAACCACATGGCTTACAAGGGGAATTATTGGCTAGCATTTGGCCATTATGACCATTACCATCTCCCCAAGCCTAGGCCATTGATGGTGGTAGCTGTGGTCAAGTCCAGCTGTAGGCTTGAAGTATTTTCTGGTGGACATCCTCCTTCTGTGGATCAAGAAAGGCCTGTTTGGCTGAGCTGGCAGGGCCCTGATCAGATATGAGTGCCTGGGTCTAGCCACCCTTTGACTTTCCCACAATTCCTTGCTCAGGGGCATTGGGAAGCATTAAACTGTCAATGCTGCTTGGAATCCTAAGCTAGAGGGGGGAATGCAAATGGGTGTGGCAGGTGTTTGTAGTGGGGCCTGCCAGGGTCTTCAGCCCTGGCTGTGATAAATATGCCTTTATGTAGGGTTGCATGATGTTGTGGTTAAGTGGCTGAGGGGTTTTTGTGTCCCATGATAACTGGCACCACTCCTTGTGGCATTTTTGTTTCTCTGTGATACAAAAGCATAAATTGGAACTAAACAAACCATGTATCCTCTAATTTGATGGTTGATCCACTGGTATCCTTTAACCTACTGCTGCTTCAAGGAATGCATATGACCAAAAGTAATGGACCTGTGTTCACAGTGTGTGATTTATGCACAATATTGCACGGAACTATGAAGCCACTCCTCCCACTGAAGGATTCATATGACAGCAGACTTCTTCACTCTAAATTTGGTCTCAAGCCATTACAAGCTCCCATGCCTGATCCTACTCCTCCTGAGTAGGATTGTAGGAAGAGAGTCCTTGAGCTGGGCACTACACCACCAACTCTGAGCTCCTGATCGCCTTCTCCTGCCTCCTATGGATACCTGGGGCCAATGCTGGGGGTTCCAGAAGCAGAGCGTGGATCTTGAAGAGGGGTAGAGAGCAATTTATGCTTCTTACTCTTGAGGGTGTTCTCATTGGCGGGTGCTAACACTGGTTGTTTCCTTGGAGAACTTCTTTGGGTTGAGGTCCAGCTGAGTCATGGCATACTCTTTAATGGAATACTGTATGGACAAAAGTCAAAGATCTCCTTCTCTAAATGCCTAACCCAAAAAAGGTGTAGCCAGTAGCCATGTGAGAAGGGGCCTTTTCAGTGGTAGACCCTCATCTGTGGAGTGCTCCCCACAGGGAAACATGCCTCAAACCATCATTATCAGTTTTCAAACTATGGTCTTATTACTTACTCAAGCCTTTTGTAACCAAGCTAACCTCTATGGTGGTGCTCATATTTTAATGATATGAGTATTTAATGGTTGAGCATTTTAGGCATTTTATATTATACTGTTTTTTCTGCTGCTTTACATGTACTTGTTTTTAACTATTGAATTTTATCTCATCAAGTCACTTTGGGACTAACGAATGTAATAAATGGTCATACTAAAGAAGGACAGAGAGAATATGGAGAAGATGACAAAGTCTATCAAAAAATATATATTAATGGGAATGATGCCCTAGGTGATTCCCAAACATAGGAAGCTGCCTTATAGCACATCTGACCACTAATCCATCCATCTACACTTGAGAGGCAACAGTTGTCTGGGGTCTGAGACATGGGTGTTTCTCAGTGATGCTAGGGATTGAACCTGGGATATTTGCCTGCAAATCAAAGCACCGAGCAACAGGGATTGTTTTGGGAGAAACATTACAGTAGTTGCCTCTGGGGACTTGGCATCACAGATGGAATCCCAGCGCAACATACCTCACTGAAGGAGACCATCAAGATGCTGGAAACCTTACAAATGACCCTTCAATGCACTCCGCCATTATGTGTCAGGGACCGTGCTGAGGAGGGCTACAATGAGGAGGAATGGTAGGTGCTGCCTTCTTCCTCTCCCTGACCCTGAATCTCCCCAGGAGCAGGAGGACAGTATAGATTTAGAACAGTGGTTTGTAGAGGGGAATAGTTCAGAAGGGAAAAGCTGGGAAATACTGGATGAGAAACAGGAGAAGAAACACTGGAAGAGAGAGGGTTAACAGATTCACAGTCTCTGGACAGCATCCCCCTTCCCCCCTCCCCACCTTCTAGGAGAGCTGAGAAAGTTGCTGAACGGAAAGCACAGCGGCTACAAGCTCAGGTTAGCAGATGTAGGAGTGACGTGGATTAAGAGGGACGGTGGGGGGGCGGAGTGTAGCCTTAACTGGAAGCACCACCATTCTTAGAGGAATACATTCTCACTGTAATTATTAAAGAATTCTAACTGGCAAGAAGACCCAGTTCACTTTGTTCTGCTTATCTACTGCCAAGGGGGAAGGAAGCCGATTCCTTGGAGCCTGACATTATGTCTTGGGAGGACACTGGTGATGCTACTTACGGTTCATTCAGATATTATTCCTTGTTTTCAAATAACATATTATTCCTGCTCTTAAAATTCTGCTACTTGTTGTACAGCAGTTAGCCTGACTGTTCATCTCCTAAACTGCTGGAGCAAGATTGATAGAAAAAATGTGCTTTTTAAAAAAAGAAAGAAAGAAAGAAAATGCTAAAACAAAACAAAAGCCTCTGATGGAATGCTTTGCAATCTGATAAATGTGATGTAAAAAAGAAGGGACAGTGGAGAAAATAGGTAACAAGCATATGCCATGCTCAGGTATGTTCATTTAAAAAAAAAAAAAAGACCGGAAAGAATGGCCTCTGATTGAACTAGTTCAAGGAGGAGACTTCAGTTACTGGTCCCAGCTAGACTGATGAAAAAGGTCTTGTTTTTGCTTCCCTCACTTTGGGCCATGGCCCACCTGTGGAGTCACGTTGAGGAAGGAGAAGGAGACCCATAGCAGTTAGTCCCAGACAGGTTCATGGATTGGGCCTGTCTCTCTGTTCAGCCGAAACCAAGCAGGAGCCTGGAGGGTTTGTGGGTGTCCCTCCTTCTCTTGTTGACAGCTGACAGGTGCAGGGGCCACCAATAGTGTCTGATCTAGTTGGAAGGAGCTTGGTGCATGGGGAAGGTCCTTCTGCTTCTCCATTCCGTTCTGGTAGCTGTCAGGTGGAACGGTCTCGACTGCAGTCTGCAGGAAGTGGGTGCTTCCTACTGGTATTTCCTCCCAGACACTCTCATGAAGTAGACCTAGCTGTGGGACATTCGCCTTCTGGCTGGTGCCAGGAGCAACGGCCACTGACTGAGCACGCTCTGGTGGGGAGAAACGCAATGGCTGTTGGCCCAAGGTGGTCTTCTGTAAAGGATCCACTTGTCTCTTCTGCAAACCGCCTGGTGGAATGGCCGCTAATACAGTCTGAGCACTGCATGCTGGGATGGACCTTGTAGGTGGCTTCTTCCAGGCATGATCACGTGGAGGGCCTGGGTATCTCTTATTCCCCTGCTGATTGCCTCCATCTGATGGTGGATGTGCTGTGAAGGAAGAACCCAGTGACTGCTGATCCAAGCAGGATTCATGGAGAGGGTCAGGCAGGGGACAGGCTGGATTCAGTGGTTGCTCTGAGGCAGGTTCATGGAGAGAAACCTTTTGGTGACTTCCAGGTGCAGTGGCAACTGATGGCGTCTGCTCCCTAAGGGAGGAGCTCAATGGCTGTTGGTCCAAGATAGACTCATGGAGAGGGTCCAACTCTTCTGCCTTTCCATTTTGGCAGCTGGGTGGTGGAATAACAGCTGGTGAAATTAGTTCTGTGGGGGAGGAACCCAGTGGTGGTTGTTCCCGGACGGGCTCCTGGAGAGGGCTTAGCTCCTTGTTCATCCCCTTCTGACAGCTGCCGTGGGGAGCTATCACCAATTATGGTGTCTCTTCTGGGAGGAAGGAGCCTAATGACAGACCAAGCCAGGCTCTTGAAGAGGAACTGTCTTTCCTTCCCTTTTGAAAATGGCTCTGAGGAACAGCCCCTAGTGGAGTCTGTTCTGGGATTTATTGTGATTCTCTATGCAGGGTTTACAACAACTGTCAACATTGTGATGTCGTGTGAGTGTGGCTGATGAGTGTGAAGGGCTTGGGCATCAGTAGTTTTTGTTGACATTGGTCATTGTTGCATGAGGAAATGTGTTGTCGTAGGGGATGGTTTTGATGCACCATGTAAGATGGCAGATTGCCTTTGAATTTCCCACAATTCCTTAGACTGACGCTTGAGGGGCATTGTGGGAAACCAAATGCTAAATAGATCCAGCTGCCTAGTGCTGCTCAGTTTGCCAGGACAGAAGAAATGTGGGGTGGCAGGGCAGGTGCACATAGACACATAGGAAGCTGCCAACTGAATCAGAGCATTTGGTCAATTTCCCTCAGTGTTCTCTACATGGGCTGGCAACAGCTCGTCATGTCTAGCACTTGGCAGAAGTGCTTCAATTACAGGCAAGACTGCTAGAGGATAGGTTAAAATCTAGTAAGCATGACACAAAAAGAAGGCACAATGGAAGAAAGTAGGAAACAAGCAACTGCAAGGCTCAGGTATGTTCATTGTTTTTAAAGACACCAGATGGAATAGCCATTGATGGAGTTGGTTCTAGGAAGGAACAGTACCACAGGTTCTGGTTCCAGCCAGGTTTGTGGAGAAGTTCTAGGTTCTCTCCCTTCCATTCTGTTGCCTCGCAGCTGGAATGCTCACTCGTGAGGTCCATTCTAGGAAAGAGAATCCCAATGTTACTCACTCCCCGAGAGGTTCATGGAGAGATCCCAAATGTCTCCCCTCTACCTCCTGACCTTTACCAGGTATGACACCCACAGATGAAGCCTGTTCTAGGCAGGAGGAGCCCAGTAGCAGCTGACACCAGGCAGGCTCATGGAGTGGGCCCAGGTGACACCTACAGTACGGAATGGTCCCCGGTGAAGTCTGCTCTGGTTTGCGAGGAGCCAGGTACATTGACATAGTCAGGCTGTCTCACCACCCATGGTGATAATCGTCAAATTGAATGGGCTCTGGTGGAGTCTGCAGTAGGAAGGAGGAGCCCAGTGGTGGCTGGTCCCAGAGTGGTTCATGAAGTGGGCCCAGCTGCCTCTCCCTCCACTTCTGGCAGCTGCCAGGTGCAATGGCCACTGATGGAACCAGATCTTTCTGAGAGGACTCAGCTGCGTATGGAGGGTCCTGCAGCCTCCCATTCCACTTGTGAGAGCTGCCAAAGTCAATGGGCTCTGGCGGAGTCTGCAGTAGGAGGGAAGACCCCAGTGGTGGTTCATGAAGTGGCCCTAATGCCCTCTCCTTCCCCTTCTGACAGCTGTAAGGTACAGAAGCAATTGATGGAGTCTGTCCTGGTTGTGAGGAGCCTGGTGCACAGAGGTGGTTGTACTGTCTCCGTTTCCAGTTGTGAGAGCTGCCAAATTCAATGGGCACTGCTGGAGCTTGCAGGAAGAGGGAAGAACCCAAGGATGGTTGAGTCCAGATGGGCTCATGGAGAGGGCCCAGAGGTGTATCCACCCACTTCCGACACCTGCGTGGTGGAATGACCACAGATGGGACTGGTTCCATTCCAGAGGAGTCCATCGGTGCTTGGTTCCATACAGGCTCATGGATAAGACCTGCCTCTTTCTCCAAACCCACCTGATAACTATGAGGTGAAACTATCAGTGATCGAAGCCTTTCTATGCAGTAACCCAATGCTGGTTGCTTCCACACAGACTCATGGATTGGGCCTGGCTCTCTGTCCATCCCGTTCTGGAATTTGCCATAGGGATTGGCTGCTGGGGGTGTCTGTAGTGGGATGGGTGAGCCCAAAGATGGCGACTTCCCCCCGGGCTCTCTGTCCATTCCATTCTGGTATTTCCCGTAGGGATTGGCTGTTGATGGTGTATTTCCTGGGACAGGTGAGCCTGATGATGGTGATGTCCCCTTAGGCTGATGGAGAGGCCCTGGCTCTCTATTCCTTCCATTCTGATAGCTGCCATAGGGAATTATTATTGGCGGTGTCTGTCGTGGGATGGGTGAGCTCAAAGATGGCGACTTCCCCTCAGGCTGATAACCTTCATAGACAGTAGCCATCGACGGTGCCCCTTCCAGGAACGAGGAGCCAGGCAATAATTCTTCCCAGCCAGGCTCACAAAGAGCACCTGCCTGACTCTCTCTCCATTCTGACAGCTGTGTGGTGAAACAGCCCCTGTTGGAGTCTTCCCTGGGATATACTTTGGTTCCTTATGCACAACTTGGAATAACTGCCACCCTCATGATGTTACATGAGTGTGGTGGATGAGTTTGAAGGAGTAGGGCATCAGTAGTTGACATTGGTCATTGTTGCATGAGGAGATGTGTTGTCATAGGAGATGGAGGGCTGTCGGGCTGTCCTTTGTTATGATGCAACGTGTATGATGAGCAGGAACCACAGGGCTTGCCAGAGTAGTTCTGGAGCTACTGAAGGCAGGCCTGGGTGGTCTCGCTGTTATACCTGGCTTGCTTGTGTTTATGAACTGTGGCAACTATTGCTTCAGGTGAGGTTGCTGAGACGTATTTGTGACGTCATGTGCCACTTGGTCTGGTGGAGCTCTTCTTCCCATACTAGCTTGCCTAGTCTTGTGGGCTAAGTCAGCTTTGCCTGTTGAACAGCAGCCTGAAGCGGGAGAAGACAGAGTGACTCCACCTGCAGCTGATAAGCCTTCCAGCACTCAGAGGAGAAGGTGCTGATGAGAACTAGCTGGCTTCAGCTTTCCTAAGCTGAGCTTCCAGCAGCAGTCAGGTGCTGGAAACAATGGTTATAGTTCCTGGCTCTACCTTGTTGCTTACTGCTTGTCTTGACCCCATGATCAGCGGATTCCTTGACCCCTGGACCATCTGACCATGTGGATTGCTGTTCACCCAACCCTAAGACTGGACCTGACTTTGGATGCTGACTCTGCCACCAGGCAAGTAGACCTCAGAGGCTCTTCCAGTTGGGTGGCCTCCCACTCCACTGAGCTCTGCATGATGTTGCTCAGCAATGGGACATTGGCACCTAGGCTTTGAGCTAAACAGAGGAGGCCCTTCTCAGTGGATGCTGCTTGCTCTGTGGGGAAGCAAGATTGGGCCTTCTCCGTAGTGGCACCCCAGCTGTGGTGCTCCCTCACCCTGATGGCATGGAAACTCTTTGAGGAGCTTCTGCCACCAGCTCAGGGCATTTCTCCTCACCTGGCCTAATGGTGGATTTAGTTAGCATGTTCTGGATCAGAGAACTGTGCCTTTGTTGTAGTATCTGAGCCTACTTTACTGAACTTAGGTGTGGTATTATTCTCAGAGCGTCCTCAGCCCCCTCTTAGCCAGACGACAGAGCCTAGAATTCCTCTTGGTCTCTGCTGTTGGATCAAAGAGCCTTAGCCCGCCATAAGGTAAGATTGAGGACAGCCTATACTTTCCCACACCTTCCTGCATCACATTACCGGTTATCCTTCTTACACTCTTCCCTGGAGACGTGTTTCTGCTTCTTTTTTCCCACCTTCTCTGTGGCGTATGAAGCAGAAGCAACCCCTCCTGTGCATCTACGCTGCTAACCCAGGGTTGGGTGGCCTTTTCTCAGCCGGAGGTCCATGTTCCCTACTGGGCAACCTTCAAAGGCAAGGGGGGCACACATGTTGGTGGTGGGCAGGGTCAGAGGCAAAAGTAAGCAGGGCAAGGAATGTGGGTTTCATCTTTCTATGCACCTCTCTCTGTCATGACGTTCATCCAGACAAGCAAGTAGACCAGGCATCCCCAAACTTCGGCCCTCCAGATGTTTTGGACTACAATTCTCATCTCACCTGAAGGAGCGTCTCCACCTCCATCATTCTGCCCGGACACTGAGGTCCAGCACCGAGGGCCTTCTGGCGGTTCCCTCGTTGCGAGAAGCCAAGTTGCAGGGAACTAGGCAGAGGGCCTTCTCGGTGGTGGCACCTGCCCTGTGGAATGCCCTCCCAACAGATGTCAAAAAGGAAAACGATTACCATACTTTTAGAAGACATCTGAAGGCAGCCCTGTTCAGGGAGGCTTTTAATGTATAATAGATTATTGTGTTTTATTCTTCTGTTGGAAGCTGCCCAGAGTGGCTGGGGAGACCCGGACAGATGGGCGGGGTATAAATAATAAATTATTATTATTATTATTATTATTTATTATTATTATTATTATCTTCCCCGACCACTGGTCCTGTTAGCTAGGGATCATGGGAGTTGTAGGCCAAAACATCTGGAGGGCCGCAGTTTGGAGATGCCTGAAGTAGACATTCTCATGCTCAAGGGCACATTCCTGCCTGCCAGGCACAAACAATCTAGAAAAGTGCAAAGCGGGACTGTTGTGAGGTGTGGCCTGTGGAGAGTTTGGGGGGCTAGATAGAAAGGCCTGAGCTTCCCACTCCCTACTAAGGCCACTTTCCAACACCTGGGATGAAGTCTAAACAGCTGTTGGAGGTGGGGAGCGAAACTTTCTCAATATCTCCTCCAGCCTCATCACAGTCTGTTTATTATTTTATTTTATTTTATTTTATTTTATTTTATTTTATTACCTGTGATGGTTGGGTTCTAAACCCCACCTTATTTTGATGGATAACAATATGCAAACCACTTTATGAATATGTATTGCAAATAGTGGTGCACTGAAAATTAGAATTAAATAAATAGATAGCAACTGGCACACCATTCCTTGCAGTGTATTGGGCCAGTCTGCAACGCATCAGCAAGAACTGGGAGAGAATACCGCTGCTTTTGCTTCCGGGACCTTAGCCACCTGAAACCTCATTTTGATGCTCAGATTCACCCCCACAATTAGGATTGTGTGAAGGAGAGCAAATATGACGGTGATTTTATCAATCTCCTTCTAAGCTATCTCCAGGCAATTTACATAATAACGGAAATACATTTAAAACAAGACCAAAGACCAACAAAAGTGGACACTTGTAGCAAAGGCCCATTTATCCAGCTGGGAAAATCTGTGGAACAAAAATGTCTTCAGGTGTTTCCAGCAGGGGTGAAACTGGGCTTTCTTTTAGCCCCGGTCAAATACACAGTTTGGCACACCACCCACATGCATTTGCGTACACGCACACACAGGGTGGAAGCCTCAATGGCGCCACTCTGAAGGCTTCACCTGGGGCAGAAAACCCAGCTAGCCCCCACCCCCACCCCATGGCTGCAGTTTCCAGAAAGTGCAGGTGGTGGATGCCTCACTAAATGCCCTGCTCTGAGTTCGATGCACTTGCTAGCCTCTTCATTGCACCCCTGTGCCCAGTCTACCATTTTTGGGGGGGGGGGGCTAAGAGGGTGGATATCCACACTTAGGAGCTGGCTGTACTCATGCAAGTTCCTTGTGCCATTTAGCACCCTGCATGATTGCAAAGCAGGCTCCCCTCTTCAGATCAATATGCGGATGATATGCAGCTCTACCTCTCTTTTAAATCCGAACCAGTGAAGGCAGGGAAGGTCCTGTGTGAGTGTCTAGAGGTGGTTGGAAGATGGATGGGGGCTAACGGATTGAGGCTGAATCCTGTCAAGACAGAAGTACTGTTCTTGGGGGGACAGGGGGCAGGCTGGTATGGAGGACTCTCTGATCCTGAATGGGGTAACTGTGCTCCTGAAGGACCAGGTGCGCAGCCTGGGAGTCATTTGGGACAGCTGTCCATGGAGGCGCAAGTTAATTCTGTGTCCAGGGCAGCTGTCTACCAGCTCCATCTGGTACGCAGGCTGAGACCCTACCTGCCCACAGACTGTCTCATCAGAGTGGTGCATGCTCTTGGACTACTGCAATGCGCTCTACGTGGGGCTACCTTTGAAAGTGACTCAGAAACTGCAATTAATCCAGAATGCGGCAGCTGGACTGGTGACTGGGAGTGGCCGCCAAGACCATATAACACCTGTCCTGAAAGATCTTTATTGGCTCCCAGTACGTTTCCGAGCACAATTCAAAATGTTGGTGCAGACCTTTAAAGCCCTAAACGGCCTCAGTCCTGTATACCTGAAGGAGCATCTCCACCCCCATTATCCAGCCCAGACACTGAGTTCCAGCACTGAGGGCCTTCTGGCAGTTCCCTCGCTGCAAGAAGTGAGGTTACAGGGAACCAGGCAGAGGGCCTTCTCGGTAGTGGTGCCTGCCCTGTGGAACGCCCTCCCAGCCGATGAGAGGGCAATAAGCAACTATTTTACTTTTAAAAGACAACTGAAGGGAAGTTTTAATGTTTGATGCTGTGTTGCTTTTAATATTCGGTTGGAAGCCGCCCAGAGTGGCTGGGGAAATAATTTGCTGCTGCTGCTGCTGTTGTTGTTGTTATCTTATAATAATAATATAATAATAATTTATTATTTATACCCCGCCCATCTGGCCGGGTTCCCCCAGCCACTCTGGGTGGCTTCCAACAAAACAGAAATTCTAAAATACAGAAATCCATCACACATTAAAAGCTTCCCTAAACAGGGCTGCCTTGAGATGCCTTCTAAAGGTCTGGTAATTGTTTTTCTCTTTGACCTCTAGTGGGAGGGCATTCCACAGGGTGGGTGCCACTACCGAGAAGGCCCTCTGCCTGGTTCCCTGTAACTTGGCTTCTCGTAGTGAGGGAACCTCCAGAAGGCCCTCGGAGCTGGACCTCAGTGTCCGGGCAGAACGATGGGGGTGGAGACGCTCCTTTAGGTATACCGGACCGAGGCCGTTTAGGGCTTTAAAGGTCAACACCAACACTTTGAATTGTGCTCGGAAACGTACTGGGAGCCAATGTAGGTCTTTCAGGACCGGTGTTATGTGGTCTCGACGGCCACTCCCAGTCACCAGTCTAGTTGCCGCATTCTGGATTAGTTGTAGTTTCCGGGTCACCTTCAAAGGTAGCCCCACGTAGAGCGCATTGCAGTAGTCCAAGCGAGAGGTAACTAGAGCATGCACCACTCTGGCGAGACAGTCCGCGGGCAGGTAGGGTCTCAGCCTGCATACCAGATGGAGCTGATAAACAGCTGCCTTGGACACAGAGTTGACCTGTGCCTCCATGGACAGCTGTGAGTCTAAGATGACTCCCAGGCTGCGCACCTGGTCTTTCAGGGGCACAGTTACCCATTCAGGACCAGGGAGTCCCCTACACCTGCCCGCCTCCTGTCCCCCACAAACAGTACTTCTGTCTTGTCAGGATTCAATCTCAATCTGTTAGCCGCCATCCATCCTCCAACCGCCTCCAAGCACTCACACAGGACCTTCACCGCCTTCACTGGTTCTGATTTAAAAGAGAGGTAGAGCTGGGTATCATCAGCATACTGATGGACACCCAGCCCAAACCCCGATGATCTCTCCCAGCGGCTGCATATAGATATTAAAAAGCATGGGGGAGAGGACAGAACCCTGAGGCACCCCACAAGTGAGAGCCCAGGGGTCTGAACACTCATCCCCCACCACCACTTTCTGAACACGGCCCAGGAGGAAGGAGCAGAACCACTGCATGACAGTGCCCCCAGCTCCCAAGCCCTCTAGACGGTCCAGAAGGATGTTATGGTCGATGGTGTCAAAAGCCGCTGAGAGATCCAGCAGAACAAGGAAACAGCTCTTACCTTTGTCCCCAGCCCGCCGGAGATCATCAACCAGTGCGACCAAGGCAGTTTCAGTCCCATGATGAGGCCTGAATCCTGACTGGAAGGGATCCAAATGGTCCGCTTCTTCCAGGCGTGCCTGGAGTTGTTCAGCAACCACTCGCTCAATCACCTTGCCCAAGAATGGAAGATTTGAGACTGGGCGATAGTTGGCCATATTGGCCGGATCTAAAGATGGTTTTTTAAGAAGCGGTTTAATAACCGCCTCTTTCAGCGGGTCTGGGAAGGCTCCCTCATGGAGAGAAGCATTTACCAACCCGCGAAGCCCATCGCCCAGCCCTTCCCGGCTAGCTTTTATAAGCCAGGATGGGCAAGGATCAAGGAGACAGGTTGCCCCTGCCATGTGTGCCTGCCTTCTTTCTTACCAGTTTGGGGCATGGAGCTGATTGTCCTCCTCCTCCTCCTCCTCCTCCTCCTCCTCCTCCTCCTCCTCCTCCTCCTCCTCCTCCTCCTCCTCCTCCTCCTCCTCCTCCTCCTCCTCCTCCTCCTCCTCCTCCTCTGTTTCCCTTGGAGAACTCAGCCAAGAGGAGGATGGGGGCACAACTTGAATTAGTTGCTCTGCCTGCCACCACTGCTGGTTGGAGGACAGCCTGCAAGGGCAACCCGGCACTCCTCCTTTGCACTACTATTGCAATCACAGGCAGTAAAACTTCAACTCGGTGTATGTCACTTCAACACCTGATACCTGCATTTCCTCGCTTGTCTCCCCTCCCACCTTCTGTAATGTGTCTGTTAGATGGCGAGCCTGCAGTCAAAGGACCATCTTATCTTTTCATCACAGCATAGTCCCTAGAACAGATTGCCATTACCTGCTGCTGACAAATTGGGCTCTGGTCTTTGCAAGCTCATTCCACAATACATGTATTGAAGGGTTATAGAGCATCTGCTTTGAATGCACATTGCACAAGCTCCCAGGCTCAATTCCTGGCATCTCCAAGTCAGGTTGGGAGATATCGTTTCCCCAAACCCAGGAAAGCCACTTAGGGCTCATCCAGACTTCCTTTTGCACCGCACTTTCCAGGGAACGTCCATGCTTTAAAGCTCTGTGCCCGAGCATTTCTTTTTTCGCCCCGGCGCTTTCCTCGGAAAACCCACATCTTATTGCTGAATCAGAGAAAATATCATTCAGCAGAGAACCTGGTTGACATTTGCTCCAATTCAGCGGTTCAAGCGACCGTGTTCCTTTACAGTTCTTGCCTTTGCGGCAGTTAGAAGCATGAGCTACGGTAGGTAGCACAGCACCCCCATGTGGTCTAAACCATATGCTGATACAGAGGGGGGTAATTAGAGAATAAAGCTGATAATTTAAGACTATGATAATGTAAGGATATACGCAAAACTAATTTTTATCATTTTTACTTTTAAAATGGTGTTATCTTTTCCTACAATAAAAATGGTGACTATTCTCAAGAGAAGTTTAGCATCAGGCAGCAGAAGCAAACTGTTTTACTCCTGAGGTCTTGGTGATTTGTGTGTATTACAGTGCATATGCTTAGGGTATTTCATTTTTTTTTAAAATCAGGATTAGCAAACTTCATCTTTTGTTCTGTCGTAATGGGAATGAAGAAGCACTTTTAAAGCATGAAATTGGGGGGCAGAGAGAAAAGTGAAATGTTTAGAGTGTTTCACAAATGAAGTAGCAAACATCACTACAGGTAGGTAGCCGTGTTGGTCTGACATAGTCAAAACAAAATAAAAAAAATCCTTCCAGTTAAGCAAGTTAAAAACAAAACATCCAATAGCTTCACACCCAAAAGAAGCCCCAAAGCTGTTGGTAGGGGAGCTTTAGGTAGTGATGTTTAAACAAAATAAAAAAATTCCAGTAGCACCTTAGAGACCAACTAAGTTTGTCATTGGTATGAGCTATGTGTATCTGAAGAAGTGTACATGCACACGAAAGCTCATACCAATGACAAACTTAGTTGGTCTCTAAGGTGCTACTGGAATTTTTTTATTTTGTTTAAACATCACTACCTAAAGCTCCCCTACCAACAGCTTTGGGGCTTCTTTTGGGTGTGAAGCTATTGGATGTTTTGTTTTTAACTTAGCTGTTGGTGTGCTTTATGCTCACTTAAATTCTGATGCCTGTTAAACAGTTAATTGCTTATTTTTTCAGTGTTATGTTGTTGTGTTAAATAAAAAATTTAACTTCGTCAGATGTTGTTGTGTCGTTATGCTTCTTAATGTATTATTGTACTTCTGTACTTAGACTGGGTTTTTCGAGGGCTGCTTTGAGCACAGACGGCTACATCTGGGAGCAATGCAATACAGTATATAAACTGGCTATAGACCATTACTACTGATAAAATGGGGAAATAGCTGCGTTGAAGAATTCAAAAGTACTTCAGATCCATGAATGAAATGTTTTCATTGGTTTAAGACTGATCTTAGTGATGCTTTTTTTTTAAAGGAATTTGTTATTGGTGGTCTTATCACTCTGGATCTCATTGCCAGCTGGGCTCTGGAAGACTTAACAAGAGATGCACTTTTTAATGAAATGGGTGAATTGAGAACTATTTTGTACTTTGGGCTGGCGGGGTTTATTATTGCCTTGGATCCACTGTGTTACTACTCCAGAAAAGCAGATCAGGTTCTGCTTAATATAAATTAATGCCAAGCTTTTGCATGACATTGAACGGTGTTGTTGAATTTGTTTTAAAGTCCTTGTTGGCTTTGACAAGTTGCAGCAAGAAGAAAACTTTCCAAACTTGATGAAAAATTAGTGAACCATTCATTCAATAGTACTGTGGTAAATAAATTGGTTGTCAATTTATTTTGGGACCCAATTCAAGGTGCTTATATTAGTGTTTAAAGCCCAGAATTATTCAGGCTCCTCCCCCGACACCCTCAGGTGTTAAGGCCCTCCTCTGCTCTTGTTTTCCCACCACCCTCAGCTGCTCAGGGGTGGGGTGGTCCGGGAGAATTGCCAGATTAGGAGCATCTCAGCCCGAGATTTCAGGGTCCAAACCTGAGACCTAGGGGTGGCACCTTGTGCCTGTGATTGCAAATTGTTTTAAGCTGTTTCCAACATTTTTACTTGTGGTATCTTCACCCAAGGACCTTAGATTGAATTAGCAGTGCGCCCAAATTGCTGCTCTGGCTCTTCACATTTTGCAAAGCTACTTCAAAAAGGCTGATGAGCCACAAAGATTGGAATCTTAATGTTGCTGGCTTTCAAGAACTAGTCAGGAGCTATGCTTCTTTTGGTAGCAAGACTGAATTCTCCCATGTTGGAGAGCAGTTTTCTGAGAAGTGGGTACAAACTCCAGGTGAGAGCTGGTTCCTTCTTTACCAGAGTAGTAGACCTCACTGCAAACTAATAGGCTGTGCACAATGGAGAACATCAGGCACCATCGCAACACCAAGACCACCTCACATTTCTTTCTTTTCCTTTTTTGCTCTAGGCTTTGGGCCTATAAGCTACACAGAAGCGAGAGAGCTCAGGAACAGCAAGCTACCTTGCTCTTCTCCAGAAGGCAGAGCCAAAAAAGTAAAGTATTTCTCCCCTTCAGGAAGGCTTAAATAGTCCCTGCCTTCTTCCTGAAGAGCAGTTAACCCTTTGCCTTCTGCTCCAGTACCCCCCCCCCGACCAAAAAACTACAACTGCCTGATCGTAATGTGACTTCATCATGTAAGGAATACTATCGGCATGGATTTTTCTCTCTCCATTCGTCTTGTATCATCTCTCTGACTCTATGCTATAAGCCAGAGCTTTCCAAACTGAGTGCTACATGTTAGTGTGTCACATGAACGCTTCTCCCGGGGCTGGAAAGGGGTTAGTTTAACCTCCGGTTTGCTAGTAAAACTGAATTACTGTGTCACGAAATGATGCATATCTAAAAAGTGTGTCACCAACATGAAAAGTTTGGAAAGCTCTGCTATAAGCCTTGAGTATTTTGACAAGACAGTATGTAACCACAATTAATAAATATTCCATTACAGAAACTACTCAGTTCTTAGCGGTTCCCTCAAATGACACTTTTCAAGTCAGAAAGAAAGACAGACAAACAGTAAGAATATTTTTGACCTGGTGCACTATATTGAAAATATTCAAATGAAACACAAACCCAGATTCCAAAGTTCTGTATTTTTCAAAATAAAGATCACACATTGTTTAGAGACAATCTACACAAGAGTTACAAAAAATAGTTGCCCAGGCATAAGCATACACAGGTTTGTTAATTATACACATATGGTTACAAGTGTGCTTGCAAAAAGGTTCATTGGAAATATACACAAGGCTCTGTAAATGTACACCGTGTAGTGTTACAATTCTATATTCAAACAAGGAAAATTGACAGTATGTTACATTCACTTACAAGTAGACAAAATGCAAAATACAGTTTATCTTCTGTACAAAAAGGCAAAGTGATTCACACTTTACAAGGTGAAAGGGGGACTCTGATTGTAAAGGAATACTAGGGGGGGGGTTGTACTTTTCTGCACTTTTTTTACTGCCACAAAATAAGTAAAACGTTACTTTTTCTTTTTAAAGTCAAATAAACACTATTTTTGAACTGAATCATTTGTGTAGAACATTTAGAAAGGATTGCTACTCTCTTGACTAGGTGACAAATAAAAAACCAAGCATTTCTTTTAAACATTAACCAGGCTGTATAAAGAGAACATTTCCTTCAAAAGAAAAAATTTTTTACTTCTGGTTGAAATTACAATTTACAATATACAACACTATATGCTACGACCATAAAAGGGGTGAATATACACTGAAATGCACAGGGTTTGCTAATTTATTTTCTTACCAAAAATGGGTTTATGTTGATTCAAACTTCTCCACATTTACATTACAGAGGTTTACAAATGTACAATTGTACAATCAAAAGTATGTTCCACTACTAGGGTACATTATAGATACAGATTAGACATCAAAACAAGAAAATACTACAAATTTTTATATATGCAAAGTCTACACCAAGTATACACTATATATTTATAGAAGCAAGACCAAAGTTGAGTTGGATTTTTTTTCTCTACATGCTAAATAATAATAAAAAAATTGCCTCCGTGTTAACAGAAGAAACTGGAGTAGGCAGTAACTACACACCCATTGTCTACATTTAAAAGCTTCCTTGGTGTGTGTTCTCTCCCGATATTTACTGCTAAGCTTAATTCTTTAGCACGTTAATACTAAGAAAAAGGAATTTTAAAAGTCTCTGAAACTTAAAAACTTATCTTAATCGGAGCTTTAGCAAATTGATTTTCTTTAAATTTATAAACTGCTAAATGCAGATTTGTGCAATTTAACTAAAACTTTGAACTTCTCTTTTGAGTTTTGACTAAAAGAGAACAGAACAGGCATTTAAAAAAAAAAAGCTCTGTCTTTAAGGTAGAGGAGTTAAAAATGGGAATTTCATTTAAATTCAATTAGCCACCCTGAAAGTTTCCATATTTGAAATAGTTACATCAGTGAACAAAAAATTGTGGCTTTCCATGTACATCTGTTGCCTATGTACAAGAATTCTATACACCACTGAAACAGCAGGGCAATTGAGTATTTAAAAAAATAATTAGTACATGTTATGCAGAATAAAATTAAAGAAATTTACAAAGGGTCTTTTTGCCTTTTCTTTTCTTTTTCTTGTAGTTCTCGCGTCTACGTTGAGCAACCATGAATATTTTCAAAGCATATATTGGAATATGAGCGGTTGCTGGCTGTAAATTCCAGGTGGTCAATGGCTCTCTTCTGTAGCTCATTGTTTCAGATGATACCGTTTGGTGGTCCACAAATGGGCCCGAGGTCAACCCCGTTTTTCATGTAGTACTTCTCCAGCTTGGCCAAGATGTGTTTTCCGTAGGTGTATTTGCGGAGAGTGGCAATGTGGGGCCGGATCTAGAAGACAAAGGGGTTAAAAGGAGTTTAGGAACAATCCATGCAAATGATGCTCATGAATCCTGAATAATATACAGAGGACCACTCCTGTAACCAAAGCTATAGGTCAGGCATCCCCAAACTTCGGCCCTCCAGATGTTTTGGAGTACAATTCCCATCTTCCCCGACCACTGGTACTGTTAGCTAGGGATCATGGGAGTTGTAGGCCAAAACCTCTGGAGGGCCGCAGTTTGGGGATGCCTGCTATAGGTCATGATGAATCCTACATGTTATTCTGAAACAGAGAAATGTTTGCAAACTGAATTCCTACAGGGCGGATTGCCTCTGAAGAAAAGCGAGAGGTAATTTGCTAGGGAACCTTTGTTTCTATTGTGCGTTCTAAAGAAATCTGCAAGAAAACCCTCGTTTTCTTCTGCACCAAGCATGTATTACAGTTACTACGTTTCCTGAACCTAGTTCATTCTCAAGAGCTACGGTATGTAAATGTTTCAAGTGCTCATTAAAGTCAATAGCATAAACACACTTGCGACACTTTAAAGACCAACTGATTTATTGCCACGTAAGCTTTCAAGGTCTAGAACCCACTTCATCAGATTCACAAAAGGCTTCTGCTGCAATAAACCAGTGCTGCAAGGTGACTTGTGTGTGTGCTCACTGTAAAAGACTATCCCTCT
Source organism: Zootoca vivipara (assembly GCF_963506605.1). NCBI lineage: Eukaryota > Metazoa > Chordata > Lepidosauria > Squamata > Lacertidae > Zootoca > Zootoca vivipara. The sequence continues at coordinate 31,104,495 of NC_083281.1, read as the reverse complement.
GGAATTAAAAACAACAAATCTTGTGAAATGATAGACAGCAGCAAATGTATTATGGGCTAGAGTCCATTTCATCAGATGCAAGTGTAATAAAAAAACACACTTGTACTACTGTAGTTATTTATTGCTAATTTTCCCACTAGTTACTGCTACTGACAACCTACTAAGTATGATTTAAGGGGGGAAATAACTGAGAAAAACTAGCTTGTCAATGTTCATCACTCAGAATAAGACCATCTTTCCATGCACCTGTATGAGCTGTCTCCTCCAGAGCTGCCCCGTGTTGTTCTGCGTACCTATACTTTGCCCTTTTGGCTCTTCTCAACAATGTAATATTTGCATTAACACACAAGCAACACCTGACCCCTTGAGAGTTGCTGTTCCTTTGAATTAAATAGGTTCTCTCTCATCCTCCTTATGATAATGCACAAGCAGAATGATGCAAAATAAGCAAATGTGTGGAAATTTGTTTGCCTTGTATTATTTATGTAGAGTTCAGGACTCGAGTCGCCTTCTTAAAGGTGTATATAAAATCTACAAAGAAGACAGAATGCTAGCAGCAGCAGAGAGCAGTGGCAACTTTTATTTCCCTGGGACAAGGGAGTGGAGTCCTCCAGGCTGGTCTCTCTGGGACTCTTCACCTCCCCTGCTCTCTCTGGGCTTTGCTCAGTTCACTACAACTGGCCAGGCGCTTACCTTGTGCATGACAATCTTCCTCTGGGCCGGCTCTGCCACATCAATCATTTTCTGTACCACATAGTTGGCATACTGATCTTTCATCATGGTGTATAAGGCACTGTGAGGGCCATCGTTCATACTACACACCTCGTCGATCAGCATGGCACGCTCAGTGCGGGAGGCGTGCGTAACACACTTCTCCACAACATTGCTGCAGCAAGGCAAAAGGGCCACAGGTTATCCGCAATACCCAAGCACAGTACCAAAAAACAACAACAACCACATGCTTCCCAAAGCAGAGAGGAGTTTTACACTTGAATGGTGACACTAGCACCTCCACTGCTGTGTGAGAATGCAGAATGGGTACATAACAGAAATGGCCAGGGCTGATTTTAGTCTTTGGGCTGCCTGAAGCTGGATGCAGACGTCGTTTCTTGTTTCCCTACCACTCAACAAAATGCATCTACTGGTAGCATTTGCTAATGTTGGCTCACTGACATTTGTGGATGCATCAAGTCTTCGCTACCCATGCCACTAAAGGGCTGGAAACAAGAGGTGTATATACATCCTAGACTAGCGCAACTGCTTTATGCCACAGCACATGGACACACCTGCCACCTTCAACCAGGAAAGCACAGAAGGAACCACTATGCACAAATCTGTACCCTTTTGGCGATACCATCTGAACTAAGCCAATAAGAACTTCAATCAAGACCACACATAATGTAAGCTTTATATTCAAGAGGTTCTATTCATTTTATTACATACACACACACACACACACACACACACACACACACACACACACTCAATGAAAGCTTGCACCATGGATAACAATGGCTACTATTTAGCAGCTATGGTAAACAACTAGAAATTAAGTCTCCCATCCTGCTCACGTCGCACTAAGAAATCCTGTTCAGTTTCTGTCAGTATTCTTATTTTCGTAATGGTACACTAAGCTGGATTCTCCCCACACCCTCTGGTGTAATCTAGAGGGGGTTTGTGTGTGTGTGTGTGTGTGTGTGTGTGTGTGTGCGCGCGCGTTTAGAAAAACACAAGGAACACACATTACCTGGCGAACTTATGCTGACTCAGCACCAGCACATTGCCCCTAATTTCAGCCACGATCTTGCTTTTATCTTCAGGTCGCCCATGTTCAAGTACATGTTGGATGACATAGTTCCCATACTGATCCTGTTGGGCAGACAAGCAGGAGCACATCAGCTCTAATAGAACCTCGTGTACCAGAAATCCTTAGAACTTGCGTTGTTTTTTTCTTTCTTTCTCTGTGACATTTGCTCTCTGCCTTCCCACCATAAGGAGCCGCCTTCAAGGTGGCTTACAAACACAGCAAATGACAATAAAACCTCATAAAACATTTTTAAAATAAAATAATAAAACTTCAACACACAAGAAAGAATCAGGAATAACAGAGTGCTCTGTAAAACTCACCAAAGGCCCAGGTAAATAATACCGTCTTAATTTGGTGCCTAAAAGATAGAAGAGGAGGTGCCACAAATATTTCTGGAGAGGGCAGCCTACAAATGGGGCACCATCACTTAACAGGCTCTGTCCCATGCCACCTCCCTCTGCCTAACCCCCCTAGGCAGAGGCAAATGGAGTACAGCCTCCTTCAGAAGATGAGCTTTAGGAACAGAAAGGTTTACATGCAAGAACGGTTCATTGGATAACCTTATCCCAGCCTGTTTTTAGAGCTTAAAACAAGGTACTCTGAATTGAAACTGGGATCAGACTGGGAGCCAGTGAAGACCTTTAAACACTGTTAAGATGGCATGAATACAGTGGGACACAGTTAACAACCTGGTGCTGCATTCTGGAACAACAAAAGTTCTTAACGCTCTTCAAAAGCACCTAAGTACATAGCCAAATCCAGTATTAATAACCCACAATGAAAATGAAACTACTGATGTATATGGGAACTTATTTACATTCAGCCTCTCCTTCTCAGAGCTCATGGTGGCATACATAAGGTCCCCAAGTTGATATTTCATACAATTACAAATTAAATATAAACATTACCTTATATTTTACCCTAAGCATAACCTTTGGCAATCTGGCCCTAAAGCATACAATGTACACACATTTTGCATCATGGCAAGAGACTGCTAGTGGCCTTGCTCACGTTATTGTAAGCCCAACCGTAGTTTAATTGTGAACACTCCACCCCTCCACCCCAAGTCCAGGTTGTATTATATTCAGAGCACATAAATGACAGGACAGAAACAAATTGCAGAATGTGGTATAGGGTACAACATTCGGCTTCCTGAATTCAAAGCTTTTATTTGAGTTTCTAGTCCTTAGGAGCTGTGAAGACATTCTTGCGAAGCAAGTGAGCAATGTAGGCTGGATTCTGTATGTTGTAAGCTGCATTGTTATATTTTATGCAATAGTGGGTTATAAATTTTCAAATAAAAGAAAGAAGCTGACAGAGGTGGCCAAGTAAGACCATATACAAGTCACTCTGGGAGTGTTTTAAAATAACTTTGGTAATAGAGCTGCCAGCCCCAAACACTCCCAGAGGGCTTGTCTAGCTGTAAGGATATTTACAGAATGGGAGATTCCACCACAATCCCAGCACTGTGGTGGGATAAAACAGGCCCTGGAAATCTCTTCAGTCTATTCAAGCCTTAAAAGGCACAAGAGCCCCTATGGTTTGCAGGCAACCTTCTTTTACCCCCAAGCACTACCTGCACAAGCTGCTCTGTGTGTTGGTGAAGCTCTTCCAGGATGGGGAGAGTCTGCTCAGGTAGACAGTGCTCAAGGATCCTCTGAATGACACGGCAGCCGTATGGGTGGGTAGACAAGGCGAACACCTGAGTTCAACAGAAACGAGTGAGGACAGGGAAAAAATCCTTATACTCAGAACAGCCTAAAGTTCAACAAACAGAAAACTGAAATATTCCGCAGGACGTAAAAGGTATTATATATGATTACTCGGCTAGGGGGAGGCTCTGAAAGCTGTGAAACAAAGTCTACTCTGCTTCAGAACCTTTATTATAAACAGACAGGTGCAGCTGAGAGTTTAAGATTGTCAGCCCAGCTTTCAAAAACCTTTTTCATTGCCCTGATGTATTTGTATCACCATTTAAAAGTTTGTGCTGAGTCCAATTCTGGAAAAGAGAAGTAGCTCTTAGGTAGGAGAAGGCAAGGGTCTCCTGGGTCACAAATGGGCTCATGAGAAAAAGATAATGCTGCTATACACCTGCTACAGCCTTTGCTCCACCAGCTTTCCTGAAAGGAGCTCTTCATTGCTAGAACTCCCTTACAATATACCCATCGCTACCTTTTTTCCTTCTTTGTTCAAAACGCTGATCAAAATCTACCTCTCCTATATAATTTTGGCTTCAGACCTTCAATTTCAGCAGGGAATTAGGAGCAAGCTTAATAATATTACAGTGGAATAATCTGTAACACCAGTTCCCCAGGCAATATTCAGAATGGGGTTTTGGGGTGCAGTGTTCTCAGGTCAGGGGCCTATCTTTTTAGCTCACATTGCTCTGTCAAACAAGGAGCACACTGATGGTGTAATAACAACATAGAATCTCACCACTATAATCGCATTTTCCAGTCGTTTCTCTACAAAATAGCTTACTATACAATTTCAGGCAAAGGGTATGGTGTAGACACTCCTTACTTTTCACGGGAAATATTTTGATAATCGAACTGCTTTTTGAGCTGAGCTCAAGTTGCAAATGCCAAACTCATACAGCATCTTACAGAATCCCCACCCCCACCCCGGCAATACACAGACCCTCAACACACTTACCTGCCCCTTAAACGCATCAATGATAAACTGCAGGGACTGGGGCTGCACACATTCAATGCACTTCTGCACAACGTGGTTACCATTCTGGTCTTTCACACACTTCAACACGTGTCCATCCAGTTCTCGGACCATCTCGTTCTATGGAAGAAGGGGCAAAGAGAGAGAGAGAGAGAAAGCACCACCAGAATCACAACTGGCAAGCATCAGAAGAACACAGGCAGTAAGAAGCTGCCTTGAACAGGCTCAGATCAATTCTCCATCTAAACCAGTATCGTCCACTGGCAGCAGTTTTCTAGGGTGTTAGGGAGAAAGAGGCCTTATCATCTGCAAATTTATCCTTTTATTCAACTTGGGGCATTCTGCACACAGTGAATGTGCTCTACCACTGAGCTATGGCTCCATCCAAAGGAAGGAACATTTCCATCTATTCTTGCAGTTAGCAAGGAGAGGATTTCCATAGCATGCTGTTAATCTGTGGGGCAGAGAGCAAGTTGGATCTCTTCAGCTGCTGTTCCTCCTGACTCAGACCTAGCCACCGATCAGCACTTCTCTGATCCAAGAAAACCAGGAGAACATACTTTTAAAAGTTCCTTAAGTAATGCTTTCTTCAGTAAGTTCCTGACAGAACTGATCTGAAAACTCAAGCACAGTATTCCTCTCAGCCCTGGATCCCTAGCCTTGATCTCTGCGGGTATATTACTATTTGCACACTGAAAACAGGTCACAGAACAGATGCACCATAAAAACTAAAAGAAAAAACAACAGCGCACACACACACATAACAAAGGACAACAAGGTAACTCAGTTGAACAACAACATTCAACATCAAGTAGTAAAGTTAAAATGGAAACTTACAATTACCTGCTGGTCTGGAGGGATAAACTCAAGAGCCTTCTGGATAACTCTGCAGCCATACATTTGCAATGCCAGGGAGAGGACATGGCCACGGATACGTTCTGCCAAGGCAAGTTTTTGTTCCAGGCTGCCAAACTAGAGGCAATGATAGCATACAGATTAGAATCAAAATAAGATTATCCTTATTTTAAGATGGAAGCAGTTCAACTACTAGAAATAGTTAGCATCCTGGATATGACTCACCTCAAAGAACTTTTGGATCACATAGTTTCCAAATACATCAACCATCAGCTGATAAGCTGCCTGTAGGATTTCATTAAATACAAGCTGCCGTTCCGCTGGGGTGGCACGTTCCAGTTTAAGCTGGATAAATCTGCAGAGGTTGCAATTAAAAAGAATGGGTTTATGGTTTTATCTGAGCTGAAATTTTGACGAAAGTCATTCAGCTGCCTCACATGCTTAATTGAGGATCAGCTGCAAACTGGAGAACCACCACAGAGATATTCTGGTCTAACCCCCTGCCATCTCTATAAAAACTCCAGGCTTCTTTTAACTCAAATGAGTTAAATAAGAGTATGCCCACTAGCAGAGAGCTGAAGAAAACAAGCCCAACACATCCTGGTGGCTTCCACAGGAGGCATTAAGAGACACCCCTAGATTCCCTGCGGATGAAGGGTCCTGGCTGCAAGGAGGTTTCTAAGCACCTTCAGTTAAACATGCTAGGAAGCCCCCTTCAGACCTTCTCCTTCAATATGGGAAGCCTGAAGTGGAGGGAGCATGCCAGAGGACACTACAGGTAAGGTTGGTGTTCATATGCCCACTCTCCCTACATACCTGGGAGCATTTGTGCAAAAGGGTGACCCTGTGATTTGTTTTCAATTGGCTTCCCCATCTCACCTGGATCCATGCTGATCCTGGGAGAACTCCATGATGTGCCCGGCAATCTCCCTCAGCTGTAGGTTCGGGTACCGGTTATTACGGAAGTCCTCAAGCAGCCTGCTGCGACCAGAGGGCATGACATCCGACATCCCATAACGCACACGTGAAGGGAAGAGTGTGCTACTGGGGCTGAAGAGGCTGGAGGCACTGCTTGCACTGCGATACTTGGCTTCAGCTCCAGGGGCAGCAGAGATGTAACGGCCACTTCCGTTTGGGAGCCCTCCTGCAAGGGGACCGTTATTTTAGTTTAAAATCCTTGTCGAAATACTACAGTAAACAGGCAGCTGATTAGAAGGAATCAGGGCTGTGAATACAATGTATGTATTTTTTTTAACCCAGACTGCAACCAGGGCAGAGCATACTCTAATAAGGAGAGGGGATCAAGTGCTTCCACTTTTAAACTAACGATACTCTCTCCTGACACTACAACTCAAGGAAAGGTCTTTTGTTTATACTATGGTTAGTGTGAAAAAGTCAAAATCAAGCTGCGTTTTAGATCCTTGTTTGTTCTTATTAACCATAGTTTAACTATAGTTCCTGAGTTTGGACATTACAGGGAACCGTAGTTAGCCTACAATAAAAAGCTTTTTCTCCTCTTATCTGTGAAAGAGAAGGTGGAAGTGCCTGAGTGACAGGGGTCGCTGTGTCTCATTCTTGATACCTCCTTTATTAGAAACCCATGAATAAGGCAATATAGCGCAATCAATTTGTGAGTGGTAAGGCTAGGAAAGGCTCCTGCCTGAAATTTTAGAGAGCCACTGCCAGTCAGTGTAGACAACACTGAGCTAGATGGACCAATGGTCTGACTCAGTATAAGGCTCTTTCCTATGCTTCTGTTTAAGGATTAACTTCTATAGAAACACACACACACCCAAATACGCAGATGGCACTTCCACTTTGTCATTCATGTAAATCCAGATTATTTCCCGTACAGTAGATTAAGTGCAAGACATTTGGAACATACCATGTGTGTGTGTGTGTGTGTGTGTGTGTTGTTGTAAATAGTAACTCGCAGTAGTTTCTCCACAACAAGGAGGGCATGAAATGATGGCAAAATACCGAGAAATTCATCTAACAAGTATATTTGTTGCCCGGGGGGCGGAAACAAATGTGCTGCTTCTTAGAGCCTGTTTATTTTATCATGTCATGCAACATGGACAGCAGGTTTAAATTTTAATTCTGGATTTCCTGGAGGATAAACTTATCAGAAAATCTATTAAACCTTTTCAAAAAAATTGAATGTTTTCCATAACTTGTAACAGGGAGATCAGGCTATTAGTGTGAGGTCACACCAACGATTATGAATATATGACATCCAATTTCTTTTAGAATATGCAGAGAGCAAGCCAAATAGGCAACCACGATGGTTAAGCAGCGCTTTACCAAAACAATGGGCTACAATTGAATACATAAGTTTTTTGCCCACAAACACAGCCCCTTCACTATGAGCCATGATTAAACCAGGAAGCCTCTAACCAATCAGTTTCCCTGTTTCATCTGACCTTGGAAATGATGATTACCAGGCTATTGGAATATTAAGCCAACTTCAAACTGTGGTTTAATAACCTGCCTTCTTCCAAAGCTGGTAATCATAGTTTCCTGGTTGGGACAAAATGGAAAGCTGGTTAAATCAGAGGCTTTCTAGTTTAACTGCAGCTCAGAGCGAAGGGACATGTGGAAACAAAAAATTCATATGTAGCTTGTTCTTGGCCTATCTCCTAAGCAGAGATATGATTTTCCCAAACTGTCTCTCAGAAGCACGAAGACAGACGTCCCTATTTCCACCCCAGAGCAACAGCATTTATACCTCCTTACCAAGGTTTAAACTTGAAGAAGATCCGTGGGAAGATAAGGGCGGTGGTGGAGTCTGAGAATGGCCAGGTCCTTGATTAGGCAAAGGCATGCCAACAGGCCCCGGAGAAGAGGAAAACCCAAGGCCATTATAAAAACTGTGCCCAATAGGAGTCAGGTTGCTAGATGTCCTCTTGTACAGGTCACTGCTGCCCGTTAGAGAGTCTCGGCGAGAGCCACTGCCTGTATTAGAGTTTGCAACTGCAAAACGAAGAAATGGGAGGATAAATCTGATTGGGGCATTGAACAATTGGGAAAGGGAGGATATGGATATTAACAAGGAGAGGTACTACCCTTTGGCCTAGGAGAAGTACAAACAGAAGAAATATGGAAATATCTGAACATGACATTTAAGAACTCCTTAAAGTTAACGGAATAGCTTTTTCCTGCTCCACATTCTACACTGTACATTTAGTGGAGAGTTGTGCGAATCAGTGGGAATAATGCTGGGAATAAGATGGAGGAGGGCTGGCTCCAAATCCCCATTCAGCAATAAAACTTACTGGAGGGCCCTGAGCTAGTTATTGCAGGACAGCTATTTAGAGAAAACAAGGAGGACCACATGGACCAGCACCCCTAAGCTCTTTTGGAGAAAGGGCAGAGAAAGAAAACATTCCTTGGTACATATGTAAGGCATGTGGCAACTGAAAGCATCAGACACGATCTACAGGCAATTTCTGCTACTGGGTATACCAAGGGCACGACTGTTAAATTTCTTCAGAACTGATTTGCTTGTTCTCGCCCATCACACACAGCCCTCCCCTTCAAGACAACCACAACTCCTACCTGCTGTTCCAAAGCCTCCCAATGCAGACCCCAGTGTAGCACCAAGGGAACTGCTGCTCCCAAAGCCAAGGGAAGTGTTGGCAGGCTGGGCAGAGCCCTGAGAAAAGAGTGAGCTGCTCTGGGAATTGCTTGTTAGAGAGTTGTTGCCATAGAAGGAGCTGGATGCCAGGTTGCTGGTGGGCTGCTGCTGTGGCTGCGGCTGTTGAGTCCCTAGAGGGCGAAATGGTCCATTGGTCGTTCCTCCTAGACCACCAGCAGCACCATTTGCTGAAGCAGCAGCAGCTGCAACTGCTACCAAAAAGAAGAAAAGGTTTTTTAAAAAATAATAATAATGCAATTTGGGAAACCTGCTTACATTTCCATCATTTGAGCATCATCACCTGGCGTTTACTCCACAAAACAGGTCAGCAACCATTTCCACCTAGCACCTAGGTCAGCAATTCCCAGGTTTGCTGCAAAGCATAAATGTAACAAATTAAAGGTTCCCATAAGCCTGAAGTTAGAAAAGGCTGACTGCAACACCTCCATGTGGATTTACTGCTCTGACCTCATCTCTTTTCAATCAGCCTCCACAGAGGAAAGCAGTTGTGTTGCTTCCTTTCCTTTGTTATCAGTTCTGAGCTCGCCCCATCCCAGGCTGGAGGCAGTGCTGCTGGGCTGCCCTGAGCATAAACAGCTCTTACTCTTTACCATGCTAAGAAGCAGATCTCTGAAGGCACAAGTGAAGTGTGCCTTTAATTTCAATTTGAGGTAAAGCATTAAAAAAACCCACCCAATATACAGAATTTTTTAAAATGTTGGAATTTTTGTTACATTGGCTTATGGCAGCCTTCACCACCTTGTTGCCCTCCACACATGTTTTGAACTACAAACTCCCATGACCCCCAACTGTTGGTCATGCTGGCTAGGGCTGATAAGAGTAGTGGTCAAACATCTGGTAGGCACCACAATCCCTGCCTTAGCTGCATGGAGGGGAAGTCTGCCAGAAGCCCACTGACTATGAATGGTAGACCTGGACCCCACCCCCCCTTTCCTGCCACGAGTCCTGGCCTACTGCCATATTATCACACATTCACTTCTTGCCAGGAGTCCTGATGTACTCTTTTCTCTGTTTTCCTTCAAGATTACTTCAGGAAGAAAAAAATGGCTCAGGCACATGCATTTCTGAACTCTGCTACAAATTCTGATACTAAAAATTCATCTAGGTTGTCTGCTATTCCCCTGGCAAACCACTTTGTCTGTCTAATGGCCCTGCTGCTTCTCTGACAGTTTTCCTAATGCAGGGGTTCCCAACAAAATTTTCTCGAGGACCCCTCATTGAGCCGCTATTGTGACAAGGACCCCCATTAATTCCTAATCCTAAAATTAAAAAGTGAGCGCGCGCCAGGGAGGAGGGAGGGGAATGGAGAAGACAGGGTACCTGTGCACTAGCGCACAAATGAAGCCGACACGCGCAAAGCATCTTGGGGAGGTGAGCGTTTAGAATGCGCGCGCTGCCTCTTTGCAAAACAGTAGTGTTTGTAAAGCGCCACCTAACGGCATACAGCAGAACTACTGCCTCTATCTAATTCTAGTTTTGCGCTAGACTCTGCTCATGCAGGAAGCGGCCAAAACAAAAAATCTGTTATCATACGAAATATATTTAATATATTTTTTATTCTAATAGCATCTTGCGGACCCCTCTGGCATAGCTCACGGACCCCTGGGGGTCCTCGGACCACCTGTTGGGAACCACTGTCCTAATGCATATAAAGAAAACTATCACTAGCTTTTCTCTCGTTAGCAATTGGCTAATACATCTTGGATTGATTTATGATCAAGGTATTATGTTTCCTAGTTTGTGCTCTTTTCACCTCTGGTGGTCTTACTAAACCAGGTGCCCCCCTCCAGATGTTTTGGAGTACAATCCTCTTTGATCCCATTGGAAATGGGCCATGTTTCCAAAACATCTGCAGAGCACCAGGTTGGTGAAGGCTGCCTTACAGGAAACATTCGTGCCTATTACCGTCTCTGGCTTTTCAATCACGCCAACATTTTCAGGTCCTTGCTTTGTGTTTTGCCATTTCCAATTTGTAGCAGTATACATTTTATGTAAGCCTTTATTGTATTGGTCTTAAATAAGCTCTGGATGTAATGAGAAGATTTAAAACCTCCCAACTGTCTTTTTTCCAGCTTTCCATAAAATTACTGCCCTTGTTCTGAGACATCCCTTCTTCTAAAATTAAATGTAATTGTATTAGACTGTGTATACAACTGACCGTTCACATTGATGCAGCATTTGATGGCGCTCCTCACAAAGTGGTTCAGCTGCTTTTACACTAGTATCCTGGGCAGCCTTAAGGTTAAGTCAAGGCCTTGCCTTTTCCTTCATCTCTTATGTGCATTCATTTATCATATCTAGCAATAATGCCCAAACTCTTATTTGTGAGGGTAGTCAAAATCACAGCTGCAACATTTTCTGCTCTGGCTGGGCCCCAGAATGGGGCCAAGTGGTGTGGGAAGAAGAGAAACAGCTCAGTTGGTAAAGCATGAGCCTCTTAATCTCAAGCTCGTAGGTTCAAGCCCCACATTGGGCAAAAGATTCCTGCATTGCAGGGGGTTGGACTAGATGTTCCCCGTGGCCCCTTCCAACTCTATAATTCTACACTATTTTATTTTAGCCAGGTATTTTGAACCACAAAGATTTAGCTTGTGGATTTTTAGTTTAGTGTGTGATATGCCTTCCTAGACATGTAAAATGACACCACCTTCAATATTCACTATAATTTGAATTCTATAGGAGGGCCATTGCTTCATTGGATTTCTAATACACTGACTGTATCAATCACGAACATATGGAACTACAGGAAATCATTGCTTTCCCAAACTATTATAGGGAGACTTACCTGCTTGTGCTGCTGAGGAACTGATGATGACAGGAGCAGGGGCCACTAGTCGTACCGGAGCTCCTAGGCCATTCCTAGCCCCTGTATTCACCACAAGAGTACCTGTTTGGTCATAGTAAGCTGCAGGAGCCAGCACTGGATAACCTACAAAAACAGGTCAGTTAATCATATTAGAGACTTTACATAACACTCCCCTCTACTGTGTATTAAATGCAATCCCCCCAATGTGCCCGCTGTCCCTCGCCCCCCCAAAAAAATTCTAGGCTCTTTTTAAAGCTTAGGAAGATCTGTTGCTACGAGGAATCAAAAGCTCCTACCTGGCATTCCTGCTGCCAGCCCCTGCCCAAAAGCAAGAGCTGAATTCACTGCTGCAGCAGCAACTAAGGAGTCAGTTTGCTGGCCCTGTTGGTTTTGATTTGGTGTCAAAGGGCGCTGGCTGGCTCCTCCACGGAGAACCTAAGGCACAGAAAGCAAATGGAGTTATGCAATCCTGATAGTTGGTTAGCCACAGCGGTCTGGGAATATGATTGCCAGCGGCTACTGCAAATTTGATTATGGCAAGCAACAGGAAAAGCCTCTAGTATACACCAAAGGTTTCATACATTCCAATGGCTTTCCATTGGCAGCACAGAGAAACAAGAGGGTGCCGCTTTCAAAATAGCTCCAGTCTGCATTCTGTGCTGCCATGCTACATCAGCGTCACAGGTTGGAGGGGACTGCAAACACACTCTCTCTCCACTAATCATCCCCCGTTTTTTTTTTAAAAAAAAACTTTGTAGGGGACCAAGTACAAAAAAGAAGACACTCACTTTGCTGCCATAGAGCAGAAAGTGAAAAAGCAGCCTCATTGGTTACTAGGAAAAAACAAACACTGGCTACGAAGCGCTGCCGAAATGTGTGGACTTTTGACTAATTGACAATTAACAGACCAAAGCCCACAATTCTACAAACTTCTGGAAGCAGATCTAATTTAAAATACAGCCTGAACTTCCTTTGGCAATGAATAGCAATAAACGTACTGTATTTTACTTCAGTTTTACTGAGGGAGGTCTTGCAATGACTATGGAATTTATTGCCTTCTCCATGCTATAAAAATATATTCCTAAATATGCACTCTTGTCTTGGATATATGAAACAGGGACGGATGTATTTTCAATGGGCAAAGGAAGAAACTGGCAACTTTTAACATTGTTGCTGCTTTCTGTTTAAGAAGGTCCAGCTCAGCACACTTGAGTACAAAGCAAGATTCTCATTACCGAACAGTGTTCTCAGTGAGGGCAAGAGTGTCATCACTGCCAGACCTTTGAGGACAACTTGGGTGGCCAAAGAAAGATGCTCTTCTCTGTTACTATGCACAAATACACATAAACACATTCTATCTGCCAGTTTTCAGTGACCTATCTCGTTGATGCTACACTAGCACAGCAGGCACCAACCAACCCCAAATGCCTAAGACAACCCTGTTGTTGTTTAGTCGTTTAGTCGTGTCCGACTCTTCGTGACCCCATGGACCATAGCACGCCAGGCACTCCTGTCTTCCACCGCCTCCCGCAGTTTGGTCAAACTCATGTTCGTAGCTTCGAGAACACTGTCCAACCATCTCGTCCTCTGTCGTCCCCTTCTCCTAGTGCCCTCCATCTTTCCCAGCATCAAGGTCTTTTCCAAGGATTCTTCTCTTCTCATGAGGTGGCCAAAGTATTGGAGCCTCACGATCTGTCCTTCCAGTGAGCAGACAACCCTACCAGGTCCTTTATGCCTCCTGTCCCTAATACTGGGACCATTGTTAAACCCTGATTAATGAGCAACTTTCAGAATGTTTGTTTATTATTGCTTTCATATTACAGTACATATTTCCGTCCAAGGAGTTCAAGATAGTGGTATAATTAATCCTCTCCCCTCCTCTCTCACATGCTTTTATCTTCTTAACAACCCTGTGAGGTAGGCTACACTGAGATACTGCAACTGGCCCAAGGTCACCCAAGTGAGCTTCAAGGTTGAGTTGTGATGTGAATGTGTCTCCACAGACCAAATGCAACACTGTTAACAGCTACAACACACTGGCTCTACAGTACTCTCTTGTAAGAAGTTCAGAAAAAAATGTATTCTGATTTGCAAAATTGATCTTGAGACGTTTTTGCGACAATGTAACCATAATCTACATTTTGCAATTTTAAACCCACTTCTCGTCATACTCAAGTCTTAAGGGTTTAAGAACTGTCAGCACACACCCTCTGCTGCCACCTCCACCTCGAAGATTTCATCTCTTCCCTGGAGGAAGCAATTCAGTTTTTTAAAGTCTGTGCTCAGATGAAAAGCCTTTAAATCCCCTCGAAGGTAAACTAGGCATGAAAGGGCAACAGTTTATATTCATTTGTGCTTCTGCCCTGTTCACATAAAAAGCTAGCAGGGGGAGTCAATTTCTTTTTCTTCATGAAATATAGCATGCAAGGTTTGGCAAGTGAAACCATATCTTGGCTCCTCATCCTTTCCACACTGTGATGCATTGCTTCAAGCACTTTTTGACCAGCTCAACTTCAGTACAGGAAGTGAGACAGATTGCAGAGGAAAAATGCCTGAAGCAATGGAGCCCAGCAAGGTATGGAGAGGGAACATTCCGTAATTTAAATTCCCCTCATTTGCGTACTCCCCTTGATGTAAAAAAGGATGAACTCCTCATCTGCTATAGTTTGTGTGTGAATGGAGCAGCCATGTGAATGAAATAAACACAACTACACTGTAATATCTAGGCACCTCAGAAGCCCCTTTGCCCCTTTTCCAGTTTGCCCAGATTCTTCGGAGCCTGGAAATCAGAACTCCACAAGTCGCTAAAGATGATCTATCAACCCAGCAGCCAACAACTGTCCCTCTCAAAACAACAGGAAGTCACTCAATACTTTTGGAGCATCTAATATGGGTTTAAGACAGGAATGGGGAACCTGTGGCCCTCCAGGTATCATTGGGACTCCCAGTTCATCTCTACCCCAACAAGAATGGCCAGTGGTTAGCCACAGGTTCCCCGTTGCTGGTTTAACAAAACACATCACAGAGAACCTACCTTCTTCTTGGCTGGCCCCAAGTTATGCAGATGAACTGGTGCAAAAACAGACTGGTGCTCACCTGTTGCTGTCCTTGCTGCGTCTGCTGAGCGGTCTGCTGATTTGAGGAATTTGTTGCAGCGGCAGCAGCAGCAGCTTGCTGTTGGAAGAGACTGGCAGGATACACTCCCCAGGGAGCCACTCCATAGTACTGATGAGGGACAACTGCAGGACCTAAAATATCAACAGAGGACTGACCTTATTTCCTGCCGGTGCTTTTGCGTAATTCATTAACAGAACAAGAGCCGGGAATTGGCCGAAGTGGTTTTGTTTACTCCTCCATGGTGCAAGTAGGGGGCGGTGTAATAACAAAGCTATAGCCTCCATTTCCAATGGTCTGCCACTTTTGGCAGAAAGACCACTGCAAGTCTTTAAGAACCATCATCCACCTTTGACACCTGCTCAGATAAAGTATTCCGCCTAAGATCCTTGGGCTTCCCATTCATCCAATTTAAAAGTTCTAATTTGGACCTAGCAAAGCTATTCTAGATCCAGGTAGGTAGCCATGTTGGTCTGACGTAGTCGAAACAAAATTAAAAAATTCCTTCCAATAGCACCTTAGAGACCAACTAAGTTTGTCATTGGTATGAGCTTTCGTGTGCATGCACGAACTATCTGAAGAAGTGTGCATGCACGTGAAAGCTCATACCCATGACAAACCTAGTTGGTCTCTAAGGTGCTACTGGAAGGAATTTTTTTTTTATTCTAGATCATACAGCTTTTCAGATCACTGTATGTTTACTCAGAAGTAATGTATATATACTTTTCCTACCAAGCCTTTAAACCTTCTAACAGCCAGGATTGTCTTATTGGCGCAAATATTTACAATGCCTTGCTGGCATCACCCCTCTTTGAGTGAGTGTGTGTGTGTGTGTGTGTGTGTCGTTCTCATACAGAAATAAAAAATGCCGCTTTTTCTAGCTATTCACACCCTTTTCCGTTGCTGACATTTGACCAGCTCACAATCATACAAGTCCTATTTGTCTCTCATCCTTTTCACGGTCAAGGACATTTTGTCAATTTATGCCATTTTTCTACAGTTTGTTCAGCCAGCAAGTGGGCACTTGCAGCAGCCTTCTTCAATCTTTAAAAACCTGAAGCACCCCATGCTGTACTTGTATTGTTATTTCTTCTCTCAACCATTTCACTGGAAAGGTCTTTGCTCCCCACCACTCTCCAATGCTGTTTAGCCTGGCTTGGTTCCCAATTCAGCCTTTGAAAAGGTGCTGGATAACAGAGCTTTGTATCATTCTGTGGCTATTGCTTGTCCAAACTGCTGCCCAGTGACATTTCAGCATCTACTTATTTATAAACACGCTACATTGCAGGTATTGAAAAAGTGACAAGTCCCTGATGTTTTCTTGCAGTTTATCATAGAAAGCCACAAATTTCCAAATGTTCCCCAAATCTTTCAGGGCAACAAGAGACCAAAAATAAAATCTTTTTAAGTAAAATTTGGTTTTTATTTATTTATTTTTTAAAAAACATAACAGTCTCATGTTCATTTAATTAGAATAGCCTGGGAAATGAAATCTAAACACAGTACTAAGGACTGAACTAGACATGGTGTAAAGTGTATAGATGTCCTTAATGTCTTTTTTGAAAACATCTAACATCTAAAGCAGGCATCCCCAAACCTCGGCCCTCCAGATGTTTTGGACTACAATTCCCATCATCCGTGACCACTGGTCCTGTTAGCTAGGGATCATGGGAGTTGTAGGCCAAAACATCTGGAGGGCAGCAGTTTGGGGATGCCTGATCGAAAGTAATAGCTGTGGAAAGGAATCATTTCCTTACTTCTTGTTTTTAGGATTATCCCCCCCCCCCATGGCAACACAGTGAGGAGGATTGTAAGGTTGTCAGCAAAAGGCCAACCCCCATGCCATGATCCTGCCAAGGACTCCTGAGTAAGCTTAGCAGTCAAGGAATAAAAGGAGACGTTCTCTTGTGGATCAGGAATTGGTTAAGTTGCAGGAAGCAAACAGAATGAATAAATGGGCAGTTCTTTGAATGGAGAGATGTCAAAAGTGAGTCCTCAAGGGACTGATATTGGTACCTGTCCTTTTTAACTTGTTCATAAACAATCTAGAGTTAAGAGTGAGGAATGAGGTGGCCAAGTTTGCTGATCACACTGTGTTCAGGGTTGTTAAAACAAAGAGATTGCAAAGAGCTCCCAAAGGACCTCTCCAAACTGAGTGAATAGGTGGTAAAATGACAAACGCAAAGCAGTGTGAACAAGTGTAAAGTGTAAAAATTCTAAATTTCATGGGGTCTGAACTGGCAGTGACTGATCAGGAACAAAATCTTGGGGTCACAGTAGACAGCTCGATAGAGATGCCGACCTAGTGTACCTTGAAATAGGCAAATTCCATGATAGGAAATTCAAGAAAGGAACTGAAAATAACACTGTTACACAAATCTGTGGTGCAACCTCATTTGGAATACTGTGTACGGTTCTGGTCGCCTCACTTCAAAACGGATATTGTAAAGTTGAAAAAGGATCAGAAAAGGGCAGCCAAAATTAGGGAGATGGAACAATTTACCTACAGTGAGGGGGGAAAGTATTTGATCCCCTGCTAAATTTGCCCGTTTGACGAAGAAATTACCAGTCCATAATTTTAATGGTAGGTTTATTGTAGCTGTGAGAGACAGAATAACAACAGGAAAACCCCCAGAAGACAAAAGTCAGAGATTGATGTGCATTATGAGTGAAATAAGTATTTGATCCCCTATCAACCAGCCAGATGTCAGGCTACCTGGTATCTTCACTATGTAACAAGCTGAGATTAGAAGCACCTGCTGTAAGGGAGAGGTATTACCTGTAATCCCAGCTCGTTACAGTACTTGTACAAAAGACACCTGTCAACAGAAGCAATCAATCCAGCAGATTCCAAACTAGCTACTATGACCAAGACCAAAGAGCTGTCCAAGAATGTCAGGAACAAGACTGTAGACCTGCACAAGGCTGGACTGGGCTACAAAACTATTGCCAAGCAGATGGTGGGAAGGTGACAGCAGTTGGTGCAATAATTCACAAATGGAAGAAACACAAAATAACTGTCAACCTCCCTCGGTCTGGGGCTCCATGCAAGAGCTCATCTCGTGGAGTTGCAATGATCAGGAGAACGGTGATGAAGCAGCCCAGAATTACACAGGGGGAAATTGTCAATGATCTCAGGGCAGCGGGGACCATAGTCACCATGAAAACAGTTGGTAACACAGTACGCCATGAAGGACTGAGATCTTGCAGAGCCCGCAAGGTCCCCTTGCTCAAGACAGCACATGTACAGGCCCGTCAGCAGTTTGCCAATGCACATCTGAATGACCCAGAGGAGAACTGGGTGAAAGTGTTGTGGTCAGATGAGACCAAAATCGAGCTCTTTGGCATCAACTCAACTTGCCGTGTTTGGAGGAGGAATGCTGCCTACAACCCCAAGAACACCATCCCCACCGTCAAACATGGAGGGGGACATATTATCCTTTGGGGGTGTTTTTCTGCTAAGGGGACAGAAGACCTTCACCGCATCGAAGAGACAATGGACAGGACCATGTATCGTCAAATCTTGGGGTGAGCACCTCCTTTCCTCAGCCAGGGCAATGAAAATGGGTTGAGGATGGGTATTCCAGCATGACAATGATCCAAAACACACAGCCAAGGCAACAAAGGAGTGGCTCAAGAAGCACATTAAGGTCCTGGAGTGGCCTAGCCAGTCTCCAGACCTTAATCCCATCGAAAATCTGTGGAGGGAGCTAAAGATTTGAGTAGCTACAAATCAGCCTCAAAATCTTACTGACTTGGAGAGGATCTGCAAAGAGGAGTGGGACAAAATACCTCCTGAGATGTGTGCAAACCTGGTGGCCACCTACAAGAAACGTCTGACCTCTGTAATTGCCAACAAGGGTTTTGCCACCAAGTACTAAGTCATCTTTTGCAAAGGGATCAAATAAGAAGAAAGGCTGCAGCATTTGTAACATCTTACATTTTGGGGGGGAAAGGTGAGTAAGAAGTAACATGATAGAAGTTTATAAAATTATGTACAGCATGAAGTGAGTGGATAGGGCAAAGTTTTCCTTCCTCTCTCATATTACAAGAACTCCTGGACATCCAAAAAAGCTGAAGATTCAGGACAGATACAACTAAGCGTTTCCTCACACACCACATACTATGGAACTCACTCACCCAGGAGGCACTGGTGGCCACCAACCTAGATGGTTTAAAAGGCGATTTGACAGATTCGTGGGGGAGGAGGCTGTCAATGGCTTCCTGCCATGACAGCTATACTCTGCCCTCCAGTTAGGAGGTAGCAATGCTTCTGAATACCAGTTGCTGGACACCATAGGGGGGAAACGCTCCTGTGCTTGAATCCTGCTTGCCTGTTCACCACAGACATATGGTCTGCCACAGTTAAGAACAGGGTGCTGGATTAGATGGGCCACTGGCCTGATCCAGCAGGCTCTTCTTCTGTTCTTATGTACGTCAGCTTGGTATTGGAGGTCAGGGACTAGTTGGTCATCACAGAAACTGGGATCTAGAATATGACTTCAGAAGAGGACATCCTGTACATTTCCAAGACAATCCACTAAGCCTGTTTAATCTAGGTGATCCTATTCTCCTATCTTACAACCTCTAACTACCCATGATGTAGCTTAAAAACAGAAACAGTGCTTTTCCAAGAGAAGAGAAATAAACACATTTGTGTTATTGTTTGGCTTCTAAACAGACATATTCATGAACTGAAATCTATGTTTTGAAATAAGAGTGTCTCTGTGAAGTAATTAGCATCTAGCTACCACACTAATATTTGACACAAGTTGTGAATAAAGGCTTATTAAACAGGAAATGTTTAATGTGCCATTTGCTAAAACAGTGGAAAACTTTTTTTTTTTTTTTGGTTATACAGTTAACATTTGCCTGGATAATGCAGACAAAAGCCCCTACTTGATCCACAAGACCAGGTTACGTCAAGCAACTTTTGTTTAGGAAGTATCTGAAGTTTAGATGGAAAGCTTGATTTTAATTAAATGAATAAAATATCAGTATTTTTCCCATGGCAATTTAAACCATGATTTAAAATCACCTAGATTTTAATCAAGCTCCTCCCACCCCCATCTGTGGCTAGATAAATGAATTGCTAATGCTATTTTTTTCAGATTACCTGCATGTTTGACTGGGGTGTTAACAGTCTCTAATTAAGTGAGCTGTTGTTACCAGCTGTGCAGAGTATCGAATTAATGTTTGTGTGTATGCTGGAGCGAAAAATGTAATTTGAATTTACTGAAGTAACTAGCTTGCACTGACTGTTTCTAAAGAGGGAGTTGATAATTTGGTTTTTCCTGGCCAGAAAAAGAAAAGGGATCAGTAGACAGAAGCTGAAAGCACACTTTTGAACTTACTGCACACATTCATTACATGCTTATGTCATCTGTCTTACATGGAGTTCAAGGGTATATGAATAGTTCTACATCTTCTTTTATCCTGGACCCAGGGCTCTTCCATTTCGGTGGGAATTTGAACCCAAGCCTGCCTAGCTGAAGTTCAATACTCTGTCCCAGAGCTGGATAATCTGTGGTCCTAAAGGTGCTGTTTGACTAAAACTCCCATCAGCCCCAGCTGACATGGCCACTGGATAGGGATGGTGGGAGTTGTAGTCCAACAACAGTTAAGGAGCTCCACAGGTTCCACATTCCTGCTATAGCTACTACAGCACACTAACACACAAGCTGAAGATTCATGGCTGGGCAGAAGTTTGGATCCAGGCTCCAAATAACCAAAGCCACCACTCTAGGCATTCACACAAAATCTCCCACATAGTCATAATGACACCACAAACTTCTCATTGTCAAAAGATGATAGATCAGGAGGATGTCACACATTTACAACCCATCCCACCAGCTCTAAAAGGTGGCCACCAGATTGGATTGCCATTGCAGTCATACCTCGGGTTACAAACGCTTCGGGTTGCGCACCGTGCCAAACCTGGAAGTACCAGAACGGGTTACTTCCAGGTTTCGTTGCTCGTGCATGCGCAGAAGCGCTAAATCACGCTTTGCGCTTAAGCACCGAATCACGACCTACACGTGCACAGACGCAGCGCTGTGGGTTGCAAACGTGCCTCCCGCACGGGTCACGTTCACAACCCGAGCATCCACTGTATACTACCACTTTTCCCCCATAACTCCGATTCCATGCTTCTCTAGTAACATATGTATTACTAGAAGGATGAGCAGCGTTTATCAACCACCAGCAGCATCTATTCAAGGAGGGCTTCAAAATAAAAGTATGCAGCTCCTTAAATTAGTTTTAATATTGCAAGTAGGTGAAAATCCATGTCTGGCTCAGAGCAAACGAGTACTTACAAAAAGCTCTCATTATAGAATAAATATTCTCAGTGAGGGCAAGAGTGTCATCATTGCTAGACATGAGTAGACCAATTGATAAATAAGGCCTGAGAGAATGGGATGGTCCTATGTCATGGTAGCTCTACACAACAACAGCATCCCATGGTGGTGCTCAAGTAACCAGGTCCTTGGCATGTTCCATGAAATTTCCTGTATTTAAACACATTTTGGGGCAAAGCCATGTGAGAAGTGCCATGCTTTCACACCTCCTTTCCAAAAATTATGGAAATGGCCTCCCAACTGTTGCTGCCTCAGAATGGGGCAGAAATAGGTGGGGTTAATCATGTGCTCCCTCTTTCTATTTCCAATTCAGGTTCAGCTGCTCAGCCTCCCGCCTAACAGCTGGCACTCAGGGTAGTGCAGCAGCATAGGCCACTTTCCCACGTACCCTCCAGCCTCTGGCCAGCCCCAGAGCTTCAACTCCAGATATTTTGGGCTGTATTGGGGAGAGTAGGAGAGCATGAAAAAAACCCGATGATTGGAGGCTTTTTAGAGGATGCTCCCCACTTCTTTTTAGTTATGCATGTGGAGGCCCAGAACATAACCTCTGCTTAAGTGGGGAGACGCCTGTATAACAAAAAAATTGCCCCGTGGCCCCAATATTTAAAACGCGGTTACAAAAATGTCATCAGAAGCCCTTTATTTTTTTAAAAAAAAATCCCCTCTGCCATGGCGATCCTGCTATAGTTTCTCATTTCCCAGACCAATTTCGCAAGAGAATATTGATGAACGCAAACAATCTAACATGCTTTAAAGCTTGCTATGGTTATCTTAAGCTTGCTATGGTTTCAGCTGCTTAAGCTGTGAAGGCACTCAAATGCCAAGAGAGCCCTTGAATGCAAGTAAGACCTACATGAGACCCAATGCACAGGGTCACTTTTGACATGGTGTTAAACGACCACATGCAGAAGAAAAACAGTGCTATGATAGGTTGGTGCTATAACAGGCCAGTTCTACCGTTGTTCTCATGCTGCTACTTGTGCTGCAGAAGCAAAACATCTTTGGATTCAGTTTTATGCTTTCTCATCCAGTGCTCTACTGCAAGGTGTAAAAACTTTCCACCCATGAGCAGGAAACTCCCCCAACTTACAGCATTAGATAGATGATAAATAGATGATAGATAGATAGATAGATAGATAGATAGATAGATAGATAGATAGATAGATAGATAGATAGATTTTTTTAAAAAAATAACCATACATCTCAGTAAGCATCTCACCTAACGTTGCAGCTGCGGCAAGCCCTGCAGCATAGGGGTCCGTTCCTGGAGGAGCAGCGCTGATGATGTACGGATTGGGCACAAAGGCAGCAGGAGCTAAACCTGCTGAAAACATACCTGTCAGTAAAAACAAACTTGACTAGAACTGCAACCCTACCAAAACGTGAGTGTGTTTTAGAGAGATTGTGTGTGCGTGTGCGTGTCTTGGAGATTGAGCCAACTTATCTATCATGGAAAAAGACACGGGTCTAAAATTTGAGCTGTAACAGTCAGACGCTTCACTCAGAAAACAAGCGATTAGGGTTGCCGTCTCTTAAGTCTATTACAGTGGTACCTCTACTTATGAAGAACTCTACTTACGAATGCTTCTACTTACGAATGGAGCTCCGTCCACCATCTTGGATGCGGTTTAGATAGGATTTGTTTTACATTTTTTTTCGACTTACGAATGTGCGTTCGGAACGCATTAAATTCGTAAGTAGAGGTACCACTGTAATTTCCATTGACTAAAAAGGTAGTCATGATTAACTGGTGGGCATGAACTGAAGGTGGCAAGTGATGTCTTGGAGGGGTCATGCCCTTCCTCTTTTGTAAGAGAATGCCTGTTGTAATACATGTGTACATCATTCAAAAACAAAGCATGTTTTTTTCCCTTTAGAACAGTATCTCCCCACCTGGTGCCCTGCAGATGTTACTGTGGCTTCAAATTTCATTAGCTGCAGCCACCATGGCCAATTGTCAGGGATGATTTTGATGATGGCTCAAAATATTTAGGGGGCACCAGGTTGCGGGAGGCCACATTAGAACAATGTTTTTCCCCCTCATCTGCAGATCTAATTGAAGATGATACAATTTACTGACCAAGGTTTCTTTAATCAGAAGAGAGCATGAAAAATGTACAAATTTTCATGTTCAGCTGTAAGATGTTGGAAAGCTTCCTAGATTTTTGTATCAGCTCTGGAATGCCATGAAATTGAAAAGATGAAACCCACTTCATAAAAACAAAAATTATTCCAGAGAGATCTGGAAATTAGTCACAGCAAACATCACACTAACTACTTCCACCAAGAGCCTTATTACTTGTGTGTAATATTCCTTTGCAACTCAGAATTCTCTTAGAAGAATTCAGAACAATGCAAAGGCATATTAATAACAGACTGGAGAAGTAGGAAGTCCTAAAACAGACAGGATACACACACTGGCAGGATACAAAAAGAAGCAGGGGGACACCATATGGGGACACTGTGAGGCATGCTTTCTTGTGAAGCTGTTTGCACCTCGGAGACAAGCAGCTGTGCAGTTTACAGAGAAGCTTGCCTCTTCAGGAAAGAACATCTGTAGGGAAGTTAGGGGGCAAAGCTCTTGGTGTGAACTTTTCTCTCAGGCTTCCACATATCCCTATCTGGGATGCCAACAACGAATACAAGGAATATTAAGTGCCAAAACAAAATAACTGAAGGAAAAAACAAGCAAACAGATGCCTATATGCCCTTGCATATACATTCCAAAATATGCATGACAACACATATAAATCTCACAAAATATAGGTTAAATGGTCTTTTGAAAACTAGCATAAAATAAATAAAATGCAACACTGAAGTTCTTATAATGGAAAATTGTACTGATCACAATTTAAAAGGGAATGTGAACCCTGGAGGTGGAAGTGATTATCCTTACATACAGTGTTTGGGTCAAACCCAAGAATTACTTATTTACTCGACTCTCATTATTAATTGCAAATATGGACATTTGCCCTTCGACCAAATGCCCATATAAGCAATTACATGTATATCCATTTTCTAATGGTGCAAAGGAAAGAATGTGAGAACAAGGTAACAAATAATTTATTCAACCAGTTTTGTTAGGAGAACCAGAAATAATTGCTAATCCACACTGTTGGGTCTATTAAGAGGGCTTCCAGGAGAAAAACATGGAATTCTTTAACTACAACCGGTTTGAATATTGCAAGTAGCCCATTCATGTCTGGCTCAGAGCAAATGAGTACTTTAAAAAAAAACTCTCATTACTGAACCAATGTTCTCAGTGAGGGCAAGAGTGTCATCATTGCTAGACATGAGTGAGCCAAAAATATGATGCTCACACCCCGCCAGAGTTACAAACAGTGGAATCTCAAACCTTTCCAACCCCGAATCCCACCAACCCAAGTTCCTCTATTACCCCTTGCATTACCCTTTCAAAACAAATGAATGCTGTTTTGAAAGCAACCCGGAGAAATGCTGATGATCAACAGAAGGCAACCCGGACTCTACTGATAAACAAGGGACTGAAAGACTTACCTATGTGCGGCTGATGAGCAGCTGCCAATGCATATTGCTGTTGTTGTGCTGCTGTCAGTTGCTGAACAGCGAGTGCATTCGGTCTTTGGAACAGCTGAGAAATCAAATTTAAAGATGTGTTTTACAACTCAGTTAAAATTCTCAGTTAAAAGGTAGTTGTGTGAACTTTCCTCCAACGGGGCTAAACTTGGTAGGCACCAGGCCTAGGTCATCCAATGAAAGTCTAGTCAGAAAAGATTCAAAATGTATGTGGCAGGTTATTTTCAATCCAGTGCTGTTAATGTTATGAATGTTAGCACCTCGTTGCCTCAGAGGGTCACAATCTGCTTAGAGTTACTCTCATATTTCTCTCTCACTTTCCCCCAGTCAAATGCCTGCTTCACGGGGGCTGGGGTGTCCCAATTGACAACGCTGTGTGTAGTCATCGAAGAGCTAAGCTGCATAATTTTTTTTAGATTCATGACCCTGCTGAGAATGCAGCTGTGGCTCCTGCCACAAAAGGACTGTGCAACTAATGGGTGCAGAAGGATCTTAGAGTAACAGAATGAAGTGGAAAGCACGCATAGGGTAATATTTTATAAAATAAACACTTCTATAAATTAGCTCTCGCTACACAGATCCTCCTACACTTTAGGCAGTAAAACAAAGCTGATGTTCATTTACTGAGCAGACTAAGCTCTTCAGCTATGATGACCCTAGCTTTGAAGTGCACAACCTATATGCTTAACCTATAGTGCAAGTGCCCAGAGCAGTTAGAAATATCAAGGGAGGGGGGAAAGGATGGGGATATCCAGCTGTTTTATACATATCAAAAGGAAAAGTTGCATGGTTATTCCAGATGCATAGGTTTGTGTGTGCAAACCCATGTCCTGCAGGAGACAGAGTGTGGGGAAAGGGGTCCATATTAATCGATGCAAGATCTACCTGTTGTTGAGAATTGTAGTCAAATAAGCCCACAGTTGCTGCAGCTGAATCCACAGGTACCTGAGTGCCAGAATAATCAAACTGAAGCGGCTCCATGCCAACATGTTCCATGGGATCCAGTGGAACACTCTGGGACTCTATGTTGGAGAAATCCTCCACAGGCTTGGCACCATTCGTACTAGCTAGCTGGGCTAAGCCTTCAGATCCATTCTGGTTTGGCCCTAAAAGATCCACATCATTTGCAGAGTTCTGGCAGTTACCAGGTGTCCGACTAAAGAAAAAGAAAAAGCATTACAAAACAGTTACTCAGAGCAAAAAAAAAATTAAATCAACAACACACCATCAGTGTCAATGGCAGGACAGTTTTAAAATGTATTTTTAAAAGTTGTGTCTTTTTCCCCTTCCCATCTTTTTGAAACACCAAATAACTCACCACATCACCTGGTTGTTTTGTATTGTAGATCTATTATTGTTGCTGCTGGTACAGCTGTTAAGAGTTCCCTTGTTTCCCACTTTACCTCCAATATCTGCCCTATTAAATTACATCTAAAATTCTGGGGTTGTTGTTCTTTAAAGACCTTCCCTTCTCTCTCATACAGCTGCCAATAAATTTGTTTGCATCACTCACCTTGGAGAGCACCCTTTACCTCCCCAACCCATCAGATATGGCAATCTCCTCCCTTCTCCTGAACTTGGAAATGGGGTGATGAGAAGAGGATCCTCCCTGCAGCCACACTTTGTGGGCTTTGTCGCCTATATTTTGCCTGCCCCAATCATTCACCCCATCCTTGGTTTGATTCCGTATCTCTTTTTCAGTTACCCTCCACCCTTTCCAGATGTATCACATTTCCTTTACCCTGTAGCCTGCTTCATGCAGGGAAAACAGTTCTACTTGTGCAGGTTGCCCTACACCTACTTAGATCATGGGTGTAAACCACACAGGGAGTTTACATGCATAGAAAAGGCTCCCTGCTGCAAAAGTTTAGCTTCCAGTGAATGGAAGGTGCATTCATTCACCAAGTGTTCTCTCTATTCAAATATATACTAGTCACATTCTGCTTGACTGTACTACACCAACTGTAGTTGGGATTGCCTCTCATTAAAATTACCCATCCCCAAACATGTTTCCTGCCATTTATAAATGGGCCTGCTCAGGGAGACTGCAACCCACCTACATTTCACAGCTGCTTTCAGGAACAAAAGTTGCATTTGTTTTGCTATTTTGTCACTGCACTTTTCTCAACTATAGGAAAGTGTGCCCAACCACAGCAGCATATTTTAACACAGATTATTCATTGGCCCTGAGTCATAAGCAGAGTTCTGTTGACAGCCTAGGGTTTTCCTGCCTCCTGCTTCAACTCACTGTATCCCTTGAAAAGCCACCTCTGAGGTGTGGAGAAGCCTCCAGATGGGAAGAAAGTAGGTTAGCTGAAAGAGAACCCAGCCTGGCCTGCGTGAGCAAAAATGTGTTCTTTTCGGATCTCAAAGGAACACCAAACAAATGTTGATTACAACTAGCAGCTCCCAAATGAAACCCAATTCCCCCCCCCTTCTGGTCTACTGCTTTCTAAATTCCAGTTCCAGTACTTTTTTGGACTCACATACTTACCTAAAATCTTTTGCATCAGCATCAATTCCATTTTGTACAGGCAATCCATTTGCCTTGTCCATTACGTCTCCCTCTTCCTTCAAATCACCTAATTTATCACCATCAAATGTGCCCTTATTTTTCTTGTCCCCTTTATCATTGTCGTCATTCTCAGCATCCCTTGGCCCCTGTGTAAAATATAGGACTTCACAATGTCTTCTTTAAAAAAAAGCAAAAAAAAAAAAACAACCACACACCTCTGCAGCAAATTTTACAATTAGCATTTGACATCACAATTAGCATTTTTACTTTGGAATTTATAGTGGCATCTTTGATGCACTTAATGCCCTGAACACACGTTCATGTGAATGCAATTGTGCACACATAATGGAAACCCTACTCAGCTGCCCCTCTGACTTCTGAGCTTTCTTCAGAACCTGTTTGCACATAAAAACTAGAACTATCCTTTTCTTCAGGACAAAAGATACAATTTCAGGAGGCTGAATTCTGCACCTAATGCCACAATCTGCACTTTTCCTGCATTCCTGCAGAATTGTGATATACAATCTTGATCTTAATAAGGTAAAAGTTACTCGGTGTTAATTCTGTTGAATAAACTGTCAGTGCCTATCATTAAAAAGCAACTGGATGTTCACTTCTGGGCTAGCTACTCTACTCCCTTCCCTTTTAAAAACTATCCTGTATCAGCTTCATATTTTGGGCATTTATAATGTAATAGATTCCCAACTGTTCCAAATCGATGATGATGTATTGGACATAACAGGAACAGACATAATGATGTAGAGACAGTGACACCAGATATCATCCACTATACTTACAAATCCTCCTTTTCTGAGACAGGAATCCCCCGGGGATGAGCTCAGCACATACTCTACCATGCTAACTCCAAGTCCACCGCTTTCCGATCGTGGGGACAGCACTGAATTAACCTCATTATTCACATGAAAACCCTGGCCAGGTCTTCTCTGAACCATGATTGGTTGAGAAACAGAATGATCTGCAACAAAAACAAATGGCTATATTTATACATATATCAGTAGCAAAATTGAAGGAGCTCAGCATTAGATTACTGTGCATCTTCAGAAAATGTGCTTCCTAACTTCCTCTGAACAGCTTAAAACTAAGGCAAAAACAGGAGGGAGAGAATGACAGACTTCAAGAAAATGCAGAATTCAAACTAACATCTGGTAACTGATGAAGACAGCAGCCACAAGAACTGCCTTGTAATTACTCATGTGATACCCACCTACATCTTTCTCCAGTAACTCACCTGTCATTCGTTCTCTCATGTTGCCCCCTTCCACAGAACCCGGGAAAACAGTGGCAAAGAGAGTCATGACCAGGTGCATGTGCAGCTCTTAAAAGAGGCAGGTGCAACCCAACATAGTCACAGCTAGCCCTGTCCTCAACTGTCCATTCCACATCCCCCACAAACACAGACAGATCAGCAAAGCCCTGCATTAAACAAATTTTAAATAGGAGAACCTTGCATATCTAAGTGTATTGTACAACTGTTTAGGGATATTATTTATCTCTTTTCTAAAATGTTTCTACTATAGTGCTTTTAAGGAGATGTGAGGAAGACAGTAAAGAGTAGAAAAACTTGCTCCAAATGATTTATGTGATGGTTTGAGGTACCTGATGTTCCCCAAGCACTGTCTCTCCATTGATCACCCAAAAATATTCCTTTTGGTCCATCTTTGCTTGAATCATCAGACTCCCAAAACTTTTTGCCTGGCAAAAGCTGCTGTAAAACAAAATGAGAAATATACCACATGTTTAAAGGTTATCTTTAAAGATAAACTAAGATATTAATACAGGTGTTCCCCAAACCTATGGAGGGGTTACGTTCCGAGCCCCTGTATGCATAAGAAAAAATCTACACAACCGGGGAGAAGAAGCGACTGAAGAAGAGTGGAAAGATTTTAAAGTTTATCTTAAAAAGTATGGTAAAATTGTATATTAAGACTAAATTTAGAAGTTTATAGAAACTGCGGGTTTAAGTATTATGTTAAATAAATTGATGTATGAGAGAATTGAAATTGTAAAGAGTTTTAAATAATGAATTGGAAATTGCTAAAGATGAATGAGAAATGAACCGCAGATAGAAGGAACTCGAGGAAGTCCCCTCTGATAATGTTAAGGGAAAAGGATTATGGTATTTGGACTTTTGTGGGGTTTTGTTGTTGTTGTTTTGTTATTCTTATAATGTTTTCTTTTGTTATTTTTGTTTGTATTTGTTGTGTTAAAGTGTTGTGTTTTCCTTTCTGTAAAATTAATAAAAATTATTTTTAAAAAAAGAAAAGAAAAAATCATGTTAAGTGGGGAACACACTCTAAACACCATTTAAATGCTCTCTCTCTTCAATTCAGACCGAAAATACTGTATCCAAATATATCCACAAGAACTAAAGCTTTGGGACTGGGTTGGGGCTGGTGGACACGTGGGAAAACCAATTTGTGGAGTGAAAGAAGAGATCTAGCTCTGGAAAGGGGGAAAATGCATTATTATTCCGTCCTGTCTAGAACAATAATGGGATCCTGGTTAGAAAACCAACACATTAATAGCCATAGTTTCATTAAGCCATGATGGAAGCACCAGAGGAAAGAGAAAATGAGGTGGAAGCTTGTAGGCTCCACAGAAGCATCAAACTGGAAAACAGGGTCCAGGACTAGATAGACTGTTGGGTGTGATCTACTGGGGCTCTCCTTTGTTCTTAGGTTTAACAAGTCAGGAGCTGAACAATTGAACAGGAAAAACAAGTCCCCTTTTCCTCATGTTATATAGACCAGGGGTCAGCAAGGTTTATCTTACTTGGGCCGGTTAAGTCCCGTGGAGATCCCTCCGTGGGCCAGATCGCGTGCACGCATGCGCCCACAATTTTTGTTGTTTGTGTGCCCACGATTTCCAGCATCTGTGTCTGCGCAGATGCGATTTCCGGTGTCTGTGCAGACATGATTTCCGGCACCACAGAAGCGAGTCCCCACACCGAGCTGGTGTAGTGCAGCGCGCGAGCAGGCGGCTCGGTTCAGGGGCGGCTCGTGGGATGGTCAAACGACCTCCACAGGCCACTTCCAGCCTGTGGGCCTTAGGTTGCTGACCCCTGGTATAGACTGTGAGCCTGTAGGCACGTTCTCTTTTCATTATTTCCATACATACATGATCCAGTACATATTAGAACCTTTCAAATAATAAAGGACAAGTGTGACCTGCAGCAAAATGTTGCAATGTGAAGTGCTCCTGCTCAGTGTTCATGCTAGCCCCTGTGGAACACCCTCCCAACAGATGTCAAGGAAATAAACAACTATCCGACTTTTAGAAAACATCTGAAGGCAGCCCTGTTTAGGGGAAGTTTTAATGTTTGAAGCTTTATTTTGTTTTTAATGTTCAGTTGAAAGCCGCCCAGAGTGACTGGGAAAACCCAGATGGGCGAGATAGAAATAATAAATTTATTATTTTATTATTATTATTATTATTATTATTATTATTATTATTATTATTATTATACAGGAAACTTCATTTCATCCCTGAATCTGCTTCTCCATTTCCCCCCTCTAATACATATTCAGCATTCTGTGCCCAATTAGCATGCTTAGTACACATGGTGCTGGGGGGGGTTGGCGGGGGGGGATCACTTAAGTTATTTTTTCCCCCTCCAGCATGCTGATAGCCCTCTCTAGTGTCCCCCAGTCATCCTGTTTTGGCAATTCTGTTGGCACTCTGTAGCAGATTTTGCTGTTAGAAGGAAATGAGATATTATGAACTCCAGCTAAAAGGCCTTTCTAGCCTTCCTACATCCATATCAGCCTAACTCAGGCCCTGCATACACTCTGAACAAGAGTAAGTTACATGGGATGCTTACGCCTGGGAAACAGCTATGGCAGAGTGAAGGGA
Organism: Zootoca vivipara; assembly: GCF_963506605.1. Lineage (NCBI taxonomy): Eukaryota > Metazoa > Chordata > Lepidosauria > Squamata > Lacertidae > Zootoca > Zootoca vivipara. The sequence goes on along the minus strand of NC_083281.1, from coordinate 31,073,280 downwards.
GGCGTTGTCATGCTACAAACCAAGCATTTTACCAACTGCATAGCACCTTTCCATCACAATGTTCACAATATATGTCAGAATGGTTTTCCTGTGTATGTTTAGCTGGTGATAAACAACGTCAACTTGTAAATCTTTCTGAGAAAGCCTCTTCCATTGGCAAATATGGAGATTGCTGGCCCTGAGGTCCTGGCAGGTTTCTATTCCTTTTGCACAACACAAGTACATCCTGAAAGTCTACCTCCCACACTCTACCATTAACCAGCTGCCTTTATTCATTATTTTTTATTTAACATCTTTATAAAGGGCAGAATCAGGCTTCACTTATTCTGCCCGCAGTATGCCAAACTGAATCAGAGTCAATTAAAGCACTGACAATGAAGTCCTTGCGATCTTCTTGGGTTATGCAGTGTTTCAAAGGAAGATACCGTTACCATGGCACATGGAGGGGCCAAAGTTTTGCAAATCAAACGCAAGATCTGGCTTATTGAAAACAAAACACTTTCTGGTATTTTTCAAGGTGTGTTGAATTTCAGTAGCTTGGCTATTAAGGCTGTGAACCATTCACTCACTATCTTATTAAACCCTTCTTAGGCCTTGGGAACACTTTGCCTCCCTTCCTGGTCACTTATATTGACTCCTTTACCAGCTTATATATAAAACCAACTGTTTGTTGTGTTTAAAATTATATACTGCTTGACTATAAAATAAAAAACCTCAAACATTTCATTTTTTTCACTGTTCTTTGCCTAGCAATCTCTTTTCCAAGCTGACTAATCCAGATAGCATCGTGAAAATAAATACTGGTATTGTTAGGTTTTTCAAAATAGATAAAACTATTTAGTCATTTAGTTAGGTGGCTGCTAACAGGGTTGACAGCTTAGTTCGTCAGTTCCCCAGCTAACCAGCTGCTCTTTTTCTAAGTCATGCAGTAATCCAAGTCATCCGTTCGTAGGGTGAGATACTCTCTGCCAAACTATTTCTATGGGGAGATATCTATACCATGGAGTCAGCTGTTTGCTACAGGCCCAGACTTTTTGACAGTTCACTTGTTTCTTGAAGAAAATATTATCAGGGGGGCTACAGAAATTTCAATGATACAAGGTATTTGCATGCCATGATTAGCTTAAACTGCTGACTCTCAGGTGCTAAATTCTGAAGTATGACAACAGAGACATTCTTAGTGAGCAATTTCTATTTATGATTTTTTTTTTCATTTCTATGGATTCAATCAAGAGGCAAGCTAGTAAGTCTGCCTCACTGTGAAATTTTGGACTGCCATTATCTGTGCACTCACTCTATAATTATGTATGTGCAAAGCTCTTCAGTGCTGGCAAATGTAAAAGCTAGTACATAAGAAGGTTGCTGGATCATTCCATTTAAATCCTTTAAGGGGCAGGGGGGGGTCACAAACTGTGAGTCTGCCCTGTTCTCTCCCCCTACCCAATCAAAATTATTTCTCCAAATCTTCCAGTGCAGCATATACTACTGGTTCCCTCCAAAGAACTACTTAATTTCCTGTTACTTATTTCACTGTCATCTTCAACATGAAACATATTCAGGGGCATACTAGCAACTACTTTAATTAGAGTGATGATATCCTTTATCCAATTCTGAAGCAATTAAGTTAGCATACTTGGTTCTTATAGTCAGACAAGCATTTTGCACATCAGTGGATTTTCTTTAATATCAGGGTCAAGAATGGACAATTGAAGATTGTGTGGGCTTCATGAGCCATCTTTGAATATTCTATTAATATAATCTCCTGCTTTTTTGCTATTATTTCTGGAATAAAAACTCATATACATGTACTCTGCTTTCTGAGCCCCACAACCAAAAGTGGACTCATATATAGTGTAAGGATCAACGGGCTGTGATTGATCAACGGGCTGTGATTGATTATCAGTTAAACATCTGGCTAGTTCAGATGACAATCTTGAGTTGGTTAAGAACTTTTGGGAACTTTATCCAGGGATAGTCCACATAAATATTGGCCTATTCCTACCTCTTTTTCTTAATGGTGACATGGACCATTCATAATGTTAGAATATTCTTCACAACTGTGAGTAGGGCAGTGGGGTGGGGAAAGTGAAGACAAGCTAATTAGCTATTAACTTCATTCCCTGCTCAGGCTGCACAGAAAAAGCATTCTGGTTCCGGGAATTCATTCTGATTGTGCAGATAAAACATAACTGATAGAATTATACAGGACATGGCATTAGTGTGTGAAAACAGTCAAGATCCAATGATCCCAAGGCATGCACCACAAGATGGCGGAGATGGCTTCACTTGGTTTCAAGCAGCTAATAATCAGATGCAAAATGTGCCTGGCTCATTTCGAACACTGGTCTCAATTCATCCATCACGCAAATAAATATGGATTCACAGCATTCATTATTTGGAGGCGAACATGCTTATCATGGTGAAGATCCCCAGTTCAATTCCTGACATTTCCAATTAAATGATCAGGTGATGGATATGATCAGAGTAGTTCATACTGAGCTAGATGGAGAAATAGTTTTGACCTGACATACTCAGGGTGGAACATCCCTAATGTCTTTCACAATCTTGGATGTTGTTGGACTGCAACTCCCTTCAGTCCCAGACGATTTGGCCACTGGACAGGGATGATGGGAATTGTAGTTCTGCAACATCTGGGTAGCCAAAGTTGGGAAAGAATGTTCTACACTATACAATGCTGCTATTCAAGTGCTCATTTTTCATTTACACTGCAGCACCATATGATCATCTCAAATCTGTGCAAGATCCACATCTCTTTCAAGAATCTGTTCTACATCACAAACCCTGCTTTGCAGCAATCATGGGTAAAAAAACAAAAACAAAAAACAGACCTACACAATTTAAGATGGCATAGATGTAGGGGGTTGGGGGGGGCAAAACATGTAGTACCTGGATAAATGCCATTATAGTATACTGAGTTTTCCATCTCAGAAAATGATGCGAGAGCACCTTCTATAGTTCCATCTCTGAAAAGACAAACAGGCCTGGGCCAGGGCAGTATCCAAGAGAAAATGGGAAACTGTTTGGGCTTACCTGGGAGGAAATAAAGAAAGAAATGCAACAAAATATGTTCACTTACCTCTCCCATAGCTCTTCCTTCCAGAGCAAGTGCTTGAAAATCATGATTTAATTCATCCATAGATCGAACCTATTAAACAATGAAAGATGCAAGAAAAACAGGTGAAAGAAGCTTTGTCAACATGGCCTATAAAAATAAAAGACAGAACAATTGTACACCAATTCTAAACAACATATAAGCAATTGCATATGACTTGCAAAACATATTTTGAAGGGAAAAAACACAAATGCATACCGATATAACTAGTAACAGCAGAACAAAAAAGCATATTTATATATTCAAGTTAATAAGAGAAAAGAACATTTAGCAGACACAAAGGAAATCAAATGGGAATTTTTGGACATATAGCCACCCAAAACAGATTATATTAATAAAACTTAAAAAGAATAATCAAAGCCTTCCATAATTCTGCCCATTCTAAAGCAGCAACTAATGAAACATCCTCTACCAAGTTTTAGCTAGAAAGAATTCAGCTATTAGTAATTCTCTTGAACCATCAGCAATGCGTGTATGTCGGCTGTCAACCACTAAAGTACGGTACCAATGATAAAAGGGCAACCTGTATGTAGATGAACATTTCAACACTGCTGTCAAATTCATCCACATCAATTCCACTGCTGCTTTAGTTCACATCAAGCTACGATTTAATGTGTGAATGACCAGTGTGCTGGTATGCAGCCAGAGGCTGACATTGGCATTATTCGTTGTTTCCCCTCAAAGGAACTGTGATTGAGAAGCAAGACAACCTCAACCATAGTTTATTTGACCAAATCAGACTTGAGCTTCTGTTGGGCTGGATTCAACTAAATAATTGCCCTTGCAGGAGTCATAAATCACACCAGCGCAATAAAACTTTCCCTCTTCTCCCTGCACATGCACCCCCAAATCTGTTCAGGTGGGATATTGGACTCAGAACACTGTGGGTGCAGATTCCTGGTATTCATCACTTTGTGCAAGATATCATTCTGGCTGTCATATCTCCAAAAGGAAGTTATACAGCCCGGGGGCGGGGGAGGCAACCAAAATGATCAAGGGACTGTAACCACTCTCCTACAAGGAAAAGTTATGATATTTGGGTTTTTTTAGTTTAGAAAAAAAGTGGGGCAGCAACCAGTCAAAAATAAGAGGCATTAAGCCAGGACCATGAAGAGTTCTGGACATATTCAGAAGCTACAGGATTTTTCCTTAACCAATACACTTTAAATTTGAAAGATATACTGGGTAATTTTTTTCTTCAAAGGGGGGGAAGTATTCAATTCAGAAATCTGGCAACAGAGGAAGTTCAAATTATGGGATGAATTGCTCCTGAAGTCAGAGGAACATGCTTTTAATACTTAGAGGCAATATGGTTATGCTAGAAGTAGGAATAAGAATAGCATATAGTCTTGTGTCATATTAGATCATGGTTTAAACTGCCTCCTTTTAAGTTTCTGTTCAAGTCAAAGACTGTCTACTGTATTTATCTATGTAAAGCAAGCATGCCAACATATCTTCACCCAAAAAGGACGCAAGGCCCATATGGCACAGATCAGGTGTCTGGGTTCAGAAAGCCTTTTGAAGATATGCACACTTGAGCAACGTGTTTAACCGTGAAAACACTGTAAAGCACAGACACAGACAGGGCCTCCTCTTTCACCAGGTTCTGACAAATATGGACACCATGTCCCTTCCATAGCCAAGCCAGGGATATTTCCTGCCTATGATTCACAAAGATGCATATGATCAAGAGTGACATATTAGGTTGAGTTCAAGGGGTTTACTACTTTGAAGGCATTCCATAGCTCCTATCACAGTGCGTTTTGGCAATATGAGATGATCAATTATGAGGGTGCAGCATGGAATGCAACATTGTGGAATACATAGTGTTTCATTGCTTCTCCAAGAAACCCAAAGAGATGCAACCACAAAATTGGTGGTTGCAATCTATACCTATTTACCTGGGAAAAAGCCCCACTGAACTTACTTCTGAGTAGACATGTACAGGATTGCACTGTGAATCTTTTTTCTCCTTATGAGTGAAAGTGTGAGTTTTTAACCACATCTTCACTGAACTTTGATAGAACTGCCAGAGAATAGATTAAAATTGCTCTGTAGGCTGCAAGTTGACCAACTCCAAACAGGAATGTTCAGGTTTACATATCAAGAGACATTTATGTGGAACAATTTTGGTGTTTTGTTTTTCTATAGCACAGAAACAGTACTCCATCTGTTTAAAGTATTTGATTGTATGGCCTGGATCAGGCTTCCTCAACCTTGGCCCTCCAGATGTTTTTGGCCTACAACTCCCATAATCCCTAGCTAGCAGGCCCAGTGGTCAGGGATGATGGGAATTGTAGTCAGGTTGAGGTTGAGAAAGCCTGGCCTGGATCATATAATGCAATTATGGGTTATGGAGCAACTTCTCTATGAGGAAAAGTTGCAGCATTTGGGACCTTGGACTTTAGAGAAAAGGAGAGCAAGAGGTGGCATGGTAGTTTGTAAAATTATGCATTGTGTGGAGAAAGTTGACAGAGAAGTGTCTTTCTCTCATAAGACTAGAACTTATGGACATCCAATGAAGCTGAATGTTGGTTTAGGACAGATTAAAGGAAGCACCTGTTTCTGCAGCTCACTCCCACAGGAGGTAGTGAAGGTAAGCAACTTGGGTGGCTTAAAGGAGAATAGATAAATTCAGGAAAGACAAGCCCTCTTCTGCATATGTTCCAGCTTGTCAATATCCTTCTTGAACTGTGGCACCCAGAAGTGGACACAGTACTCCAGGTGTAGCCTCACCAGGATTAAGTCAATATCTAGTCAAATTCTATATTCTCTGCTGATGCCCCATACTTCCACGATTCTCATTTCCTGCGCTTCCCTGGTATTTTGATGTCTATTTCAACAGTGTTTTTGTACCGGTAGGTAACACAGAAGTTATTTTTAAAGTTTACAATGCTCTGAACCATACCACCACCAAAAGCATACTTGCTCTTTATAAACTCACACTCCCAACACTTCACAAACATAGGTCACATTACAAGTGTTCACTTGCAATAACAAGGTTAACACATTTCAACAAACTGAGCTCCTGAGCAACAAACATTTACATTTAGGCAAACAATGCACAACATAAAGCAACTGTCCAGCCTGGCTCTCAACCTAGTTACAAAAAGTCATTCAGGAATGATAAGGGTGGTTTACTTTGAAGGGGAGAAGGAAGAATGTTATTAAAAGTCAGCAGAATTCCCCTATGAGAGAACAGTTATGGTGGCTGAAAAGAGATTTTATGGTACGGTATAATATCGAGCTGCCTTCCCCAACCTAGCATCCTCCAGATGTTTTGGACTGCAACACCCATTAGTTTCAGCCAACATAGGAATTACTTGAAAACATCTGGTTGACATCACATTGGGGACAGCTGATCTAAGCCATATTGCCCCATACACTAGACCAGGCTTTCTCAACCTTGGTTTCCCCAGATGTTCTTGAACTACAATTCCCACCATCCCTGACCACTAGCCATGTTGGTTAGGAATGATGTGAGTTGTAGTCCAACAACATCTAGGAACCCATGGTTGAGAAAGACTGCACTAGATTATGGTTCAAGCAGATTCTTTTAATTTCCACTTAGGTATTGTATAGAAACGTAGTCTGTCAGGAACCAAGTCCTACAAGTTCCCAAAGGGTTCAACAAGTTCTGGAACCTAAAGCAGCAAAAACCAGCCTACTGTCTTTACAAATGTCAAGAACGCAGACAGATTAGTATCTTCCACAAGAGAAATAGATACTGCCAAACACACCCTGCGATAGGAATATCAGCACTGGAGAGGATGATGCTCAGCTCAATTAAGACCTGGGTGTTCAAATGATCAACTCTGATCCATATGATCCTGCTTGCGCACTAAGATCTTCATCAGAGGCCTTTTTCCGGGAACCTCCACCTTGGCAATCAGCTGGGTGGCAATCAGGGGATGGCCACCTCAGTGGCAACATCCCACTTACAGAGATCTCTTCATGGTAAGTTCCTTGTTGTGTTTTAAGTGCTAAATTAAAACCTGTTTACTGCTCAGTGAAAGCTCCACCATTTTAGTTTTCTTGAGGACTTTTCAAACAGGCCTCTTATTGGGTACTTATCTGGTTTGTGTCTTTTTTACATCTGGATGCTGTTTCTACCTCTTTTGTTACTGCTCTTTCATTTGATATTTTTATACAGTTTATTTGCACTGTACTCTGACTTCTTTATTTATTGTGTGGTGCTATGGAAATCATATTTACAAATATAAATCCTCAAAACAAGATACAATTCAATTTCTCCAGCAGGAAAGACAACAACCATCACAAATCATTTTGGAGTGCTCATTCTTCTGACAAACACGAAAAGCACATTCTATTTTCCCCGTGGGGCACTTATTTCTCAATACACAGTTCCACTTCACATTTTATCATTAATGCTCAGGCCATCACCTGGCCAAAAAAATAAAGAGTTTTATTTTTCAGCAGTTTTCACAAATACTGTACGTGGGCATACTAAAGCCTTACTAAAAAGCTCCTCACTGGTTCAGGAACAGGGTGTAGTGTTTTTAAAAAAGAAAAGTAATCATCCGAGCACTTATCAAGTTTAAGTGAATTTAGTGAGGGGAGATCATTTAGCTCAGAGGTGCAGAACTCGTGATTCAGCAGCATCTGGGGGGCCCACTGCTGATTACGAGGATGGAAAAGTTAAGAGACAACTAAATGTGTTTATGGATAGCTGTCCCTTTAAATTTGCCTTCAACCCCTTTACCCATACACACACAAAATAAGCACCATGCCACCACATCTCATAAACACACACAACCCACCTGTACAGGTCACAGGTTACACACAAATACGGACGCACACACAAACACACAGAGACAGCAACAGCAGGTAGCAGTGACTCTTCCCTTCCCTTCCCTTCCTATATAGCCTAAAAATCCCTTTTATTTAGGAAGGAACTGGTGGAGACTACAAATATTTATTGTACTCTCCAGCTTCCACTGCTTGTCAATGGATGATTCAGGTGACAATTTTACCCCCTATGGGAGTGCCCAGAGGCTCACATAGTGCACACAAGGCATCAGGCTTTTCTTGGGTGGCTGGGCAGATTTTTCTATTTGACAGCCAAGTTGGCTCAGCAACATTTTTTTTTAAAAGGCATTCCCCAGCTAATGAGCACAAAAGTCTACCAAGAAGCTGGAGAAGAGATGCTTCAATGAAGTGTTTAAAGAGTGCATTTATCCCCACATGGGTAGGTGTGGGGGGAGGGGGAGGGGAGGCACAAGCAGGTACAACACTGACATCTTGCCAACCCAGCACATTAAAAAGGTTTACCAGTGCTGCTTTAAGAAGTTTCATCATTTTTCTAACCAAGTAAGGAAACTAACAATAGTGGTGGGTTTGAGAAGACAAAGAGGGGGGGAAAGAAGCACTGCCCTGTTGGTCCAACTAAGACAGAAACAAGTCAACAAGCATTAGACAATTTGCAAATATATACACATTTTTATTTAAGAGATATAAGAATTATCGTACTGCATTGTCCTATAAAATGAAGCTGAAGAGGCAACAGAATGAAAAATGCTCATGTAGATACACAGATTTTAATAACATTCACTGCATGCAACTGTCACAGGCCTGCTTAGCTCATTTGTTCAGTTGTGAAATATTTAACTGTTTACCTGATGTTCAGCATGAATGTTATCCCCAGTAGGCCACCGATGTTTGCTGTTATTATAGCTGCCTCCACCACTTCCGCCTCCCCCAAGCTGCTCACCATGCTGCCTCTGAAAGAAGTAATCCACCATTGCGTCGTCCTGGGAGCGGCCTGCAACCCCTATAGATCCAGGAACAGGGCTGGAGTGGGTCCCTGCTGCAAGGGCTTGATTTGCAGCTGGCTGTTGCTGAGCCTGGGACCCTGTTCCAGATGTCAAAACAACAGGCATGTTGGGATTAGCTGTATCTTGACTGTGCTGTTTCAGGTGGGGGCTGAAGGAGTCCTGCCAGAGCACTGCTTTTCTCTTCAAAACACACGCAACGCTCATTCCACCAATACCTAAGGAGAGACAGGTTCAAAATGCTTAAATCAGCCTGTTTCCTCCAGCCTCTAAGCATGCACCAGCATAAGCTTAATAACCACATCCATGGCTCCTGATATCAAATCTCATCATGTCAGGCAAGATTTACCTCCTCAATTATTGTTCTCAAAAGCGTTTCACAGAAAGCATCTTTGGACCCAAAAACACATGCTCCAAAGCCAAATTATCCTGTACAACCGCTAACCTGAAATAAAATAAAGACAAAGGTGCCAACAGCACTTGTCTTCAGCACTTGAGGTCAAGCTAGGGGTTGTCAACCTGGTCCCTACCGCCCACTAGTGGGCATTTCAGGATTCTAGGTGGGCAGTAGGCGGTTCTAAGGCACAAGCCATTAATAAAGATGCATTAGTGAGCGATAAGTAAAAAAAGGTTAACTACCCCTGGGTCAAGCAGACGGTGGGAGGGGGAAGGAACTGTACACAAAGCACCAGTAAAGGTATATGTCTTCCAACTGAAGAGCTCAGGGACAACAAAGAGGTACTGCAGCTCAGTATAAGCAGCATATACCATACTTTCTTAGTACAGTGGTGCCTCGCTAGACGAAATTAATTCGTTCCATGGGTCTTTTCTTATAACGGAAAATTTGTCTAGTGAATCCCATAGGAACGCATTGAATTTTTATTGATTTTTTTTTTTTGCCCGTAGGAACGCATTAATTGAATTTCAATGCATTCCTATGGGAAACCGTGATTCGCTAAACGAATTTTTCGTAAAACGGATTCATCTGGCGAGGCAACCTCCGCTCGAAAAATCCTTTCGTTAAGCGGAAATTTCGTTAAGCAGGGCATTCGTTAAGCGAGGCACCACTGTATAAGGTTTCAGATTAAAAAGACCTTAGGTAGCAAGACTTCTGAGGTGGGGGGGGGGCTGTTAGAGACCTTGGAGAATTGATGCTAGCTGGCCAGCCTTCCCTGACCTAGTGCCCTCCACCTGTTGCTGAACTACAACTGGCATCGCCCCTAATTGTTGACCACACTGACTGAGTCTGGTAGAAGTATAGTGCAAAACATCTGAAGAGCACCAGGTTGGGGAAAGCTAGAGCAGACAGCACTAGGCTAGACCGACCCATCATTTGATGAGATTGATTTTTGTACAGTAATTTTTTCATTTTTATAAAAGTATTCCCACTCACAGATAAGGCTGGTGCCAAGCTTTATTTTCCCAGGTCTTTGGGTAAATTGTTGGCCACTGAGTTTTTTATGAGTTTAATCACAGCCAAATATGACTTTAATTAATTTTGGCTGTAAAACACTTTGGGATTCTTTTTGTATTGATGAGACGCTCAAAATATTTTAAACAAAACAAAACTATATAATTGGTGGATGCAATGCCACTGAAATCGAAAGCTTTTCAAGTGGCTGTTCCTAGGAAGCACACAGCTCCTTAGGCATGCTAAAATTAGTATGTCCACATTCACATGTAATGGTAAGGTAAAGATACTGGCTCAATAAATCATACTGTGCAAGTCACCTGATCACTCCCATTTCCCCTTCTCTAGCACAAGCGGGTAAACAAACTGGCATGGGAATAGCTTAAGGTACACCAGAAACATGGATGTTTCACTCTAACAAACCACAATCCGTAAATCAACTACAAAACATGATTTAAGTATGATTAGCAATTGTTGTTTCTTAAAGTGATCCCATATTCAGATAGTATCGCTAAGCTATCCCCTTTCTGATTTGTTCATGCACTCTAGCCAGAGGAAGAGCAGAGTGGGAGCTATTGGGCGCATACAAACAACCGTTTGTTAAGAGCTTGGCCCAAGTTTTCACTTTTCAGTGATTCTTCCCTTATGATCTAAACCAGGCATCCCCAAACTTCGGCCCTCCAGATGTTTAAGACTACAATTCCCATCATCCCTGACCACTGGTCCTGTTAGCTAGGGGTCATGGGAGTTGTATGCCAAAACATCTGGAGGGCCGCAGTTTGGGGGTGCCTGATCTAAACAATATAAGAGGTGTGTGTGTCATGTTTTAAGAACACTTACAAAAATCACAGTTTGCTTTATTTTCATTTCCTAATCAAGTGTTTCAATTCAAATACTTTTTGTTATTGGGAAAATATTTCTGAAATATTTATACAGCACATAAAGTTAGCATGTCATACTTTTTTGGTTTGTGTACCAAGCATAAGCCAGATAAAAATGTTAAATTATATCTAAATTGCTTCTAAGTGGTGGTTTCAACTCATCAGAAGATAGCTGCATCTGTTCATTTGAACAGAAGGTGGCTAGTCAATAGTGCTTTTTAGATATTCAGTGTCACATGATTATAACCATGTAAAGCATGCCAAATGGTGCCACACGCAATCCTTCCCAGAGCTATTCATGCATTGAGGGCATGTCTGCAGCACAACAGCCTACCAAATGTGCATCAACTGTCCATGTGAGCTGAAACCCTGAGTGCTCCAACACCATCACAAAGTTTGGTTCAAAGAATAACTGGCTCAGAGCAATTGCTTAATGACTGTAGGAACCTTTCAAACTCGGAAACACACCAGCTCATGTGCATTTGGATAACTGCATGAAATTGTTCCTTAAACAACACAGAAAGGAAGTGTAATGTCCCATTTTAAGCAAGCCATAGTTTACTGCTGCATCCACACTGATTTGTTTTAACTATAGTTAGTGAAAACAAGCCAGGATCCAACTATGGTTTTGGACTGTGGCTTGTTCACCATGTAGACCATGGTGGTCCAATGCAAAATCCTCAAGGCCTTTTTAGGCGGCCCTTGCTAAGTACCGAAGCTGCAGGGAACTGGAAGTAACTACATGGAAGCCTTGCGCTGGTTTGCTCGTGACCACCGCAAACCACCCATCCAAGCTGCAGCTGAGAATCCTCCTCAGGGGCGGAGTGAGAATTGGGACAGGGAGAAGAAAGGAAAGGAGCAAGAGGCAGTTTCTCCAGTCATGCCAGCATTGTCTTCCTTGTAAAGGGGGGGGGGGCAGGCATTTGCAAGGAATCCCGAACTTGGCCTAGAGAGTGTGAGTGCACACACGGGTGAGTGTGTGTTGCATATTTTGGCAACTGCAATGCTGGGAGCAGGAGAAAGGAGAGAACGGGGAAAGGGCAAAAAAAAAGTTGAGTGGGACTTCACTAATCTGCCCAGCAGCTGCAGCAGGTTGCTTGTTTACCTGCTCTTTTCCTCTCTCTTCTCACCCCCGCGGGATCTTTTTGGTCTCTTATTTTTATAAGAATGGCTCTGATCTGTTTAATAAATAAGTAAATAAAATCTACTGATTGTGTAATTAATTATAAATATTTAATTAAATATATTAATTGTGTATATTGAATAATATCAACTCTATTGCTAACACTTTAATTTATGATATAAAAATTTAATTCAGTGTATGGCTCCAGGTTCTGTATCAGAGTACTCCTGCGCCCCACTTTGTTCAAGAGGCTGGACCACCCTGATCTAGACTTTCTTCAAAGCACTGTTCCTAGGGTTCAAACAAAATGGGGAACTGCACTTTGTTTAAAAGCAGAAGCCGTGGCTTCTAAACTTTTTACATCTCCAAAAGGAGAGGGTAGGGGAACAAACAATCCCAATACTCATTCAGATAGTGAGAAACCATTAAATTTGAATTGGGCCAGGTCTTCTCTGTGGAATCATTTCACACATTTAATCTGCAAATCAAATACCAAGCAATGTAATTGAGAGATTAAGTGACCCCTATGCTCATGTGAACTGACCCCCAAGGCCATGTTTCCAATTACTTATTGCATTCCATTGAAAGCAGGAGCACTCATCTTCAAGTACTGTACTGTAAGGGTACCTTGGCAAATCTGACAATCTTACCTTCTGGCATACAGTGGTGCCTCGCTTAACGAATGCCCTGCTTAACGAAATTTCCGCTTAACGAAAGGATTTTTTGAGCGGAGGTTGCCTTGCTAGACGAATTCGTTTTATGAAGAATTCGTCTAGCGAATCACGGTTTTCCATAGGAATGCATTGAAATTCAATTAATGCGTTCCTATGGGCAAAGAAAAATCCAAAAAAATTCAATGCATTCCTATGGGATTCGCTAGACGAATTTTTCGTTATAAGAAAAGACCCGTGGAACGAATTAAATTCGTCTAGCGAGGCACCACTGTACAAAAAGAGGAAGATGGGTGAGTGGGGAATGTCATGGGGGGAAATCATATGGCAGGAAACTTTGGTTTTCCATTACAACTGAACTGGGCCACTATGCTTGTTGGGTATACTGTACATAAGTTTGATTTGCTTGTTCATGCACATGAAAAGCGGTAAATACATATATGTGAAGTAGTCCTTAATTTTAAAAATGTGTTATGATTAAAACCCCACTTTCAAACTTATTTACTTGAAGAAAAGTCTCAATACAGCAAACTGCCCCAGTAATTGTGCTCTGGGTTGCAGCATAAACCAAACTGTACTCTAATACAGAACTTCAAAGATTTCTGGTTTGGTTACCCATATGTAACAAGTATCTTACTCTGTAACAAAATAAGGGCAGATGGGAATCTTTATTCAAATAAAATTACTTCAGCCTCCTTCCAGTATGTACTAAAATTAAGTACGACACAAACAGAACATTCTAAGAACAAGTATAATCAATGGGCTTCCCCCCACTTTGGTTCTTTCTAAATATGGAAACATTAACAGAAAATATCAACAAGTAATCTTCCATTCATAGTTGTTACGTTTATTGCCCACTTTTCTCCTTTAATGAGGTCAAGTAAGAATTATCATTATCTGCCAAGCCTTTTTAAAGAAAAGCAATATTTAAAAAGCTATACCCTGTCTTTCAATTTTCAAAACCTGCATAGTAGTTTAACAGAAATAAAAAGCACACTTAGCAGCATAACAAAATCATTTTTTAAAGCCATTGGACAATTATACACAACCGAAACATTCTCTGAAACAATCATACCTAATCTACCATCTGCGCCCTACTAGCAATAGCACCAGTGGGAGTGTCCACAAAGCAGGCACCACTGTTGAAAGCCCACATCTCCTGTAGACACCTTGTAGTAATGTGGGGAGGATTTTTTTTCCAAATGGAAAAATGTGGCAGATGTTCCACTGTTGTAATGTTCTGCAGAAATGCACCGATTCAGAAAATTTATTACTAATGTAATACATGAATACAAGTCAAATTGGAGGGCTGGAGAAGGTACAAAACTAATCAGGTCTAAAATAAAAACTTGCAATTGACTTTTCCTGCCCAGATGACTAGTCCAAAGAAACACATAATTGAAGAGATAGTTTAAGCACCCCTGTGTTTGAGTATCACTATTTTAGTCAGTGAAAATAGCAAACCAGATTTTTCAGTGAGTGACTGCCCATGCAGACAGCTTTAAGTACAGTCAAACCTTGGTTTGCAACCGCCTCCCACCGCGGACCCGGAAGTATTTACATCCGGGTTCCACGGCGCTCGGATGCACAAAAGCAATCTGCGCAGCGCACGTATAGAAGCGATCTATCGGCGCTTCGCACATGCGCAGAAGCGTGCCTTGGGGAGTGACGAACTCAGGGAGCAACCAGCTCCCCAGAACCAATTGTGGTCGTAAACGGAGGTATGACTGTACAAGTACCGGGGGGGGGGGGGAGAGAGAATGCACAAAGCAAGCTTTATGCTCACTAAGCAATATCTAACCCTAGTCATACTCAGAGTAGACCCACTGAAATCAATGGAATCAAGTAACTTAAACCCACTGATTTCAATTTATCTATTCTGAATACAGGTTTTTTGGCTATTGCCCACTGGCTGTAACAAAAGATGAAAGGAAAGATAAATGGCAAGAAATGGGCTGGAATATCCCATGTCATCTCATCACTCAATTTTTTAAAATGTGATGCTAACACCGGAAATTTAATGTGTATTTCCAGCATTACAGAAGCAAAACTACGCCTAAAACACCATGCCCAGGCTTGAAGCAACACTATGCCCAATATACCATGTCCAGGCTTGAAGCAACAGTTCCTCAGTCCAGTACTTTGAAGTGGTAGTTGTGCTCATGTTCAAGAAGTAATTTATTTGAAGCATTTTTATTCCGCTCTTCCACCGAAAGAGGCTCCCAGAGCAGCTTACAAAGTTTAGAAATGTGTCGGTTACACTACACTACACTACACTTCCTCCTGCTCCCTTACAGAACTGAGAGCTGGTGTGATGTACCATAGTTGTTAGAACAGCAGATTAAGACTCCACACCCACAAAGCCATCAACATCATTGGATGAATCTTGGGGTGGGCACAGTCCATTCTGGCATAGCCAGATGCACAGGGTTGTTGCGGAAGATAATACTGATGGCAGTGAAAGAGAACTGTGTAGGGAGGGTGGGGAAAATATGATTAAAAAATTAAAACTGAAACTTTATTTTCAAATCTCAGCACTGTGAAGGTAATTTGTACAACCACCTACCGGTATGTAGCCATAGCACCACCAATGAATGCTAAATCTAGCATATGCAAGGAAATCCCTAAATGCAAACACACTTTTTTGAAAAGGCACAGGGGGAACAGCATGCTGGGAAGTTTAAGTTTAAAACTAAAGTATTTTTACATCACTTCATGCAAACAGAGGACTCTTACACTAGGGATTCCCAAACTCTAATTACCAAGCTACACACCACTCTTATCTGCTCACGCACACCTGAGAGATAAAACCCACACTTTGAAGCACAGTCTGTTCATTCAGCCACAATCCCTCTGCTCCCTAACGGTACTACAGAATGTCCTATCAATGTACTTTCAGTCAAGCTTCCAGTACTGCAGAGAAAACAAGACAGCTGCAGTGCCACAGAATCAGTAATCTGGGAAGGCCTGAAGACCACCTAAGCCAAGGCAACCCAATTGTCCAAAGCAGCCTACTCTCTCAGTGTGAACCCACGCCACATGAACATCCCATGCCCACAAGAGGAAGTTCTACAAAAGGCGACTCTCTTCATTTCTCACCTGCCCAAAAAAAGGTTGACACCAGACCCCCACTTTGAAAGCCCTGATCTACAGAGAACCTTTCAAATCATAAAGGGTGGTTCAAGTCACATGACCACCAGTTTATTTTCCCCTCACTTGAATCCCAAATTTTGTCATCAGCTTCCTATGAGAGCTGCTAATTTACAAACAAAAAGGCAGCCTGTGGCCCTTCAACATAAACTATATCCACATTATCAAAAAAGAAAGAAAACATTTTTTTTGTCGTCCTTACTAGATTGGTAAAAGGAATCACAATGTGTAACTTTCTCTTTTATATAAACTAGAAACAAACTTTAAATCAATTTAATAAAACTGATATAACATGGCATAACAAATACAACTGAATTGCTACATAGAAACTAGCCTTACAGGGTTAATACCAGGGAAGGAATTAAAAATTGTACTCCACAAGGTAAATTGCTATCCCCATACTATATTTTTAAGCCATCAAGTCCTCCTTTTTCTAGGAGAATTGTCTCTTTGCATTTGAAGTTTGTTGCCTACAAATTCTAAGACCACAGCCCAACACAAGAGTTAGGCACACTAAAAACTATTTATTTTATTTCAATTAACTGAAGGAGCATTAATTCTGGGCCATGACATAAAGTTGTGGTCCTATGTACATTTACCTGGGAGTAAGTGGTGGGAATCACTTTTGAGTAAAGATGCAAAGGATCAAACTGTACATTCAGTTCTTTGTTATGGTTCTTACATGATCAGGCATGCCCCCCTCCGATTAAAAAAAAGTGTTTAAATTGATAATATTTTCCTTGGGGTTCATATGATAACAAAGGGCTACTCTGTCCTCTTCTGTAACTTTGTTTCACTTCAGAATGGCTTCACCAAGAACTAACTTGAAGCTAGAAGGGCCAAGGCAAGGGCCTAGGAGGGGAGAGAAGCCAGCCTTTCATTGTTGCTCACTTACAGATAAACACACAAGCTATATGTATAAAAAACGAGACAAACCAGGAAATCCATTACGGCATGTATTCTTTATGCCCCTTTCATCCGGACAAAAACAAAAACAGAAATCCCTATGCCACCATGCTCGCCCTGAAAAAAACAAACACAAGGGTCCCAAAACAAGCCCAACTAGCTACTACAAAGAAACACGAGCTTCAGAGGTATTAACTCACTGTGGGCCAGGGAAGAGAAACACCGCCCACCCCCCATTGTACACATCCTACACACCATCCACTCCCCCCACTCAATGTATACATACCTACCCACCCAACCCTGTACACCAGTGGCAGACAAAGTTTAAGTCACGTACACCATTTCCTGTATGCCCTGCTCGCGGACGATTTTAATTAGGCATCACCTACGGACGTTTGAAAATTCTAATTATCTCCCCCTTGTTTAATCACTTTTCCCCACCTCCCTCCCTCCCCTCTCCCCCAAAGTACCCCCTTTTATCCTCCACATCGCTGGAGTTCAATCCTGCACCATGAAATCAGCCACCCCCCAACCACCGCCACCAACCCCCCCCCCCGGCGCCAAAAAAATGAAGCATATTAATCACTCTGGCTGCTTAGAAATACTATTTTAAGCCGAAGTAAACTCTCTTACCCGCCCCTCCCTCCAAAGAAAAGGAAGGAGGGGATGAGAGAACAAAACCACCCCAGGGGATGGTATAAACTGCTGCTTCTTTTTTAAGGTGGGGGCTTTTCCGGGAAGGGGGGGGCTATACAGTTTAAAGGTGGGCGTCCCAGGCCCCTCGAGCCGTCGCCCCCCATCGGTCCTTCCTCTCTCCCTCCCCCCCTCCCCTCCTGGAACAATAGAGGCCTTGCTTGGACTCGAAAATATGTACCAGGAACAAGCGCGAGGAAGAGCCTCGGCGATAATGCCCGCCCAGGGCCGCCTTTCGGAAGGGCCTCGCCGCCTCGGCCTAATCCCTAGCCCCAATACGGCTCTACCATCGGGCTGCCTAGGGTGCCAAGTCCCGTTTCGGCCCACTCCGGTCCGGATACTCACGGGCGGAACGGTAGGATGAAGATGGATCTCAAAGGCCCCCCCCTCCCCCCGGCCTCTAGCTCCGGCTGCCGCTCCCCCTGCCTTTCACTCCAACAACATGGCGGCCCACTGGGGACTCGGGGCGGCGCGCTGCATCATGGGAAGGGTAGGCTCCGCGAGCCTGGCCGCCGCCGCCGCCGGCTTGCAAGGCAGCTCAGCCCGCAAGCTCCAGAGGCGCGCGGGGCTTTGTTGTGGCCTCGCGCGCACACGCACACACCCCGGGGCGGAGGGCACTCAGCATATAAAAGGGAAATCGGGGTGCTTGGGTTTGGCTTTTGAAAAATAAAAACAAAAACACCTCGGTAGCCTGAGGCTTTAGAACTGAGGATGAGAGAGTTATGATACACAGTATACAGAAATAAATATAGCTGCACATCATTTATTGCTAATATAGAACGTGAACTGTGCGGGGGGGCACCTCAAAAAATCACCCTTTTATACATGCTGCATAACTGTAAAAGACCCTTGGCAACCAAGTCCTCAAGTCAAATGCCCCTTATCCCACCCCCAAAAGAGGCTGTCAACAACTCCCCACTTCCTCCTGCTACTGTGCCTGGAATGGGGTGTGACAGGCAGAAACTCGAACAGGTGGAGTTTTCTGTTACTGCTGCCGCTGCTACAGCTACACCCTCAGTCGTGTTCACATTCAGGCATTTGCTTGCTGGATATTTGTTTGCCATGAAAGGCACAGCAGCGATACCTGAAGAAGTTGGCAATGCTAACGACCACGGCGAGAAAGGCGCAGGAAAATCATAGCAGGTCTGTATCCCACCCTGCAAAACAAAATGTACACGTATAGCTATCGTGATTCTTCTTATACATAAACAAGCCCCCTCCAACGTTCTTCTCGCTAACAGCAGAAATTAATTCCACTACAAAACAAAATGAGTTACTCTCAACTAGACTTTACTCCTTCAGAAAGATTACATGCCAACAACAGTTGCTGCTCTACTGCCATCTGTAACAGACTTATAGAACTGTAGAACTGTAGACTTGGAAGGGACTCCAAGGATCATCTAGTCCAACCCCCTGCAATGCAGGAATCTCAGCTAGATCATACATGGCAGATGGTCATCCAACCTCTGCTTAGAAACCTCCAAGGAAGGAAAGTCCACCACCTCTTGTGCTGGGAGTCTACTCCACTGTCAAACAGCTCTTACTGTCAGAAGCTCCCCCAAATATTTAGCTGGAATCTCATTTCTTGTAACTTGAATTCATTGCTATGGGTCCTAGCCTCTGGAGCAGGAGAAAACAAGCTTGCTCCGACCTTTTTCCAAGCTAAACATGCCCAACTCTCTCAACTGTTCCTCATAAGGCTTGGTTGGTTTCCAGATCCATGATCATCTTGGTCGCCCTCCTTGGCACACGTTTCAGGTTGTCATTATCTTTCTTAAATGGTGGTGCCCAAAACTGGTCACAGTACTTCAGGTGTAGTTTAACCGAGGCAGAAAAGAGCAGTGCTAAGACTTCTCTTGATTGGGACGCTATAGTTCTATAACCTACTCCCTGCCCATATGCACACCATTCACATGTTCAATAGCCCAGGTTTCCCAACTGCATGTGCGGATCCTGCCTGGCTTTCTACTGGTGTGTCCTAACCTTGCTGAGCTGCTGCTCCTTTGTTCAGTAAGCAAACCGGTCTAGCCTGTCCTCTCTCCAGCATTGTGCTGGAATGGCTTTGTCAGCTTCAATGGTAGACATTTAAGCAGATACAGTATGAGCATCTGGAAGTAGGTTAAAAAAAACCCCAACAGACTCCCATCCTTTCCTGGTGGAACAGATGCCAAATACACATCCAGATTATCTTCAGCACCCTCTGGCATTAAAGTAAACTTCCCATTTCAAAGTCGCATTTAGAAGACAATACATGATGCACACTTACTTTGGAATGAGCCTCAATGAGCTTAATGGGACTTCAAAACAAACTTATATGCATAATAAACATGCACAACTTAAAGACAGAACCTGATGTTTTCTCTTACAAGGTGCAATTAATGCAGCTTCAATAGATCAGCATATGCAAACTATTGTTGATCTACAATTTGCACTCTCAGGCCAAAAGCAACCAGGATTTACCTGGTCTAAGGGACAAAGGCCTTAGCTCACTGGTAGAGCATCTGCTTTGCACGGTGCCAGGTTCGATCCCCGGCATCTCTAGCTGCTGGGTGAGAGTCCTGTCTGAAATCCTGGAGAGCCGCTGCCAGTCAGTGCAGACAATACTGAGCTACATGGAGCAATGACCCAACTGAGTTTAAGGCAAACGAACCTCTGTGTAGTGAGTTGATCAGGCTCACTTAAAAAAAAAAAAACAGGCATGCTTTATTGTACTCTAATGCACAAGCACGTGTTCCTTCCCGTCCCAAGGATAATTTTAAGACAATCACTGTTGTTATTTACAGGTAGGTAGCAGTGTTGGTCTGACGTAGTCGAAACAAAATAAAAAAAATTCCTTCCAGTAGCACCTTAGAGACCAACTAAGTTTGTCATTGGTATGAGCTTTCGTGTGCATGCACACTTCTTCAGATACACTGAAGAAACAGAGATACAGAGAAACCAGTAGGAGAACACTTCAATCTCCCAGGACACTCTATACAAGATCTCAAAGCAGCTGTCTTATTACAAAAGAATTTCAGGAATAGACTGGAAAGAGAAGTTGCTGAATTGCA
Organism: Zootoca vivipara; assembly: GCF_963506605.1. NCBI lineage: Eukaryota > Metazoa > Chordata > Lepidosauria > Squamata > Lacertidae > Zootoca > Zootoca vivipara. The sequence goes on along the minus strand of NC_083281.1, from coordinate 31,052,470 downwards.
ACTTATAACCAAACTTAAAACCATGGAGAGACCTGGTCTTAATAGTGTCATTGGATTCTTATCTCATTATACATACTAAAGCTATTTTTAGCCATCTCACCCCTTGCTTTTTCCTGTAATACCTATTAGCCGTTAACAGTTGTCAACAGGCTTACCACACCTTATCAGCCAATCACCCATTCCCACCACCCTTCTGAGTAATACCCCTCCCCACCCTCTCACTATATACAGTATAAGGGTCTGGTGACTTCTGTTTCAGTGTATTTGAAGAAGTGTGCATGCACACGAAAGTTCATACCAATGGCAAACTTAGTTGGTCTCTAAGGTGCTACTGGAAGGATTTTTATTTTGTTTCGAGTGTTGTTACTTGTGCAAGATATTGGCTACTATATTCATAAAAGTCGAGCACCAAATTTAAACAAAAGAGGGTCCCCACCGGAAATGTATTCCTACAGGTCCAAATGGCAATCATTGTAGACTACAGTTCCCATCACGTACTCCTTTTACCGGATATGAATAAAGGAACGATTCCACTGCCTCTGTGCATTCTGGGACTTGTAGTTCCTGTGGTTACACACCACGGTTAAAGGAACAGTCGCTTTGAAATCGCGGTTCATACAAAGCAACACTAAGACAATTGCAGCGTTACTACGCGTGTCTGTTCAAAAGAAAGTCCCGCTGAGTTCAATGGGGCTTACTCCCTGGTGCATAAGTATGTAGGATTGCAATTTAAAGTGAATTACAGAAATGATTCCTGGCTGATTTCCTCTGCAAACACAACAACTGCATTTTTATCATTGTTTAATTATCCAAGGTTTTACATATTTTTTAAATTAAAAAGTACATTTTCTTCTTGAAATAAAAGATCAAGGAACTGAAATACTTTTTCTCTGAATATGGGAGATAATGAAATAATTTATACCAAGCAGTCAGGTGAAGAAATAAAAGTGTTTATACACACCAGAGTATTGATAGATTGGTATATGCTGTTGCTCAATATATGTTGTTTTAATTTAAACCATTTTTAATACTGTGTTTTAATATTGGGGCATTGACTGAGAGGCTAGCAAACTCTAGAATTGCTTAAGCATTTTTGTTAGTTTTTTTCCTGGACTTTGTGGAGCCACACACTCCTAAATTATTCCAGGACATTCTCTCTCTATATATATACGGTATATGTGTGTGTATAATGCATTAGCCAACAGTTATGTAATAATACAATAATTCCTCTAAGCCACAAATTATTAATATGTTATTATGAAGTCTCCTGGATTGCATCCTGTTTTGTGCTTCATCAGAACAAAATGGAGAATTTCTCAAATAATGTCACTCATTATTTATTGCATTACTGTATATATTTCTTAAGATGAACAAAGATTAACACAGATCTGAAAAGTCAAACAGGAAGATCTGCAGCTGCCATTGTGAGAGATTATCCATTTTGCTCTGATGATGATGATGATGATGATGATAATTTATTTATACTCCGCCCATCTGGCTGGGTTTCCCCAGCCACTCTGGGCGGCTTCCAACAGAAAAACAGAATAAAATAATCGATTAAACATTAAAAGCCTCCCTAAACAGGGCTGCCTTCAGATGTCTTCTAAAAATCTGGTAGCTGTTTTTCTCTTTGACATCTGATGGGAGGGCGTTCCACAGGCAGGCGCCACCACCGAGAAGCCCTCTGCCTAGTTCCCTGCAACTTGGCTTCTCACAACGAGGGAACCGCCAGAAGGCCCTCGGTACTGGACCTCAGTGTCCGGGCAGAATGATGGGGGTGGAGACGCTCCTTCAGGTATACTGGACCGAGGCCATTTAGGGCTTTAAAGGTCAGCACCAACACTTTGCATTGTGCTCGGAAATGTACTGGGAGCCAATGTAGATCTTTCAAGATCGGTGTTATGTGGTCTCGGCGGCCACTCCCAGTCACCAATCTAGCTGCCGCATTCTGGATTAGTTGTAGTTTCCGGGTCACCTTCAAAGGTAGCCCCACATAAAGCACATTGCAGTAATCCAAGCGGGAGGTAACTAGAGCATGCACCACAAGCGGGAGGTAACTAGAGCATGCACCACTCTGGAGAGACAGTCTGCAGGCAGGTAGGGTCTCAGCCTGCGTACCAGATGGAGCTGATAGACAGCTGCTCTGGACACAGAATTGACCTGCGCCTCCATGGACAGCTGTGAGTTCAAGATGAAGCATAGAACAGGATGTAATACAGGAGCTCTCATCATAACAATAGAATAATTTGAGATGTTAGGAGTTAAATGTTGTGATTGTTAGACTACAGTAGTTAAAACACACACACACACACACACACATTTTACATGCAGCTTTGCTTTTCCTACATATAATTTCCATGCCATTTTCATTCTTTCTACAGTCCTTGTGATGTTGTCTGTTGTTCCTTATACTTTTGAACACCTTCTCTTTTGTGTTGGTTAGACTACAGCTCCTATCGCCCCTAACCATTGGCCAAACTGAATGAGGAGTTGGAAGTCCAGCAACGCCGTTCCACCACATAGCTATGGCTGTTTCCCCAAGGACCATGGCTTGGAGGTCAAGTTGTGCTACTTAGTAGGCACCTAAAGAACATAGGTATAACTTTCCAGGCTCTCAGGGGAAACTTTGACTGCTTTTCAAAATTAAACACAACTGATGTAAGCATTTTCCTGGAACTGACTGAAGCACTCCTCATTTGTCATTCCTATTGTGTTGAACTGTATGGTGAGTTGTTTGAAAATATGAATAACAATGGAGTCGGTGTGGTGTAGTGGTTAGTTTCTAACTAGCACCGGAGAGACCAGTGCTACCATAGTAATCCCCTCTCAACCTTGAAGTTCACTGGGTGACCTTAAGCTAGCCACACCACCAGGCATCTCCAAACTGCAGCCCTCCAGATGTTTTGGCCTACAACTCCCATGATCCCTAGCTAACAGGACCAGTGGTCAGGGAAGATGGGAATTGTAGTCCAAAACATCTGGAGGGCCGAAGTTTGGGGGTGCCTGCACACCACTCTCAGCCTACCTACCTACCTCAGGGTTGTTGTGAGGATAAAATGGGGAGGAAGACAACCATGAATGTCACCTTGAGCTCCTTGGTGGAAATGTTGGATAAAAAATGTGAAGAATACTAATACTTTTGAACAATTCAGTACAAAGGTAACTTTTATGTTTATTGCTGTCCATTTTTGCTTCTGGACCTGCCCCCAACTTGCATGTGGCCCCTGCGAGGTTGCCGAAGAGGGAGTATGACCCTCAGTCTGGAAAAAAGTTTATCAGCCCTGCCCTATAGATCTGCTGCAGTAACTGAGGCACAAAAGGCAGATATGGGCTTGGTGCTGAGTTCTTGTCTTTGCTGCCACTGTATTGTATAATAAATATTTTGTAGTGTGTGTGTGTGTGTGTGTGTAGACGAAGCTACTGCCTTGTATCAGTGGATAGAATTGGCCAAGGCCATTTTTGGCTTCCAAGTGCAGCAGGTCCAGGAGCACCACAAGAGGAACTCTTTAGGGAAAGATTAAAATGTAATAAAATCTGAGTAAGTTCAAGTCCTACGGCTAAGTAGCTGCCAGAGGTAAGGGACAGGAGGAGGAAGGTGTCCAGGGCTTCCTGCTTCCATACGTGTTTGCCAGGGATGATTCCCCATCCTCTCTCCAGCTTGGCTACTTTTCACATTGCAAAGATATAGCCAGGATGCCACACTGCAAGCTTGCCACGTCCATCAAAGGCCAGCAGGACCATGTAGATGAGTAGGGCTTTACAGGTAAATCGTTGCACAACTTAAGAATTGTAGTGTTGGAAGAGACCACCTGTGCATCTAGTGACTGGTTCACCCCCTGCAACGCTGGAATCCTTTGCCCAATGTGTGGCTCAAACTCGTGACCCTGAGATTAAGAGTCTCATGCTTTACTGTCTGGTTTGTGGAACCCATTTGTTCAACAGTAGGCTTCTCCCTATCCTGACCCCCTAACATATACGGTACATTAAATGTGCTGCTAAAACAAAGCAAGCTTGGGGGTGGGAAAACCAGAAGTAGATTTTTGTATGGAAGGACTGAGAGCTCATTCCTATGTATGTGGGAACCAATTCCGTAACTCTACGATCACATTTTTTTTTATTTATTTACTTCATTTATATACCGCCCTTCATCTGAGGATCACAGGGCAGTTTGCAATATAAAAACACAAAAATGCAGTTTCCAGAAACTGGTATTCAGAAGTAGGACTGCTTCAGACTGTGTAAACAAGCCATTATTGGGACTAGTATGCATTAATCCATGAGAGGATTAATCCTCAGGCCCTTTAGCCTCAGCAGAAAAAAAGGTGTCCCACCCCTTCATGAATGTGGAAATAATACCCTGATGAGTGTTCAAAATAAAATTTAAAATCCTATATTTGGCATAACTAGAGACAGAAGAATCTGAAGGGGGGGGAGTGAAAAAAAACCCACCCATTTTAATCAGTTCAACTGCACAAAATCAGAAAAATACACAAAATTCAAACAGCTATTGGTAAATCAAACATATTTGACCTGTTAGAATTACAGAAGAGAGAAATAATATTTCGACATTACAAATACAATTTTATTTATTAAAAAAAAAAAACATGTCCAAGCACCAGTGCCAAAATCTGTGAGGGCGTTTTTTTTTAAAAAAAAAAAAGGAAAGAGGGAAGAGAGGTCCATGTGCAAGGGAGAAACGGAGTTACTTTCTACCAAACTTTGAATTGTGGCAATTCCAAAATCATCCTTCAATAAACAAACACACATGCAGATACACATTTTTAACCACAGGAGATGGAGCGCATTGCCATCCAAAAACCCCAAAGCAAAAATTGAATGGATTTTTCACCCATGCTCCAATCTGGTTCTATGATCACAAACGTTCGTATAAACCATTACAGACTTCAATCTTAGGCTCCACTTATCCGGAACGCCACCCCCACCGAAAAAAGCAGGATTTATTTACTCCCAATGAAACATTGTATAGGATTAGGGTGGACTTTATGAAGGAGTTAGGGTACACTTCATGAAGCCTCTTCTTAAGGGTACCTATTTTCCCCCTCCCACAATCGGGGTGGGGAATGAAGAATCTCAGTTTCTCTTGGTTTGTTCATTTTCCCAATCTTAAGCACAGCTGTTCACAATTCTGCATTTTAGCATGAATTTCTCTGGATATTTCTGCAATAAATTTGTTCGTAACATAATGCATTTGTTGTATGTTATTTTCACTATTATATGCACTCCCCCACCCCCTCAGTTTTGTATGCATTATTTGGTTGGAGAACCGCACTGCAAATTTTGGAAAAAGGCGGGTTTCGAAGCACAGCTGCATTTCAATTCACACATTTCTCCGGGACATGCAAATTATGGAGTCATCCAAACCTAATCCCTCCCACATCCCTAGTAGTTTTTGTAAGATTTGCTAGTGTAGATGGGGGATGAATATAGCTCTGTTTCATTAATTATTATCATCATCATCATCAAGTTAAGCACTGAAGGCATACATTTGTGGAACAATAGCCACTTGAGTCAGTCAGAATCCCAACTGCAATAATTTTTATATATAAAGTAACTGCAGGAAATTAACCACAGGAAAATACAGTGCCGGCCCTGTCATTAGGTAGAGTTGGGAAGCCACCTCAGGAAGCAGGTGATAGGAGGTGAGCATTGGTGTCATTGTCTGGGAAGGTACAATTGAATGTGTCTGCCCTGTCCCTTCTAACTATAGGCCGTTGCCTCCAGATGCAGTAGAGGGGCACTGTCTGGTCGCCAATGTTGAACTGTTTGAAGTGTCAGAAGTGATTTGACTGACAATCCAGTTGGCTTCTGTATGCAGAATCGGTGGGGCAACTGTCTTACTTCTTGCCTCAGGGAGTATAATGTATTGGGCTGTCCTTGACAAATAACATAGGTCTTTTTGCAATTGGTTCCCCTACAGCTGACCTAGCACCGTCCTGCTAAATTGGAGGGGGGATACATGACAAATAATGCCCAAGATAGGCTACATGGGTGATATGAAGCTCTGAAACAATATTGGGTTTGTATCAAATGTTATTGGACTACAATTCCCATCAGTCCCAGCCAGCCTGGCCAATGGTCAGGAATGCTGATGAGATGTAGTCCAACAACACCTGGAGGGCATGTTGACTACCCCCAAGGTAAATGCTCACAAGGGCCTCAAGTTAAAGAATCCTCACATATCCAAAGAGCCAAATATATATATATCACCCTCTCATCTTGGGAGCTGCTGTATCTCAGTGTAGAGGCTGCATGCAGAAGGTCCCAGGTTTAATCCTTGGCATCTCCAGGCAGGATTGGCAAAATCTCCTGTCTGAAACCCTGGAAAATCACTGCCAATGTGCATAAATAATATGCTGCTAGAGGGACTCATTATAAAGGAAGCTTCCTATGTTCATATCTTCCCCTGAGGCACTGAATCAGAATAGGCTCTCAGACCATTGTGCAAGTAACCACTGCTTCAGGATACACTCCCTCCCACTCATTCCAGTAACCCTTACAAAGGCACAACCATTGACCTGGCTGCCAAATCAGCTTGGACCAATGGCTATTTGCCTCCTTGCCTCCCAGAACTACCTTGCCCAGTGTCCACCTTCTGCCTTGTCATTAGGGAGCTTTGAGCTAACATTTTGCTTGAAACAGGGCCTGCATTTGCTTAATTTCCTCTTCCTTTCTCAATGTGTGCTCCTTTTGTACCATGCCTGTTAAGATTACCAGCCATGACTTTGAATTGGAAACAGCCTTCAACGTATTAGCAGAAATGGAGTATAAACAAACAGGTAACGTTGCCTTCCCGTAGCTGACATGGCTCTGCTGGCTGAGGCTAATGGAAGCTGTAGACCAGTGATGGCCAAACTTGGCCCTCCAGCTGTTTTGGTACTACAACTCCCACCATCCCTAGCTAACAAGACCAGTAGTCAGGGATGATGGGAATTGTTGTCCCAAAACAGCTAGAGGGCCAAGTTTGGCCATCACTGATGTAGCCCAAAACTTCTGGAGGGCATCAGGTGAGCAAAGGATTGAGTAAAAGGTCTAGATCAGGCATCCCCAAACTGCGGCCCTCCAGATGTTTTGGCCTACAACTCCCATGTTCCCTAGCTAACAGGAACAGTGGTCAGGGATAATGGGTATTGTAGTACAAAACATCTGGAGGGCTGAAGTTTGGGGATGCCTGGTCTAGATGTACTAATAGTGTGAACCGGTCTAAGGCAGCTTTCTGTTTTCCTAAGGCACTTGGAGCTCTTCAGTGGAAGATTGGGAGACTCACAAGAATCAAACATAATAATACAGTACTATAAATATGCTACTGAAACAACCTGGGAAAGTAATGTGAAGGAGATTTATAAGTCCAGAGAGAGGATATGATGTGTGTGTGGATTTGCAGGGAAATTTTCCTAACTTGAACTGGCTTGCAACAATTTCTATAAGGACTGCAACATTTGCATTAGACTGGGGATGGGGAAACCCATGCCATTTATTTATTTATTTATTTATTATCATTATCATTATCATTATCATTACCATCATCATCCCACCCTTCACCCTAAGGTCTCAGAGCAGGTTATAACATTTAAAACACAATGTTAATAAAAGGTTTAACACAACTTACTATCGCAGAAGAAAGGTGGGTTCTAACAGTATACAACTCGGGTGTCAAAAGCCAGGGTGAAGAGATGTGTCTCCAGCAATCGCTGTATAATGAGGAGGCCAGATGCACCTCTGTGAGGATGGAGATCCACAACCGAGGGGCTGCTGCAGACCACCAACACACACACCCCTGAGCTTCTGAAGTTGGTGGAACCAACAGTAGGGCCCCCTTTGTCAAGCCGCCTAACACCCAAGAGGAGGCACTCTTTCAGGTATTTGGGGCCTCAAGTCATTTCAGGCTTTAAACACTAATGTGAGCACCTTGAATTGGGCTTGGAAATGAACCAGCAACTACTTTGTTGTTGGGTTCCTAGCGTCATCAGCCCCAATCTACCTGGGAAAGGGTGAGGATCAGCTGTTCCCAATCCATGGTTTAGATTGATCAGAAACTTTTGGACCAACTAAAAAACAAGTAGCCCTGATTAACCTGGCAGTTTTGTTTAAAAGAAGCACTATCATTTTTACTTGTTGGTTCCATGCTTGCTTCGTTTATATTATGCTCCCTTTCCTCCAAGGAGCTCAAGGTGATGTTCTGAATGTAGTGTCCCCCCCCCAAAAAAACCCCTCCTATTTTATCCTGGCTGCAATACCATGAGGTAGGTTAGGTTGAGAAATAGAAACTGGCCAAAGCAACCATGGCCAAATGGGAATTTGAACCCTGGGCTCCCCAGTCCTAGGTCAACTGCACATTGACTTTTTAATAAAAATACTTCTTGCTGGTGGCAAGAAGAGGCAGTCCATGTTCCTTTCACCCAGAAAGGAAAATCTCTTCTAATACAACCGCTGCATGGATAAAACATGTTTTTTTCCTGCTTCAGAATGACTGTTTTGCCACATATTCCAATTGAATCAATTTATTACTCAATTGACAAAACCTCCTTTTATTAATCAGCTAAGGGATGCAAACCTATGCACACTTATTTGGGAGTAAGGCTGCAATCTGAACGAAATAAATGTGCTGCAAGACAGGTGAGAGCTCTAATTTATGTCCGCCTTCCTTCCTCCCTGTCACATCATTCCCAACTGTGAATCCCTCTTGATGTTAATATGTTTCTGGAGTGGTGGGTGGAAGAACAAGGTGCATAAGCATTGAAATTTTCAAACTGAAACTTAACATTATTGCATTACAATTCATCAATATTTGCTTTTTAAAAAGTAGCCCTCAAAGCTTTAAAAATAAAATTTATAATAAATTGTTCTAAAGTTGCTTCAAAAAGAAAACTACCAAAACATTGCTTTAAAAAAAATGTTATTTTGTGCAAAAAAAAATTGTTGGTTTCAGTATGCCAAAGAAGACAGGGGCTCCTGCACCTTTAATATAGTAGTTGCTTATTGAGGAAGCAATATCAGCAGGTGTAGTTTGCATGGCAAGAAACAACTGCCAACATTGCACGAGCCCTGTTCTATTTTTGCACCTGACCATCCTAGCTACCGGGGGTGGGTGGGTGGGGGTGGGGTGGGAACTGCAATAAATTGATCTTGATTATAAAATTCCTTCTCTCTGAGCTGGAGGGGGCGGGGAAGAGTATTTCCTTTCTTTCAGTCCTGAGAATGCTCACCTTGAATCTGGTATTAGGAGAAGCTGCTCTGTAACCAAAATTGCTGGCAGCCAATAAGGCCAACTCTTCTGCCCCTTCCTTATTTCCATGCTTCACAGCGCAATCTTATGCATGTTTACTCAGCAGGAAGTCCCAGTGGACTCAGTGGGGTTTACTCCCTAGTAACACTTGTGATTGCTGCCTTTTTACAAATCAGATCGGTAGAGAGTGAAGGGACATGAATTGCAAATGAAAGGGAAACGGTTAGCTTGAGATGGGCTTTGGGGGAAACCACAATCTTTCATTAAAAAAGTAAGTCCTACAGCTGCCGCATCCTGCCCCCATATCAGGAGATTCCCACATTATTTTCTCCAGTTCAGCAGGACAAAACTTTGAGCGGAGTTTTCAGCCAGTGGGGTTTTCAGCCAGTAGAAATGATGCTGAAAGCCTGTTCCAGTTGCTCAGCTTGCCCCAGACTGGCTAAGGCAGGATGCATCGTCAAGCATCTTATATCAGGTATATTTGGGTAATGGGGAAAAGAAACTGATGGCACATGGACTTTTCTTCCAGAAATATCAGTTGCAGGCAGGCAAAAGGAGCAGACTTCAGCGTGCGTGCGCAAGCACGCACACACACTTCGCGTTTATAGGTCCCCATTTATTGTCTCTATTTGCCGTGCTCACGATTTGGGAGATATTCAGCAGTACAAAGAAAGCCTGGCAGCCAGCCATATTATTAGGCCACGGTTATGTTTGGTACAGAATTAACCAGATGGACTAGACATACCAACTTGGTGCCCTCCAACTCCTTTCAGACCCAGCCAGCACTGTCCACAGTTGGGAATGATGGAAATTGTAGTATGACAACTTCTGGAGGGCACCAAAAATTGGGGAAGGCAGGTCTAGAAAAGTATCCAGCCTTGCAGTTTCTAACCCAACTGCTTAGAATCCTTTTCAATCTGAGGGCAGGCAACTTTATTGGTGTGGGTGTGATGGCAGTGGTGGGTGGGTCAAGAGGCCAAAAGTGGTTAAGCAAACGGATGAAATGCCTACCTTTGTACAGTATGCTATGTTCCAGCTGCAAAAAATAAAATAAAAAAGTATAGGTTCCTACATACCCAGCTCTCCGTTCTGCATTAATGCATTATGGCAGTTCAAGGCATTCCTGGGCAAGTACTTGACTGCATTTCTCCCACCGTGGAATGAATAACTATTGCTCACAAGTGAGATGACAGGGGATACCTTCCAGCAACCTTTCTTGACCTGCTGTGCTCCATATGTTGTTGGACTGCGGCTCCCATCATCCCTGACCACTGGTCATACAGCCTGGGGCTAATGTGAAATGGAGTTCAACCACATCTGGAGGACATCAGCTTCAGGAAGGCTGGCTTCAGGAGACCGAGCTTCCAGTCCCACTAGGCATCCTCAAGCCCCAGGGCTCATCACTTTCTGGGTCTTAAGCACCTGCCCTATCATTCACAGTGTTTGTTATTTGGCTCCACTGATTTCCTTGAGTGGAAACACTTTTCGGAGAGAGAGGAATGGGTTCTATTTTTATTTAACCACAGGAGGTCACATTTTAGCTGTGTACAAATGAAACTTTACTGGAGTGGCTCAGGATGGACAATTGTGTGGGATTAGATGGACAATTCTCATGTGAGGGTTTAGTTCAGAGCGGGAGTGAACAGTTCAAGTATGCAGAAGTTGAATGTGCACAGCATGGATTGGCTAGTACCTAAGGTATCATGAATATATCCTTACTCCAATATCTCCAGAACAGCTTTGATATTTTTGTTTAACCCCCCCCCTATATTAAAAAAAGAGGAGGCAATGAAGGAGCATGTGACTGAATATGCAGAAATGGTGATATAAACCAAAAAAGGTAGACAGTTCATCCAAAGGGAAGGGGAAACTGATGACTAAATTGGCAGGGTGTTCGCATGTCTGTCGGTCTTTTGCATAGTGAAGTGGGAAGGAAGTCAGGCATATACAGTGGGTATTGAAATGGAGTTGGGTGTATCCAATGCTAGTCCTACTCAGAGAAGACCCACTGAAAGTAATGACCATGTCTAAGTTAGGTCCATTAATTTCAAATGGACTGCTCTGTGTATGCAGCTTTACAAGGAAAAAGTATGCGTGAAACAATAATTGAGGCTTCCAACCTCAGGATGAGAATTTCTGTAAACAGGAATACAGTACATGACTAAAACTGCAACTTTAACGCTGAAGAGCTAAAGAAGGAGAACTTTTTCCTTGGAAGCCCACACCTGGGAATATATTGGCATTATGAACATGGCTTGGTAGCGATGACTTTAGTTTGGAGTGGCAAGGGCTGGCAATAGTGGTCAGCACATGGTGGGAGTGGCGCTCACCAGACCTTCCAACACCGGTGTCACTTCAGCTTACTGGGAAGAAGGAGGGCAAGGCAGTGGCAATGCCTGTGTGGTGCAAACACACTACTAGAGTCAATCTGGTGTTCTTAACTGGTGCGTTTGCACTGCACCTGCCTTACCATGGCCTATGCTTGGTAAGCTACGGTGATGCTGGTGATGGGAGGTGAGGCGGGTGCCACCAGCCACTACTGGGAACTTCCTGGTGTCAGAATGAGGCAACTGCAACCAATTCTGAACAAGCTTTTGTGTGTTTGGACAGATAGATAGATAGATAGATAGATAGATAGATAGATAGAGGCTATGAAAACGTACGGCAGCCTTCCTCACCCTAACATGCTCTCCAGATGTTGTTAGATCTCCATTTCCACCAGTGGTCCCAGATGATGGGAGTTGTAGGTCGGCAGCATCTAGAGAGCACCAGGTTAGAGAAGGCTGCAGAAATTCTTGACCCTGCAGCGTCCAGCACTGAGATGTTGAGAAAGCAGGACACCTGGATGGAAGAAGGTCCTGCATCACCAATTTACAGAAAGACAATAAGAAAGAGAAACCAGCCAGCCAGCTGATGATGAGATTCTGGCCCTTTGGAAGGCATTTATCGTGTTCCCAGAAATGGTTCTCGGCACCCTCTTGGAAACACTAAGTCTCCCAGTGGTGGCTGGTACCCATTGGGACTTCTAGGGCAAAGGACAAGGGGACTAACGGTGCGCAGAGCCAGCCACAGCAGGCAGAGCCAGAGCCAAAGACAGTCACAGGCAACTAATTCTAGGTTTGGCTCCCGTCCTCCTCCCTGCTGAGTTCTACACGGGGCAATACTGAGACTAAGGAGGGGCTGGCTGAGGGCAGGTTGAGGTTGGTGGGGCACCTCCCCTTTTGGCCTAATGGAATAGCTTCCACTGGGTTCTCACATACAAACTTGGAATCATTGGGATGCAATGCCAGCTCAGAAATAAACCCACACATTTGTCACAGTATGCATATATTCAATTCATGATCAAAGAACTACTTTGCTTTTTCCAGTGGTTACCAGGGTTGGATTTTTAACGGATGCTCATTTAAATAGTAAACAGGATTGGGAAGCCTTGGGTGTACGGGGGCTGGGAGCAGGAAGAACAGATTTCAGACCTAATGAAGCCTCCCCTTTCCAGATGTCAGATAATATCTATCTCACTCTTTATTGCAATGTATGGATTCTCTGGCAGCCTGTGCACATTGCAAAGCCATTTGCTGAGAAGCAAATGGGACAACAGGAAGTGATCCGGAACAATTAAAAAAGAAAAGAAAAAGAGCAACACTTCAAAACCCGAAAAAGGTCTTCCTTAAAAATAGGGCTTTTCCTTGCCCTCTCTGAAACATAATATTGCCCTTGCTTGATTTTCCTTTTTTAAAAAAAATGCTGGAGTTACCAGCACCACTACAAACACTGGCCAGCAGGTGGAGCGTCGAGCTTCTTTTTGGTTCCTCAGTCTTGAGCAGAGAGAACTTGTGCCAGAATCATCTTCCAGGTGCATGAAAACTCTCTGTGGCCACTCAAATGAAGGAGTTAAAGAGAAAGGAGGGGAGGAAATGAACCCGAGGAAGAGTCACTGTGTTGTCTCTGGGCGGGATTTCAGGCCACACTAGATCTCCAGAGGAGGTGACTGCCATTTGGCTTTGGAATCATTTTATCATATTCGGCACCCTGCTTGCCCTGCGTTTTTGCAAACGTCCCCAGGGGCCAGCTCACTGTAGTTAAGGAAACCGTTATCCAGAGCTAAAAGAGCAAAACAGAGCAAAGGCATCAGGTTTCGTCCAGGGCTGGCAGTAAAGCTTCAGCAATCACCATTAAGGGCGGTGAGTTAAATTCACAACAACAACAACAACAACAACAACAACAACAACAACAACAACAACACCCTGAATGAAACAGGGCCCATTCAATTTTTTTAATGCATGCATGCATTCTTATTTATATACAATATTTTTATATGCTAGACAGTTCTAAGCGCTCTACATAAAAGCTGTTAAAAAGATACACCCAATGGTATCCAATGCAATTTCCTAAAAATGGTATTAAAAATTAAGCGTCGTATCCAGTGCTAGTCGTGCTTAGAGCAGACCCACTGAAATTAAAGGAGAGGACTCCATTAGGCCCATTAATTTGAATGGGTCTGCTCTGAATAAAAACTTAAATTGAATACACCCCTAAGCATCAAAGCTCAGGACTGTCTGCGTCAATCTATAAGAGGTGCGTAAAGGCTAACTTGTTTCCAACATCTGATTTCATCAGTAATTTGATATCTTGTATACACTGCTTGGAGGTTTTGATGATCAAGCAGTCTACAAATCCGGTTTAAATAAATAGGGTGGTTGTGTTTACACGTGGCTTAGATTGCACATTGTTCAATATCCCACATAAATTTCATGAACTGACTGATGTGCATCCCCTCCCCATTGAACATTCCACCCTCATATGGACAGCCCATAGTGCCAGTGGCAGGACAGGCGCAGTGTTTAGTGAAGGGGCCATATATCACTTCTCTCAACACGGAGGGAAGAGGATCTAGGTAAGGGCATTGTCTAGCAGCCCCCATGCATCCCTGATCCCCACGAATGAGAGATACTCACGTATACAAAGGCTGTAGCTGCAAGTGTGACATCTTTTGGGGTGCCTGGTAGCCATATGAATCAAATCCCCCAATGAAATCAACTGTGGGGTGAAAAACGAGGAGTAAGCGTTCATTTCAAACAGCTCAGGTTCAACAGGCCAAACAACAAAAGCAGCAACACACAAAACGCAGCAGACACGCCATGCATTTAAAGCACATGACCCCTCCCAAAGAATCCTGGGAACTGTAGTTGGTTAAGGGTGTTGGAAAGTGTAGCTTGGTGAGTGGGGGTAAACTACAGCTCCCAGAATTCTTTGGGGGAAAGCCATGTGCTTTAAATGTACAGTATGGTGTGCACACAAGGGAAGTTATAGAAGTGTCCCTAGATTTTTGCTTCTTAACCCAACTGCTTGTTCATTATCTTTTTTGAGGCCCCTTTTCCACCAGGTGAGGTGCATTTGTCTCCCTCATTTGTCTTTCAAGATGAATTTAAAAAACATCTGATGGCTGAAAGACAGTATTTCTGGCAGCCTTGACATTACAGTGGTACCTTGGTACTAAAATGCCGAAAACCCAGAAATAAGTGTCCCGCTTTTCAAATGTTTTTCGGAAGCTGAATGTCCAAGGCAACTGTCGGCTATTGTTTCCAGAGCGCCTGCACCAATCCGAAGCTGCGCCTTGGTTTTTGAACATTTCGGAAGTCAAGTGGACTTCTGGAACAGATTAAGTTTGGCACTTTTGTTTTTGCTATTTATTTTGCATTTTTGTTTTTGAGGCTTTTTCGCTTAATTTATTTTTGTGACTGTGTGGAACCCAGTTCAGCTACTGACTGACTGATTGTGTGACTGCAGAAATGGATAAACGCCCCCCCCATCCAAACAATGACTATCAATGCAGGTAAGGGAATAATAATAATTTAAATTTTTACCATCTACAATACTGTCTTATGTATTTTACAGTCCAGTACAATGATTATTGCTTTCATAATGGTCTCGTTAGATAGTAAAATTCATGTTAAATTGCTGTTTTAGGGGTTGTTTTTAAAAGTCTGGAATGGATTAATCCATTTTGCATTACTTTCTATGGGAAAGCGCGCCTTGGTTCCTTACCTTCCAAGTCCCGGACTGCAGAATCCGGGACCGGCAGCCGTGTGACACCGGAAGTTGCGTCGACGCAACTTCCAGTGTCGCTTTGCCCTTCTATGGGCACCAAAAATGGCTGCCGCCGGCTTCAAAAGTAGCTTCTATGCATGACCGGAAGTGCGTCGACGTGACTTTCGGTGTCGGCGGCGGCCATTTTTGGTGCCCATAAATGGGCGGGGCGACACTGGAAGTTGCGTCGACGCACTTCCGATCATGCGTAGAAGCTACTTTTGAAGCCGCCAGCGGCCATTTTTTGTGCCCATAGAAGGGCAAATCAGAAAAAAATGGCCGCTGGCAGGAGAAAATAACAGAGAAAAACGGGAGATGAAGTGATATGGGGGACCACCGGGAAAAGGTAAGTAAAAACGGGGGTTTCCTGGGGAAAACGGGGTACTTGACAGCTATGCTTGGTTCTGGAACGCTTTGGTTTTGGAACAGACTTCCTGAACGGATTAAGTTTGAGAACCAAGGTACCACTGTACTGTTTTTAGAATGTATAGATACATAGATAGAGCAAGGATGTCCTCCCTTCCAGCCTGGTCTTCCGACTTTCCATTCCATATTGTGTGAGAGGCATTCAGAGATGCTTCTGTTACACTTCTAATATTAATTTTGCCATAGCTGAGCTTGAGCCTCTTCTTTTTATAATGGACTGTCTGATTAGATTTGGAATTAAATGAATGACTGTCAAAGCCGAGAGCCCTCTCTGAAGTTTGTTAGGTAAGACAAACATGCAGGGAAGGATCAGCTTCCGCCTGTATTCCAAACTCTGAGTAGGATGATACGTATAATTTGCTGCTCCCGAAATGGGTTTTTTCATGTGTAAACTTTATTAATAATTTCATTTGTGTTAAGATGCTGCCATTTGAAAGCTATCAGGAGCAAATAAGCCTCTGCCAGCTTCAAATATATTCCAAGCAACTTATTACAACGGCTAGGCAGTGTCCTATTTTACACAAAAGGTTTTAATTTTCCACTACATCTATTTAGAATGTTATCTGAACATGAGCCACAGACTGGCAGGGTGATTGGCTTGCAGAAACATTTTAGAATTAACTGTGCTACAGGATGCATTCATTGTTCTTTTGCATACAGGGACCCCAGCTTTCCTCCACAGGCATCGGAGCAGAATGGCATTGAGCAGAGGTGGGGAAATCCAGCCCGTAGGGCTAATGTGGCCCTTCAGCCTTCTCTGTGTGGCCCCCAGGACTCTCCCCAGGCCCTGCTCTGTGCTGCCCCAGTGGTTTTGCCTCATTGGAATGTGTCCTTGAACACAAGATACTGCCTCTTGCTTGTCTGGATGGAGAGAATTGGAAGGGGAGGAATGTAGAAACCTTTAGCTTCTGCCTGCTGGAATGTAGTGACTCTCTCTCTCTCTCTCTCTCTCTCTCTCTCTCTCTCTCTCTCTCTCTCTCTCTCTCTCTCTCAACCTAACCTACCTCACAGGATTGTTGTGAGGATAGAGTGAGAGGGAAGTACAACAGGCGGCACCATCTTGAGTTTCTTTGAAGGGTAAGTGGGGTATAAATGTAATAAATAAAAGAAGCTTTTACCTCCCTGTTTACTACCAACCCCACAAGAATTGGCACCCACAAAACACAGGGACTCCATCTAGGGTAGTGGTTAATACAGGGGTCAGCAAACTTCTTCAGCAGGGGGCCAGTCCACTGTCCCTCAGACCTTGTGGGGGGGGGGCAAGACTATATTTTGAAGGAGGAAAAAAGAACAAATTCCTATGCCCCACAAATAACCCAGAGATGCATTTTAAATAAAAGGACATACTCTACTCATGTAGAAACATCAGGCAGGCCCCACAAATAACCCAGAGAGGCATTTTAAATGAAAGGGCACATTCTACTCATGTAAAAACACGCTGATTCCCGGATTGTCCGTGGGGCAGATTTAGAAGGCGATTGGGCCAGATCCAGCCCCTGGGCCTTAGTTTGCCTACCCATGGGTTAATAAGTGTGCTGGATTTAAATTGGGCAGACCTAGGTTCAAAATCCCTGCTAGGCCACCAAGATCACATTTGAACCATATTTGATTACTGCATCATATAAACAGTTTGAGCTACATGCCACACTCCCTCTACCCATAACTGGAGTACTCCATAGCCAAGTATTAGATGAAAGGTACTTACAGCTGTCTTCTTCCTCCATAAACACTTTGCTGACATAGCAGGCGTAAACAAATCCGAAGAGCTTCAAAATATAAAATCATTTTTTTAAAAGAAAAGAAAAGAAAGAAAAAAGAGGGAGAAAAGCAAATTATTTGAAAGCAAGGAAACAGCAGCGGCAGTATTGCGAGAATCGGAAATGGTCAAGATGAGGCTGAATAGCTTAATCAAATCGCACACGCAAAATTGCAAGCAGCCACATTGGCCCCCAAGATCAAAACAACAGAAGAGCAATACAATAAAAAGGTAAAAGGTAAAGGACCCCTGACAGTTAAGTTCAGTCGCAGACAACTGTGGGGTTGCAGCGCTCATTTCGCTTTACAGGCCGAGGGAGCCGGCGTTTGTCCTCAGACAGTTTTTCCAGGTCATGTGGCCAGCATGACTAAGCCGCTTCTGGCGCAATGGAACACTGACACCAGAGCAGTGCACGGAAACGCCGTTTACCTTCCTGCCGGAGCAGTACCTATTTATCTACTTTCACTTTTTGGCATGCTTTCGAACTGCTAGGTTGGCAGGAGCTGGGACTGAGCAATGGGAGCTCACCCCGTCGTGGGGATTCGAACTGCCAACCTTCTGATTGGCAAGCCCAAGAGGCTCAGTGTTTTAGACCACAGCACCACCATGATTGGGCTCAACTTCAAAGCGAAAGAGACATGAGCCAGCTTTGGAGTTGATTAGCGCTCTTCCTCAGCTGGGTATCAGAAACAAAAGCCAGGGATTGGGGAAATAAAATGCTGGCTGAGATGTATTGTGCTTACTGGGACCACACGTGGATAATAAATCCCATTGAACTCAAGGGGGTTTGCTAATGACTAGGCATGCATAGGAATGTGTTATTGATCTAGTCCAAGAGAATCTTGGTAGTGGCACCCTCCCTGTGTAATACACTCTCATCAGATGTCAAGGAAATAAACAACTATCTGACTTTTAGAAGACACCTGAAGGCAACCCTGTTTAGGGAAGTTTTAATGTGTGTTTTATCAAGTTTTTAATATTCTGTTGAGAGCTGCCCAGAGTGGCTGGGGAAACCCAGCCAGATGGGTGGGGTATAAATAATGTGTTGTTGTTGTTGTACTGAACTCGAAAGCTTGCTTGCTTCTCTGTGGCTTTCCAATCGGCTTTAACAAAGGAATCGACCTGCTGATTAATTTTTGTGTGTGAATTAAATGTGCTGATATCCAGGCCCTGCCAAATCCTGTGCATTCTGCACAAGCCTGGCGCCAGCTGAGCACCCCTCTGGGCAAGTTAGACATCACCAAAATTACCTACACCTTAAAAAGAGGCCTGGCCTGGTTTACTCTCATGTGTGCTAGGGGTATTACAATAATTAAGCCTAAGGGTTACTAAAAGAACCTGAAAAAGTCAGTGTCAGTCACAAAAACATTTTAAGTTCTTTTGAACTGTTTTAATATCGTGTAATACTGCATTGTTAAAATTAATGTTGTATTTTAATTATTGTAACCTGCCCTGGGACCTTAGAGTGACAGGCAGGTAATAAATTGTAACAACAAGAACAACAACCTGATGCAGATCTTAAATGTTTGAGAAAGATAGATGCAGAAAATAATGGTTCTCTTTAAGCATCCTAGTCCCAAGCCATTTTCACCAGCACCCTTGAACTGAGCTCCAAGGTGCACCAGAAGCCGCTGCACTCTGGTTAAAAACAGAATCTGTGCGCTCATAATTTAGAGGGAAAACAGTACGAGAGAGAGGATCAATCACTCCCCCACCCCACCCCCTTCACTGATCAAACAAGGAGCCTCCATAACCGCATTTAGTAAGGGGAAACAATATCAATAAAACATCTTCCAGCATAGCTAGCAGTTTGGCTTTAACCTCAAGGTTGAGTTCTGGGTCTGTTGATTTTCATTCTTGCTTTCCATCCTCTAGGACATATGACTTGCTCTCTCAATACCAATTATTTTTGCACTATGTTCATTTTCCTGCGTGTGTTTCCCTGTGATCTTTGCCCTCCTTCATTTGTCCAAAAAACCAAAAACCTCCTTGCCTTTGTGCCAGTTCTTTTTAAGGATCTCCTTGCTTGTATTTTAAGGAATGTCAGCTCAGAAGGATGCCCCATGGAATACAGCAGTCTTACTCCTAGGTAAGTGTGCAGGGAGAATTGCAACCCAATTGTTTATCCCACAGTCCATTTCTCAACCTTCTGCCTCTTTAATTCTGAACAGGATCACTGTTTCCTTATTTTCTCATGCCAGGAATTTAGGAACTGAACTCAACATGACTAATTTGTCCAGAAATGCTTTGTCAAGTGTCTGGTGAAGAAAGTAATTTTTATTTTGATGACTTTTTTCAATTGGGGGATGGGTGGATAGGGCTTGAAGCCCCTCAAATTTACCTACACTTCCAGACTCACCTTCCCAGAGACAGGTTGCTGCTGCTTTTTCATTTCATACGAACTTGCAGAGAGCAAATTGGAGTATGCTAGGGAAGTGCCAGGGAAGTGAAATGGAATGCTTGGTTTCTTGGCAGGTTTGTTTGTTTGTTTTTAAAGCCAAAAGTAAATAAATAAATACAGACATTTTAATATGCTCTTCCTAGCCAGAAGACCTCTCTGGCTCCCCGGACAAAAAAAAAAAAAAGGAATCAGAAGTAAACCCGTTCTATAAATCTAGTGTTTATGGGTGTGAAATTTGTTACACACGAGTGGGCAGAATCACCTTCAGTGTCTCAGTTGTTTTTTAGGGATCAGTGTGGTGGAAGAGTCAGCTGGAGACGGATGCTGGTACCACCTACCGCAAGGAATATCTGCATTGCACTGCTCACCACCTCAATATACTGATAATCAAGCAAGCACCCAGTCACTGTGATGACGTGATGGTCTTCGAGGGCCAGATTGGAGTTCATCACCGGGGTCACCAGGCAACCAGGCCCGTTCTCCATCCACCATGAGCGATGCAGCGATGTGTTAAAGGTCATGATGAAGTCTCGGTCCTAAGGAAGCAGGACACAGGAAAGCAAGATAATAATAATAATAATAATAATAATAATAATAATAATAATAATAATAATATATACCCCACCCATCTGGCTTGATTTCCCCAGCCACTCTGGGTGGCTCCCAGGAGGAGGAGGAGGAGGAGGAGGAGGAGGAGGAGGAGGAGGAAGAAGAAGAAGAAGAAGAAGAAGAAGAAGAAGAAGAAGAAGAAGAAGAAGAAGAAGAAGAAGAAGAAGAAGAAGAAGAAGACAACTAGCGATAGAAGATCAAACATAAAAAACTTCCCTAAACAGGGCTGCCTTCAGATACCTTCTAAAAGTCAGATAACTGTTTATTTCCTTGACATCTGACGGGAGGGTGTTCCACAGGGAGGCCCTCTGCCTGGTTCCCTGTAACCTCATTTCTCGCAGTAAGGGAACTGCCAGAAGGCCCTCGGCGCTGGATCTCAGTGTCCAGGCAGAATGATGGGGGTGGAGACGCTCCTTCAGGTATGCTGGACCGAGGCCGTTTAGGGCTTTAAAGGTCAGCACCAACACTTTGAATTGTGCTCGCAAACGTACTGGGAGCCAATGTAGGTCTTTCAAGACCAGTGTTATATGGTCTTGATGGCCACTCCCAGTCACCAGTCTAGCTGCCGCATTCTGGGTTAGTTTTAGCTTCCAAGTCACCTTCAAAGGTAGCCCCACGTAGAGCGCATTGCAGTAGTCCAAGCGGGAGATAACTAGAGCATGCACCACTCTGGCGAGACAGTCTGTGGGCAGGAAGGGTCTCAGCCTGTGTAACAGATGGAGCTGGTAGAGAGCTGCGCTGGACACAGAATGGACCTGTGCCTCCATGGACAGCTGAGAGTCCAAAATGACTCCCAGGCTGCGCAGCTGCTCCTTCAGGGGCACAGTTGCCCCATTCATGACCGGGGAGTCCTCCACGCCCACATGCCCTCTGTCCGCCCAAAACAGTACTTCTCAGTACTCAGTCTTCAAAGCAAGGATCTATGCCACCTAGAAACCTGAAATTCTATGCATGTGTAGAAAATGCTCTCCCGAGTTGACAAGGCTCATTCGACAATACAAATAAATAATAGTAATAATAGTAATAATAATAATAAACCCTTGTCAGAGCTTCTGTCCCTCTATCCTTAGCAGAACACAGTATTGACTGCAGGGCTCAAGTGGCAGAAGGGAGTTCTGCCTTGCTTTGTTTACCTGCCAGGACCTTCAATAGGCATGTCAGCCCAGCTTCACAACCAGCCAGCAGAACATATTACGAGACAGCTGTCCCTGTATGGCTGCCTCCTGGCGCTGGCCTTTCGGAGGGAGTGTTCAGGGCGAGATGCATTCCATCCATCTGCCGTGATTGTCCCGGAGCATTTAACAAAGGCAAGAGAGGTTCTCATGACAAGCTGTGATTCCCAACTACAGGCTCCAGAAACTCAGATCAAATTGGCATGGCTGAGGTCGTTCTGACTCTCTGGAGCCACAAGGAAAAGTAGCTGGTGGCGGAAGTCATGGAGCGCTGGCAGAAGCATATGGAACAGTTTCCAAGTGCCCACTTACAACACCCAATGCATCACTGCATTCAGCAGTGTTATTTTCTAAAAAAGCTGAATGTTGCATCAAAATTCTAAATGCATGAATGAATGTGCAAGAGACTATGAATGTAGAGACTATTATTCTCCCTGGGCATATTCTACTACCGTACTACTACTACTACTACTAGTATCACTATTACCAATTACTATTACTATTGGATGCGGGTGACGCTGTGGTCTAAACCACTGAGCCTCTTGGGTTTGCCGATCTGAAGGTCGGCGGTTCGAATCCTCGCAATGGGGTGAGCTCCCATTGCTCGGTCCCAGCTCCTGACAACCTGGCAGTTTCGAAAGAACACCAGTGCAAATAGATAAATAGGTACCACTGCGGCAGGAAGGTAAATGGCATTTCCGTGCACTCTGGTTTCCGACGTGGTGTTTCATTGCGCCAGAAGCGGTTTAGTCATGCTGGCCACATGACCCAGAAAGCTGTCTGTGGACAAACGCTGGCTCCCTCGTCCTGAAAGCGAGATGAGCGCCACAACCCTATAGTCGCCTTTGACTGGACTTAACCATCCAGGGGTCCTTTACCTTTTTTTTGCCTAATACTACACTGGCCTCTGTCCCTCTTTCCTTCCCTCTCTCCTCTGATGTCCCCTTGTGTCTCTGCCTCTTTGTTGCAGCAGCCCTGGCTACAAGCTCCCCAAGTGAATGGTGCCTCTGGGGCTGGCCAGGAGTTGCTTCCCAGCCCCCTGTGGGGCAGTGTGAGGAGGCACCTCTCTTTGGGGCAAGGGGGGCAGCTCAGAGACCAGGGGTGGCAACTGTGGCTGCCCAGAGGACTCCCAAGGACAGAGGAGGAGAGAGGAGGCCGAGGGAACACTCAACAAGGGAGGGTGTTCAAGAAAGGGTGAGAGGCTGCCAACTTTGGAGGCAAGGGACTCCTGAGCCGCACAGGGGTGCTGCAGAAAGCATGCAGTTGGTTAAGGGAGCCCCAAACTCAAAAAGGTTGAAAACCTCTGATACTGTGCTGTATATGGGATCTGCTTAACATGTCCACTTCCTTGCATTTCCAGTTAGGACTGGCAATATCCTCCATCGAAAACCCTGAAGCTCAGGTCAGTCCTGAGCTACCGGTAGATGGATGAAGAGGCCACAGCTTTCTATTATCTTTTTTTATGTTTCCTTTAGAATGAGATGGGCCACAGATTGGATAAGCAAAGACACACAAAAAATCCTCTTTCTTGCCTCCAGCAAAGCCTGGGGCAACTGTGGCTCCCCTGACGGAACCGGGACACGGCCTAAATATTCCACACACATGCACAAAAAAAGCACATGGGAAAGGCTCATTCTGAAATATGATAGAGACAGTAGTGCCAGTTTTGGGCTTCCTTCCAGGAACGGCTGGCTCTAATCAATATGTCTGGCCTATTTGGAAAAACAGAACAGAAAAAAAGAAGATGATTTGACAAAGGGCTTTCGTTTCACTTTCAAGAGCTGCTTTCATCACAGATACAGCTCCTGGACAAGCTCCATGCTTGAAATCTCTTCACAAAGGTGATTGTCCAAAAAGCTACAGTCCTTCTAAAGAGCATATGACACAAGCTGCCCCCCACCCCCAATCCAGAGATGCAGTCATGATTATTTGTGCTCATGATAGCATCAAGCAAGTTCTACACAGTCCTGCTTTCCAAATTGTTGGTGCCTGCAAAGGTTTTGGGGGCAGACACCCTGCTTGAATTGAAATCAGTGCATGTAGCTTCCGGTTGAAGCCATGCAACATTTTATTTCACATTTGTTTCACTGGCGGTGGTGAGTTGCCCCACTCTTCTTGCACTATAGTGCAAAAAGTGCTCCCTGCAGATGGCAGCAATGCAGTAACACTGGGGAAGCACCACAGCACAACTAATGAATGTCTGGATGGTCCAGTATAAATCCATCGCGAATGCACTATTATTACATCAATGGAGAATACACTGGTCTGGAGGGGTCCATGCTCCTGGACACATGATACTCAAAAGTGTTCCAGTGTAGCCTCCCAAGTGCATCAGGTCACTGCTGCCTCCAGCTCTTGAGGCAGAGCTCAGCCAACATGGCTAGTAGCCATCAATAGCCCTCTCCTCCATGAATTTGTCCTATCTTCTTATAAAGCCATTCAAGTTGGTGGTCATCATTGCCTCCTGTGGCAGGGAGTTCCATAGTTTAACTATGCGTTGCATGAAGAGGTACACTATTGTATTTTATCTGTCCTGAAACTTCCGACATTCAGCTTCATTGGATGTCAACAAGTTCTGGCCTGCTGAAAGAGGGAGAAGTTTTCTCTCCCTGTGCCATGCCAAATTTTATTAGCTTCTATCATGTCACCTTTTCTCTAAACCAGGCATGTCCAAAGTCCATTTCGGGGGGTCTAACCCGGCCTGCCGGTCGATTTAATCTGACCCCCGTGGCAAAATTGTAAAAAAAAAAAAGCTCAACAACTTTGGTTGGCCCTCACACATGTTCACTTCATCAAATCTGGCCCTCTTTGAAAAAAGTTTGGGCACCCCTGTGAGTCTAAACTAAAAAGTCCCCAACATTGCAGCCTTTCTTCATAGGGGGTTCTCTCCCTCCTCTTAATGATTTTGGTTCCCCTTTTCCGAACCTCTTCCAACTCTACAACGTCCTTTTGAGGCGAGGCAACCAGAACTATATAAAGATCCACATTTTTAAGGCCTTAAGTCTGCCTTCCCTGACTTGGTGCCTTCCAGAAGCTTGGAACGACAACTCCCATCAGCTGCAACCAGCCACCACTCCAATCCTGCTGGCGCTTTTGCACCGCACAGCCTCTCTGCCCCCTCTTCCTCCTCGTAAACAACAGCTGCCCACCTTCTGAAAAGATAGTATAGTGTTTCTGTCCCCCACAACAAAAAGAACTGCTTCTGGGTATACCTTAGTGACACAGCATCAGGTTCAGTCCCCAGCATCTCCAGGTGGGATTGGAAATGTAGCCGGTCCAAAATCCTGGATATAATCTGCTGGTCAGTGCAGGCAATTTTGAGCTAGATTGACCAATGTACTCACTTGGTTTAAGGCAGATTCCTATGCTCTTTTGATGACTGGGGGCCAATTGCCTTTCTCCCCACCCCCTATATATATATATATATATATATATATATATATATATATATATATATAATTTTAATAAAATTTTCTGTTTTACAGTTTAGAATATTCATTTAGACAACCTTTATATATCAATGACTTCCCTTCTTCTCTTTCCATGGTTCATTTTGCATAGCATAAATCTCTGCATATTTTATAAAATAGAATAAGAATAGAATAAATCTTTATTGTCATTGTCCCCTTGCGGGAACAACGAAATTTCTCGGTTGCTATATCAACTCAAATAAGATACTCCACATAAATTAAAATACTAATAATCGCAATACAATACAGAACAATATAGCGAATAAATAAGATGACTTCCGAGTCCAGAGTTTCCATTTAAGGCCATTCAGTGTTCCATTGTTACTTCCACCAAAACTTATTTACACTGTTGAATTTATCTTAATGCTGTCAACATTTTCAAGTATACACAATTATCTCCCATACATTCAATGAACATTTTCCAATCTTCTTTAAACGAATGCCCTTCTTGTTCTCTTATTCCAGGGGTGGCCACCTCCCAAGAGACTCTGATCTACTCACAGAGTTAAAAACTGGGAGTGATCTACCCCCTTTTGGGGGGTTCCGGTCAAAGCTGTTGAGTTTTTTTAAGGAAGGGAAGCCCTGGTTTTTTGGGTTTAGGTCAAACTTGTTGAGCTTCTTTTAGGAGGGAGGGAGGCCCATTTTTGTTTAGGGCTTCAAGTCATAGTTTAGCTTTTTTTAGGGAGGAGGAAAATTTTGGGTGAGTTTTTTTTAAGGGGTGCCAGTGATCTAGCAGTGATCTACCACAGACATCCAGTGATCTACTAGTAGATCACAATCTACCTGTTGGACGTGCCTGTCTTATTCTGTAGGTTAGATCCGCAAGCTGCACATATTCCAACAGTTTAAGTTGCCATTCTGGCCAAATGCCTTTCTGTGTAGCACTTTAACCTGTTTACAAGCACTGAGGAGTGATGTCTGCCACTCCACAAAACATCAGCCCTATTGAAAATGACTTCCTTATGCCAGCATTAAGTAGGGCAGATGCAACTGACTGGGTGATTCTGCTAAAGATCTAAAACGCACAACAACATTTAGATATTTTGCCATCTGCTCAGTAATAAATGCATTGATCCCCTCAAGGAAGATACTCAGAAGGGCTTATAAAGATTGATCAGGAAACCATCTTACATCCTATTATGTGACTCTGGAGTGGCTACATGGACAGTATGTCTTACGCGGAACAGTCCAAAAGATTAGTGTTGGACTAGGACCTGGGAGGCCAGGGTTCAAATCCCCACTCAGCCATGAAGCTCATGGCGTAACCTTGGGCCACTCTCAGCCTAAACAACCTTGCAGGGCTGTTGTGAGGATACAATGAGGAGGAGGACTATGTACAGTACACCAGGCATAAGCAAACTCGACCCTCCAGATGTTTTGGGACTACAACTCCCATCATCCCTGACCACTGATCCTGTTAACTAGGGATGATGGGAGTTGTAGTCCCAAAACATCTGGAGGGTCGAGTTTGCCTATGCCTGATGAACACAATCCTTGGAGGAAAGGTGGGATACAAATGTAATAATACACAAAATATCTCTGCCCCTTCCACGCCCACCTTCCAGTGTGACACACTGGGGGTTTGGACTGGGCCCTAAAATTAATGCATGGCATAATAAGTTTTACTCAGAGTAGACCCGTTGAAATGAATAAGCATGACCATGTTAGGTCCAGTAATTTCATAATTTACTTGCGTCTACTCTGAAGAAAACTAGTTGAATTACCACCCAATAAACAGGTATCAATCCAGCATTAAGGTCCAGCCACATTTTTCCTCCCTTCTACCCACTAGCATTCTCATTTCCTTGCAAACCTTCTCAGCTTTCCCCTACACATGGAGTAATTTGCTAAACAAAAGTGGAAACTCAGACGCCGTTCAGTCCCTTTCTGCCTTCCTAGTAGAACAGCATGTGTAATCAAGGACAATAGAGATTTTAAAAAAGACTGGGAACCATTTATGTTGTATTTACGGAACCAATGTAAAGAAATGGACTCACTAGTAGGTTTTGACTAAACACTTACAACTAACAAAATAAATATAGAAGCTATAAAGATCAGGTTAAAATGAGAAGAATATAACAATATTCAATTTAAAGAATATAATATTGAAGCACAGTATTGCAAGCAGGACAAGTTTATATTGGGGGGGAATAAGAAGAAGAAGTTGAGAGAAGTCATGGGGGGAGGGGGAAAGTGGGGAATTTAATTTGTTATTACTTGTTATGATATGATTGTGATAAAAATGTAAAAACCAATAAAATTCTTTTTTTAAAAAAAGAACAGCATGAGTATTTTAGACTGGGGATTTCACCATTCATTCCTTGCAGCATGTTCACATCCCACTAAAAGAAAGTCTTGCTCCTTGGAGAGGAAGGTGCACACGTTCCAAAAATTTAAGAAAGAAACTGCCAAACCCCTCGATTTATACTGCACGGCATCGTTTCGGATTTCCCCGTCGGCCTGACGAGTCGATTCTGCTCGGCAACATCAGCAGCAGCGAGAGGAGGTATGAATTTTCCCCAAATGGCCGTGGCACCTTCCCGACATGCAAGCCACCTCCTGAACTCCCATCTCTATTTGACTGAGCAATCGCAGCGCAAAAATGATGGATGGAAAAGCCTTGGGTTGTCAGGCGGATCAGTGGTTCGAGAAGGGCGTGCACTCGGTATGATTACAGAGGTAATTACCTGTGAAAGGTGTCCTACTTCCAGGTAAAAGCAGATGATGAATGCATTCCATCCAACCCAAAGCACGAGCCACACTGCATACTGGAGAGAAGGAGAGAAAGGGGCAGAGCGACAGTTAACAATATACTGTGGAATGAGCTGCTCTAAAGACATGCTCTGGCTCTCCATCAGTCTGGTGGGGTTTTTTATGTGTTTTTTTCAGGGGGAGCCACCATGGTGTAGTGGTTAGAGCAGGGATCAGCAAGGGGCTGGTCCACTGTCCCTCAGAACTTGTGGGGACCGGACTCTATCTATCTATCTATCTATCTATCTATCTATCTATCTATCTATCTATCTATCTATCATCTATCTATCATCTATCTATCTTGGGGTGGGGGGTGGGGAGAACAAATTCCTATGCCCCACAAATAACCCAGAGATGTATTTTAAATAAAAGGACATATTCTACTCATGTAAAAACAAGCTGATTCCCAGACCGTCCGCGGGCCGGATTTAGAAGGCAATTGGGCTGGATCTGGCGGCACCCAGGCTTTAGTTTGCCTACCCATGGGTTAGAGCGTTGAACTGAGTCCTGGGAGACTGGGATTCTAATCCCCACTCAACTACGAAGCTCAGTGGGTGATCCTCGGACATTCACTGCCTCTCACCCTAGCCTACCTCACAGGGTTGTAGCGACCCAAGACTGTGAACCTGGATAAGCTCGAGCAAGCCAGACTTCATCCGTTAATGATCATCTGCCGCAGCCTTGTGTCGTAAGATCCAATGACCTTTCCCCCCTTCAAATCCTCACACAGATTATGTTTCTCACGAAGCGGCTATTGGCAAGTTTAAATATTTGCCCTATTCCTTCCCTCGGCATCCATTGGTACTTGGAACCAGAACTCAGGGAGACTTTCTCTGGAGAGGAGAAACACATTTGTGTGTCCTCAGCACAGATCATAGGGAGACAACACCCCCTAAGGAGAAATCTGCAAGGATTTACTTCATCTTGAATAGTGAAAACTGCAACCCCAACTTTTGATTCCTCAACTTTCCGGTCTGGTGGGAGCTGGAGTCCAAACCACTCTGAGGTTGATGCTTCTTTTTTTTTTAACAGTCAGGAGATTATATATTTATTTCATAAAATGTATGTAACACCTGGAGGGCCACATATTCCCCATCCCTGTTGCTGGGGCTGTTGGAAGTCCCAACAACATCGAGGGGAGGGGGCACCACAATGGCTATTCCTGGCTATCCATTGTACTTACCAGTATGAGGTATTTGGATCTGTACTGAATGGTGCCAAAGACGCCCAAGATGACAGCCATGATGTGTAAAAAATTAGCCAGGATGGGCACCCACTGGTAACCCAGAAAGTCGAATATTTGCCTCTCCAGGGCTGCGATCTGTAAGAGAGGGAGAGGGGAAGGGTGAGGACAGAGGAGAGGCTTACTCATTCTGCAAGATCTCTCAGAACATGCCCCTACCACATACACACACCAAAAAAAGTAGCAAAGTTACAGGCACATATAATTAATGAGAAATCCCACAGACTATTAGTTACAGACAGAGATGTTGGAGTGATTCATTGGCCAGTGTCGAGCACATACATCACAGCGCAAGAGGATTCATTAGGAACAATCACGGTCTGAAGGGAGCTGTGAGCCCAGGAAAGATATAAAAGGGTAAGCAAGATCAAAAGATGAGGGAAGCACTCCAATTACATGGGGAGGAAGGGGAGGAAACAGGGAGCTAATGCTTTGTATCTCTTGTGAACCCTTAGCAAACGGTTTCAGAAAGCAACAGGGGATATGGCCAAATGAACTTCAGTCATGACAAATGTAAGGTTCTGCACTTGGGCAGGAAGAAGCAGCTGCAAAAATATAAGATGAGGGACACCTGTCTTGCCAGTAGTACATGTGAAAAGGATCTCGGGGTCTTAGTAGACCACAGGCTTAACATGAGTCAACAGTGTGATGCAGCAATGATGCGTATTGAAGGGATGTGGTCAGGAGTCAGGACCAAATGTCACACAACAAAATACGCACTTCTTCCAAAGACGGCATGGCAAGTTAGATCAAAGCAGATGATAGCACAGTTTCAATATTTATTTGGTTAACTTGCTCCACTGAACATTTTCACAAATTATCTGTCTTACCCAATAAAATAGAACAGGTTGCATCTGCACTGGATTTGAAATGATTTTTTTTTACTTCTGGAAGTGTTTTCACTTCTGGAATTGTTTTCACTTATGAAATTGCTTTTAGTTGTATGTGACATTGTCTTTATACATGAAATTATGCTATTGTTTTTATTGATGATCCTTTTACAGTCATACCTCGGTTTAAGTACGCCTCGGTTTGAGTATTTTTAGTTTAAGTACTCCGCGGACCTGTCTGGAACAGATTAATCCACTTTCAATGGGAAAGTTCACTTCAGGTTAAGTTCGCTTCAGTTTAAGTACTCCACGGACCGTCTGGAACGGATTAATCCACTTTCCATTACTTTCAGTGGGAAAGTTTGCATCAGGTTAAGTACGCTTCAGGTTAAGTACAGACTTCCGGAACCAATTGTGTTTGTAAACCGAGGTACCACTGTACTGTGATTATCACTCTGAGATATCTTGTGAAAAGCGAATCACGAATGTAATTAGATAAATAACTGAAGTTCAGTTCTCTAGTCCTTCATTACAGAGGAAGAACATTACAAAGGAAGAACTAGAGGGCTGACCTTTATTATCCATAAAAGATGAATTGGTCAAAACCCAAAATTTATCACATTGCATCGCCTCTACAACCTACCCTGTTTCACAATTCCATGGATTTCCAAGCCAGCTAACAATATGATAAAACCATCAAAATAAAACGAGCAAGCAAATCAAGAACAAAAACTCAATTCTAGTTCAGTATCACACACCAAACCCCATTTAAAAGCCAGAATCCCTAATTCAGCCAGGTAGCTCACTGGATGGCCTGGGACCAGTCAATGTCCCTCAGCCTAACCCACCTCACAGGGTTGTTGTGCGGATAAAAGATGGAGGGGGAGAAATATGTAAGCCACCTTGAGCTACAAGGAGGAAAGATGGGACACAGCAACAGAGAAGAAGCCTGACAGATGGACAAAAGGGAGGGTTTTCAAAGACAAGGTGCCAGGACTGAAAAGTTGCCACCTGCTTCACTTGAGAAGGTGGGGTGACCACAAGCAAGGCCTCCAACACAAGCAAGATGTTTTTGAGGTCCACCAGGGAAGAGATGCTTCAGGCAAAATAAGGCACCAGAGGCCACCCCAGGTCTCAGGTTTGGGTCCTGAAATCTCAGGGTCTCGGATGCTCCTGACCTGGCAACCCTAGGTACAATAATATATTTTCATAATAAAAAACCTGTGATCTAGTCAATGCGCCAACTCTATACTATTTTATGATAGTAACTGTCTATTTCCTAAACTGGGAAGCATTGCAGGTCTGTGGGTTATATCTGCTCCCATCATACAGGGAAAAGCAAGTTGAAAATTACATTAAATAGCTTTATTCCAAAAGCTCTGAATGGCTGTGCAGAGCGGGGGCAGGGGGGGCATCTGGTGTGGAGGTCTGTGTTCAATAGGGCCATTAAGAACCTAATTAGCCTAATCTGGAAGGTGAAGCCTCCTGCACCAGTGATTTATGGCCACTTGTCAAGCTGCTCTCCAGAGGATGGTTGGGTTAGAGGGGAGGGAGGGTACATGGAAAATTCTTGTTGTCAAAGTGGCTTATTGCAGCGGGCTGTGATGAACAGGTGACAGGGACCCAAGGATCCCCTTTCTATTTATGAACAATAATAATAAGATTCAGAAGAACTAGTAATATACAGAAAATTAAGAGTTGCATCTACTGCCATGCCAACTGGGTTCTGCTGGAACAACAGACTACCATTTCCTCTCTTCCCTGTGCAACCCCCAAAACTGCTCTAGAGGGTCCCCAAACCCTCCAGACATGATTTTGATGGTGTAATGGGGGGGGAGGGGTCCTGGAGAAGATAGGATAGGAAGTTCAATTGAGCCCACAGAAGTCCTTTGCACTGTTGCTGGATATGGCCAAGTGCTACGTTTGTCTGGTAACAGCAGCGAGATCACTTATCCTTTCTAAAGTCTAGGCTGCCACTAGAGAGCAGTGCATCTGCTGTCTGCCTTTCAGATTCCACACCGCCTGCCTGTGTCAGGGCTGAGCCCAGAGTCAGGAATGAAGAGCTAAGTCAGCACCAAAGGGAAAAACAGCAAGGTAAGGTCAAGGAGCAAGCCAGACAAGGCCAGCACTAGACTTCAGGAGGCACTCACCATGGTGTTTGGTCTGCCCACTTCCCAGCCAGGTCAGGTATAGTCCTACCTGGACAATGGAACTATAAAATCAATACATTTCAAAGTTCTGTAGGCCGGGGCATTACACTTTGAGTACCAATGATTTATACCAAGCCACTAAGGACGGGAGCTGAACTTGGCTCCCCTTTAAAAATGGCACTGTTGCCCATGAAAAGCATCCATTACCCTGGTCGAGAGGGCAGAAGAATTGGGCCTGTCAACAACTCAAGTTGGCCAACTGTTGGTGTGGAGCCGTTAAGTCAGAACCAAAGACACACCAGAAATCAGGAAGGCCTTGTTACTCAGGTGAGGCTAAATTAAAACAGGAAGCCCTCTTAATTCTCCTTCCTGTCCAGAAGGACCCAGGAGGTCTGGTAGGTCCATGACCTGACGGCAATTCACTGAGAAGCTGTCTCCTGCAGTTCAATGGTTCGTCAAACAGTTCAACTGTCCACAGATTCTAGCAGCTCCTGACCATAGCTGCCAAGTTATCCCTTTTTTTAAGGGAAATTCCATTATGCTGAATAGGCTTCCTCGCAAGAAAAGGGAAAACTTGGCAGCTATGCTCCTGACTGCAGACTTACTTTGATATACAGTGGTACCTCGGTTTAAGTACACAATTGGTTCCGGAAGTCTGTACTTAAACTGAAGCGTACTTAACCTGAAGCGAACTTTCCCATTGAAAGTAATGGAAAGTGGATTAATCTGTTCCAGACGGATCCGCAGAGTACTCAACCTGAAGCATACTTAATCCAAAGTATGACTGTACAGTAATTGGTTCCGGAAGTCCGTACTTAACCTGAAGCGAACTTTCCCATTGAAAATAATGGAAAGTGGATTAATCCGTTCTAGACGGGTCCGCGGAGTACTTCAACTGAAAGTACTCAAACCGAAGCGTACTTAAACCGAGGTATGACTGTACAGCTTTCTACCGGTGGGCTTGTATTAGGACTCACTGTTGATGATCCACAGGTGTCGCCTTGTGTCACCATCATCCTGTTACAAACTTTTGTTTACTGGCGGTCTGGTAATTAGATACAAATCAACGAATCTGATCTACTCGGTTACATTGTTTGTCTTTAGAAGAAACATTGTTCAGCTAAACCACAATCACACCATGCATTTTAAAGCACTCTGATACCACTTTGAGGGTGCTAAGAACTGTTAGGAGACCCATATTCCCTTCACAGAGCTACAATTCCCAGAGTTCCCTGGGAACACGGATTGATTGCTAAACCACCCTGGGAATTGTACCGTAACTCTGGGAAGTGAATAGGGGCCTCCCAACTCTCAGCACTCTGAACAAACTACAGCTTCCAGAATTCTTTAGGGGAAGTCATGATTTTTTTAAAGTGGCATCGTAGTGCTTTAAATGTATGGTGTGACTGAGGCCTTAGTCTATCAATGTTTACATTTGTATCTTGCCTTTTCCCCATAGTGGATGTCTGTGGGGTTCCCACTGAGGTGTTGACAAGACTGCTTAGCTTCAGCAAGATGGCTGTGTCATTGTCCTTTAGACCAGTGGTCCTCAACCTTGGGCCTCCAGATGTTTTGAGACTACAATTCCCATCACCACTGGTCCTGCTAGCTAGGGATCATGGGAGTTGTAGGCCAAAAACATCTGGAGGCCCAAAGTTGAGGACCACTGCTTTAGACCACACACTGGAACAGCCTTTAGGACAGGAGAGAGTAGAAAGTGGATCAAAATCTCCTGGTACAGCTCTGTGCAGCTTGCAGTACATAGTCAAGAGCAGGCGTCAGCAACGTTTTCTGGCCGTGAGCTAGAGGATTCTAACGGACTATTGTCCATGGGCCGGACATGGGGGGGGGACTTGCACAGAAGCGATTTCCGGCATCCTGGACATGGGCAGCGCGGCACCGGAAATGGCTTCTGCGCATGTCCGCAGCTGCACAGAAGCGATTTCCGGCGTCCCGGATATGGGCAGCGTGGGGCCAGAAATAGCTTCTGCACATGTCTGCAGCTGAGCAGACGCAATTTCCAGTGTCTGCGCAGGCGCAATTTTCAGGGCTGCTTGGCGAGTCCCTGATCCGCGCTGTGCCGGTTTAGTGCAGCACACGGGCGACTCACCAAGCAGGCGGCTCGGTTCACGGGCAGTCCGTGGGCCGGATAAACAGCCTTCATGGGCCGCATTTGGCCCATGGGCCAGACGTTACCAACCTATGGTCAAGAGCTTCTGACCCTCAGTTGTTAAACGACAGCAATGATAAAAAAGCTTCCACCCTCTTTCCTAAATTAGCCAGGTGGAAAAAACACGGAGGGGAAAACAGGAGTGGATTTCTGTAAATGAGAACTATAAGCTTGGTTATGGGACTGAAAACTAACTCCTGTGTTGAACATGAGCTCTCATAGACACCAGTCTGTAATTCTCTCATCCTCCTCTCTTTCTCTCTCACCCCTCAAGCAACTATTGTGCATCTGGCTTTGGTTGATAGAACTTGAAATTCTAGGGTGGAGGGAGCAAAACCGGCAAGGCCTGAAGTCTGCCTCTCATTGTTTAAGGATGTTGAAATAGACCCAGAGCTTACAACTTTGTAATTCACAATTTCATAAACTACCAGTTAGCTTGTTTCTGTGCTTTGAAGGCATTTCAGGTCCCTGCAAGTTGACAGCTGATTGCTAAATGTTCCAGAGAGGAGCAGCTTAGCAATTCTGCTTGGTATAAATCATTGGTACCAGTATGAAGACAGGAAGGTCAAGGCAGATCTGAGTGAGTGCACAATACAGTGGCTTCTACACCTGTCTAATGGGTTGCCCAGGCAGGCAGAAGCTCAGCTCAAACCACAGATTCAAAGAATGCAATAAGCTCTGAAGTTAAGGGGTGTGTGTGTGCGTGTGTGTGTGTGTGCGTGTGTGTGTGTGCGTGTGTGTGTGTGCGTGTACATACATAAGTGTTCTGCTAGATCAAAGCCATCACTGCAACAAACCAGCTTCAGTTTCTGCTTACAACAGTACAAAAATGGCCATATAAACAATAATTAGCAGAGTCCTGAGATAACATAGTATTGGCAGTGGGAACGGGGGAGAGTTGTAAACTACAGAAACAGAAACCAAGGGAATTTTAAAACAGTTGTTCATTGCTGAGATGCTTCACCAATGCATTTCCATAATTTGATTTCCCATCACACCGGTTCTCAATGTTTGAAGACTGGAAGCAACATACATGAATGGAGCCCATTGAAAAAAAAACACGCTAGATCCATGGCGTATGGTGATCCAGTGACTTTCTACATTATGGGTTGGACACAAATATTCCCTTCTCCTAATTGAAAAGGCCTCCTGCCAGATGAAGAGAACCCTCAAATTGCAGGACTCTGTTCTCGTATATATGAGAGTACTCGAAGAACAATGCTACTACAGATGAGCAGTGGAGAAAGAAGATGCGGACATCTCTACTGTAGGGTTAAGGAACCCAATGTTTGCCCTCCAGATGTTGCTGGACTTCAACTCCCATCAGCCCAGCATGGCCAATGATTAGGAATTATGGGAGTTGCAGTCCAACAGCATGTTGACTCCCCAGTGCTGCTCTACAGTTTACCTAACCTGTGTGATTCTCAAGTCATAAGCCTGCCTTTGCATAACAGGCATACATAGACCTTTGATGGAAGAGCAGCAGCTCATTGGTACGGTACATGTTTTGCATGCTAAACTGTACAAGGTCCAGTCCCTGGCATGCTCAGGGACAGCTGAAAAAGACCCCTGTCTGAAACCCTACATTACTGCCAATCAATGCCCTTGATGCTGCAATACAGTCAACCAGCCACTTTGTCTATAACTCCAAGTCCATTTGTTATTCCATGTCCATGCTATCGCTACTGCTCAGCACCAGAGCAACCTTGAGATTAATTGCACCCCAATGGACTATTATCCTTGAGCTGTGCTATTTCATTTGCCATATGCCTTGGGCTCGGTGGGGGATTTCATTTAATTAAACTGCACTAGAACTGACATTTCCAAAGCAACAAACCTTCTGGAGCCACCAAAGAGATGCCATGTGCAGTCACAGCCTCCAAAAACTCTGCTCAACAGGGGTGGCATTAACCCTCAAACTGCCTCGCCGGAGCCCCAGCAATCTAGCAGGAAGTAAGTTTCCTAATAAGAGCTGGAAGCCCAGCCCTTACCCAGTCCTGTTCAATGTATACATGAGGCTGTTGAGCAAAATGATAAGAATGATTTGAAACGAGTTACCATTCCTATGCTGATACATTGCTTTCCTCCTGAAGCATCAGTGTCGTAGTCTTGGTTCCAGTTCTAAAGCAGGCTTCCCCAACCTGGTGCCCTCCAGATGTTTTGGGCTACAACTGCTATCATCCCTGACCATTGGCCATGCTGATGGGGGCTGATGGGAATCATAGTACAGGTCATCTGGAGGTCTACAGGTTGGTAAGATGATGAAAGCTGAACCCGAAACAAAGATCGTCAGATCTTATGACAAGAGGCTGGGACTGATATTCATTAATTGACTCGGTTTGGCTTCTTTGAGTTTACCCAACTTCACAATCTGGGGTTGCTACTGTTGTTGTTGTTTAGTCGTTTAGTCGTGTCCGACTCTTCGTGACCCCATGGACCATAGCACGCCAGGCACTCCTGTCTTCCACTGCCTCCCGCAGTTTGGTCAAACTCATGTTCGTAGCTTCGAGAACACTGTCCAACCATCTCGTCCTCTGTCGTCCCCTTGTCCTTGTGCCCTCCATCTTTCCCAACATCAGGGTCTTTTCCAGGGAGTCTTCTCTTCTCATGAGGTGGCCAAAGTATTGGAGCCTCAGCTTCATGATCTGTCCTTCCAGTGAGCGGGGTTGCTACTAGGGATGAGCAAATCAGTTTTATAATTCTACTTTCACACTGACGTGAACGCTCTTAGCTTTACCACTTTTCACTAATGTTTTGTAAACGCATTTATTACATCTGCATATGATCACTTCATTCAGTACGCTAGATGCCACTGTTGTGCATTCAGTGAAACTCTGAATGTGCATCACAATATTCAGATGCCCCTTAGCTTATTTTTAATACATTGTGACCCATGCTGAGAACTGTTTTAACTGAGCACTTGGAAATCAACAAAGAGTAACAGTTCAATGTTCTAATCTGGCCGATATAGGCTTCCCTTTGTCAGCCTTTATAGAGGAGGTGATGTTCAGGAACCTCCAGCAAGAATTGAGAGGAGTTCTGCTTTTGGCCAAACCTCTCTGTGACACCCTGAAGAAAATAGGAGATCAGGCAAAACATGCTTACCCTTCATCACTCTTTTCAGTCCCTGTTAGTCAATGCCCCAGCTAAATATATTCTACTGCTGCAAAAATATTTTGGATATTGCTGTTATTATGACACAAGTAAAAGGCTGGGGGCTTCATAGTCACCCAAGCAAAGGGAGAGTCCACACTTGTACACATGCTGCAAACCAGTTTTCTCAAAGCAGGAATTTAGGTTTGTCTGGCATGATTTGTTCTTAATAAATCTATGCTGGCTACTGATAATAATCCCTCTGTTTCCACAGGGTGATTGCCAGTTAATTGTTTTTATTATTTTCGCGATCATTTTTTGCAACGGGGTGTCATACAGCTGGTTTGTACATTGTGTTAAATGATCTTTTAATATAAACTATGCTTTAAGCAAGCACGAGTGCTCTGCTTCTCCTCTGGCTCTTGACTGCATCATGCAAGAGAGGAGAGGTGAAGCTCCTGTTTTGCATTCAGAAGGTCCCCGGTTCAATACCTGGCATCTCCAGGTAAGACTGGGAAAACCCTGGTGAGCTTCTACGACTCCTGAGCCAGAACCCACCTAGAGTGGCGGGGTACAAATAAATAAATTACTATTGTTATTATGGAACAGGACATCCTTGTTTTCATGGGAGAAATGTTAGGAGGGTATGGAGCTTGCTGCCAGTCAGCATTGACAATACAGTCATACCTCGGTTTATGTACGCTTTGGTTTGAGTACTTTCAGTTTAAATCTGGAACGGATTAATCCACGTTCCATTACTTTCAATGGGAAAGTTCGCTTCAGGTTAAGTACGCTTCAGGTTAAGTACGGACTTCCAGAACCAATTACTTCAGGTTAAGTACGCTTCAGGTGGAGTATTCCGCGGACCCGTCTGGAACGGATTAATCCACTTTCCATTGCTTTCAATGGGAAAGTTCACTTCAGGTTAAGTACGCTTCAGGTTAAGTACAGACTTCCGGAACCAATTGTGTACTTAAACCGAGGTACCACTGTACTGTACTAAATGGTCATGAGTGGAAGTCACACATGCCTTATGCCAGAAAGACCCTCCCAGCAGGAAGACGCAAACGGATTGCTTAATTTGATTTAAATTAAGGTGTCTATATTTCCTGATTATCGCTTTCTTTAGTAACTGCACTTAAGCCGCTGACAATTAAGCTTCCCTTAACTTGCAGGTGACGTTTTTTCATGCATGAATACTAATGTGCTCATGCATTAATGCAACGGGTGCTAGACAAGCCATGGGAAGCAAACAGCGAGAATGTTCCCCTCCTTCACCTTGAGGCCTCAAGTTGAACATATGAAGCTATAGTTACAGGTAGGTAGCCGTGTTGGTCTGAGTCGAGGCAAAATAAAAAATTCCTTCAGTAGCACCTTAAAGACCAACTAAGTTTTTATTTTGGTATGAGCTTTCGTGTGCATGCACACTTCGTCAGATACTATCTGTATATCTGTCAGATAGTATCTGATGAAGTGTGCATGCACACGAAAGCTCATACCAAAATAAAAACTTAGTTGGTCTTTAAGGTGCTACTGAAGGAATTTTTTTATATGAAGCTATGTTATACACTGAGGTCCATTTTTATCTATTCAGGACAGGCAAGTAGATCTCCAAGGACTTTCTGAGCCCTGCTACCTGTGACCCTTTGCTCAGGGACACGGCACCTGTGGCTCTCCAATGTTGGATTATAACTCCTATCAGCCCCAGCCAGCATGGCCAATGGGAGTTGTGGAAGGGCTGCCAGTGTGCCTACCAGCACTGCCTATGGTGCAAGCAAACGGTCTCTTTCAATATCGCCTCAGAAATCCACAGTGCACAAGAGACTGAATCCTCTTCTTAGTTCCCATCTGCACTGGTTCAGCCTCTGCCACATTGAACACGGGCCCCTAAAGCAAGCCCACATCATCTTGTGGTTCTGCCATGTGGTCACCATTTTGTGGTACGTCACACACATGGCAGCCATTTTGTGATGCACCACAGCCTATGCTGGATTGGCAAACCTTCCACCCTTGCCTTAGCAATCCCGCAGCACTTCCCACAACAGGTGGCTATGGCAAAGCTAAAAAACAATTACTTGATTAAGGTAATTAAAATTTATGCTCTAATTAATCTTGTCCATGGAGGTGGGGATTTCTTTTAATCACGTCCTTTAAATATCACAACCTATAATATATATTTTTAAAAAAGAACTCCTAGTACTGGTAACAGGCACCACATCAGAAGAGGTATTCTATGCTGTGTGAGAGAAAATGTGTTCCTCTTCTAAGGCCACCTCCACACTATATATTTAAAGCACTATGATCCCGAAGTTGAATAAAACTTCTAAATAAAAATAAAAATAAAGCACTATGATACCACTCACAAATTGTGAAAACACTCACAACTTATGCCAAAGAATTCTGGGAGCTGTAGTTTAAGAGAGTTATTGGGAGACCCCCTCGTCCCTCACAGGGCTACAACTCTCGAGTGCATTAGCAATCAATCCCTCTTCACAGGGAACTCCGGGAACTGTAGTTCTGTGAGGGGAATAGAGGTCTCCTAACAGCTCTCAGCACCCATAACAAACTACACCTCCCAGAATTCTTTGGAGGAAGCCATGAGTGTTTAAAGTACCATATTATTCCGCATATAACACGCCCCTATGTATAAGATGCCCCCTATTTTGGGGGACTCTAAATTAAGAAAATGGGGGGGGAGATTTAAGGGGGGAGATTTAAGGGGGGAATGCAGAAATTCGCTCACCCACATGACGTGCGCTGCCACTAGCGCATGTCGCAATAGCTGCTTATCGTCTGGCCACTCGCCGGCAAAAGCATCCAATCACCCGCCAAATTACCGCAGCAACAGCCAATCAACACCAGCCCTTGACGCAGCCACCAATAACACGCCCAATAGCCACTGACAATCTCCGGCTCATGGCAGCAGCCAATCACACGTCCCTCCCCCATGCACTATCCTGTGTATAAGATGACCCCAATTTATTTCTAGATTTAAAAAACCTCGTCTTATACACAGAAAAGTATGGTAGTACTTTAAATGCTTTAAATGAATGGTGTGGCTGCAGTCGTAAGCCTCAATCCTATACCCAACTTGTCCCTATCGATTTTTTTGTAAAGATATTTGTATACCACCATGTCATAAAAGATTTGTCAGAGCAGGGTTTTCTTCCACTAGTAGCAACATAAAACCATACAGTGGTACCTCGGCTTACAAATTTAATCCGTTCCGAACGGACCTTCGTAAGTAAAAAAAATTCGTAAGTCGAAACCAATTGGGGGGGGAATTAAAAAAATTCTAAGTCGAAAAAATCCTATCTAAAAATTCATAAGTCGAAAAAATCTAAACCGCATCCAAAATGGCGGACGGAACTCTGTTTGTAACTCGAAACATTCGTAAGTCGAGTCATTCGTAAGTCAAGGTACCCCTGTACAATAAAAACCATTAAAGAAGGTTTTTTGGGGGGAAACATCAATTACCTGTCGTGAAAATAAATGAAGTGTGTGTGTATTGAGGGGGAGGCGCATTCTGTGGAAAAAATAAAGTCCTAGGGGTGGGGTGGGAGGGAATTCCTGCTTGGGAAGTTGTCCACTGTTCACTGCGCCTGACGTTACTGACCTGTGGTACCAGCAAGCATGTATACACACATACGCACTTGACACTGAGGTGCAGACAAAAGCCCTTTGTGTGCTCGAAGAAGTGGGCTGCAGCCTACACACTCCAAGCATAATGATCAAAGGGCTCCCGGCTCCCCCTGCCCCAGCTGCGTCTGCAGAGGATCCATGCCCCCTTTGCTGCCTTTTGTTCGCCTCTTTGAATTAAATATAATTAGCTGCTGCAGCCTGCAGAAAGATATTCGCTTTGTATTTGCACAGGGAGATTCTTACTGATCCAGCCCTCCCTCCCTCTGAAGTGAGATGGTGTTATTAAAAAAAAAACACCAAGGAAAAAGATACTAGCCACCCTCCCTCTATTCAACTGATTATTCAGCCTGCTTTTCTTCCACAAAACTTCGGTGGGGTCCGTCCATATCTGTCCTTAAGAACATAGGAAGGTGCCTGGCATTGAGTCAGACCATTCGTGTTGTCTATGCCAATGGTCTCCAAGTGGTCCATTCTCAAGATGCACCTCGGACTCACAGTCTCCAAAGTGGGACTCCCTTATAACATTTTTCATTTCAGTTTATACTTACTAATGCTAATAAGGCACACTGTTAATCCAAAAAATGGCAATTCACACAGCAGTGTACCTTAGTGTTACTACTAAACTAAGGATTTTTTTATATTTTGTTTTGACTACGTCAGACCAACACGGCTACCCGCCTGTAACTAGTACTAAAGTTACCAGATTTTTTTCAATGAATCCAGGGACACTTTTCAGCTTCAATGGATTTTGTATGGGGACTGATTTGTAAATCCGGGGACTGTCCCCGGGAAACGGGGACATCTGGTATCCTTATACTAAACCAAAAGGAGCGGTTTTACACTTAGCAGACAGGGTGAAAAGCTACTGGAAAAGAGTGATTTTGCATTCTGGGAGAAGTCTTTGAAGCTATAGAAATACTGTAGACTAGAAAGTGAACAGAGTGCCCTTGCTACATACAGAGCTATGCCTTTAGTGAGGAACGTGGGGCATGTGGTTGGTCAGAAATAAGCATTTTATTTTTAAAAAGGCCCATGCCTTTCTCCTGCCATATTGCAGCACTTAAGGAAAACGATAAAATTAAGTGTTTCACCAGAACATGCCCTAACCCAGACAGTAGGCTACATGTAATTCTTCTCCTTTGGTCTAATCAGCTTTAGCTGGAATCCAAGATGGCAGCAAAAACAACGCTGCAACCCACCTGCTGTAGCTTTGCTACCCACTTGTGGGTCCCAAACAACTGCTTGAAGACTTATGGTCTACACCAGGCATCCCCAAACTTCGGCCCTCCAGATGTTTTGGACTACAATTCCCATGTTCCCTGACCACTGGTCCTGTTAGCTAGGGATCATGGGAGTTGTAGGCCAAAACATCTGGAGGGCCACACTTTGGGGATACCTGGTCTACACCAATTGGCAGTGGCTCTACAGGACTTCAGACAATATTCTCTCCCAGCCCCACCTGGAGATGCCTGGGATTGAACTTGGGACCTTCAGCACGCAAAGAAGATGCTCTGTTACAGAGCTACAGACGTTCTTTAGTGAGCATTTGTTCTCATTTATTGTTATACAACAATGAGCATTCATTCTTATTTGCCTGCAGGGTGTTTATACCTTTTTCCGTTAGTTATCCCACCTGTTTCAAAGCATTGCCCTGTCACTTTCCTAACTGCAGAAAGTCTGTCTGCTTTTAAAGTGGACTTTTTTCTTTTTTTAAAGCACTTTGATCCACCTTAACGGCACAAATCTAAATTGCCTGGTATGCACTTGAATCCCTCCCACAAAATACTGACACATCTGGAGACACCCGATACCATTAGGACCCATCGGAGCATCTCTGAGTAAGCAGAGCCCTGTGACAGGCATTCCCACCTCACAAGCCTTGGGAAGATGAAAAGCTTTGCTGTTTGGCCCGTCACACTGAAGATCAGCTTTTGCACGGCTCATTGGACAATGCTGGAGGCAAGTGCTGGCTAAAGGGATGTGTTTATCTCAGCTCACAACTATCTAAAGCTTGTTTTAGAAGCTGGTTGTGGGGAGAGAGAGAGAGAGAGAGAAGGGAAAGCTGTTACTTCCAAGTTAAATGTGGACACTATTTGCCCTTCTCTGGATAGACATACACACACACACTGGTAAGCTTCTGATGTGTTTGTTGCTGTTCAGGTGAGGTTATCAAGATGAGTGATGGGGGTATGGAGAGAAATCTGCAGGAGAAATTTCACTCTGAATGCTTCTTTCCCCCCCTGAGCTCCATGCAGCGGGTTCCCACAGAAAATCCACCTGTCTATTTGGGCCTCCCCTTGTTTTCGTTTGCCCTTCAATTTTGGCAGTTTGCTCACAAGACCCTGAACGCCTCCATGCGCTGCTTTTCTTTTCTCAGGCACAGAGTTCTCACTGTCCAGGAAGGGCTCAATCATTGGCATAAATGGGTTCTCACAGCATTGGTAGCATTTGTTAGTACCGTGTTTCTATGAAAATAAGACACCGTCTTATATTTATTTTTCCTCAAAAAACAACAACACTATGGCTTATTTTCAGGGGATGTCTTATTTTTTTCCCTCCTCCTGCCACGGCTG
Organism: Zootoca vivipara; assembly: GCF_963506605.1. Classification (NCBI taxonomy): domain Eukaryota; kingdom Metazoa; phylum Chordata; class Lepidosauria; order Squamata; family Lacertidae; genus Zootoca; species Zootoca vivipara. The sequence goes on along the minus strand of NC_083281.1, from coordinate 31,008,853 downwards.
GCATTGCTGCTGCGCCTATCACTATGTCTTATTTTCAGGGTATGGCTTATATTCCTTGAGTACTTAAAAATCCTGCTATGGCTTATTTTATAGCTACGTCTTATTTTTGCAGAAACAGGGTAGTAGTAGTACTTCTTACTTGCCCTTCAGCCCAAGATCCAAGGGTGAGTGACACAACTAAAGGACACAACTAAAACAGTAAAAATTCCCACCCCACCCATAATGTCAAAATCAACAATCCATACAACACAGTACAGGGAGGAAATCAGGATCGATTTTCAAAGGCCAACATAAACAAGTGTGTCTTCAGCAACTGACAGCAATTATTTGAAATTTTATTCCATTAATTATTATTACAGTGGCACCTTGGAAGCTGAATGCCTTGGCTCCTGAACAAATCGTCTCCTGAACTATCAAAACCCGGAAGTGAGTGTTCTGGTTTTCAAACGATTTTCGGAAGCCAAACATCTGGTGCGGCTTCGGATTGGCTACACGATGCTCCTGCAGCCAAGCAGAAGCCATGCTTTGATTTTCAAATGGTTCCAGGAGTCGAACGGACTCCCGGAATGCATTCTGTTCGAGAACCAAGGTACAACTCTGCTAATTTATGAATTGGTTCCTACGAATTCACAATACAGTAACATATATGAAACAATGTCGTATATAAAAGCGCCATCAAATCTAGTACAGGAAGGGTGGGTAAACTCCAGCTCTCAGGCGACATTTGGTCCTCACCATTTGGCCCGAGAGGTTGTTTCAGGCAAGTCACGCCCACCTGTCTTACACCTGACATCAGGACTTTCAGAAGGACTGTGGGCACCACAGTTCAAGAAGGATACTGACAAGTTGGAACGTGTTCAGAAGAGGGCAACCAAAATGGTCAAAGGCCTGGAAATGATGCCTTATGAGGAACGGCTTAGGGAGCTGGGTATGTTTAGCCTGGAGAAGAGAAGGTTAAGGGGTGATATGATAGCCATGTTCAAATATATGAAAGGATGTCATATGGAGGAGGGAGAAAGATTGTTTTCTGCTGCTCCAGAGAATGGATTCCAACTTCAAGAAAGAAGATTCCACCTAAACATTAGGAAGAACTTCCTGACAGTAAGAGCTGTTCGGCAGTGGAATTTGCTACCAAGGAGTGTGGTGGAGTCTCCTTCTTTGGATGTCTTTAAGCAGAGGCTTGACAGGCATATGTCAAGAATGCTTTGATGGTGTTTCCTGCTTGGCAGGGGGTTGGACTGGATGGCCCTTGTGGTCTCTTCCAACTCCATGATTCTATGATTCTATGACTATTACTGAGTGCACAAGGAGAAGGGGACGACAGAGGATGAGATGGTTGGACAGTGTTCTCGAAGCTACGAAAATGAGTTTGACCAAACTGCGGGAGCTAGTGGAAGACAGGAGTGCCTGGCGTGCTCTGGTCCATGGGGTCACGAAGAGTCGGACACGACTAAATGACTAAACAACAACAATTACTGAGTGGCAAGCCACTGCTCTGAATGCAGAGGATCCTATGTTCAGTCCTCAGCATATCCATGTAGGCCTGAAAGAAACCACTGCCTAAAACCACTGCTTTTCTGAAATAAAGAGGCAGGGCTGGCCCAAGACATTTTGGACCCAAGGTAGATCTGAAAATGGCATCCCGCTCACAGGGAAGAAGAGGTGAGGGAAGATCTACACCAGGAACCAAGGGGCAGGGAGAGGCTGACATTGGGGTCTGCTGCCCTGGTGGATCCTGCCGCCTGAGGCAGTTGCCTCAACTTGCCTCGAGGGTGGGTGGGCCAGCCCTGCAAAGAGGAACATCAAAAGCCATTTCTTCACCCATTATGGGTATTTGCTGCTTAACGACATGAAGTTTTTAATCCCACTGGGCATGTCCAAATCCTTTTAGGGGAGCCCAGAAGTAGCTCTTTGGATTCCGGCCTACGAGTCTAATTTACAATCCTGGCTCACAAAACACTTCAGATGCTGTTCCGGAGTGAATGTTTGCTGAAATTATAAGTGAGAGTGGATGAGAGTGGCTCTTTCCTTGATGTGAATTTAATCCAGGATGTTCATATTTCAGTGATGCAGATACTTACTAAATGCCTGTCAGAGGTTAATGGGTTAACAGAGAGAGAGAGAGAGACAGAGAGAGACAGAGAGAGACAGAGAGAGAGAGAGAGAGATTTGCTCAACTGACCAGTCAAATTTTTTGTTTTGTTTTGTTTGTTTATTGCATTTATTTATTTCTTCCCAAGGAGCTCAAGGAAGTATACATGCATCAACCAAGTTTATCCACACTACAACCATGTGAGGTAAGTTAGAGTGAGAAACACTGGCTGGCCCAAGGCTGAGTATGACAGGGGGGCACTGTTATACAGTGGTTCCGCTCCTTCCTCCTGGGCCGTGTTAAGATAAGATATCTTTATTGTCATTGTCCCCTTGCGCCCTCCCGTCTGTGGAGGGGGTGCTGTGAGCTCCTCAGTGGCTGCAGCGAGCAAGGCTTCAGCTACGGGCGCTGCCGCCGCCACCACTGCCACCGCTCGCTCGCTCTCTGCAGCCGCTGAGGAGCTCACAGCATCCCCTCCATAAGCGGTGGAGTGTGCGGTGCGCCGTGGATAGACGGCGGTGGTGCAGGGGTTTTGCGGGGCAGACTGGCCAGCGCCCCCTCCATTTACGCGCCCTAGGCGACCGCCTAGTCCGTCTAAATGGACGCATCGGCCCTGGCCACATGTGGCCTGAGATTCCTCACACCAGAAGTAGGCAGTCAAATGACCAGTCCGCTGAGAATGCATGGCTACTCCAACAATTGGCATGCCAACCCTATGTGAGGGATCAGATAAAAGATTGCTTTGACTACAGATAGGGTGGGGGAGATAGTGAGAGCAAGGAAGACTGGAATAAATTATCGTTGTTTGAAGGAAAAAGAGATCATTAATTTAAATTGCTCGGAGAAATAGTATAGACAGTTGCAGCTGGTAAGGTAGAAATGAGATGATCTTAATGTGCATGCAGTAGAGCAGAACTTTGCAAAACAGCTATTCTTGGAAATAAGGCAGATAAATTACGGGGATGTCAAAGATTAAGAGAGAGAGAAAGAAAGGGAGAGAGAAAAAAAAAATTAAATACTATACCTAAAGTGAAAAGACTGGGATGATAATTATCTGTACAAAATAATGCAGATTATAATACAAATTTTACATGTAACCTTGTGCATCAGAAAAATCCATCTCAAGAAAAGATTGCTGGTTTGTTATTTATTTATTTAAGAAACAAACAAGCATGCTCTCTGATGTGATAAGAGTGGTTAATACAACCAAGCTGTAGATAATTCGGCTATCTTATTACTTTTGCATGCCCGAAAGGCCTTTAATCTGGTGGAACAGAACTTTTAACAGAGTTGTCATTGATACATTTGCACAGCAACGGTTCCCATTGATTTATTGCTCCCCTAAGGTGAGAGTTATGATCAACAATAACTCCCGCTATTAGCAAAGTGAGGTGCTGATATTAGCTATGCAGCCAGAATGGAGCCGCTCAGAAATGAGAGCATGCTTAGAGGTTCCTCTTCTGCCCCCCCCCCAAAAAAAAAGAAAAGAAAAGAAAAGAAAAGAAAATGAGCAGCCGAATGAATATTGAACATGCTGAATGACCACAAAATGCTGAGCTTCCTTTGGTGTGTGGGCTGGGCTGGGCGGGGGGGACCTAGATGGGGGTATGGCATCGGCTATCACAGAAGAACTATTGTGTTACTGGAACTATGATGGGTGAATCTGTCAATATAGGCTTCCTCTCAGTTTTGCATCTCCCCCTTCTTGGTGATATATATATATATATATATACACAGTTGTACATTGGAAGGAGAACAGAATCCGTTCCGGAAGTCTGTTCAACTTAAAAAATGTTCAGAAACCAAGGTGTGGCTTCCGATTGGCTGCAGGAATCTCCTGCGGCCAATCAGAAGTCGCGGAAGCCGTGACAGGCATTCGGGTTCCAAAGAATGTTCGCAAACCGGAACATTTACTTCCGGATTTGCGGTGTTCAGGAGCCAAAACACTCGACTCATAAGTCGTTCGTCAACCAAGGTACATCTCTGTGTGTGTGTCTCTCTGTGTGTGTAGAACGCTTACTAGAACAAGACCTCTAAGCTGTTTACAGTAGACGGTCTAACATATTCAAGAAAAACACCTAATAAACACACACACAGAGAGAGAGAGAGAGAGTATGAGAAATATTTTAAAACATCAAACAAAACCAGTAACCTCATAACACTGATACTTGCTAAAATCACATATAAAAAATCAACACACCTGGGTAGGTTTGCTGGAAGAAAAAAGTGTCAAAAACAATGGCGTGAAGTACAGTGGTGACACACTAAAGGATCAACTTCTTGCAAGTGTGGAAGGATCATTATGCGGCACTTGTAAAACTGCCACTTCTGTAGACCTAAGCAGTCTGGCCAGAACATTTGCACATTACTTTTAAAAAATGAAGTCCTCGTGAAATATAATTAATGTTTTAGTCTGAACTTCTCCCAATAAACACGTTTGTATTCCTTTGTATGAACACTTTAACCTACTACTGTATATACATTTTGGACCACATTACCAGCTCCTGCCCACCTAGCAGTTCGAAAGCACGTCAAAGTGCAAGTAGATAAATAGGTACCGCTCCGGCGGGAAGGTAAACAGGATTTCCGTGCACTGCTCTGGTTTGCCAGAAGCGGCTTAGTCATGCTGGCCACATGACCCGGAAGTTGTCTGCAGACAAACGCTGGCTCCCTCGGCCTATAGAGCGAGATGAACGCTGCAACCCCAGAGTCGTTCCCGACTGGACCTAACGGTCAGGGGTACCTTTACCTTTACCCTTAAGCTGTCCAGGGTGGCTGGGGAAACCCAGCCAGATGGGTGGGGAATAAATAATAAAATCATCATCATCATCATCATGCTTTCTCGCACAATGAATGCTTCTTAAGATAGCCACCAGAAAAATGTCTAAACAAAATTATGAACCCAATCAGTTTGACTGGTATTGCACAATGTTATGAAAACAAGGCGTTTTCATAAATGATCTCTGTGGAAAAAATATAGTTGTAGGAAATTCCCCAATCATCACCAGAAAGCAAGTGCAACAGGAAGACTCTCTTTGAAAGCTGCAAAACGAAATCCTGAAGACTAGTCAAATCAAGAGAAACAGCATCCGGTCACCATCCGGCCTCATTTCTGTGAGGCCCAGAGGGAGCCATTTTTCTTCTTCATTTGAGCTTCTCAAGACAACACAGTAAATCTTTAGGTTGACAGCTCTGGCAAACTCTCAGCCCATATTCAGTGCAAGGAACGGAGAGAGGGCTCTGACTAAATCAACCAGCACAGCCACAGGAACAGGCATTATTAGCAACAGATTGCAAAGGAAGGGCTGCAGGGGTGCAAAACACTGATCCAAATCAGCCAACTCACTTCTCATACCAAGATGCCGAGAGATCCACCAAGCACACACCACCAGCAGCAGTTAAAAGCACTTTGGTTCACCCAGGCATATACTGACACTTAATTTCTTTTTAGGTTAGCCTCAGAGGTTTCATGCACGCTGCTTTATTGTGTTTTGAAAGGAACTTTAAAGTAGTTGATCTTATGTGGTACACTGCCTTAATTCATGTGTGCAAGGGAATATATACTTTAAAAAAAATAAGACAAAGACACTTTAAATTTATTATAATTTGTTTTATCAAATCTTTATACCGCCCATCACTCGAATATCACAGGGCATTTCATAACATAAAAATACAAAATGAGAACAAAACAAAGTTTTAACAGTTCGTCTGCTATTTCGTTCCCAAGGACATGCACCAAAGACAAGACAAGACAAGATCCCAGATGCAGATTCTGCTTTGATGATCTGGAAAGTGGGTTTTTAAAATATTATTTTAATTGAATTCATATACCACCCTATATCCAGAGGTCTCAGGGCGGTTCACAGGGTTAATTTGGCACAGACTGCTTCAGAGGACACCCACTTTGAGTCCGGTCCAAACTGAGTAAGAGCCTTGCCTAGGAAAATCCAAGGCCCACATATGGGGGAAGGGTGGCAGTTTGGTGGTAGAGCATCTGCTTTGTAGGCAAAAGGGGAGATCTGGGATAGCTCACTTGATAGAGCAAGAGACTCTTAATCCCAGGGTCATGGGTTCAAGTCCCACATTGGGCAAAAGGTTCCTGCATTGCAAGGGGGTTGGACTAGATGACCCTTCTAATTCTATGACCTCAGGTTCGATCCCTGGCATCACCAAGTAGAGTTGGGAGAGAACACAGTCTGCGATTCTGGACAAGCACTGCCAGTTAAGTTTAGACAATACTGAACTTAGGTGGATCAATGGTCAGTGTAAGATAGCTTCTTAAATTGAGGCTTGATATCTTCCCTATTGATTTGCACAGGGAAATGAGAAACTGGCTAAATAATAATAATAATAATAATAATAATAATAATAATAATAATTCCTTAACAGAATTAGATTCAATTTTCCCACAATTTATGTTACCTTCCAAGGGGATAGAAACCCACCAAATTTCAGAAAAAGATAGCAACTTTCCTTGCACTTTCCTGTACAAGGAAAGTGTTTGGTAGAAAGATTTGCTCCCCTCCTAGGGTTTTGGAAGAATAAGCATGAAAATGGCATACATCATACAGACATCCCCAGGTAAACAACTTGCAACATTTCGGATACACAGGTGCAGAGCTTAGGGAGCTGTGATGTACAAAAAGCAGCCTGCATATTTGTTTTTGTTTTCTGCTCAGTTGACAGCAATGGATACGTTCCTCCAACATCCCTCCAAACACAGAGCACTGTGATCAGAAGTGAAAAGAGCCCCATGCCCCACCCCACTGTCAAAGTTATTCCCTGGTTGGAAGCTAGAGCTGTCAGTCAAAACCAACACTTCCCTGTTCTCCCTTATATGGAATAACAGGCATTTCCCCGGAGAGCTCAGAGAAAAAGACATCAATTTTCGCAGGCACACTACTGTCTGTCACTCAGAATTGGGGCGCTTCCAGGCAGCCACTATTTTCAGGCAGGATTCAGGCACATACAAGCAAATTCAGGTTGCACAATTGTAGTTGACTGGGAAGTCTCACACAACAAACCTCCTTCCCCAAAAGATTGGTTGCAGTTGGGGTCTCCTGGAGAGGAGGGGACTTAAGACGGCAGCAGCGAGGTGAGGACTTTCAGTCTCGGCAACTGATTCATGGGGTAACACCTACTGGGAATGAGCTGTTGTGCTCATTCCACCTGACACACTGCCAAGTCTGTGAAGATCGTGTCTTTGCTAACAAAGAGTTAACTCCAACTTTGAACGGTGTGATTTACTGCTGACAGAAAGTGATGAGAGAATGCAGTGGAAAGGATAAGACAGCGCTTGCAATGATGCAACATGGTTTAACTTCTCTGAAAATGAATAGAAATGGCTGGCCATTAAATAGCCAATGTTGACTAATCTCCCTCCAAATAAATCAGAAGGAATTCTCAATAGACAGGGGTCAGACGGCAGAAGAACCAACCCGCACGGCAGGTTGCCAGGAATGGATAAGACAAGGAAAATTCCTTCCCATCTGCTTTTTATTCAATATTCACAGAGAGAGGATTGAGAATGCAGCATCTTAGAATAATGGTGTTGTCCTGAGTGAGTCTCCACCCTCTCCATCTCTCCCACTTCCCCATGCGTCATTGTTATGGGTGCTGAAAAGTGCCATATGCCTTTGAGCTCTTTGCTCTCTTACTTTCAAGGCTCGCCGGGTTCTTCTGGGAGAGGGCGGAGGTCTGGAATGCTTTCTAGAGACACTGTGTCTGTCAGCTGTAGCCCTCTGTTGCTTCCTCTTCTTCCTCCTCCTCTCCCGTTATTTCCCAGCTTTTCTCCTCGTCTGCCTCTGAGCTGTGATCTCCCTCAAATCCCTGTTGTAATTCTAAACTGTCTTCTTCTCTGTAAGGGTCAGGCTGGGGAGGCAGCCTCCACCATTCCTCCTCTGCCCAGTCCCTGACAACAGGTTGCACGGAAGCACCTTTGTCCACAAAGCTCGGGTTTGGATGACGTCCATGTTGCTTCAGAGTACAGTGGTGCCTCGACTTACGAATTTAATCCATTCCGAAGGCACCTTCGTAGGTAAAAAAAATTGTAAGCCGGAAAGCGCCATTGGAAACGCGATTTCGCAAAGGAATGCATTGGAAACGGAAAAATTCGTAAGTCGAAGCAACCCCATCTAAAAATTCATAAGTAAAAAAAACCCTATCTAAAACAGCCGCGGTTTCCGTTCGGATGTCGATAAATTTGTAAGCGTGTGGCCATTTGCCCCACTCATAAGTCAAAAAATTCAGTTGTTGAGTCATTTGTAAGTCAAGGTACCACTGTATTCCAAAGCAGCACACTTCAAGTTTGGGATTCATCCAAACACTTTCCCCTCTCTCTGTGGATTTCATTGTCATTTACAGCTAACATCCTTGGACATTTGTACCCCACATGGGAAATACAGGTGTTCCTGACGAATCCTCTTATAGCAGGGGTCAGCAAACTTTTTCAGCAGGGGGCCGGGTCCACTGTCCCTCATACCTTGTGGGGGGCCGGACTATATTTTGAAAAATATATATGAATGAATTCCTATGCCCCACAAATAACCCATTTTAAATAAAAGGACACATTCTACTCATGTAAAAACATGCTGATTCCCGGACCGTCCACGGGCCGGATTTAGAAGGCAATTGGACCGCATCCGGCCCCCGGGCCTTAGTTTCGGAACCCCTGTCTTATAGGATCTAAAACACCCACCCTAAACAGCAGCTTCCTAAATGTCTTACTAGCCATTGTGCTTTAGCTTTTTTAAGTGGAGATGCCGGGCACAGACACCTGGGATCTTCTGCATGCAAGAAATGCTTCAAACACAACACAACATTAAACCATGGAACTCGCTCCCACAAGAAGCAGCGATGGCCACCAACTTGGGCAGTTTACAAAGAGGACAAATTCACGGAGGATATAAATGGATACTAACCGCGATGACCAAAGGCAGTACACTTACAAAGACCCCTTGCTATGGAATCACAAGTGGGGAGAGTGCTGGTGGTGCTCAGGACTTGGTTTGCGGGCTTCCCACACAGACAGCTACCGGAAGAACAGGATGCTGGACTTTGTGAGCCATTGGCCCAATTCAGGGAGGCTCCTCTGATGTTTTACGACACCGCAGTTGCCACAGCAGACCCCACAGCCAACCTTCTCCCTCCAGCAGCTGCAGCTTCCCCCTACCCAAAGTAATATCACGGCCTTCCATCCCGAGTGCCGTTTGTCAGCTCCAAACATGATTTCCATGGCAACCATGCAAATGTGGAAGCATTCCATAATCATTAGGGAGAGGGGCTGAGCAGTATAAACAGTGACTGCAGTAGATTACATGCCTATTATGAACAGTCGCGGCTCCTGAGCACTGGTAATTATACCTAATTGTGCATTTAATTGTGTAATTGAAAACTCACATATAGAAGAATCTAGGCTCCCTTCTCTTTCTCCCCCTCTGCCCCAATCCCTAATCTATGGAGAAAGGCAACTTGATCCAATCTCTTGGCCTACTGCCCTGCTGTCCTGCTGCGGCTGCCACAAATTGATACAGATATTGCAAGAGGTTGTCTTCTGCCTGCCTAGTTATTCAGCAATCACTATAAATAAGGATAGGGTTTTCCGGGTCAGGAGCACTGAGATCATCGAGGTCCTTGACCAGGTCATTGAGATCAATGGACAGACTCTATTCAGAGTATGACAATGTTTCCCGGAGGAAACTAGCCCCATGGCTGTGCTTTGCCTCCACAGCTGAATGCCAGTTGCTGGAAGCCACAGGGGGAAAGAGGGCTCTTGTGCTTGGTTCCCACAGGCATCTGGTTAGCCAATGTGAAAACAGGATGCCATTGGCCTGATCCAGCAGGCTCTTCTAAAGTTCTTAGAAAAAAAGCTATTGGAAAGAATAAACCATGTCAGAATGAAATTTTTCTTCTTGGATAGTACAAGCGACACATTTTGAAAAGGTCACCTCAGCTGCACCAAGTAACGAACTGCAACATTATTATTGCCATTGTCACTAATATTTCTGGGTACCACGTCTACCCAGACATCAGCACTGGGGAACCTCTGGTCTCCAGGCCTAAGCCTTTGAGGTCAAACCTTGCCTACCTGCCCTACACCTGGCTAGTAAAGGCATGGCTTCCCCTGCCAAAAATAGGATTTGCATCTTCTTTGCAAGTGCCACCATGATCATGGACATGTTGCAAGAGCTGGCAACCGGGTGACTGGCACTACTTGCAAAGGCCTATACCTACCTACACCTGCATGGTTTGAAATCAAATCCCGGGGCAAAGAAAAACAATGCTCCCCCCAAAATCATAGATGACTGACAGATGAATGGGTTCAGCTGATTGACAAAATGGGCTGCAGGGATTGGGCGACCGGAAACATCTAGACCATTGGCTAGAAATATAAAATGTGAATAATGTAAAGTGGGGTATTTGTTGTTGAATATTAAAAATATATACAAGTATTTTTAAAAAGCCATTTCCAAGCAGAGCAATGGTTTGGTATATAACTTAAACCATACTCAGTGGAATAGCATCAGAGAACAGGTCTATCATTTCTGGAAGATGGGGTGAGATGTAAGTAGACCGCACTTGTGTTCTAGGTTTCCCACTATCCATTCTTTCTCAGTGAATAGACCTGCTGTAAGTTTGGTGAGATGGTGCTTGGGGAATGTTTACAATTTTATTCAGATTTTGGCCACACTGCAAATGATTAACACACCAGATTTAGCATGCCTGATGAGCTGTGCACATAAAAACATTTGCTTCCCAGGGATAGCCAACTGAAGAAAGTTAATTACAACTTTGACTTTAGATTTGACTGGCGTTACATCCAATTTCAATTGCTCAATTTCATTTGTACAGCATCGATCCATTATGCTAGCAGTTTAATTTTATGAGACAATGCATTTCTAAAAATGGCAGATTTGGTGTGAAAAAAATATAGAGCGGGGTTTGTGTCTATGCCACATTATGGTTCAGAAGCATGCAAGATAGACTGTAATTGAAAGGCACAAATGACAACACATTTAAAAGGAACACAGAGTACTTAACACAGAAGCTGTAGTGAAAATTTATCCCACTTTTCCTCCAAGGAGTTGAGGGCACCATCAAGTGTGCATTGTTCCCCACCAACCACCATCATGCTCTCAATGCCACTGTGCATGGCTGAGATTCACGCAGAAAGCTTCATGGACAAATGGGAATTGAACCCATATCTCCCCAGTCCAACTTACTAACCATGACCATAGTGGCACTCCTTAAAGGCAGGATTTAACATGCTGCAACTCATCTGACACGTAGGAAGTTCAATCCTCTTTTGCACATTATTCTCCCCCCCCCCCGTGCTGGTGGGCCAACTTTGATGGGTGGGTGGAACCAACCACCTGCCAATCAGCTGGTGCCAATATGACATCAGATTGTGGAAAGGTGGGTGATCCCCAGAGCAAGAAGAACTTCCCATCAGTTGGCTGTTGACCACTTGCAACCAAGTGAAGATGCCTGGGCACCAGGGATGGTGCCTGACATCACCATCTTGGGATCATTGGGTCTTGACTGCTTTCACACACACTAATACAGTGGTACCTCAATTTAAGTACACAGTTGGTTCCGAAAGTCTGTACTTAACCTGAAGCGTACTTATCCTGAAGTGAACTTTCCCATTGAAAGTAATGGAAAGTGGATTAATCAGTTCCAGACGGGTCCGCAGAGTACTCAACCTGAAGTGTACTTAACCCAAGGTTTGACTGTAATTGGTTCCGGAAGTCCGTACTTAACCTGAAGCGTACTTAACCTGAAGCGAACTTTTCCACTGAAAGTAATGGAAAGTGGATTAATCCATTCCAGATGGGTCCGCAGAGTACTTAAACTGAAAGTACTCAAACCGAAGCGTACTTAAACCGAGGTATGACTGTACCACATCCTGTAGAACTCTATCAGTTATATTTTATCTGTGCAATTGGAATGAATTTCTGGAACCAAAATGCTTTTTTCTGTGCAGCCTGAGCAGGAGCAATCACCATTAAGGTAAACAGGTCGGAATATGCCAATATATACGTGGACTGCCCCTTGGTCAAATGGCTTTTCTTCTTTAAGTTCTCAAAGCTCAAGGTTGTCATCTATCCAGATGTTTAACTGAGAATCAATCACAGGCTGTTCATCATTTGAAAAACAAGACTTGCCCCAAAATGGCAACTAGACATTCCATTTTGTTGACTGCAACCTTGGTGCCTACCTTATAAATACGAGTTTCTAACACAACTTCCCATGCGACTAGGATAATATTCCATGGGTCCCAAAAATGGAGCGTTTATTCAGCAAAGAGCATCCAAATCATTCTGCACCACCTATTTGAGGTGCATTAATGTTTAAATCATGCAACCCACCCTCACCCCCTGAAAAAATAAAGAAAAAAACCACCAGGTCCCGAGAGGCGAAACACAGTGGTATCAAGTGGTGTGGAGTAGTATAAAAGAATAAGGACCGAGGATGGAGTGAGTCAGCTGATGAGTCACAGAGCACATTTAAGACACGACATAAGAGGCAGATCCAATTATCAAGCACAGCCAACATCAAGGCAAAGAGGCTGCTGAACTGACAACAGCCAGCCACAAAGGAAGCTTCTGAAAGATTGCAAGAGCCTGAATCACATGGTATTTGGGAGATAAGGGTCTTCGGCATACGAAGGGCAGATGTAAAAAATGATCACGCAGAGTGCATTTGCCACAGCAGTCCATCACTAGAGCACCTAGGCACAACCACTGTTTAAGTGTAACTCTGAATACCTGGAGCAGAGTAGGGGTTGGGTGGTGAGCAGCCTCCTTTATGCCCTGCTGGTGGGCTTTGCCAAAAAGCATCTGGTGGGCCACTGGGAGAAACAGAGAGCTAGACTAATGGGACCTTTGGTTGGATCCAGCAGAACTACTTTTACAGGACATGAAAGTCAAGGGGAAAGTTCCAGTACTGAGGAGGGTGCCAAGACTCTCTCCTGCTCTGGGATGCTTTTTAGAGTTAGATCTCTGTCAATTCACATGTGAACTGACTTCCTGAATGAAAATGAGGATCAGAATGTAATTTATTATCCTTCCGAATCTGACCATCTCCAATTTTTGCAATATGGACCACAGATTTTTTTTTAAAAAAACATACTAAATGTGTGGGGGAAATCTGCCCGAGTATTTTAGGACAAAATATGTTTAGAAATGCACCCACTGAGACAAAACAGCATGGTCTGAATACGTATTTTGTGATGCAATGCCGATTTAAATATGAACATTCAGTCAGCACCTGGGATAGTTCAGTTGGTAGAACATGAGACTCTTGAGCTCAGAGTCATGGGTTTGAGTCCCATATTGGGCAAAGGATTCCAGCACTGCAGGGGGTTGGACTAGATGACCCTTGGGTTCCTTCCAACTATGATTTGTTTAGCTTGGACAGAATGGGCACGTATAGGTAAATTGACTCAAACTGGAAATACCGTAGAAGGATCCCTTTACCCCCGCTCCAACCAAACCTTCCTTTCGCCAATGCTCCAAAGGTAACTTCAGGACCTGTGAAATGGTGACCTGTCTTCTGAGGCAAAGAAAACAACTTAAAAACAATAATTGAAACCTTCACTCAGTGCAGAAAAAGAGCAAGACCCCAAAATGTAAAAACAGGGCCAGGATACTGTGGTATCATGTATCTCGGGGACTGAGGTAGGCTTGACCAGAGGTAGAAAAGTTGGAGAAGGAAAAACAGCTTGCACCCGGTGCCTACTCCCCATAGCCCCTTGGGTGTTCATCTGTTGTCCCCAGTAGCATGGTGGTGCTTTGCTTTTGTTTTATTAAGTTTTTGAAAACAACAACAAACAACATCTGGAGGGTCGCAGTTTGGGGGTGCCTGCCAATGACCATGCTGGCTGGGGCTGATGGGAGTTGGAGTCCAGCAAGATCTGGACAGTCACAAATTCCCCACTCTACCGTGAAGCCACAACCCTTCTCCAGTTTTAGATAGGAAAAGCTACCCCCATTTTCTGTGCATTTGAATGCTCTCTGTATACATGAGCAGGGAAGGTAGAATCAGTGCAACAAGTGGGCAGGGCTCTGTGTGCTCACTCCCCCCTCCATGCATTTGGCTAGAATCAAGAGAGAGGTTTCATTTGATCAAGGCCAAGCAAGGGGAAAATCAATGATGTACCCAGCAGCAGTAATTTTCTCTGTACCCAGAGCAAGTTGTGCAACTCGACTCTGACCATATTTACTAATGCCCCAGCTTAAAGTGGAATTGCTTCCAAGCAAATTTACTTAGTGTTGCAGTTTTAATCTCCCTGAAAAGTGTTGAAACATACTCTACAAGCAAGTTTCAGCACAAAGAGCCATTCACATTTCTCTTTCATACTAATGATGGGGGAAGGTGCTGACAGAGTCTCCTCCTCCCTGCCCCAGTCCCCATACTGGGCTGCACCAGGTTAAAAGTGCCTCACAGTATCATAGAAATGTAAAGTTGGAAGGGACCATGAGGGTCATCTAGTCCAACCCCCTGCAATGCAGGAAACCTTTGCCCAATGTGGGGCTCGAACCCACAAACCCAAGATTAAGAGTCTCATGTTCCACCAACTGAGCTATCCACACTGTTCACTACTGCAGATTTCACTCTGTAATAAAGTTTCCCTGGGTGCATACATTGAAAGGCAGCAGATGCAAAGCATACTTGGACAGATCCACTCCAGCCCAAAACAGCTATAAAACCTTCTACTGTATTTCAGAAGCCAGGATAGTGCAATTGCTACAGAACTGCACTGCAACCAGGGAAAACTGGCTGTAAGACTCCACTCAGCCATGAAGAGCTGTAGGTAGCCTATCATTCAGATGTGAACACTATACCAGGGGTGGGAAGCTTCATGCCTGGGGGTCAAATGTGGCCTTCCAAGCCTCTTGGGACTCTGATAGGCCACACCCCATTCCACAGTACACACCCTTTAGTGCTTCTGGTCTAGCCAGAATGTGGCATTGAACTGTGATAATGCCTCTTGCCTGGAAGTAGGATGGGTTGGGGGGTGGGGTCCTGGGAATCTCTGACTTAGAAACAAAGAATTGTAGAGTTGGAAGGGACCCAACTTCTGCATGCTTGGAATGTCACCTGTTGTGCAAAGCTAAAACTTGCATCCATTGCCCTGTTTAAGTTTGCACCTGGCCCCATTGTGCAGCCCTCAGGAGGTTCCCCACAAGGGAATGTGGCCCTTGAAAAAGGTGTGATCATGACCTTAGCATGGGGAGGGGGAAAATCTATGGCTCAAGAACTGCATGCGTCTTGCAGCATATGTGGAGGGGGGGCAAAGGGAGAGAAAGGGGGCAGGTGTCGCAGGAGGAGGAAGCAGACAGAAAATCCAAAATGGGTGAAACAATGGAAGCAGGAGTGGAGAGCCCTCTGCAAGCCATTAGTTCAGATCTCAGGCAAGAGACATCTTTCCTTTCCCTGTAGTCAGCTGAGCAGCGAGGAAGATCAAGAGTAGCAGGAGAGAAAAGGTGGGAGAAGGAGAGAGAGAGAGAGAGAGATATGTATGTTGCTCCATCCACTTTGGGTTTTTGCCTCACCCATCACCCATAAAATAATAATAATAATAAAGGGTTCTACACCCCTGGATTAGCAACACGTGCAGACAAGCCTTGGACTCATCTGTTTCTCTCTCTTCTTTGGGCACAGCAACAAGGAGATCATTGGCTTTCACTTTTGTTTTCAGCTAACTGTGGCCTCAGTGCGCACTATGACCCAAGACAACTTCAAACCACAGTGAATGATTCCTGACACATTTCACTAAACCACAGTTAACACTAAGCACAGATCAGACATGAACAGTAACCACGGCTAGCTGGAAACAGGAGCAAATGCTTGCATTCTGTGTCTTGCGGCTGTGCTGGAAGAGAAGAGGGAGCACTCTCTCATGTCCGTCAACGCAGACTAAGCTGTAGCATTACGTACAAACCAGGTGACTCTCTCTCAGCCTAACCAATCTTGCAAGGCCATTATGAAGATAAAATCATAGAGGAGATAACATATATGCTGCCCTGAGCTGGAAAAGTAGGATAAATACAATTGGCAACTGGCAATACAGATATGTGCCAAGTGTTATGCACTCCCATACAATTTTTTGAAGCAAATTGTCTCATGTAAGCCTGAGCACTGATCAAGACAAGCCAGGAAGCTCTTGCATGAGAAAGAACTACAGAACTTTCATGCAAAACTGAACTACAAATAGCAATACACCTTTTGTTGGATCTCTTGTTGCTGTTCTGCTTTTTAAGTTTCCATCTGGCTTCCAGGCAATATGAATGTTACACAATATCGACATTACCCAAGTCTCATTGATATTCCCCATAATAGAAGCATGAAATCACAGCATTCCACTTTTGCAGAGGCATTAACCCCTGTAATTCTTGTATAAATAGGAAGATCAGCCTTTCTAGAGTGATAATCAACCCAAGCAGTCCTTTTGTTCATTTGCTTGTAGGCTGTGTGGCTGTTTTAACATTGCCCTGGGAATGTTTTTAATAAAATAAAATAATTTAAAGGCACTTGTATTTTAAAAGCCATCTATTTGCATTGCTTGGCAATTATTGTTGGGATATTTCCTGGTTTCTTGCACTAACCAAGACACTGTTAAGTCTGAATTTCATGGGGAACCTTTTCTCCCTCTGTTAACTTTATTATCCATTACTTAGATTGCACACCTATCTGCCTGTACTTTGTAAAATTCTGTGCTATCTAAAATTAAAACACAGGCAAGACAACAGGGGAAGGGGATGCAGGTGTGGGTAAATGGAGGAATACAAGTTTGTATCCATAACATAACACATAACCAACCTTATTTGTTTATTTTTCTTAGAAACCCATCTCCATTTCTGTTATGCATCCTGATTCAATTATTTCCAGTCCCACTTCTTTCCTCTGGTCCCAAGATCCAGGATGGATCTTTGGCCAACCACAAAATGAGGGGGGAGCAGGGCGGTCAGATGCAAAGGAGGACGGGGCTTAATAATTACAGTACAGAAAAGAGGGAATGGCAACAACTAAAGGTGCAGGAGTCCTGCCTGCATCTGGCTAGGGGCTTCACCAGCAATCCTAAAACACACTTAGTAGGGGAAAGGTCACAGCTTTCTGGTAGAGCATCTGCCTTGCATACAGAAGGTCCCAGGTTTGATCTCCAGGAAGGATTGGGAAATCTTGGAGCAGCCGCTGCTAATCAGGGCAGACAATACTGAGCTAGATGGACTAATGGTCTGCCTTAGTGCAAGACATCTTCCCCTGTAAGGAGCAAAGCTCCATGAAACACACCGGAATCGACTTCTTCTGTGTGCGATGCTTGCATTTCCTCATCCACTCCAAAGCTAGTTAAAGTTTGAGTTCTCTCTTTTGCCTTTCCCCTCCTGTGCCTTGACTTTTTCTTTTCTTCTTTTTTCGTTTGTAAACCCGATGGCAAAGCCTCCCTTCTTTTGGATTGACGCGAGCCGCTTTGGAAGACAAGAGTTGTCTGAGAAGGCGGACAAAATTGTAGGAAACCCACAAGTTCCCTGAAACAAGGAACCCCAACGCCCCACCCGCATCGCCATCCTTGGCAAGCAGACGACCCCTTCGCCCCACTCTTGAACCACCAGCAGCGCCCTCTCCAGCCCACACCTCTCCAAAACAGGGAATAGGGGGTGGGCTTTCCGCCCTGGCCAGCCCCCCGTAAACCTTCCAACCGCCGGCCCGGGGGGGGGGGCTTGGCAGCAAGGTCACCCACCCAAAGAGGAAGCAGCGATCACACACAAACACCGAGAAGATAGCACAATAGAGGAGCGAGAGTGGGGAGGGCGAAGGAGAAGGGGCCGCCCTCGCTCCGCCTTACCAGTTGCAGGCAGCAGAAGCCCACCAGCGTGCAGCGCCCGTTGCATTTGCCCATGGCCGCGCTGGCGCGGAAGCCGCCCTCCTCCGGTTGCAGCAGAAGCGGCGGCGGCACCAGCCCTCGGCCTCCCGTTGCCAGTGAC
Source organism: Zootoca vivipara (assembly GCF_963506605.1). Classification (NCBI taxonomy): domain Eukaryota; kingdom Metazoa; phylum Chordata; class Lepidosauria; order Squamata; family Lacertidae; genus Zootoca; species Zootoca vivipara. The sequence continues at coordinate 30,990,772 of NC_083281.1, read as the reverse complement.
AACCTCACTCAGAGGGCGCCCGAAAGCAGCAGCCGGCAGCCACCCTCGGCCATTGCGCTTCAAAACTAAAACAGCCGAGCCTTGTCCTTCCCTGCGCCTTGGCGAGCCTTCCCGACACCGACGCCTTTTGTCTGGGGCCAGCCTTCGAGTTTCCAAAACAGCAGCCCCCCCAAAAAGATAAGGCGATCCAAAGGGGCGTTTTATCTTCGCCCAGCGCAGCACTTCCGAGGCTGCTGGAAGCTGGAAGCCCCTCGCTCCATTGTAATGCGCGCGGCTAGAGCTCTTGGATCAGAGCTCGCCCTCCATCTCCGGAGAGGGGGTGGAGAGGATGGGGAGGCTCGGGATGAGCAACACGAGCCGTCCGGGATTTGCCCAATTTTGCATGGGGAGGGGGTAGGAGTGCAGAAGCGAGAAGATCCTCTCCCGGCGCGCTCTCAACGAGCCCTCCTCGCCATTGTTTGCCCTCCTCGCCTCAAGACACACCCACGATCCGCGCCCCCTTGCAAAACAGTAACACTGAAAAGCGGCGTTTGTTTTTTTTTAAAAAAGAGGAAACAGGAAAAAGAAGGGAGAATCCGCGCCGTCGGGAAAAGACAATCGAAATCGGCAGGAATAATACAAGCTACCACCACCACCCCGCACCCCCACAACCACGTGGCTCTCTGGCTGAGCTCTGGGCGTGGAGAGCCGAGAGATTCTAGCCCCACCACCTGAAGGGCCGCCCCACCTCCTCCCTCCCGCCGTCCAATAAAGAATAGGGATGTCCTTTATTACCCAACCAAGCCCCCGCCCCCTCCTACAAGCTTTGTAGCTGCGGCTCAAAGAGGAAACACTGGGTGATGGGAAGCGTGTGCGTAAAGTTGCAGTGGTGTTTATTTATGTGTGATCCATCTCCCCATTTCTCTTTCCAAGGAATAGCCCTCAAGTAGTAACTAACTAGGGTCTAACTTATACGTTTATTTTTCGGTCTGCCCATGTACAGTAACTAGCAAGTACAGAGTTAATATTGTCTGTTGTTATTTATTTATTTATTTAATTATTTATTCATATATTTTTAAAATATACAGTGCTATTTTTCTAGAAAAAGAGATGTCAGAACTCACCATGATCACCTCCCTCATTCACTTAGAATGGCAATGGCGCCCACCTGAGAGGTGCTGGAACTGAGTTCTGACTGAAAAAAGCCCTGATTATATACCTAAAAAGTCAGAGCACTTTACATCCATCATACATGACCTGAGTTGGAACAAAGACTCCACCCATTAGCTAGTTCCTGTGGTTACTGTACTTTCATTTTCCTGCATTGGCCATTGGCTCAGTAAGCTCTTGGGGGTCTGGACCTGGAAAGCAAGAGTAAACTTGCTTGATTGTAAATAAGAATGGAGAGTCTTAGGAAATGGGCGGATATAAGTGTAACCAATGAATGCAATTCAAAAAGTCACCTTTGGACAATACAATGTGGTTGACCAACCAAACTGTCAGAACACCAGGTGCAACATTTTGAGTTTTCCAGAACACGCCAAAATAAGTAGGGAGGGAAAGCAATGTGAGGGAGCAAAGTCATGGTGATAGAAGTTGTTTAGCATTTTCTAACAGGCGCCCTGTGAGATAAACTGAAATGAATAGATAAACAGTTTCTGATGACATGGGCTCTATTCAACAACTGTTCATGTCATAGATGTGTTGGCTTTTAAAGTATCGCAAGCCTCTGCTTGCAGGCTTCCCATGGACCACTGTGGGAAATAGCATTCTGGATTAGATAGAGACCTTTGGCATGATAACACTCTTGTGCTCTTGCTTTCGCTGCTACAGACCAGCACAACTACCCCTTCCAAAACTATCTTCAGGAATGAAGAACAAGCGGCCCATCAGATGTTGTCCTACAACTCCCATCACTGCTGAGCACCGGCCATGCTGGTCCAACAGAAGCCATCAAGGCTAGAACTAGGGAAATCGATCTCTGGGCAGAGCTGTCCCATGTTGTGAGTCACACCACTGTCCCATCTAGCGTTGGATGGTATGGTGCAGATGTTGACAGGACTGGAGAATTTTTTTTCCTTATAGCTGTTACAGCCATAACAAGAGGCATTTGGACATGCTGTTCACCTGGGTCTGGATTGGCTGGAGTCTTCTGCCTCTTCCATCCTTATGGTCTTCAACACAAAACACAGGAAGGGCTGCAAGGTCATCAAGAGAATTCTGGAAACTAAGAGCACCCATGAGTCTCTGAGGAGGAATCATTCTGACATCTTTGCCATGCCCTACATAGGTCATGCGAGGCCAGTCATTCTCCTGCCTGACAGCATGATGGGAAGAGCATGGAAAGAAACCCTGGAATTGATCCATTGGCCCTGCCACAGTTGTGGGGACGATGATTTACGTGAGAGATCCCACAACTGATAAAGAGGAATTAAAACTTGAACAGCATTAAGGAAAGAAGTGGTCGAAGCATGACTCTAGGCATCTTTTAGTTAAAAAGGTATACCCCATTTCTCTGTCCCACAAACAGGAGCAAATGTGAGATGTTCAGAACATTGTATTTCTTTAAAAGTGGAACAGCAGAGCTCCCCATCACCATCGCAATATAGCCAAAGAATAGGAATTCAGCCATCAGACGTGCTAAAACGAGATGGCTTTTTACCTGGCCTCTGAAGGAGAGGGGCCAACTAAGGCTGCCATAAGAAAGCAAGAAGAGCCTGCTGATCTATCTAGTCCGGCAGCCTGTTCTCACAGTGCTCAGTCAGAGAACTGTGGGAAACCCACAGGCAGGACCTGAGCGCAACAACACTTGCCTCTCCTGAAGTTTTCAGCAACTGGTATTCAGAAGCATACTGCCTTCTGCTATGAAGGTTAGAACACAGCCATTGAGGTTAGTAGCCAGAGAGTCCTGAGGCATATGGTTCCGTAGTCCAGTGATCCAAAAGGGACTATTTAATCTCACTGTCACAAGGCCACCTACCACATCTCTGCCAGAGGTGGAAGGAAGTATGATCTCTATCAAAGGTCTGAATAGCAACCTCCCCCTGCTCCCAGGTTGGTGTATTGTTGCTGTTGGGGTTTTAAAATATGCATTCTTTGTCGATATTTCAGGAAGGAGTTTTTTCTGATTGTTTTATCAGTGCCTGTATTTCTGCCTTCCAGGTGGAATGCTCCCTCCTGTGTGCTGTTATGGGGTTCTCCTGTTCCTCCAGAGTGGATTTGAGGGAGGCACTGAGAGTGGGTAGGGAAGGAGGAAAGCCCTATAGCGGGAGCCCTTGTGATGGGTTCTGCTAGCACGCCAAGTTATTTCAATTTGAGCCACTTCTATTGTTTTATTTATTAATTTGCATTCATTATTGCTTTTAGCTACTGCGGGCATGATTCATGGGGAGATGGGGTATAAATCTTCCTGCTACATAAAGTATTTGCACTTTGACTCAAGTCTAGCAAACCAGTCGGGACTTGGGAGAGAATAAGGCAATATGTTTATGGCCAATGTGTGGAAACTGATCTACCGTGCGGCTGGAGGAAAGAGAAGAGAAGGAATTTTATTATCTTCCAATGCATGAAAAAACAATTATGCCGCTTAGCGGTAATGATGGCCGTGGAAGTGAATAATGACAGGCTGAAATGAAAGGAAGTGTGTGAGAGACACAGAACACAAATGTGCCCGCAGCCGCATTTTCAGTGCCATCGCCATCTCATCAGCACAGGCAATGGTGTGTGTGTGTGCGTGCGTGGGTGTGTTTGTGTGCGCGCGTGCATGCATGCATGCATGGTGTTGATGCTGCCTCTCCCAGCCTGCTTCAGATTTCCCACATGCAAAGTCAGTTCTGGCACTGACAGTCATTTGGTGGGGAAGGGAGGGTCAGATCTTGGCTCCCTTTCTAGGCACTGATCCTGTATCCAGTAAGGATTGGAATCTAGTTGCAGTGGAACCTGCCAGATGGATGCCTTTGTTCAGACAGTAGCTTCCACTGGGCAATTAAGTGCTCCCATTAGCACCTCAGAGAGGTATAGCAATTGCTACAACTACTGTATCTGACATTGTTCCCCCCCACCCCACTTCTTGTTTAGCTGGTTGCAGGAAAAAAAACAATATGGAGATGGATCCAAGCTCTGTGCTGGACCCAAATCCACGACTAATGCAGAAGCACGATCTTTTGGGATGTAAATTGTCCTGAGCCCCTGGCCTACCTGGTGGCAAGTCAGTACCTTATGTCAAGTTCAAAGTCTGGGGGTTAATCCACACAAGCAAAGTCCAAAGGTCAGGAAACACAGTCCAGGGTCAGTCCAAGTAAGCCAAGTCTGAAGCCCAAGCAGTCAGGACACAGTCCAGAGTCAAACCCATAGAGGTCCAGCAGCAGCCAAGCCAAGGTCCATCAACATGGGCAGTTGAAGAGACACAGCATCTCAGCTCTGCTTCCCTTCTAAACTTTGCATGCTGCTTGCAGCATCTGGGCTTGACAAGGCTGGTGACCCTCACCTGTTCTGAGCCAGCTCCATCTGAGGAATCACACCCCTCCTCCCAGAGCTAGCAAGCCCCACTTGGCCAGCTAGGGAGCTGGGTTGTGGGCCCTTGCCTGGTTCAGCCCCTCTGTTTCTGGTGATGGGTCCTAGTTCTCTGGTTCCTGTGCACTGACTTCCAAACCCCCTCCCCCAATCTTCTGCCACCCTGTGAGTACTTCCTTCCAAATCCCTTGCTTGCCCTGGTATGTCTCAGTCCTGGCTACACCCCTCGCTGGGATCCTCTTCCTCCTCCCCATCATCCTGCTAGTTCATGACATTAATGCTGTGCGCCTGTCCATCATATGCTTCGGTTGTATATGTGGGTAAATAAAACCATATATCCTGATAACACCACAGTCTCTGGTGACATTGTTTCCCAGAAAACCAAGCCCTGGGTAAGTGCTTAGTCTCTCGCCACTTGGAGACTGAGGTAGCACATAAGAATAAAAATAAAATGCTACTTACAGAGCTTGCTTATCCTGTATAAGAAGACTTAGACCCATCAAACCTGACATACTGCATAATTGAAAACTGACCCCCCAGTCAGCTGCCATTTTGAACCTTAGACTATCAGCAATGCCTCCCTACTTTAATTCAGCTGAGGGACCCTTTGTTTATTGTAAGTTTTGTGTTTGTGTCGTAAAGTAGTGTAGGGAACTGCCTTCAAATATCCAAAGAGCTGTCATGCAGAAGATGGAGGAGACTTGTTGCTACAGAGAGCAGGATTAGACCCAGTGGGGTGAAAATGGCAAAAGAGCAGAAACTTCCTAATGGCAAGATCAGTTTTGCAGTGGAGGAAAAAGCCTCAGGAGCATAACATTGCAATGCAACATGGCAAGTTGCCTTAGATTGAGCCAGATCATTTGCCCATCTAGCTCAGTCTCATCTGCACTCACTGGCAGGGGGCATTCTCAGCCCCACTTGGAGATGTTAGGGATTTAACCCTTCCTGTACAAAGCTGATGCTTAACCACTGAGATATATGGCCTTTCCTTGGAGGTTATGGGCAATCTTTGACTGGAGGCTAGAGATGCTGTAGCTGCATCCTACAATGTATCCTTTGCCATTGAGCAAGGACTTGGGAGATATTCCTTCCACAATCCCTTTCTAAAAAATTCTATGCAGAAATCAGCCTTTAGTGTAACTTGGCAATTGCTCTGTAATGGCAACCCTAGTCTTCAGTCATTCATTTCTGTTCCATTCTTATTGTTTATTCTTTACAGTACTTCCTTATGGTTTTTGGATTGCCCCATTAGTTTTGCTCTCCCAGGTTACAAAGTAGAAAGACCTCACCCCGATTGCTTTCTTCCCAAGGCTGTTCTCCACAAAACCTGTCAATCACTGCCCTAGTTTCCATCTTGAAAGCAAAGGCATCTCCTGGGGACGGCTTCTGCTGGATAAACCACAGGTGGAACCTGAACCCCCATAGCAGACCAAGAGAAATGAATGAACCTGTTGGTGGAGGCAAGGAGGAGGTGAATCTGAAGAACAGCATCTGCATATCACATCTTCTAATAAAACAGCTAACCTTTTCTTCTTCAGGCTGAGGGTTACATTGTCCCATGGGCGAATCTACAGGAGCTGCATGTCAAAGTGTTTGTGTGTCTGATGTTTCAAAGTGTGTGTAGTTGATGTCTAGAATCTAGATCTTGCCTTGTTCTGATTATCGTGCACTCAGCTGCCAGCTGGCTACTTATTTTAGACCATCAGTAATGGAGGTCAAGTAAAAGCTATATTATCCTGAATGCAGCTGCATCATTATACAATGTAGAAAAGTTTTAATGGCCGGGTCATTGATGGATATAATGGGTGCAATAATGGAGATAATGGGCAGGTCAGTGGAATGCCAGTCACACCCACCTGCCTAAAACCAAAACTGATTTGTTCATCCTGAGCCTGACATTTGTTTTGTTTTATTGATTTATAAGGAGATATACCTAACAGCATATACATGATAGACTACCATCACGTTGCAGATACAGTGACCATCTAAGTACACAAATCATAAAAGATAAGGTAATACAAGGCTTCCAGATGCCCCAGCAGCAGCATAGCTAGCCACTCGTGTGCCTAGTATGGGGGCGTGTCCTGCAGCCAGGGGTGGGGCGATCCACCCATGGGGGCGGGGTGAGCCTCTCTGACACTTGGAGCCTCTCCGCCACCTCCCCCTCAGCTGTAGGGCGGATGAGGGAGAGGCAGTAGGCCGTTTCAGGCAGTGCAGAACTTGCAGGCACCTAAGCTCCCACATCACTCCTAAAAAGTTTTGTGGGCTCAATTTTTTATTTTTAAACTCATTTTGTCACCCCCCTCAGTGATGACCCGCGGGGCGGCCCACAGCCCTGCACCCCTTCCTCTGCCACTGTACCCCAGTACCTATCCACACAAAATGATGCCTCTCTGAAACTTATTTGAATGTAATAAATTTCTCCAGACACTGTTTAATACCTTTTTTAAAAAAGCACATGGTGTACAATAAAACCCTTGGATCACACAATTATAAAATCATAAAATGCAGAATTCATTACCAACAAATCAATTCTCTAAAAAATGATGGGCAAAGAAAAACATTTTCAATAAGAGATCAGAATTGTAGGTGTTGATTTGAGTTCAGTAGGAATAGTGTTCCAAATGGCAGCTGCGGCTGCACTAAAAGCCTTAGCTCATGTACAAACTAAAGAAATATAATCTAAACTAGCTGGCCCGGCCATGCATTGCTGTGGCTCATCCCTATGATTCCCCCCACTCTGTCCCGATCCATGACTTATCCCGTCCCCTCCTCTCCCCACCCTCCGGGTCATACCTGTGAGTGGCCCCACCGTGTCCCGACCCATGACGTATCCTGCCCCCTCCTCCCCCCAACCCCCACCCAGGCGAGTCCCCACTTCCATTCGGCCTAGTCTGTAAAGGCAAGCCGAGGTGCTGTGGAGAGGGAAGGTTTTCTAGCTGCAGTACCAGTGTAGCCGCTGATAGAGGGCGAAGGTTTTGTAACCTGGTTCTTTTCCCAGCATGCTCGTCAGGGTCTCCTGGCTGACTTTTTAGGTCCTAAAAGTGGGGTTTTAGCTTGTGAAGGTGTGACATTTAGCTTGTGAAGGTGTGGGATGGTCAAGAGGGCTTCTTCCAATGACCACAGTTATCTGGTTGGCATACAAAGGACAAGACATTCAGGTTACCTGGTCCTAGGCCAAGGGTGAGGTGCTTTTCTTTCTTCTTCTTTTTGGCTCCATGGACCAGATCCTTGTCAGGATCAGGCTTGTTAACATGTGGGCAGGATCTCTTTGGCACACCTGGATCAAGCAGGATCACTTTCCCTTTGCATCAGCTATTGGGGGAGAGGAATTCCTGCACAGCGTTGAGCTCGGGTGTGTGAAAGAGTTCTCTGCGGGGAGCTCTCTGGCATGCCTAGATCAAGGAGGATCAGCATTGGCTAACGTGAAGGAGGAGCAATCCTGCTTAGCACTGGGTCCCTGCTTTGTGCAGTGCCCCAAAGGTTCCCAACAACCAGCTGGTTGTCAGGCTTTTGGCAAGCCCTGCCCTTATCTGTATGATGTCGGTTGTGGTGCGGGTGGACGTGAATTGCCCAATATGGTCTCATGGGCCTGGAGGGCCAAGCTGGGCATGTGGGCTAGAGGTTTCCTACCCCTGTTCTGAGCCATCTATGGCTTTACACACTAGCAGTTCAAGGCACAGTAGAGGGTCAGAAAGTTGTATTTGGTCTAGTTTGCATTATGTGCATTCGATGCAAGTGTAGTGTTTCTGTGTGTTGGCTTCTACAGTCCCGTGAGACTTGCTCAGCCTGAGATTCTCCTAAAGACACCATAAATCTCTAGCATTCTCTTAGTGTGTTTTCTTAAGTGCCTCCAGGAAAGCTCCTTATTGCTCAGTTCAAAACAGTGGGTGGAATTCAGTGTAGTGCTAAGGAGATCATTCGGTTAGCGCATGCATTTATGCTTACCCGATGGAACCACCTCCCCTCTTCTCCCGCATCATGCTGTTCTAGGAGATCTCCCAACCCTTCAGAGTGGATTTAGGGGATACATGCGGGGGGGGAGGGGACAACCCCATTGTACTAGTGAGAGCCCTTCCTCTGCCTTCTGCTAGTGGAACAAGGTAAGTTAACCTGGCTCCATATGTTATCACCAAGGGGGGGGGGGAGAGCAATAGAGTTTTCAGGGAAACAAGACCAATGTAAAGTCTTCCTGCATTCATGCTTCATTCTCCTCTGCTAATTGTTCAGCCTACTTAGACCCTGTGTACTCTGCATCTAGCATTACTGACCTCCGATGATTGAAGAGAACACATGTACCCACTGGCTGAGGCTCCGTTTTGCTTAATCAGCATATTCCTTCCTTCAAATGTCCTAAAATGCCTCAAGACAAAGAGACAACAGAGTCTTGTGGCAAAACTCCAAAGCAGTTGACGTGGAAATGGTAAAACGATAAGCTAGGACAAAAGGGAGTAGAATATTTTCTAAAACTACATATAGCTTGCCCAGTTCTGTGGGAGATTGAGGCAGCAGGCAGTGAACAGGCAGCGTCTGCTGCTGGTCAAGAGGAGAGCGTTCAGGACCTTGGACAGTTCCAAGGAGCCCTACTGAGGCAAAATAAGTTGTCTCTGCAAAGAGCTACAACCAACTTATATAGGCTGACCAGACCTAGTGTGTGGGAGACTCCAACCCTCTGGAGGAGCTGGCTGACTGGTTAAAAGGACTTCATCTTATGCCGCTGCTGCTGCTGCTGTTGATTAAATTTGTATGTCACCCTTCATTTGTAGATTTCAGGGCAGTTCACAACATAAAAATACAAGATTAAAAACCGAAAATACATAATAAAAACAAAAAATAAACCAATGATGTCCCCACCTCAGGTTGAATCTTACTTATGAGACAGCATCTGAGAGTAACCAGCTTCCTTAGGGGAAAGCCATAACCCTGTGCATCTCAGGGAAATGGAGTTTCAGAGGCACAGTACATTTGAAAATGTTCAATAATTAAGGTGCAGCTTCCAACTGGCTACAAGAGCTTCCTGCAGTCAGTCAGAAAGTGTGGAAACTGCACCAGACATTTGGCTTCCAAAGAATGTTTGCAAACCGGAACACTTACTTTCAGGTTTGTGGCGTTCGGGAGCCAAAACGTCCAAGTTCCAGGGCGTTTGAAAACCAAGGTACGACTGTATATAAAATTTCCTTGAGGAATCAAGAATCCCTCCCCTAGGCAGATGTGTGGTGATTTTGTTTACTCCCCCTTCCCACCTCTTCCAACCCAGATACTTTTTATAGATCAACTTGCTTTGAACATCTGGCATTTATTGACAATTTTAATGTATATTTTATATAAATTGCATATAGGCTTTTTACCAATAAGCAGGGCACACATTTAGTCACATATATCAAAATGAAATAAACAGTGATGGCAGTAAGGCTAAACCAAACCTTGTTCTCAGCGGTACTGTACACACTTAACCACATGCCAGAGTCAGAGAACATTCCAGACTCATGTCAGAAGGTTGTGGGTCAGAAGGATGGTCAGGATCATGACTCAGCTAGTGTTCCATGTATTAGTCTAGTGTGACCTTCTCCAAGCAGGTGTCTTCCAGATGTTTTGATCTACAACTCCCATCATTCCCGACCACAGCCCATGCTGTCTGGAACTGTTGAAAGATGTATCCAGAACATCCAGAGGACATCAGGTTGGGGAAATCCACACTCCTGGATACAACTGGGAAACACTGGCCTGCGAGCACTCCAATTGGAGAACAGCCTTTACCAAAGGTGTCATGGGCTTTGAAGACGCTCGAACTCAGGAAGAAAGTGAGAAACATGGTAGGAGGAAGGCACGCTTGGCAAACCCTCACCATGCTCAACTCCCGCCCGGAAACCTATGTCCCCACTGTGGAAGGATGTGTAGATCCAGAATTGGCCTCTACAGTTACTTATGAACTCATTTGTTAAAACCGTGTTTATGGAAGACAATCTTACTCGGCTACTCTTGGATCTGCCAGGCTGTGTATGTCATCCCTCAGTTGCTGCCTGGAAGTTCATGGTGGAACAACTTCCACAGACACAGTCTCAGGCTTAAAATCTTCTGGACAGCTACTCTCCTGCTCAGTCTTAGGCCTTCTGACTGTTAATACAGCTGGACAGCTCCCCTGCTTGGTTGAGAAGGCAACATGGGACAACTGGAAAGGTTTATCATTTATTGATCTGAGGACTCAATAAAAAAAAAAACTTTTAGCCTGCTAAGAAACAAATGATTACATGTATTTTAAACTTGGGAGAGGCACTGCTTTGAGAGCTTACTCTGAGAAAGTCAGAGTTAAATGATCTGCGTGAGAAGAGAGTGATTCTTCAGAGGATTTAATCAACTGGGATATCCCAACGACTAATCCATCGACTCAAGTGTCAATTGTGTGTTCTATTTCAGGGTGTACTAAGGCCACAATGCATTTGGCTCCGCTAATTGATTATCCTATGCAGCCTTGGGAGGAAAAGCCCTGGATTTTGTAGGCAGCAAAATGGATGGATTACACTACGCTTTCCAATGAGCTCTGCAAAGAAGCAAGCAGCCTATAGGTGTTGGGTATGTACTTATTAATTATGGTGGTGGAGGAGACTCAAGAGTCCCATGGACTGCAAGAAGTCCCATGGACTGCAAGAAGATCAAAACTATCCATTCTGAAGGAAATCAGCCCTGAGTGCTCACTGGGAGGACAGATCCTGAATCTGAGGCTCCAATACTTTGGCCACCTCATGAGAAGAGAAGACTCCCTGGAAAAGACCCTGATGTTGGGAAAGATTGAGGGTGCAAGGAGAAGGGGACGACAGAGGACGAGATGGTTGGACAGTGTTCTCGAAGCCATCAACATGAGCTTGACCAAACTGCAGGAGGCAGTGCAAGACAGGAGTGCCTGTCGTGCTCTGGTCCATGGGGTCACGAAGAGTCGGACACAACTAAATGACTAAACAACAACAAATGTACTTAGAGCGGGCTTTTCCTTTACCCACCCTTCCTTACCAATCCATCTGAGGGCAGGGCATAATAAGAACCAAGCTAAAAGCATGAGTAGAGTTCCATCAAAATAAAATAGCAGGGCTGGTTGTCATGAACCCCGGGGAGCTGTCACAGTCGGGCTTGGGTTGGCCTGCTCTGACAGAGGAAGAAACAGAAGGCGGAGGAATAGCAAGCTCCCAGCTGTGAAGGTGGCACCTGGTTCTAGGCAACAAGGCTGCATCCTCCTGCCTGGGCTCCTATTCAGCCTCTGCTGCCTTTTGTTCAGCCTCTCCCCTTAGCTGATCAAAGTCTTCCCTGGCCTCCACTGAGCTTCCTACTGCAGGAAGTTCACGGTTGGGAAGCCGGCATCTCTACTCCCCCTTCCCACCTCCTCCAACCCAGATACTGCATTTCTATTCCACCTTTCCTCCAAGGAACTCAGGCTGGTGTACATGGTTCTCTTCCTCCTCATTTTCACCCTTTGACAATGCTACAAGGTAGGTTAAGCTGGCCCAAGGTCACCCAGTGAGCTTCATTCATGGCTGAGTGGGGATTTGAACCCTGGTCTCCCAGGTCCTGGTCCAACACTCTAACCACTATGCCACACTGACTCTCAAGCCCTCCCTGTTTCTTCCTTCTGTGTTAGAGCTGGTCAACCCAGTCCCAATCCCGGGAGAACTTCAGGGCACATTTCAGCCTTATAAGCCATCACAAATACATTGAATTGGTCAATACTGGCTGCCAATGAAACTCCTTCAGAGCTGGCATTGTATGGTACTGATAAGCTGGTCCACTCAAGAAGAGCAGCTGCATTTTGCACAAGCTGCAGCTCCAAGATGTTTTAATGTATGGTTTTCTGTTCTGCTGTTGTTGCTGTTGTGTTTTTGTATATTATGTTGAAAGCCACCCGGAGTGGCTGGGGCAACCCAGTCAGATGTGCAGGATAATATTATTAATATTTAGTAATGGGGTTAGGGGGAGCCACAGGGGATAGGGAAGAGGAGCTTCTGCCTTCAAATAATATTATTAATAATTAGATGATCTTCAAGGGCAGTCCTATATAAAGTGCATTACAGTAGTCTATCTGGCAGGTTACCAGTATATGGACCACTATGGCAAGGCTATCCATGTCCAGCAGCATCTGCTTAAAAGCACTCCTTTTCATTCAGAATATTTGCTCCTCCAGAGACAATGAGGGACCTAGGACCAGTCCCTGCCCCGACTATCTACATCTTGTTTCAAGAGGATTGCAGCCTCATCTATAACAGGACTTCTGCCTATTTCCTGAACACACTCAGGATTTAGTCTCAACTTATTGGTCTGTATCCCGCTAACAAAGCACTGGTCCATCAGTAGTCAGGAACTGCTAGCTTCACTAACTCAGGCACTCAGTTCAGGCATTATTACACGGTCTTTCTGAAGATGAAATGATCATCTTGGTTTATTGGGTTGAGGAACGGAGACCTGAGATGGGGAGCCAGCCATTTGGGTTACCATGGCTGCAGAGAGATATTTATTTTGGTCTGTGTCACAAGCCGGCATGGAGTAAACATATGCAAATGAGCCTGCCACTTGAATGTGAGCTGGAGATGAAAGCAATTAAAAGGAACTGGGAAATTCCATAATCCCTTTGATACCTGACAAATCTTAGGGGGGCATGAAAGGCCCCTATCCATTATCTCAGCGACACTGCCACAGCTGTTGAGAATAATGTGCAGCCATGCTCTATCAAGCTGGGTATGCAATGAATGGGGTTGGGGGAGCCACAGGGGATAGGGAAGAGGAGCTTCTGCCTTCAAAGCAACGCCCATTTGCCTCCAGTAAAAGCAGCTAGGAGACGAGGCACTTGGCAATATTGACACAAGGAAAGGGGCGGAGATCATGATCACAAACACAGCGTCTTGAGTACTTTTAGTGAGTCCCATAATTTTCAATGGGTCATAAGTGCAACTAACACCACCTGGATCCAACCCAGTGAGCAATATCCATTGTTAGTCATGACTCAGAGTAAACCCATTGAAGTCAATGGACATTCTGAGTATCATGTAGTTTCCTGGAAGAGAGGGCTATCAATAGCTATTAGCCACGATGGCCGTGCTCTGCTTCCACAACCGGAGGCAGGGATGTTTCTGAATACCAGTTGCTGGAAGCCACAGGATCATACAATCATAGAATTGTAGAGCTGGAAGTAACCCTAGGGGTCATCTAGTCCAACCCCCTGCAATGCAGGAATCTCAGCTAAAGCACCCATGACAGATGACGAGGGCCGGCCCTAAGGCAAGGCTGGGTGGCGCAATGCGCCAGGGCTGTGCCCGCCAGACAGCCGCACTGGGAAACAGGGGGGGGGTGCCGGAGGGATCTTTGCACCACGGCTCCAGGGTGCCAGATATGCTTAAGACGGCCCTGCTGATGACCATCCAGCCTCTGCTTTAAAACCTCCAAGGAAGGAGAGTCCACAACCTACTGAGGGAGGCTGTTGCATGGTCAAACAGCTCTTACTGTCAGAAAGCTTTCCCTGATATTTAGTCAGAATCTTCTTTCTTGTAACTTGAAGCCATTGGTTCGATTCCTACCCTCCAGAGCAGGAGAAAACAAGCTTGTTCCCTTGTCCATGTGGCAGCCCTAAGGATATCTGAAGATGGCTGTCATATCTGCTGTCAGTCTCCCCTTTTCCAGGCTAAACATACCCAGCTCCTTCAACCATTCCTCATAAGGCTTGGTTTCCATGCTCTTGATTATCTTGGTTGTCCTTCTCTGCACACGTTCCAGCTTGTCAGCATCCTTCTTAAACTGTGGTGCCCAGAATTAGACACAGTATTCCGGGAGGAGAGCGTGCTCTCGCACTCAAATCCTGCATAGGGGTTTCCCACTGGCACCGGGTTGGCCACTGTGAGAACAGGATGCTGGACTAGATGGGCCACTGGCCTGATGCATCAGGATCTTCATATGTTCAGTTCACAATCACCCATTGTGCCTTTGGGACCAAACCCTTCTTTACATTGTTGTTAAGCTGCCTCGTGAATCTAGAATCTAGATGGACAGGCAGGCGGGGGATTAAATACTGTAAAGAGACAAACAAACACATACTGACCACCCATTGCTAATTTCTAAACTAGCTGCAGACTAGGGCCGGGATTTGATTTCCTATGCTTTGGTTATTGTTTTGGAGTGGGAGGGTGTTAGCGTGAGGCTTGCATGCAAGTAGTCTTGCATCTTTCATAAGCTGCCAACCTGATTTCACGGGGACTTAGAGGCATGCTCTCCCAGGAGTTGTCCCCAGAACATCTTGATGCTTGGGATGTGCTAATGTTTGCTTTGTATTTATCCATTATCAGATCTCTGGGCAATGACATCTGCACAGCCTTCCATCTGTCAAATATCTTCACCATGGAGGTGCTCTTTCCCTTAGCACTGGGATGGAATATCTTTCCCATTTGACAGGTGTTTAATTTCAAGGAACTGCCAGACAAAAAACAAAAACCCAGCTTGTCTAGTACCCACAACCTGGGGTAGATCTTCTGGGACTAACGTTGATGGGCTGTCTACTCTCCCCCCACCCCCCAACCCAGCTCCTTGGAGCATTCAGTGTGGATTTGAAGACTCGGTTGCTGTTTTACAACAACAGCTTAAATAAGCCACTCTTGTTTGGGTCGCAGATTCATTTCTGTGTTGCTCAAGACTAGGGTTGTCATCACTTGTTTGAAATGAGCCAGATTTTGATGGGGTGATTTCAAGGGGGTAGTCGAAAGGGGGACATGGCCATCTGTCATCCCCCACCCACCCTCTTTAGCTCAGCTTCCACTAGACAACCGGCATTTATTTGTTTTTTTTAATGTGAATTTGTATTCCTTGTGGGCCGCTGAGATGCTGCAAACCACTCATTGAGCCAAACTAGGGATGGGGGAAGAATTTGACTCAGTTCACAATGAAAGGCGAATCCGTCTCATTTGCGTTTTAAGGCAATGATGAGTGAATCAAAAGGCAGCCACCCCAAGAAAGTCGCATGTCTCCAAATTTTGCAATGCTGTTCTCCAGCCAAGGAAACCAAGCAATGTGTATGCTAGCGGAAATGCATGTATTGGTGAAAATACCGTACAAAAATGATTATTTTGCGTAAGATTGCACACACCTAAATGTGTGCATTAAGAGGAATTCACACTAAAATGCTGGTGAATTTTCATCAAAAGCCTGGGGAAATGTCTGCAAACGGCATCCTGAAGCCACAGCAGCCAACCAGTTGTGGATGGGAAGCCGGAAAGCTGGACATGAGCCCAACAGCACTCAATGAATCAATGCTCTGAGTTTCTATAATACAGCTTCCAATGTTCCTTTGCACATGAGCTACCTAAATTTTCACCACACTCTGTTAGCTCAGCATAACTTGGCATGGTGTGTCATTGCAGTTCCTGTGGCTTTTTAGGAGAATTGAGGAATGGCGCTGTAACAGTATAGGACAGGGGTGGCCAATGAGGTTCCCTCCAGATCTTGTTGGGCTCTCAGTTCTCATCATTCTGGACCATTGTCCGCTCAGGCTGAGGCTGATGGAAATTGTAGCTACCCCAGCCACATTGGGAGGGCATTGTGCCAAGACTCCCAGGAATAGGAGGATCTGCCATCATCACTGTGGAGCTCGGAGGATATGGACTTCACCATACAGTGACCCTGCAATTTGCACAGCCACTCTGCATGCTCTTGAGTTAAGAGCAGCCCACTTACAGGCCAGTGGCACCAAGTCTTCAGAGCTAACCAGAGCAACGTACTTCAGATGATTCAAAACGGGCGCAGAGTTAACGAGCGACCATGTGTAATTATTGTTAGGTGATGAGGCCTCTTGGCTAGGGAGACAAGGATGCTGCTTGAGCTGAATGGCCAGACAAGCTCCAAAGGGCAGGGCGTATCGATTGGCCTGAGTTTTCCTGATGGATGGAGCATCTCTGCTGGGAGCGCTTTCTCCATAATGATTAAATGCATCCAGGCCAGACAAACAAGACAGTTCAGCTGTTCTTTGCAAGGCGAGTGGGCAGGAGGGCGACACGTTTATGGTCCAAAATTATCTTATCTGCAACACAGCAAGTTGCAGTGGAAGATGTATCATACCTCAGCGAAAGCCTTCTTGAACAGATCCATTTTAAAAGCCTCCAATAATAATAATAATAATAATAATAATAATAATAATAATAATAATAATAATTTATTTATACCCAGCCAGATGGGCTGCTTCCAACAGAAAAATAAAACACAATAATCTATTAAACATTAAAAGCCTCCCTGAACAGGGCTGCCTTCAGATGTCTTCTAAAAGTCTGGTAGTTGTTTTCCTTTTTGACATCTGTTGGGAGGGCGTTCCACAGGGCAGGCGCCACCACCAAGAAGGCCCTCTGCCTAGTTCCCTGCAACTTGGCTTCTCGCAACGAGGGAACCGCCAGAAGGCCCTCGGTGCTGGGCCTCAGTGTCCGGGCAGAACGATGGGGGTGGAGACGCTCCTTCAGGTATACTGGACCGAGGCCATTTAGGGCTTTAAAGGTCAGCAGCAACACTTTGAATTGTGCTCGGAAACGTACTGGGAACGTAAGTAGATTCTTAACTATGATGACGCTTGGTGCCTGTCATTGTTTCCAGAGGGCAGCAGCTGCAATACTAAGGCCTCTGGTGTGCTCTCCCCTTCAGTTAGTGAAGCTGTGTACAGGGGTGTAGGAAGGGGGTGGGTGGGGGCGGACTGCCCCGGGTGCCCACACTGAGGGGGGGGCGACATTTGGCGTGCTGCCAAGCCTATTCAGAGCTGTCGGGGTAAGGGGGAGCTGTGCCGCTTTGCCAACGGCATTCCCCCCTTCCCCCTTTGTTTTGACAGCTTGGGGGAGGCTTGGGAGTCACGGGTGGGTGGCGCGCTGAATGTCCACCATGGGCGGCTCGCTCTGCCCCGGTGAGTGGATGGCTCTGCCCCCATGGGCAGCTTGCTCAGGGCACATGCTCAGGACCCCCGGCTGCAGGGCATGCGCCCTGCTCTGGGCACCCGAGGGGCTATCCCGCACCTGGGAGGGCACCCTCTGCGCCACACACCCCTCGGGAGCACACCCACCCTGGGCAGTACGGGCATATGCTCCACTGCTGGCTGTGTGCATGACATTAACCACTATCCACATCTACCTTGCAGTTTCTAGAGAAATACTGCATTTGGATGTCCCCCGCCCCCTACAACCACCTTCGATTTGATTTGAAAACATAAGCCGTACGCAAACTTTCACGTCCTTGTTCCATCCACTGGTGTGGACAGAAAGCAGGCAGCTTGGAAAGGCAGCATCTCACCATGCCGCTATGTACAATGATATGCAAAGGCAATTTGAAACATGGCAAAAGAAAAGGACCTTGCTGCCTGCACGGATGTTAGTAGCCCAGAGATGGAAAGAAGATAAAGTCCCTACCAGAGAATTGATGGATTATGCCGAAATGGCAAAAATGACTGGAAGAATCAGAAATTGGGAAGACCAAAATTTTAATAAGGAATGGGGAATTTTTTAAATTGATCTTAAAATCCATTGTAAACTGTTAAAATCGTTGGTAGGATTGGATTAACACTTTTAGTTTCATGGTGAATTTTGGATATAATGGAGAGGAAAAAGGTTTGGATTATTGTAAAAGATGCAGGAGGAAATGACTAACAACAGAACCCAAAAAGGGGAGGAGGGAAAAAAATATAAAAAATTCCTTCCAGTAGCACCTTAGAGACCAACTAAGTTTGTCGCTGGTATGAGCTTTCATGTGCATGCACACTTCTTCAGATACACCAACTTAGTTGATCTCTAGAGTTGGTCTACTGGAAGGAATTTTATTTTATTTTTATTTTGTTATTTTGTTATTTATTTTGTTTCGACTATGTCAGACCAACATGGCTACCTACCTGTAACTGGGAGGAGGGAAGCCCAGGAGATTCTGTGGAATCTTATTCTTAAGTTGTATGTTGGATATGTGTTTGAAAAACTTTAATTTGAAAAACCCAATAATATATACCGGGGTGTGTGTGTGTGTGTGTGTGTGTGTGTGTGTTAAGGGGACAAAAAAAAAAAAAACCCAGGCCGGGGGGGGGGGGAGGAGGAGAAAAGAGACCTCGCTGCATTTTAATTCAGCTTGAAACTCAATTCCTCCTGTACAAACTAAGCACAGGTCTGGGGCACGCAGTGCTTTCAGAAGTGCCCCACCTGAGGAGTGCATTCGTCAGGCAGTCAGAGATGATGCAAGCTGGTCATGCAGGGCACATGGGCACATGGGCGCCCGAGTCCAGCTGGCCTTGTGGAGAGAGGTGCATCATGGGAGGCCAAATTGACATGAAGTTAGCAGGCCGATATCCTCTTCAAGTAGCAAGCAGATAAGCCCAGGCTGCCTCTTCAAGAGGCATCTCTATGCGACACAGACGGTTTTTATGTAGATCCCTGGACAGATTTAATTTATAGCGGAAAATCTCTTAAGCAAATGCCTCCTTTCAAAGAATAAAGCTGTTTAAGAAAACAATTTTCTTTGCTCCAGGATTACGCACCGAACAGTTTGCTGCTGTAATGCCTTGGAGATTTCCTGGGCTGCTGTTTAGGATGACAGCCAAAGCATATCTCTGCTCCCAGCCTGCTGCCTCTTAGATTCCACCCCCCCTCCCTCCGCTCCAAGCCTGAGAAAGAAGAAGCAGCATTTGAAAACAGAGAAACTAGAAGATGGGGGAGAAGGGGGCCCATTATGCTGAGGAACCAGTGGTCCCCTGGAGGGTTTGATAAGGGGAAAAAGGAACACTGTTTAGAAATCCTTCAAGAACTGAAATGATAAGCAAATAGTCTAATCCTCCTTTTATCAGCTCTGCACTCCACCTCCCACAATTGCCCCAGGTCAAAACTAATGCATGGCATTCACACATTATTCAGGGAAGTTATGTCAAAATGGCTCCCCATACTGGAAGCTGAAATTTTGCCATTACTTTTTAAAGTGCTTCATACGTTCACAACATAAATAACTCTCCCTAAAAAGCAGAGACATCACCTTGCCAACAAAGGTCCGTATAGTTAAAGCTATGGTTTCCCCAGTAGTGATGTATGGAAGTGAGAGCTGGACCATAAAGAAAGCTGATCGCCAAAGAATTGATGCTTTTGAATTATGGTGCTGGAGGAGACTCTTGAGAGTCCCATGGACTGCAAGAAGATCAAACCTATCCATTCTGAAGGAAATCAGCCCAGAGTGCTCACTGGAAGGACAGATCGTGAAGCTGAGGCTCCAATACTTTGGCCACCTCATGAGAAGGGAAGACTCCCTGGAAAAGACCCTGATGTTGGGAAAGGTGGAGGACACTAGCAGAAGGGGAAGACAGAGGATGAGATGGTTGGACAGTGTTCTCGAAGCTACGAACATGAGTTTGACCAAACTGTGGGAGGCAGTGGAAGATAGGAGTGCCTGTCGTGCTCTGGTCCATGGGGTCACGAAGAGTCGGACACGACTAAACGACTAAACAAAAACAACTCTCTCTCTCTTTGTGTGTGTGTGTGTGTGGGGGGGGGGAGAGAGAGAGAGAGAGAGAGAGAGAGAGAGAGAGAGAGAGAGAGAGAGAGAGAGAGAGAGAGAGAGAGATCCACAGTCTACTCCAGGGATCAGCAAACTTTTTCAGCAGGGGGGCGGTCCACTGTCCCTCACACCTTGTGGTTTGGGGTTTGGGGACCCTGGTCTACTCTATAACCATCAGAACCAATACAGACCCTCCAAGTGGTTTTTCCCGATTTTTCCTTAAAGGTAAAGGGACCCCTGACCATTAGGTCCAGTCATGACCGACTGGGGTTGTGGCACTCATCTCGTGTTATTGGCCGAGGGAGCCGCGTACAGCTTCCAGGTCATGTGGCCAGCATGACAAAGCCGCTTCTGGTGAACCAGAGCAGCGCACGGAAACACCATTTACGTTCCCGCTGGAGCGGTACCTTTTTATCTACTTGCACTTTGACGTGCTTTCGAACTGCAAGGTTGGCAGGAGCAGGGACTGAGCAACGGGAGCTCACCCTGTTGTGGGGATTCAAACCGCTGACCTTCTGATTGGCAAGCCCTAGGCTCTGTGGTTTAACCCACAGTGCCACCCGTTCCTTAGGACGTCCCTATTTTCATTGGAGAAATGTTGGATGGTATGGAGTTATGCAAACCCTGAGCCAAGAAAATAAGGTAACTACGGTATACAATCTTTAGAAGACACCTGAAGGCAAACCTGTAAATTTGTTTTAATGTTTAATGTTTTATTTTGTTTTTATACATTTTGGAAGCTGCCCAAAGTGTCTGGGGCAACCCAGTCAGATGAGCGGGGTATTATTATTATTATTATTATTATTATTATTATTATTATTGGAGGTCCCTATTTTCATTAGAGAAATGTTGGAGGGTATGCCAATAAGATTTTTGACACTGGGTCCAAATGTCCTTTCCCTTCTGTCCTAAAGCCTCTGAGCCTCCCCTGCCCTGCCTTCTTGGTCTTGTTGGGGAGGGTGCTTATGTTTCTGTCTCTCAAAAAGTACATAGATCTGGAGGCGGAAGTTGGAAAAAGTAACACCTTTCCCATTTCGCTTTTCAGCTCTGTGTAGTTTTCTCTCTTTTTTCTTTTTTTAGTTTTTTAAATTTTAAAAATCTTTATTTAGTATTTTTTAAAAAACAAACAAAATACAAATATCAATCACACACAAATCATAAAACAAACATGCATAAATCAAATAAAATAATACAAAAAACAAATCCGAATAATTTTCAAAATAACTTTCAGCTCTGTGTGGTTTTCAAAGCTCATATTAATGTAACCTCTCCTCCTAGGGGAACTGCTCCAACTCCTTGTTCATTTTGATTCCCTTTTTTTTGTACTTTTTCCAGCTCTACGATATCTACAGTAAGATGCTAGCAAGGCACACACACACACACACACACACAGAGAGAGAGAGAGAGAGAGAGAGAGAGAGAGAGAGAGAGAGAGAGAGAGAGAGAGAGAGAGAGAAGGAGAAGAGTCATAGCTCAGTGGTACAGCATCTACCCTGCAAGCAGGTTCAAATCCCAGCATATCCAAGGTGGAAAATACTGAGCATTGCAAGATAGTCCAATGGTCTGACTCAGTATAGGGCAGCTTCCTATGTTCCTAATAAGGGCAGTTATCAGAGACCACCCCTGATGAATAGGAGAACCTGGAGCTTATGGAGAGGACCACCTTTGTCTAGGCACTGCCAGGGCTGTGATGGTGCTGAGTGCGCTCTGAGCACCACCCTTCCTGTGATTCTTTCAGTTTGAAGCGGCTTTTTCTTGCTCCGCAGTTAATTACTCTGGCGGTCCCTGACTGGGTGATTTAATTAATAAGATGCACACTGTTCGCATTTATTGTTTGGCTGTTATGTTTTTATATTGGGTAATTACTTGTAAAGGCAGCTGCCTTCCAAGGGCACCCTAGCAAATGAAGGTTTTGGTCTCGAGGGCTTCCTTCCGGTGGCAAGGCTAATAAAGCAGGATGAGGCTGCAGGAAGGGCTTATATTTCACGGGTGCTTTAACTCCCACCTCTGAGTGCATAAAGGGAGCAGCAACGACCACAAGGCTGGATATTCCTGACGATAAAAACTGGCACTATAAAAATGATCAGTCCCTCCCTTCCTCTCTAACACAAATCACTTTTGGGGAGAAAATAAAAAGTGCTGCTGTGATCAGAAATCATAGATAGTGCCATTTTTGCTGGGATCCGTCTGTCCTGGGAGACAGAGGTGGAGTGTACCTTTAGGGATGAGGTCAAGGTGTTGGATGGTTGCAGCGCCTGCTATAGAGACTGATTGTGGGTGGCGCTGTGGTCTAAACCACTGAGCCTCTTGGGCTTGCCAATCGGAAGGTCGGCGGTTCGAATCCCCACAACGGGGTGAGCTCCCTTTGCTCTGTTGCAGCTCCTGTCAACCTAGCAGTTTGAAAGCACACCAGTGTAAGTAGATAAATAGGTACCGCTGTGGCAGGAAGGTAAACAGCATTTCAGTGCGCTCTGGTTTCCGTCACGGTGCACCGTTGCACCAGAAGCGGCTTAGTCATGCTGGCCACATGACCCAGAAAGCTGTCTGTGGACAAACCCCGGCTCCCTCGGCCTGAAAGTGAGATGAGCCCCATAGTCACCTTTGACTGGACTTAACCATCCAGGGGTCCTTTACCTTTTCCTTTTACCTATAGAGACTGATACAGGAGAGACATGTCTATTTGTGGCTGGGGCAGATGAAGGCATCCAGTTGTGCTGCTGCAGATGCACCATAGCATTTTTTCTCTCTGCACTCCCCCCAGCAACCATTTCTCCTCACTTGGTTGACCGGGGGCTGTCTGACTTAAGGCAGGCAGCAGCTGACTAGTGAGGCACAATGATCTGATCTCTCCCATCAACAGAGGCAACCCGTAGCTCTCGTATCTTACGCCAATCAGGTTGAGCTTATGACTTGAAACTACTGCCTTCCATGTTCTTTTTGCAGTGTTAGTAGCAGCTCTATGGGGTGCAAGCCTGGGCAGTGTGCATGGAGGTCCTAGGCTGCCCAGACAACAGGACATCCCCCCCCCTCAGCCTCACTGTTGTGGTCCAAAGGAAAGGAAAGCAAAACATTTGGCATCAGCTTGGCTGCAGGAGTTGCTGGAAGGAGGCGGACGAGATGCCATCCTTAGGGTCCTTAGGGACTCCAGATTTGTGTCTGCAAAGGCTTGAGAGCGTAAATATGATTTTTAATGGGCACTGATACATCAACAGTGTTGGTGCCTGCCTGACCCTGGGTTGCCCAATCTGCCTTTTAAAGGTATCCAAGTTGGCAGCCATCACTACATCATTGTAGCATCAAGTTCCTTTTTGGGGTCTGTCCTGAATCTTCCACCATACTGCTTGTAATAATAATAATAATAATAATAATAATAATAATAATAATAATAATATATTATTTATACCCCGCCCATCTGGCCGGGTTCCCCCAGCCACTCTGGGCGGCTTCCAACAAAACACTAAAATACAGAAATCCATCAAACATTAAAAGCTTCCCTAAACAGGGCTGCCTTGAGATGCCTTCTAAAGGTCTGGTAATTGTTGTTCTCTTTGACCTCTAGTGGGAGGGCATTCCACAGGGTGGGTTCCACTACCGAGAAGGCTGGTGCTGCTGGTCCTTGTATTTTGAGTGCATGAATGTATGTGGGAATGTATGAGTCCATGCGGGAAATGAGAGACACTGACTTGGTCGGAGATGGTTGCACAAGTCAAAGCCATCACAAACTGAGCTCCCCACCTTTACCAGTAACCTTACCATTCCACCAGACTGCCTCAGTGGGACAGGTAGGAAACAGGGCTCATTTCATCAGCCTTGCTGGAAAAGCAGCTTTATCAGTCACCTCCTACTCCTGAATTGTGCCAGATGCTCATTAAAAGAACTGTTTACGGATTGGTGCCTGAGTTTGATTTGCCCCCTTTCTTCCTTCCCTGCCCCTTTCCCCTTGTGAGTCTTTTCTCTCTCTGACTGAAAGCCCACAGACAGGGACTGTCATGTTTCAATTGATTGAATGTAAGCCTTTTGGGTGACAAGTGAGGTACAAATGCTCCAAACCATGGGTAGGCAAACTAAGGCCCGGGGGCCAGATCTGGCCCAATCACCTTCTAAATCCGGCCGGTGAATGTTCCAGGAATCAGCGTGTTTTTATATGAGTAGAATGTGTGCTTTTATTTAAAATGCATCTCTGGGTTATTTGTGGGGCATAGGAATTCATTCATTATTATTATTTTCAAAATATAGTCTGGCCCCCCACAAGGACTGAGGGATGGTGGACTGGCCCCCTGCTGAAAAAGTTTGCTGACCTCTGCAAACTAAACTAACTACAAACTAAATGTCTCTCTGTCCACTGTCTCCACACTAGGCGTAATGCTACCGGTATTTGTCGTGCCACCTGCTTGAAAACAAACTGCATAGCCCTAAACTCAGAATTCAGGCCAGACTTAGTCTGACACAAATCAAGAGTTGCCGTATGACTCACTTAAGCCTCATTGATCTCAACAGATCTGCACTAAGCACGACTAAATCCAGAACTGGCCCATCATCATTGTTAATCATCTGAATCAGTGCTTACAAGTCCCTCTAATAAATACACAGCCTTCCTTGGGGACAGCCCAAGGCAATTTGGCACCGGAGGCGAACTGCAAAATGGCACATCCCCCACCGCGGAAGAAGGGGCAAGTGAAGATCTACATCAGGAACAATAGGGGGGAAATAAATATCTACATTGCAACGAGTGTGTGAGACCAGCAGCACCTCCTATTTACCAGGAGGTTGCTGTAGAGATGGCATTGTGGGCTCTGCTTGGGGGGGAGTGGCAGTGGTGGCGACGGCGGCGGCACTCCTTGGAGACCAGATCTTTTGCCCCTGTGGATCCTGCCACCCGAGGCAGTTGCCTCATGGGTGAGCCGGTCCTGGCCTTCCTTGATTTTCAGCTAGCTGCACCCTGAAGTGGCCCATCCCAGAGTCATCGCCTCTGTGAGAATTAGGCCACTGCCTCCATTGTGCAGTCCCAATGGCGCAGCTGCCAAAATCCAAGTGCAGATTGGTGTAGCCACACGCAAATGTGCTCCAAGCGACCTCTGCTCTCCTTTGTTACCAATATTGCTTACTGACATGAAAATCTTCTACGCAACCAGAAAGCTTCGGCGTATCTGGGTGACACTGTCATCTCTAATTAACATCAATCAGATTCCCAGCCTTTTCCCTTATTAGTCTCGAGCTGCATGGGGCATCTTCAGTGCACATGTCAGTCATCACTGATCAACATACAAGATCTCTCCTTATAACCCACACCCCTCATTTCCCTTAGGATGCTTCTTAGAGGGGAAAGACAGGATATAGCATTGGTGGCAGTCATAAAACCGTGACGCAAATATTCATTCTTTTCCGGCGGAGAGAGCTGGTGATCTTGCAGAGACCTTTGTCTCACTGTGAACCGGTGCGGCATGATGGCGTGTAGACACAATTTTTTTCCCAGTGCCCTCCCTGCCGTTGTGAAGCACTCTGGTACTCTGGGGACTTGCAGGCAAAGAACCAGGCTGGATGATGACAAGAACGCAGGTGGCATAAATCTCACTCTTGAGGCTGATCGAACACTGGCTAGAGCGCATAATTGCGTCTACCATGTGGCAGCAAAGGCAGCATACTTTATTGCTTCTCTTGCACACTCAAGTACCCATCTAGGGTAACTCTTCAGGGTGGTTCAGAGCTTACTGTTCCTGTAGGACACACTACTGGACCCCTCGAAGTCCTGTTGCGACATGTTCGCATAGCACTTTGTAGATAAAGCTGCCCATTTTCAAAACAGCCTTGGTGCTGTGTATGACTATGGCAGCTCCTAGCAAGGCAGCCACAATAGCTTTAGCTTGTTTTGTGTGATCAGTTTCAGCAGATGCAGACCAAAGCCACGGGCAAGGTGTCTGCAGTAATGTTCAAACTGCTTGTCCTCTCAATCCCTGTCCCACATGGCTATTTAAATCTATTTACCAGGGGGTGAACAGGAGGGTCCAGGGTGTGGTTAATGTGTCTATACACAAAGTTCCTGCTGTCTTTAAAGAGGCATTGGACAGCCACCCCTAAAGGCGGCCACCGAGGACCCAGTGGTTTGTGACAGCTACCAACCATTCATAAATAACCTGCTCTGGGGAAAGGTGACCACAGGAGACAAAGTGACAGAGGACACGTTGACTTAATTGAATTGAAATACTTTATTGTCACTTGTACAACTTGTATACAGTGAGATTACACTTAAGACACTGATCTTTGACTAGTGGGCCAAGACCTAGTCACAGATTGATTTAAGGTGGGTCACAACAGCAACACTATCACTATACAAAATAATAATACATTTAATTTAATTTAATTTAATTTAATTTACCAACCAACCAACCACCCTATATAGGTCTCAGGGCAGTTCAAAGAACAAAATCAAAATTTAAAACCACAAAATATATAATGAAAATAAAAACAACCCAATAACGCCCCCCCCAAAAAACATTTAAAAAAGGCACAGCATGTCAATCAAATCAACCAAAGGCATGGTTAAAAAGGAATGTTTTGCCTGGTGCCTAAAGGTGTGTAATGAATATTAAGATATCAGTCCCCCAGATGCATGCTTTGCATTAAAGCTGAGTTTGAAGGCTGCTGACTTAAGGGAATCCCTCGCTGGATTACATCAAAAGGAGTTCAAAGGGGCAAGCCCTTATTCTTTCCAATAGGTATTTCTAGAACCACTTACAACACAACAGTACTAAAATTAAAACATTCGTCTCATCCGTTTTGAAAGATCATTGGACAAGGATTGTGGGATAAGGCAGCTGCACCCTATGGAAAACAGGATAATCCATATATGCTCATGCTCTGCATGAGGGATAGCCAAAGTGGTGCCTTTCATTTGCTGCTGGACTACAACTCCCATCACGCCTTCCCATTGGCCATTCTGGCTGGGGCTGATGGGAGTTGCAGTTCAGTATCTGGCAGGTACCACATTGGCAAGCCCTGCCCTGCCCTCTTCTCCTGCAGCCCAACAGGTTGCAACTTCTGCTTTTCAGCTGGGTTTGCTCCCTGTACAAAAAAACTAGATGGTAGGTGCCTACGAAAGTGACTCAGACAATGAAAGCGGTGGGAGGGAGCTCTTTAATTTACAGACACAACACTACTTCTATTACTGTGTGAGCCATGCCAGGTGATTCGGTACACACTATACTGAAAAGCTGAGAACTTCCACAGTTTTGGTTAGTGAAGATCTTTCAGAAACATTAGTCTCATTGACCCACAGTTTTATCCCAATAAGAATAAACCTGCAGAAGCTTGGTTCCTGGGATGTATATGGATTCATAAAAAGCCGGCTTCCATCCCACCCTCAGTATAGAGATAGGCCAATTTGGTTTGTAAACCACAATCAAACATACACTAAGCCAGATTTCTCCGTTGTCACCTACAAACTGCTGGGATGAACAATTCTCATTTTAATACACTGAAGAGTTCTTACACCCAATTACACAGATGTTTTCAAACACTTTAGCCTCCATTAACCTGAGCCTCTTCTTTACCGTTTGTGATTTTGGCAGCAAATTAGCAAAACGCCTGCTTTTCTGCTTCGCGACACTTCATTTGCTATCTCTACAACAACACATTTATATACATATTTATTCTCTCACAGGAATAGGAAGTTCTGTGCTTTCCAGAAACCCTTGAGAATTTGTAAAGACGTTTTTCCTACCCTTAAAAACAATGGAAGAAACAGACTTACCATGTTGCCAGCTAGAACAGATTCGCTTAATGACACCCTGTGAGGATCCACAAAGGCGGCATGTGCTGAAACAATACTTGACCATCATCCCAGTAAATCAATGGAACATTATTAAAAGAAAGTAGAATATCATCTGTGGGGCATCATTGCCACCTGTGATACTAAGTTTTATACCAGGGGTCAGCAAACTTTTTCATCAGGGGGCCGGTCCACTGTCCCTCAGACCTTGTGGGGGGCCGGACTATATTTTGAAAAATATAAATACCCTGCAAGCCGGTTCCGCAGCTGCCTCCGGACCTGGAGGAATGCACTCTGCAAGCACTCAGGAGTGCATCTTGGCACCAGCTGCTCACCAGTGTTGTTGACGAGCAGCAGCTGCTCCATCGGCCTGTCCCCGCAGAGCTCCCAGGCGGCATGCACCAAGTACTGTGGCCCGTCTTCCGAGACCAGGTTGGTGGGCAGGCCATGCACGCAGAGTGCCGGGTAGGCAGCTCGCAGCTTGGCCTCCAGCTGCTCCAGTGCAGCCGCCGAGCGCACCACCACCAGCAGCAGCAGGCCGGGCACCAGGTGTGGGGCCAGCAGGAGCGCCAAGCTTGGCTGAAGCCCCACGACACGCCCATCACAATGCCCATGGCACAGCCCAGACCCACCGCTTGCCCCCCCCCTCCATCCATGGCCATGCTGGGTTTACCTTAGCGTGCAGGCGGTGAGGCTTCGGATTGGCTGCAGGAACTTCCTGCAGCCAATCTGAAGCTGCGCCAGCGTTGCCACCCACCCAGAAGCTGTGCCAGCATCGCAGAAGTCAGTACCCATGCGGCAAGGCATCCACAGCGAGTGGGGACTGATTGAGCGGGCAGCAGGGTCTGGATTTATGAGCCGGGGGGGGGCGCATCAGGCCATAATAATATAATAATAATAATTTATTATTTATACCCCGCCCATCTGGCAATAAATTCCATCTACACACAGTTTTTGCAAAGTATTCTATTTATTTTTTCTGTATAAAAATGACAAGCAAACCTGGAGGGAAACATGAAATATTAAACACTCCACATTTTACAAGTGTCAAATGATTTCAATAATAAGCCAAAAGCACATTGTGCAGGGAAAAATAAGAAATCTGTACGTCCATCTCAAAAATCTTAATGCTTCGAAACCAGAAGCCTTTTCAATATTCTGCATAACATGGTCAAGAATTCAAGGGGGGATCCTCTAAAACACAGATGGTTAATATTTAACTCTGTACATGAAATGGCATTTTCTGAAGTCTCTTCATCTTCCAAGACTTTGTGCAGAAAAATCCAGCTTGGCCAGAAGCAATCCAATTCCACACATCCAAGATGACAACTGTGCTGGCTCTCTTCCTCACTGGATCTCCCCCATATACAGCCTTTTGTCACTAGATGCAGAAAGTACTGGTGGGAAGAAATACAAACACATTGGAAGAAAATCTGAAGGATCAGTTTTGACCATCTTATTCCACCCCTCTTGTATTTCCAGTATCGCTTGATAACTAAATTGACTCTCACACGCATGCCTCAACGTGTATGCTCCAACCAGAATGGCCTAAGTTTTCTAAAATGCAGAGTTTGTGTCTTTCATCTCCTACTAAAGTTCAGGCAGCTACATTAATAATTGTAATGTGCTTTCTCTAACAGTAGCAATGCTATGACTTCCTCCGCAAAACAAAATGCTAGAAACTGCCAATACTAGAAAGTAGCCACAAGAGGGTGCAGCTTCTCAAGAATCTTTTTCATCAACGGAACAGAGCAGGGATGAGAAGTCTGTGGCCCTCCTTGCGTTGTTGAGCTCAAATTCCCATTGGCTCCAGTCGGCATGGACAACGGTCAAGAATAATTGGAGTTGCAGCCCAACAACATTTGAAGGGCCACACAGCACTATTATGGTTAAATTCTGAGGTCAAGCATGAAAAAGAAAAAGTAGATCTTTTCCAGCTTGATGTTTGCATGCTCCCATCTTAAAATTTATGTCACCCCGTAAAGGAGCTGAAAGTTCTCTGGAGAGGACAGATCCAACCCACTTGAATTCAACTAAATTTCCCCCAAGTATGTTATATTTATGTTGTTTGTGTTTTGTAGCATTACCAGTACTATACCAAGACAACCCAAAAGAACAGGGCAGGGAGGGAAAGAGTCTCTCTGTGCTGGCTAACAGATTCTCTTTATGATCATGAATTCACAGAAGTCATGTTCCTTAATTAAAAGCACCCACTTCCAGGCTTCCTGGCAATTCAAACAGAACTTACTAATTGGCTCCTCTGGATGAAAAGCCACTTCATTTATTGAACCAGCATGGCCTGGCAGCTTGTAGAGAATTCTTCTGGAGGTCGTATCCCACACATAAACAAACCTGTAATGAGAAAAAAACATGAGTAAGAGCCTCCCAATGGAATGAACTAAAAATAAAAGAGCAATTCTGTTTCACCCAGTTACTCAATATTTCAGAATCTCTTATAGCTATGAGTTGCTGTGTCTCTAGTAGAGACTACCCAGGAAGCCCTTTTGCTGTACCTGGATCTGATATCAACCTGTCATATTACTGTAGAAAGAAAACCTGTTGTCTGCATGACCTTAGTGTGACACCACCTGCTGCTGGTTTTAAGTTAGTAAAAGAAAACCTAGCTAATTGATAGATATCTTGAATTTGGAGATGTGATGCACCGAGTCTGAATGTAGCATTGCACGTTCAGGTGAACAGATGTATTCACTTAATGATCTACAGATTGGAAGACTGTTATTCATTTTGTGACTCATGAAGCAAAACTACTGCATAATTTGAAAAACCAGCTTGCTTGCTTTAGTGATATCATGGGATATACGGTATATTTCTGTAAAAAAACTAATATTGCATCACTGTCTGACTCAGTACTGTGGATAAAGTAACACTGCTTATTTCTAATATCTGAAGTCTATCTGTAGACAGTAAGCCTGTAACTTATTTTTAACTGGTGTGCATTCAGCTTCATTATTTCTTTAGTACTTAATCTTCCACAAAAACTATGTGCTGCTGCATTTGACAGCCTTGAATCTTAAGACTATAGGCAAACACGTCTTTTCATTTGCAACGTAAAGTTGCAATTTACAGTTCAGAAACGTTCACTAAAATGCAATGTCAAATCTTTCAGAAGTTCATTTCTGATCTGCTGCTTTAGCAAGCAATGCCCTGTGACTTACAAAAGCATCGCTGGACACAAGATGTTTTTCTGAGCATCTGAAAAATTCCAGTAATTTGCTTATAATGCTTTATGAACATCTGCTCCTCAGATCTTTGCACAATAAATATGATGCATTATATTTTCTATTACATTCTGGCAACGGACACAAAACGCTCATGATGTGGAATATTTTTGTTTCCGATCCAAGTATGCTGGAAGATATGGTTTGAGTGCACTCAAATGAGAATAGGTCTTCTCCAAAAGGGGCCAGCAATTTCAAACAGAATATAGGTACTTTGGAAGACAATAGTGGGCTTTTTAAGTGACAAGAAGTGAGGAATACTACTCTGTGAGTGACAAATGAACCAAACTTAAATGGCTCACTAAGGCAATGGCTGAGCAGTCCTGGGTAAGGACTTTGGCCACAATCCTATGCTCAGTTAGTTAGAAGCAAGTTACCCAGAGGGGGTTACTTCCAAGTAGCCATGCACTGGCTGCTATTTGACCTAGAAATACAGATGTCACAAGACTTGTTTGGTTTTGCAGCAGCAGATGAACACAGCTACTCCTTCAGAAACCTTATGTTGATATGCATGGGAGGCTCAAGACGCAAGATTTAACAAGCTGACTCTTCAGGGCTAATCCCAACACTCAGATTCCTTCTGTGACTTCAGCCAGTTAAGCTCTCAAAGCTATTGGGTATTAAAAACTGGTTAAATAGCTACTGCCTCAAAAATGTTTCACCGCCTTTCAGTTCTTTCAGCATTTCGACCTTTGCAGTATGGAGACTGGAGATGAGAGACTTACACTGCAGAAAGCCTGATAACCGAAACTTTCTAAAATTCAGCACCCCCAACTTTAAGAAGTTGCCATTCTGAACTGAATTATAACCTTTGTTATGGTCTGATTCATCAAACCCATGAAGTATTTTCCAATGTGCCTGCACTGTTCCCTCTCATCTTGCTTTGGTTATGTCAACTTTGATGCACAAGGCAACAGAACACAAAGTATTTAATGTGCTTGCTTAGTGCCATCAGTGAGGCTTCAAAGAAAAGTCCAGCTTTTAAGCATATCACAAAACAGGAAAAGAAATTTTGTAACACCCCATGAGACAGGAACTAATGCTCAAAATTCAAGGATTTTACTACAAATTCCATTATGATATGGGCTGAATATCAGTGATGCTGAAAGACCAGTTTTTCAGTAGTTATTACTTTCACCAGAAAACAAGACATGAGTCCTGTCCTGTTTGTAGCTGGAATTCATATCCTTTACTAAGTCGTAAGGGTACCCTCAGCAACATATTGTAAGCAACACAAAAGAGCAGCATACCCCTCTTACCATGATTACTACCTTCTGGAGACACCCCCCTTCTTTCCCCTTTACAAGATCACCAGATACATAAGACACTGCTCATCACCAATCCATCAACATGGACTGAAATAAGTTAACCAGGAGTTAATGTACTATATTTAGAAAGCTGTCTCACTTGCTCTGGCACCAACATTTGCACAGGAGGTGGGGAAGGAAAGCATGATCGCAAAGCAACTGGCTGGACCGAGCAGGCCAAGGTGTCCTTGAGTTAGGAAATGTCAATATTTACATCAAAAGAACATACACCACATATATTTCAAGGACTGCAGAGAGCACTGCTTGAACTGGGATGCTGCTCTCTTACGGGACTAGAGTGTTAAAGCCAAGTACTTTTCACCCCTTTCATGCCCCCCCCCAATTCATTATGACTAATAGAAGAGATTCTGCTATTAAGCTTCCTTTCCTAGAGATGAACAAGCCTCAGAAGAACAGTTTGGTTAGATATCTAGTTTACTTAGCCAATTAAAACTTATGTGTTGAGTAGGTCTCTAGAACTGTGTTTTCAAACTGATGAAGCAGAGAAGTTCCCTTCAAACATGCACACACTCCCAGTCAAATATCCACTAATTATTCTACATGGAACACACTGAGTGCAACCAGATACCTTCTAGGGTTTAGAATGTTGCTTTACGTGACTTTATGTTCTCACAACCTAGACCACAGTGTCATAGAGTTGGAAGGGACCACGAGGGTGAGCTAGTTCAACCCCCTGCAATGTAGGAATCTTTTGCCCAACAAGGGGCTTGAGCACACAACTCTGTGATTAAGAATCTCATGTTCTACTGACTGAGCTATCCCAGGCTAAAAGAACAGATTCCATTCCTTTCTAGTAGTAACGTGCTACTGCAACACATCTATAAGGCGATACCAGTCTGTTCCTGAGCACAATAGAGAGTGTGAGTGTTAAAGTCCCATGCAGCTTGGTACCTAGAGCACTCGTTTTCAGATGAAAATAGAGGGCTTTACCTGTCGGCAGATCCAGCAGCTATTTTACTTCCATCTGGTGACCAGGAGCATCGCAGGAGATTCTAAAGTACAAGAAAACTTAGTAGCACAAATCCAGGCATACCTTCATTTCCCTGATTCTTTTTGAAATAAAATCTCGCCAAGGCTTTAAGACCTTAACACCACTGCAGTAATAATAGCTTGCCTTTGGAAGCTTAGTCTGCAGATATACATTGTACTTTATTGCTAGAAATACGTTGTATCTTGTTATCTTATGTGAAATAGATTGTGAATGTCAAGATACTAAAATTTATAGGCCATTAGAGCTGCACTTGGGGGTTAAAAAAACCTTGTTGCAGTGGCTTTAATTGGGATTTCTTCTCACACATTAATCTTGAGCACAGACCTTGTTAAGAGGTTTGTGGCAATCTGAAATTTTAAAAGCCATTTACTTATGAATTAATTCTTAGCTGCCATCCATAAACAAGGAGCATTTCAGCCAGCACAGAACTCACCTTCTCAAAATTATGTACATTCCCTTGGAGGATCTTTACACATCTCTCTTTAGGGGCAAAGGGCCGAACATCCCAGATACGAACTAGAACAGAGCCCATACAAGCAGTTAAGAACCATAGTAACAAGTTGAGTATTATCCCACAATATTGCAGATTTGATGGTAAGTAAGCTGATAGGTTTAAAGACCTAAGAACTGATCTGCTCGATCTGACCAGAGAGCAATCTAGTTCAGTATTTTGTTTCCCACACTGGCTAAAGAGATGCCTCTGGGAAGGGCAAAAACAGGGAACAACAGGCACACAGCAGCTTGATGTTTTTGAACATGCAGGGTCCATATAGTCATTGGTAGTATTTACCCACCCCAAAATTTGTCTAAATTCTATTTAAAGCCATCTAAAGTCAGTGGCGGTTACCACATCCCAGGGCAGTGAATTCCATACTTTACTTATGCATCATGTGAATAAATATTTCTTTTGTCCAGAATTTACTGGCCATCACTTCCATTGGCGAAGCCCAAGTTCTAGCATGATGAGATCAAGAGAAGCTGCTCTCATTATACACTCCCATCTAAAAACTACAAAGGCTCAAAAATTCCAGCCATTTTTCACAGGGAAGGTGCCCCAACCACTCAATCATTTTGGGTTACTCCCCGCCCCCAACTTTCCCAGACCTGTAACAACCTTTTTGAGATGGTAACAACCACAACTGCAGACAGAATTCAGGTATAGCTAGAGCATGGTTTCAGCCACTGACAAGCAGCCTCTAGATGGTGACATGACTACAACTTCACACACACAAAATTCCCTTCGGCATCCTCAGCACATTAAAATCAAATAATTCAGAACAGATATTGTTAGTGTGACAGTGAAGCCTTCAATGTTGATTGACTGAACTGGTGTAGTGGCAGGGAACATTCAGTTGCACAGGGAACAGAGGGAACATTTTTGCAGTCTAGCTTATAGTGAGGGAAGGGGCGAAACTTCAATTTGGCCGAGACTGTCGTTTCACAGAGTCGGGCTGAGGTTGTTGTCCCAGGGTGTAGGGAAACTAAGGGTCAGCCAAGCCAGAGACAAGGAATCTGAAGGATGGAGCAAGAAAGGAGGACTTGAAGGAATGGCAGGTGGATTGAGGAAAAAAGCAGTAGAGATGGATCATCAAAGAATTTGTTAATCAGAGAAATCACTGTGGTGCTTAATGGAGGCGTGCGGAACCTCCAGGGGTTTAAACTCTCACAAATTCTGACCACTGACCATGCTGACAGCATCTGGAGGGCTGCAGGTTCTCCAATCCCAAGTTAAGATCAGGAAAACAGTATGCTATGATGAATGCAGGAGGGAGACAAAAGTCCTACAGAAGCTTGTCCAGAGATGACAGTTAAAGGAAGTCAGTGTCAAGCCTGTATTTTGCCAAGAGAATCTGCAAACTGTGGCTTCTTCTATCATTGTAGCAGTGTGCCCTGGCAGCCCTAATAGAACAAAAAGCAGGCTTCTGGCAAAAATAAATCGCATCACACTTCACTTACAGTTTTGGCAACTACCCAAAGTCTTGGTGCATTTTAGGAGACATTTCCAAGTTCTGACATACTGGCCGCAAACTAGCAAAGACTAGGAGTAGTATGTTTGGTTAAATGTTCCTTAATGCTATTTTCCAACAGAAACAGTTACCTGTATTGTCCATGGCATTGGAAAGCAAGTAAGAGCCTTCTGAACTCAGACTGAGACCTGTGACAGAATCAGCATGTCCCCTCATTGTGTAAGTTAGCTTGTTCTGACGAAGGTCCCATACCTTTAAGGATATATAAGCAGATATATGGTGTGTCACATACACACACAGAGAGAGGGGGGGTCTTTAAAGCAGTTTGCTCTATACAGTATAGGGCTGTTGAAGCTTTCAAGTGAAGTTGAGAAATGAGGAGCAGAGCCCAAACAAATGCATGGAGATTTATTTATTTGTGATATACTGGTAGTCTCTTAGACTTCCAGTGTCCTAGCAAGACAAATAACCTATGCCAGCTCTTGAAAGACGGGAATCCCAACATCTGTTGACCAATTGCCCTTTTAAAGTGAAGGGACAGCCCAAAACAAATAATTCATTGGCTTCCTGTTTCTGATACAAGGCCTTTCAGGTCTCACTGTGTGCCATCTTCCTCGCACAGGGAGAGCTGGCACTGCCTACTTGTCTTCACCGCAGAACCTTATTTCCATCACCCCCAGAAAACTAGAAGCTACCACTGTCATTCTGTTTCTTCCTTGCTCCTTCTGGAGGTGGCTAAGTGTTCTAAGGAGAGAGGAAAAGGGTCTGCGGCAATGCAAAACTTAAAACCTGTTTGAAACTAGTTTATTTTTCAAGTGCAGATATGCCCTTTGTCCAAGTTACAAATATGGAATCTAAGGAAGGTTCAGTTCAACAAACAGCTTACCTTGATATCATTGTCTATGCCTCCAGATATTATCTGATCACTAGTATCATTGAAGGTCACTGCTAACACCTGATAGGTATTTTGAAATGTTTGAACAGCAGCTTTTTTTCTGATGTCCCATAACTGGAAGCGAAAGCAAACAAAATAGACATTCATAACCCACCCTTCACCACAGGGTCCAGAAATAGCTCAATACAACTAAGCCATGAAAGGTCTCGTAATCCTGAAGGCCTGTGCACAAAAGGTGCACCCTGATTCAACATTAAAAAGTACTTACTGACAAAGGCAGCTGTCCCTGGGAGGGGATGGCATTCAACAAACTGGGAATCAACACAGAAAAGGCTCTCTCACACACTGCTGCCCCATGAACATGGTATCAGAACTGCGAGCAGGGCCTCCTCTGCAGATCTTTAAAAAATGTCTACATGGGAGGAGGTGGTCCTTCATATATTTGGGAGCCAAGTCTTTCAGGGCTTTGTAAATGGCAGAACCTAGAATTGGGCTCAGAAGCACAATGGCAACTGTACAGCTATTTAAGAACTTGTGTCCTGTCAATCATGTCCACCAGCACCTTGGTCTGTGTGCCAGTTGGAGCTTCTGAACAGTTTCCAAGAGAAGACCCACATAAAGCACATTGTAATAGTCCAGACTTGAGGTTTCCAAAGCATAAAAAGTTAAAGGGACCCCTGACCATTAGGTCCAGTCGTGACTGACTCTGGGGTTGCGGCGCTCATCTCGCGTTATTGGCCGAGGGAGCCAGCGTACAGCTTCCAGGTCATGCTGTTTACCTTCCCGCTGTAGCGGTACCTCTTTATCTACTTGCACTTTCACGTGCTTTCGAACTGGGACTGAGCAACGGGAGCTCACCCCATCACAGGGATTCGAACTGCAGACCTTCTGATCAGCAACCCCTAGGCTCTGTGGTTTAACCCACAGCGCCACCCGCATAGATTGGTGCAATTAAGTTATCATGCTCACATTAAGAAGGAATATCTTCAGAATGAAAAGTCTACAAGTGTAGGTTTGCACAGAAGCTGGAACCAGGTTCACATTTGACATGTTTATATTGGTATCCAAAAAGAATGTACCTCTTTAACAGAACTTTTTACTCACCAAGCAGCACCTAAAAAGACAACTGCTTATTGATCGCATAAACCCACACTCAGTATTGACTATTTACATTGCAAGATGACAATTATCCATACTAACCTTTACTGTCCCATCATCACTGCCTGTACAGACCAGCTGAGGTCCACGTCTTGCTGGGTAACAGGAGTTCACAAATGATGTGTGACCTTTGAGTCTTTTCACCCTCTCTCCTGTCTCACTATCCCACACTGCTACAGTTTTATCGGTGGAGGCAGAGAATAGCATGCTAGGAGAAAATGCAATGCTGATGAAGTCCTTAAAAGCGGCATTTCACATGTATTAAAAGGTATTCAACATTTAAAGAAAAATGGCCCTTAGGTAGAAGACAGTTAGAAGTGACCGCAAAAAGCAAAAGACACCTACTACTAGCTGTCAAGCATTTTGCCCAGAATGCCAGTCTTCTGATAGAGGGGGAAAGGGAAGGCAAACATACTCTTTTGGCTTCTGAAACGTTTGGCTTCCGAGACGCTTGAAAACCGAGGTTCCACTATATACAACTACCGCAGAATCTTTATTTAATTGAAACATTTTTACTGCTGCTGTTTACCTAAAAATGCTCTCAGAGCTGCTTACAAAAACAAATCAGTAACTGTAAAAATAGCTGGTGTGTAAGTTACAAAATCTTGTACAAATCCCTAGGTGTAAGTGAATTGCCATTGTGAATAACCTTGTTCTGCCAGGCAGCCATGCACCACTCCAGTCTCTAAAGGCTTTTACTGGCATGTAGCTCCAGGATCTGTTTGGCAGAAATCAGGAAAAGCAGCAGGGAATAGTGGAATGGACTGAATGGCTACAATGTGACAGTGACGACCTGCCTGCATTCCTATCCAATTTTTCTCCCTCAAATCATAGGGTTGTATTCAGTGCCTGTCCTACTCACAGTAGACCCACCGAAGTTAATACACATGACTAAATAATGTTCATTAATTTCAATGAACCTCCTCCAAATAGAACTTAGCTGGTTATAACCCACAGGAAGTTCATTTCTTGCACATGCTCTCAGAATTTGTTCTGCAATATTTTGACATATTAAAAAGAAAATCACCAAGAGACTAGAATCACCAACAAGCAGCAAAAAAACCCCAAGCTTCAGTAATATACTGCAAATGACAAAAAGTCATTGCTAATCAATTAAATAGCAAATAAAAATATCCACAACAAGAATTATATATGTACTAACCTGCCATCAGTATTATAATGTAGTTCCATAACTGCTCCACTATGTCCTTTCAGAGTGGCATAATTATCACAGTCCCCATACACGTTCCATAACACTAGAATCAATGCAAGATCAAGATTAAATACTGAAGTCATGTTGGCATTTCCAGTGATAAATCCTCTTAATGAATCAGATACACTTTTCAGATCTAATGCTTTTTAAGCAGAAATCAAAGCCTTCAAGTAGGTATAACTTACAGAAACAGATGGTGGTTGTTTTAAAGAAAAGAGTATCAAGTTTACCTGGGGAAAACTCTTCTATACCTAACAAAGGCAGCGAGAGAAAATATTCACAATCGCTTCAAAGAAACTGAATTGCAGTATGTAAGCACACCAAAATGTCTGTGGCTCATCATGAATGCAAGATCAGATCATAGCTGCCAAGTTCTCCCCTTTTTTAAGGGAAATTCCATTATGCTGAATAGGCTTCCTCGTGAGAAAAGGGAAAACTTGGCAGCTATGGATCAGGTTCATTTCAATTTAAAATGTTGATCTTCACACTATGTGTGCACTTTTGAGTTCACAAGAAAAACTTACTAGATACTAGCATGTTAGTACAATGTGGCCTATGTGTTTTAAAGAAGGCTACCATCCTACTGAGTAACAGATGAAAAGAACAGATGCTCTCATATGGCTTAATGTTGCATCCTATGTGAACATCAGGTTTGTTTCACTTCCCAGGATTTCTGGTTCAAATTAACTAAGGTAGGGATTGTGATTGTTGCTCCCACTAGGAAAAACAAACTAGGGGCTGATTGAGCAACCAGGGCAAACCATTGTTTATCATAACATGCAAACTAGGTCAGGTATTCTTAATATTAATTTAAACTAGGGTTGCAACCTGTAACTTGACTATGGACCTTTCATTAAAGCATCTATAATTAATTACTTTTCCTTATAAAACTACAGCTGGCTTTTCTAGCGGATAATATCTCTTGAGATTCCCACTGTGGCGACTTCTACTCAGCCAGAGTCATCAACCTTTATGACCTGTGGGCACCCAAGAAACTGTCATTGGCACCATGCACAGCAGACAACCATACACATACGTGTGTCGTCACTCTCCCCCCCATCCCCACAGCCACCAATTAGCCTTTAAAATGCCCTAGTTAGTGAAGGGTGTGTAGACTTCTTGGCAAGTCTAGCTGGGAGGCAAGAGTTAACCTTCCATCCCCAGCTGCAATCTCCAGGAAGATTCCCCACCACTATTATTATTATTATTAATTAAATTTGTATACTGCCCTTCATTCATAGATCTCAAGACGGTTCACAGCATAAAAACACAAGATAAAAACACAAAATACATAATAAAAACCAAACAGTAACTCCCCCCCTCCCCCCATGCTTGGGGGTCACATAACTAGCTAGCATGCTGGAGTCTTATTCGTTATCAGAATTAACCAGACAAATTGCTCCACCAACTAAGAACGGTCATACACCACCACTATCATGAAGCCAATTGAAAGCTTTTTCTAAAACCTATTTATCAAGGAGCAATTTGGAGGAAGGGTGTCACAGCTGGGGGAGAAGGATTGACCCTGACCGACCCCAAATACAGTGGTACCTCAACAACTGAACGACTCAACTTCCGAAGGTTTCAACTTCCGAAGTCGACAACCCCGGAAGTATTCTTGCCGTGCGCGCGGTCTGCGCCTGAAGAATCACGCTTCGCGCAGAACGGGCGCTTCAAGAACCGAAGACATCGACTTACGAAGACGGCTGCAGAACGGATCATCTTCGTAAGTCGAGGTACCACTGTATCACTTCTCCCCAATTGCAATTAGGCATGGGTAAGACTATTGGCTACAATAGGAGGCTTCCTTCAAGGCAAATGCGAGAGGGAAGTGTGGGACTCCACTGCACTCACAAGCACCATGCTGGTGACCCATCACACACACCATTAAAACTTTGGTATTAGTCATACATAAGTTTACTTTTAAGTAATTAAATCAGCATACTTTGGTTGATTTACTGTTATGTGTGCTTGGTTAATTTAATATGTTGTGTGCTTTTTTAAAAAAAGCAACTAACTCAATTAATTTTAAGCAAACAAATTGTATTTAGAAGTTCATAACGTAGACTTACATATCAACCTGTC
Source organism: Zootoca vivipara (assembly GCF_963506605.1). Taxonomy (NCBI): domain Eukaryota; kingdom Metazoa; phylum Chordata; class Lepidosauria; order Squamata; family Lacertidae; genus Zootoca; species Zootoca vivipara. Next base: position 30,950,127 of record NC_083281.1, on the reverse strand, counting down.
GAATCCAGCTGATGCTAAGGTGGCTCCATTAGGATGAAACTTACAACAGTAAACTTCTCCTTCATGCCCTGAAAGCAACATTATAGGTGCCTGGAGAGAGGAACATCTTGGGGGGCCCTGAAATATGAAAAAATGCAGAATACCCAACAAGCTATAAGAGAGTCTGCATATGAATGCAGAAAAGAAGACTATTACTCATAAACCAGTGATGAGGAACCTGTAGCACCCAAGATGTTGGACCCCAACAGCCTCAGCAAACATGGCCAATGATCAAGGATGATAAGAATTATAGTCTGACGGCATCTGGAAGGCAACTGGCTCTTCATCCCTGATCTAATGTCTTGTGGCAAAGGTAAGCACTTCCACCAGCCCGAAAACATGACAATCTAACCATGAAGATTAATTCTAAAAGCTGTAACACAAACCACTTACAGCTTCAACACGTGCATTAAAATACCCTAACCTTGTTCCATTCAGATGTTTTAGACTATAGCACTCTTCAATGCTAACCACTGAGCATGCTATGGTAGTTGGGGCTGATGGGAATTGCAGTGTAACATCTGGAGGGCCTTGCAACTGGCAATTGGCTACCACTGAGAAAATAACTTATAAATTACGAAAAGAACAGAAAAACTGAAAAAAAATTAAGTAACATGGTGGTCATTTATTCAATATATAAATAAAACTGTCCTTAAAGATAAAGTCATCTTTGAAGACATGTCTATCCTGAACAGTATGGTTTGCACTATATTCTTCTCTGGAATGACTCTGTGATGGATAAAACAAATTTTGTGTTGGGACATTATAGGCTGGCCATTTGGATATCTTGTATTGAGTAATAATAATAATTTATGATAATGTACAACCTGACACCTGTTATGGTGGTAGGGATGTTATATATTTGTTAGAATGTCCAAAACACCAATAAAAATATTTAATAAAAAAATACCAGGAGTGTGTTGGGGAAGGCTGGTCTAACTGATCACCCAGGTGAAATAAAAAAATCAGTAACTAATGCAAACTAATTATAGTCACTGGGTGCTCAATGGTCATTCTTGCAGCCATGTGTGCTATTAAAATACTGAACTAGAGGAACCCGTGGTCAGACTCTGACTCAGCATAAGGCAGTTTTCTATGTCTTACTCTAAACACTAAGCACAGCTACAGAACCACAACGATGGCAATGAAAAGCTATATTCACCATTCAAAACGATGTAGGTATGTGTAACAGAATGGACCTTTCCCTTTAACAGCTACCTCAACTGCTTTTCTCTTCCTCTTTTCACAATGCTAGCCCCTCAAGACCCTCCCCCATTAGTTCACTCTTTCTATATACTGTACAGTACTGTATATGAAAAACAGTGTTTCTGAGACTAGTGCGGTGCAGCAGTTGGTATGTTGGACTGTAACAGCCTTTTCAGTGTTGGGACTATAACACTGCCAGACGTTGTTGGACCACAGCTACCATTATTCCGGGACCACTGGTCCCTCTAGCCAGGGATTATGGGAGTTGTAGTCCAACCACACCTGGCGACCCGAGGTTGAGCAATCTATTCTGGGACTAACACCATGTGCACCTGGACTACTTCTGGGTGGCGTAGTGGTTAGAGTGCTGAAAGAAAAAAACGCAATATAAACGCAATAAATAAACAAACGGGCAGGGAATCGCGAGGCCGTCCAGAAGTCGCACATTATCTCCCGTCATCCCTAACCGTGGGCTACGCTGGGGCAAGGGCTGCTGGGAGTTGTAGTCCCACTACATTTAAGCAGCCTCGGGTTCCCCGCCGCCGAGTCTAAAGCCTCAGTCGCTATAATGGCGAGGTAATAATGCATATTAAAAGAGAAGGGGACTCACCGCCTGCAACAAGGCGCCCGGGGGCGGCTGCCCAGCGCCAGGCCCCGACCCCAAGATAAGCTCGTGGCGGGGCTTCTTAGCCCCGGACGCCGCCGCTACCAGAGCCATATCCGGCCCGGGCGCTTTCCGTTTCTGCGGGTCGATCATCGTGCCCCCCGACTTCGTCGAATATGGTCTCGATTCTCCTCAAGGCCTCAAGGGCGCGTCAAACTGAGGGGAAACCGACGCCTCCCCGTTCCGATTGGTGGCTCCGTACAAAAAGCCCCGCCCCCACCGCGATGTCTCATTCGCGGACGCTATCCGTCCTTCTCGCGGCTGCTCTCGCGCTGCTTCAGCACGGAGCCCCGCCCTGATTGGTGCAGCCGGCGCAGACGTTAGACCTCGCGTTTATGCCGCTCGCCGATTGGTGGAAGGTCGGCGCTGGAGGGAGAGGCGGAGTGGGACGGGTAAAGGAGACGGCGGTTGATGTGGGGATTTTCGTTCTCTCCCGAAAGTGGTAAGTCGGTGGGAGAGGGAGGAAGGGCTGTGGTGATGGAGGGGGGGGGTATCTGGCCTTCAGCCCCACGTATGCCTACTCGGAAGTAGGCCCCACTGTATTCAATGGGCATTGCCCGCAGGTAACTGTGGAGGAGGAGGCCTTCCAAAATAAAACAATTCCGATCATTTTTTTTTCTTGGTGGAGTCGAGATTCCTGCTCGGATCCGGCGAGTTATTTACATGGCCTCTGGGATCCCAAAATCATTGGGGAGAAAGTGATAGTTCACAGTGTCCACCCATATAAGACCATTCAGCAATAATCAGTTGGGGCAATCTCTCCTAATAAAGATTTATTATAATGACACCACGCAGGTTTCCCTCCCATTACAGAACAGCAACAAAAATTATTATTATTTAACTGACAAGTACTTGTAAACATTCAGCGTTTGAATTCTAGGGGTGGTGAAGATGCATTTCAAACCGCACAAAGAATGTAACTAAGGACTGCAGTGTGTAATACTAATACTAATAATTGTATTATTTATACCCCTCCCATCTGGCTGGGTTTACCCAGTCACTCTGGCTTACAGCATGTCTAAAAACATAATAAAAACCTCCTTATAGAGGGCTGCTTCAGATGTCTTCTAAAAGTTGCATAATTCTTTTATCTCCTTGACAGCTGCAGAGAGGGCGTTCCACAGAGAGGGCGCCACTACTGAGAAGTATCCCTCTGCCTGGTTCCCTGTAACTTTGCTTCTCACAGTGAGGGAACCAGCAGAAGACCCTTGGAGGAGGACCTCAGGGCTGAGTGATGGGGGTGGAGATGCTCCTCCTGGGCTGAGGCCGTTTAGGCTTAGAGGTCAGCACCAACACTTTGAATTGTGCTTGGAAGTGTACCGTGTAAAATGAACAGGGTCTCTACATGGTTAAATTTGGGATTTTGTGAACTATTGAGCATTTTAGGTACAGTGGTACCTTGGTTTACGAACTTAATCCTTCCAGAAATCCATTCTTAAACCAAAGCGTTCTTAAACCAAGGCATGCTTTCCCATAGCAGCGTAGGACTTAATTTACAAATGGAACACACTTAACAGGAGGCGGAACATGTTCTGCTTGCAAGGCAAAGTTCACAAACCAAAACACCTTCTTCCGGGTTTGTAGCGTTCTTAATCCAAGTTGTTCATAAACTAAGCTGTTCTTAAACCAAGGTACCACTGTACTATGGTGCTGCTAATAATGACTGAAGGAGAAGCACTTTAAAACATCTGGGTACTGCCTAAATAATTTGGAAATTAGTATATGAATGAGTGTCTTTGATTGCATTTCAGCAAAAGAGATTTCTACTTCCAAGGGATAACGAAAAATCTGGCCAGGAGATTTGCGGGAACTTCTCATAATTTAAGGCAATGGAAGTAATTCCAGAACTCTATGATATTTTCCAAGGAGAGGTATGTGCTAAAACCGTTACTTTTCAGAATGTAATGAGCTTTGAAATATTTGTATCTGCATTAGATGGAACTATTTAAATTGTCTTTTGGACACAGCCCATATTTAAAATATATTCAGAACAAATGCTTGAAAAAAGTAAGGCTATCAAATGACCCAAGTTTAGCATTTTTTTGTGTATATTAAAGGATTAGATGTGCAAGATGGTCAGAAAGTTATCATTCATCTATCAACCGTAGCCCTAATGACTATCAGAAACAGGGTAAAAGCAGAAGACCCTCAAATAGCAAGACTGGCTAATTAAACATTGCCCAAATAGTTAAATTAACCAATATCATTAAAGTAAGGCAGATGGGACAACAGGATAGTAATGTTATGGAAAAGTTAAGCCTTTATATAGCTTACTAGAATGAAAAAGCAAATGAAATAATGAAGCATCATGTGCTTTTGAGCGAAATATAATACCATAATGAAAAGCTATATGTTCCAGGCAGAAAAAATAAATGCTATTTAATATAGGCAAATATTATTGAAATTGATTGTTAAATATTGAGATATTATATAACCATACACATGATGAAATTGACTTTAGGGAAGGGAGAATATTAATACTAATAATGAAAATAAGGATTGTAAAAATGATAGTAGTTAAATGCATGCAAGTACAGTATAAGAGGAGAAGGTACTCTCATCATGAACTTATTCAAATAAGTGACCTTATATATCAGATTTTGCAACTTTCCTTTTCCCTTTTCTACATGAATTTATATGTTTTGCATATGTGCTTATATCAGTTTTGGAAAGCTTTACGCTTTATAATTTGGCAACTGGCAAAAAAGTGAAAGTAGTAAAAAAGCTGCAAGCCTGAACAAGGAACTTATGTCTGAGTAAATAGGAATGAATAGTCTTAATATTCCTATTAACAGCACAGTCATATTATCTTTTTACTCCTGAAAAAATCCATAGACTTGGATAGGATATATCTGAAATAGGGAATTGCTGCTTTTGCAGCCTTGTAAATGAGCCCATAGGTTTGTACCCTGTAAAATGTTTTGGTACCCTGCTGGGGTCTGACAGAAGAGGAATGGAGAGCTCAGTGCTTCCTGCAGCAGCTTGCTGAATTTCTATGATGGTCATGGAGGTGGGGATTTCCATTCTCCAAAAGCCTGCTTAGTTACTGTTCTGATCTCAGAGGTGAAACAGAGTGCTCTTTTCCTCCTCTGGTAGTCTGCACACATGCACACAGAATTCCATGTACAGTCGTACCTCGGGTTGCGAACACCTTGGGTTACGAACACCTTGGGTTATGAACTGCGCAAACTCGGAAGTATTTTCGCTGTGCGTGCGCAAAAGCGCCACACGCATTTGCGCATGCGCAAAGCGCGAAAATAGCAAAAATAGCGCTTTGCGCATGCACAAAATGGCGTTTTCGGGTTACGAACTTTTCGGCTTACGAACTGCGACCCGGAACGGATCGCGTTCGTAACCCGAGGTACCACTGTAGTTGCCTGCATGCAATCTCATTGTCGCTCATTACTGCCAGCCTGGTACTTAAATACAAGGGTTGGATTTTGGCAGACTTCATTGAGACCAGGTATTCAGGTTTCAAATGTCTCAGTGGCTATTTTTGGTTTAATACCTTATCATTTATAACCCATAGTACAAACCTGGGTATCTCTGCTTGGAAGTAAGCAGTTAGACTTGTATTAAGATAAGAATGCATCGGACTGCAGTCTAAATAGTAGACTGCTTTTGAAATGTACAACATGGATTGAGATGGGGAGGGGCCATACCTGCACATAGACATCCCAAGTTCAGTTCCTGCCATGTCTAGGTAAAGAGGTCAGATAGCCATTGATGAGGAAAAACCTTTTCCTGAAACTCTGGTCGGCCAGTGCTACAGTAGACAATACTGGATTAGATGAAAAGTTACTATAGGGAAGTAGAATGACCAATGATTATATTATTTTCTTTGCAGGTTGCTTCTGTGACAGAATATGGAGCATTCATTAAAATTCCAGGAACAAGGAAACAAGGTTTGGATCTCTATCAGTTGTATTAAATGGTGTTTTGGTTTTTAATAGTAAAAGTTTAGAAATCAAAATGCAGTGATAGATACTTTATTGTCATTGTACTTTGAATAGTACAATGAAATTGAATGCCCTCCCCTAAAAACAAAACAAAAACACAATTACGGTCATACACATACATACACCCCCCCCATTCTGTTACACTGTCTTTGTTTAAAGTTGTGGCTTCCAAAGTTTTTACAGTGTTGGAGGAGAAAGTCGCTTGTGTTTCCTTTTCCTTTTGTGTTGCATATTAGCTCTGCTTCCCTTCTGAGGCAGGTTGCTTTGTATATCTTGAAGGGCTCGGTTAACCCATTAGGATTCTTAAGACATTTCTGTTCATTTCATCTGTCAAAGAACAGTACTTTAAAAACTTTTTTCTCCGTCATACTTCTTAGGCCTTGTACACAAAAGTCACATGTCAAACTGCAGGGTGGACCAGCCCTCAGAGTTGGTGGATGTAGGAGAAAAAGTGTGGGTGAAACTTATAGGAAAAGAGGTAAACATTACTGTTCTGTTTCTGAGGTGATTGTAAAATAGGATTTTGCACTTCTACAAATTACATGAGTGTTTTTGTTAAGAAAGAAGTACACACTCATAAACTTTTTATTTTGAAGAAAGAACCCCACAGTCCTCTGTCAATGGCTGGTGTTGCGTTTATGTTAACTTTGAATTAATGATAAGAGGCCCGGTGGGAAAACAGGAGATGCAGTACTAGCTGTGATGACTCTTTGGTCAGGGTGTGTTCTCTTCTGTGTAGAAATGTTCCTCATCACAAACCCCCTGTTGATTTGTTCTTGAGGTCTGACCAAAAAAAATTCAAAAGAATATTTCCTTGTCTTTCAGAAGACAGATGAGAAGTTAAAATTGTCTCTTTCGATGAAGGTTGTTAATCAAGGAACTGGAAAGGACCTGGACCCCAACAATGTGGCCCTTGAGTAAGCAAAATATGGAGCACTTATGCGGGGGGTATGGTCTTCATTGCATTGCCCTTTATTCTTCCTTTTTTATTCTTTCATTTCCCCCTTTATCCTCAGGATGTGTGGCCCTCCAGATGTTGGACTATAACTCCCATCCACCTTAACAGCATGACCAGTGGTCAGGGATGGTGGAAGTTATATTGCAACAACATCAAGAAGCCATGGTTTCCCCATCCTTGCTGTATCCCGACGGGCAGTGGTGGCGCTAGGGCCAAATTTCTGGGTGCATATCTGTGACACTGCAGCCCAGGTGGCTCCAAATGGCCTGAGAGACCAAGTAGCAGCTAGCAGGACAGGATGTGGCGATTGCACTGTGACAGCAGCCAACATTCCAGCAAGTTGGAATCCTTTTTATTCATTTCCCCCAGGGCAAGAGTGACAGTGAGGAGAGCCATTCAGATTCTGCCTTGGGGTTGTTGGACCAATGAAGACACAGGGGCAGCCGCAGAACTTTCATTGGTTCGCTACCGCAAGATGTCTGATTAGCTTACCTTGCTTTCACTCTCGTCCTAGGAAAAATTATTTTAAATTAAAATGGTGTATAGTTCGCTGGAGCAGAACCTCTGTTGCCACCGCAGAACGGGCAAATTTAGCAGGGGATCAAATACTTTCCCCCTCACTGTATTCCCAAATGCTTCAAAATAGACCACATGAGAAGCAAAAGGCAGGGAGGAAGAATGTGCCTTGCACAGGGTGCTATTGTTGCATGAATCCTGCTTGTTCCAATTGGATGGGGAGACACATTGATTGGTGTTCCCCCAAAGCTGCAAGCCATGTTTACAAATGACTGACTTAATTTCTGACATAAAGCTCCTTAGAATTTTGCTATTGGCTTCAGCTGAACTGGAATTGCACCTCAAAACAAATGGTTTTGTCTGTGACTAAAATCTTTTATGTCTGCACACAGTCAAGATGCACGGAAGAAAGGCTCATTCAAAGACTACACCAGCCAGAAGATCACTCTAGAAGCAGTCTTAAACACAGTTTGCAAAAAGTGTGGCTGTCCAGGTATGTTGAGGTCAAATTCCTATTTATTTATTTGGTTGTTTGTTTATTTATTTTAAACATTTGTGTCATGTTGCCATAACCCTGTAGCTCTTGTTTGGTGGCCATGGTCCAGCTACTGCATCTCAACCTAATCTATCTCACAGGGCTGTTGGGAGGGTAGAAAGGGGTGGGGTGCACTTTTTTGCCAAAGGTTGGGATAATTGTTTAATAATAATAATGCAGCAAGGACAGCGAAGTTTTGAAATATTGTTCACATCATCTTCAAACTTAATTGTGAAGCTGTGAATGTTAGAAATATTTAGGGGGTGTTTTTACAGCACAAGTGAGAATTGGACCACTTCTTTCTAACTGAGTCTTGGGGTAGTCAAGTCTGATCACCCATCAAACTTGGCAGCAACATCCATATTTGTATAAATTATACTTGCAAATATACCTTATGTATGCTAAAGGGCTGGGGTGTTTTGTTTGGAGGAGAGTTGTTGCCATTGGTTCTTTGTATACTTTAGGTTTGTTGTGATTTATGTGGAAATTGTTCAGTTTGGTTTTGTATTTTTAATATTTATTGTTTGTGACTATTTTTGTTAATTGTTTTTATGGTGGTTTTTATGTTGTAAGCTGCCTTGAGGATGATTTGAACAGTGGAAAGGTGGCATACAAATAAAATTATGTATGTATGTATGTATGTATGTATGTATGTATGTATGTATGTATAAAAGTAATAAAATCCCCTGTCACAAATGCCAGCATGAGTGGATGTGGAAATCAGCAATTCCAAGGCATGCTGTAGGTAGAACTGTTACCTACTGCTCCAGTATAGACAACATAAGCTTGCTGTTTCAGGAGCTACTGGCCATAATGGCAAGGCGCCCTGTAGCTAGAAAAGATGAATACTGCTGTGTTACTTTAAGGTACTAGAAAACACGGTGGGGCGGAGAGGTGGTAACCAATAAAGTTTGTTTTAGTTTTTTTTAAAAAAAAAAAAACCTTAACTTTATGTTGAAGGTCATTTTGCAAAAGATTGCTTCCTGCAGCCAGGAGGGACCAAGTACACTCTGATTCCAGAGGAAGAAGAAGTCCCTCCAGAAGAAGAAAAGAAGGCACATAAATCTGAAGATTTTGTGAAGAAGAGAAAAAAGGTAAAAGATTGGCTGACAGGATTGAGTACAGGTAACAGTTCTGTTGCCACATTCATGGAGAACAAGCTCAGCAAGCTGCCAGTTGCAATGATGTCAGCAATCTTGTACATGACTACTCAAAAGTAAGTCCCTTTGAATCCCAGTGTCTATAGTGAGTGGGCCTTTGCACTTTAAAAAAGCTCTTTCCCCTCCAAATGGCTATCTAAACATACTTAAAGAGTAAAAGATATTTGGTGTTTTGTGCTTAGAATGTTTTATTTTCTTATTCAGGGGCAAAACTAGGCATTATGTGACCCAGGTCAAAGACCCAGTTTGGCTGGCACACACACACACACACACACACACACACACACACGGGGGAGGGGGGCTGGGAGCCTCAATGACACTCCTCTGAATGAATCAACCGGGCAAAAACCTGACTAGCTCCCCCATAGTTACAGCACTGTCGTACCTTCACTTTTTTCTTGATTTTATTCTTATAGTTTCTGTATTCTTATCCTGCCTTGGATATTTTATAAAAAGGTGGAATATAAATCTTGGTAATAAATAAGTGCTGCCCCTTTTTCATCTCAGCACTTTGTATTTTGACAACTGATACTGCTTTGCCATCTTAAGAAGGGTTAGGACAGGCATCCCCAAACTTCGGCCCTCCAGATGTTTTGGACTACAATCCCCATCTTCCCCGACCACTGGTCCTGTTAGCTAGGGATCATGGGAGTTGTAGGCCAAAACATCTGGAGGGCTGCAGTTTTGGGATACCTGGGTTAGGAGCTCTGTATCTGACTTCTATTTAGGTTTCTATTCAGTTTTTTCAAATATTGTTGCTGCAAAATGCAGCAGTGAGGAGAGGGCCAGTTTGCAGATAACATTAAGCCAAATAATAGTTTGGCGCGTATTAGCAATCGTGCAGGTTTAGCTACTCAGCATCAGTACTGGGTGAAAAGTGCAACGACTCCAATCTACCCTTAAGGAACCTGCCCGTTTGCTAGCTAGTGCTAAGCCATAGTTCTTCTTAGTATATTACATGTGAACCGGCTTTTAGGGAATCATTTCCTAATACTCTCCAACAGAAAAGCTTACACACACTAATGTATTCTCTCTAACAGGAAAAAAAGAGAAAAAAGAAACACAAGAGCAAAACTCCTTCCGAACTGGGGGATTCTGACAGTGGTGAGTCAGATGCTGATGATGTTCAGCCATCAAGGAAGAAATCAAAACGGACTGAAAAAGCTAGTGCATCCCAGAAGCGAAAAAAGAAGAAGCATCATAAGAAGAAGCACAAGGACTGAGAAGCGGATCCAAGGCCTTAGGCTGTGCTGACACAGTGTGCACCCTCTGGGCTCCTGTAATCTGCTGGAGAAAAGAATAGTTGAGCTAGTGCAACTTGCATTATAACAAAAGGCTATTCCTTCTTTGAAAAGCACCGTTGTTTTCCTACAAATTTTTCCCACAAGAACCGCCACTTTTCTCTACATGGAAGAAGCCAGCTGCTGTTGGGTGTTCCTTGCCACAGATGTTGCCCTCATTCATGTGAAACGCTTCTCCTTCTGTAGCTCCTTTTTCTTCTGGGCCTTGTGCCAGGCAGTTCCTTTGGAACAACCCTGAGCCATCTCCATGAAGCATGCATGGCACAGGCAATCAATGCAGCTTCCTTAGCCAGGGTGGCAGCTGTGTGTTGATTCAGCATCTCGCCAGTCATTCTCTGCACGCCAGCAGAAAGAGCAGTGGACACATCATCTTGGCTGGTCGATTTGTTCTGCACTGATCACACCACTGCATTTTTGCCCCATTCATACTGCAGTACTGGAGGAAGAAAAAATTCATTAATTGAATAGTCCTAGGGGTTGCAAAAGCACAAATCAAAATGTGAAGATGAGCTTTGTGGTTATATTGCTAGCCATTTAAACTCTGAAATAAAGCCTTTTTTCTCCTCCCGAGGTGTAATCCCTTTCTGTTACATTTTGGCCAATGGAACAGCTGGGTAATAGAAAGGAAGAAGTCTTTCTGTTGGATACAAAATAGTCTTTAGGGTGTGGATATTTTCCCAGGCTTGCTTCCTTTGTCTATTAAATGGCAATCTGAGGTCAGTTTGTTTGTTTGTTTATTACACTTGCATTCTGTGCTTCTGTCATAATGCAGCTGAAGGTAACATGGTCTCCCTTTGAGACAGTGACCTAGCAGAGCTTAGTTTCACTGGGGTTACTGTATTAAAAGTTTTTGTGGTGTTTATTTTAGACTACCACCCAGTTATCAGTTCTTTCAGAGAGAGTGCAAGATCACTTCTACATTCTGTGTAAGAGCTTCCATCAAAACCATGACAAGGGAAAATGCTTTTGCATGCTTGGGGTGTCAGTATGAACTAACTAGGAAGTCTGCCAAAATCCTCTGCTATGAGGCTGCTTCAGTTGGTTTGCTAACCGCACGATGTCAGACAAGTAGAATGAGAGCTCTTATTCCAGGGATGATTCACTGCTTGTGGACATCATACACCTGACTGGCTTTCCTAATGACAATAAATCAGGCATTGTACTGGCCTGGTTTGCACATTACGTTAATCCGTGGTTAAAGGGAAATGTAATTAAATGTGGACACGGAGTCTCTGGGTCGATGCTGCTGAAATCATAGGTGCTTTGCTCCTCTCCTGCTTGGAAGGAAGCCAGTTAGGCTTGACATGACCTGGTTTGAACCTGTGGTCTGTTTCCTCATAAGCACAAGCCTGGGTTTAGGCAACACAAACAAAATTCTGGAGTCTTTCCCTGCAGGAGAGGAGTAAAGCATCAACACTTTTAGCGTGTCCTAGCATGCTACTCATTCATATCAAACTACAGCTTGTTTTAATTATGGTTTAATGCAGCCCTCCAACTTTGGTGGTTTCCAGATGCTACAACTCCCAACAGCCCAAGCCAGGATAGCAGTGCATGGCTAGGTTTTGGGAGTTGTAGTCCAGAGCAATTGCAGGGTGGTAAATGGGAGAAGGCTGGTTTGATGTGGCATGCAAACCAGGTCCACTTGGTTTTAGTGAAGGAGAAACAGTCATTCTCACCCAGTGCTTTGTTGCTGGAGAATGCCAGTTGGTTCAGTGACACTGACAAAAAAACCCCCACATATATTAAGTAAAATATGAACATCGTCACCTGACCCCATCCCACCCCACCTCCCCCATCTACCTCTATCCCCCTCTTCCCAATGTCTCAACAAATGAAACCGATTTGTAAAAATGTTACAAGAGACATTGCATATATTTCTGCAAATCAAGAAAATCTTTAATAAAAAAGCATACCTTAAAAAAATTGTCTGCAATTAGTCTTTGACCTGTCTTGTAGGCTGCTTGCTTTTTAAAAAAAATAATTTTGCTCTTCACTCATGCTTCTTAAGGCAGTTAACATGGGAAAAATTGATGGAGAATCTGAACTATCCAGCTCACCAGCAATATAATGGTGGTGGTGGTGGTAGTAGTACAGTGGTGCTTCGCTAGACGAATGCCCTGTAAGATGAATTTTTCGCTTAACGAAGAGATTTTTTTAGCGTAGGTTGCCTCACAAGACGAATTCGTTTTGTGAAAAATTCGTCTAGCGAATCACGGTTTCCCATAGGAATGCATTGAAATTCAATTAATGCATTCCTATGGGCAAAAAATAATTCAATGCATTCCTGTGGGATTCGCTAGACTAATTTTTCGCAAAATGAATTGACTCACAGAACGAATTAAATTCGTCTAGCAAGGCACCACTGTAAAGCTAAAAAGTCTGAATGAATAAGGTAGTGTTCTGGCATTGAAAGATAACCAAATGGGTACCGATAAGACAGCCAGTCTGCCACTGACTTCTGGTGGGGGCACCCAGAGGACAACCTCCAAAAATGACAGTGCATAGGGAGGGTGACATGGGAACAGCTGTGGCTTCAGGTTTCCATGGGTCCCAAGCTGTGTAGGGCTTTAAAGGTAAGCAGCAGCACTTTGAAATTACCTTTAAAAATGTACTGGCAGAGACACTCCTGGCCAGATGCATTCTCAAATATCAACTCCAGTTAATCGTTAATTAATTATGGCATTATACAATGCCTCTTATTCTCTTTCTCTGCCCCACCCTCTGAGCATGAGGTTGTCCTTAAGGGCTGTCAAGAGTTTCTTAAGGAGTTTTGTGTAGAGAGGGAGATTTTTAAGCCTTGCCTTTCAAAGGAGCACATGAGTTAACACATTCCTGACCACTTCTCTATCACTGACAGAATAGAAATTCACAGTAAATCATTTTTTAAAATGAATAAAATCCTGGGAAAAAGCTATGATTTTCAAGAAGCTGAATTCAAACCTAGGCACACTTCCTGGCCAGTCCTGATATACATGTTCCATGCCAGCTGCAAACATGTCTGAGATGGGTGCTTTTAGAAAATATCAGCTAAAACCATCTACTAGCCATGTGTTTTTAAAAAGGGAGAAAAGCACAATACTTGATTCTCAATGTTATGTTCATTGATATGCAAATAGATTTTACTTTTTGGTCAGCATCTCCAGTGTCCAAAACAGCTGGGTTCTGATTCTTTACTGGCATCCTTCAGTAGTAACACCTGCAAGGCATAGATCTTATGGACTGCAGCATAATCTCCAGTGCAAAACCACAGCTGGTGTTTTAAAGCAGTATGTATACTCCACATGGATGAGGTTGAGCTGACATTCTAGGTGTAGTTACGATTCTGTAGTCTGCAATGTTTAGATTTTGATTTGTGGATGTTTGGTTGCTACTTTCTAAAAATTGGGACTCTAGTCCTTGATAATTAGAAATCTGGGTTTCTTGTCTTTCTGAGCCTTTGCTCACGTTGCTGTGCTGTTGTGCTCCCAGCCAATATACGGTAAATGGGAAAAGCCATTTAAGGATTATTAATACATGTTCAGATGTCCCTGCACCGAGGCATTGGTTTGTAGCCTTCAGTACTACAACAGTACATTCTGACATAGTGAGCTGGTCTTCTTTCAATAAATGTCTATATGAGCTCATCATATTGTACTTTGTGAATTTTTACGTTGAACTAAGACACCATTGAGACGCAGGTGGCGCTGTGGTCTAAACCACAGAGCCTAGGGCTTGCTGATCAGAAGGTCAGCGGTTCGAATCCGGGGTGAGCTCCCATTGCTCGGTCCCTGCTCCTGCCAACCTAGCAGTTCGAAAGCACATCAAAGTGCAAGTAGATAAACAGGTACCGCTCCCGCGGGAAGGTAAACAGCATTTCCATGCGCTGCTCTGGTTCGCCAGAAGCGGCTTAGTCATGCTGGCCACATGACCCGGAAGCTGTACGCCGGCTCCCTCGGCCAGTAAAGCAAGATGAGCGCCACAACCCCAGGGTCGTCCGCGACTGGACCAAACTGTCAGGGGTCCCTTTACCTTTAGACACTATTGGAAGTCATTTTGTGACCGGCACCCACAGACCTCTCAAATATGGGCCTATTGTCCTCCAAATGGTTGGTAATTCCGATTCTAAATGATCCTGGAACCAAACATTGTAAGCAATGTAAACTGCCTCTTGCAAGTAGCACCCCCATGTCTTTGTTGCCTGCATTTCTCAAAGCATAACGTGTAAAATAATGTCAGAAATACATTTGATTAGCCATGGGGGGGGGGCAGTGGAAACCACACAACAGATTTTTAAATGAAAACCACACACATTAGGAAACTTTAATATCAGGTATCCACGACTCCAGACAAACCTGTTTAGATCGGGCTACCTCAACTGAAGAGAAAAACCAGGAAAATTCCCTCCGCCCTCCTATTTTAAAGTCACCGAAACTTATCTTTGCTTTGAAGCTTGGATAATGACTTGGTTCAGCCAAGAGCTTCCATATCAAATTGCTTGAAGGAGTGTGTGACAGAGGCCTCGGATCTGCCTTGTGACCCAGCAACCAGTGGGTGCTGGCATACAGATCAGCTAATCAGAGGGGGAAATTAACCATCAAAAAGGGATGGGGAGTGTCCAACAGCAAACAGGCAGGGATTGTATGTGGGTTAGAAAGGGACCTGGGTATGGAGTCAGGGACTTTGTATAGGCAGAAGGGGTCTCTGGCTATCTAAGTGGAGTCTCACAGGGTTTATCTGCCAGAGCAGTGTTTCTCATCCTTGGGTCCCCAGCTGTTGTTGGACCTACGTCTCCCAGCACTCTTCTGGTTTTGCTAGCTAGGGATGATGGGAATTGTAGTCCAGCAACAGCTGGGAACCAAAGGTTGAGAAACACTGTGCTAGAGGGAGCTGATAAGTGGGCAGACAAGGTTCAGTCTACCTGAGGGGAAAGGCTGGGATCAGATGAAGGATCTGGAAGGTTTTATATATAGTGTAGAATAGCCATCCTAGAAAGAAAGAAAATTCTCTGTCCAGTGACAGGTTGAAAGTGTTGCATTCAGATATTTAATACATTATCTCTGTTAAGAGTGCCTGTTTGAAACAAAGTATTGCACCTTGCAGTGGTAAAGCACCAAGTGTAAACAAAGTTTCTGTTTTGTTTTAGAAGAGCCTCATTCTTAATTTTGGTGTTTTGGGTGAGGGATTAATTGGTCCATATTCCCTTACACTCAATTTTAACTGGGCCAGCAAAAATGTCACCACAAACAGTCAATCCAAAAGCTGGGTCTTAAGATGCCACAATGAGAGACACCTTAAGCTCCCGTGGCTCCATAATACGATACCCATCTGACAAATTAGCGTCGCTTTGTAAAACAATAGACTGTCAAGGTTTAGTCTGTATGCAGCACGCTTGAACCGCATCACTGATTCTGCAGCTCTGTAACACAATTGCCATCCGGCCAGCAGGCAAGGGTGAGGCTATAATAACAGCGAGTACCTGTAATCATACCAATTTAATTATCCCAGATAATGCTAGGGCTCTGATCTGCTTAACCAACTTAAACATCCATTTTGATGGTTGGCAGAGAAGGAGGAATACATTTTCAGTAAAATGAACCAGGGGTGGGGAACCTTGGGATCAAGCTTTGACATTCCAGATTTATCTGTATACCCCCTTGGGATTCTCCATAAGCCACACCCCTCACCAGACCAGGTCATCACTACCACATGGCCCCCTAAAAGTTGCTTATGAAGGAATGTGGCCCCCGGGCTGAAAAGCCCCCCCACACACACAAATGGAAAGGTCTATTAGTCAGAATCCAAGCAGACAGAGATCCAGCCAGACACCATTACACAACTATTTCAGTTTATTACTTCCACATTGTTTGTTTCTGCCTCGCCCACTTCTTCAGTATTTTTTTTTTTAAAAAAAAAGCAATGAAAGAAAAGAAAACCCCAAAGATCAGGGCGAGAGAGTTCAAGTTGCACACTGAACAGATTCAAAAAGGTTCAACAACTATACAAAAAACACTTGTGGGGAGGAAGGGAATCACAAAGGCAATTTGGCAACAAGTTTGGCATTGGATGACTTGGCAAGAGAACAGGTACAGGCTCTTATTCCGCTTTTTGATAGGTACGGGTGCAGATCACGTTGCCCATCGTCAGAGTCTGAAAGAAGAAAAGGTAAGCAAGTCTTAGCCCAGAAACCCTGTGACTCCCCAAGAGGCCTGTTATAGATGGTATAATGACTTAGTCTTAGGGCATTACTTACAACACCGTAAGGGTGGGTTAATACCTACTGCATATTTTGGAAAGAGGTTTGACTGTCTATCCTCCATAGATCTGGCTGCCTCTTGAAATATCATTGCCAAACATGGCACAAGGGTTTCCAAGCTGGAGGGCAGAAGACTTTGTCACCATTTGGATGGCGTGTGCCATCTTGAATCAAGATGGCGGACCAGGGTGGGACTTCAGTTTGACCTTTTTTTTTGCACAGGTTTGGCTCTTGAGATATCATTGCCAAAATTGGCACGAGGGTTCCCAGGGTGGGGCAGTGCCTCCACCGACAAGGATTGTATGTACTAGTCTAAAGCACAATTTTGAAAAAGTAAAAACAAGCACTCTGCAGCCTGATTAAGTGGGCACCTCTTGCAGTTGATCAAAATGTTTCTAATTGATATAGCCAGCCAACCATTAAATTGCAGAGCCAGCCAAAAGTAAAGAGTTACTTGCTCGTTTTTCCCCAGGCACATTTTCATGTGACCAGGGGTGGGGTGGGGTTGGAGGCAGGTTAAATAGTTTCCAGGAGTGATTTCCTTCCCTTGCAGTTTTCTCTTCAAATTTTTAACTTGCCCATGTAGGCCACAGGTAAAGAGCAGCGTACTTTTGTCTTACCAAAATCAACTTTCCGTCCTTCAGTTCTCGGACTAGCGAGGTCTCCTTCTCATCCCATTTCTGCACATGAAGGAGCTTCCCTCCATCTAGTGTCACAAGGGACTGAAAGAAAGAAATCAAATCAAGCTCGTTAGAGAGCTGCAGAATTGTGGTTCGTAACAGAAAATAATTCTGAGTTCCACAAGCGCAACACAGACTACAGAGGAGGAAGGCGGACAGACCGTTTCATCCCTTGGATGGGGTGCAAGCAAGGCCCCATCAGCACTATTGATTTAAGGCAGTATCATCCCACTTTAAACAGCCATGGCTTCCTCCAAAAAAATGCTGAGAGTTGTTAGGACAGCGTTTCTCATCCACTGTTCCGCGGCACACTAGTGTGCCGCGAGACGCTGGCTGGTGTGCCGCAACATGTGGCGACGAGAAGGGCGATTTACATTGTTACGTGCCTGGCGGCCGCCAATAAGCTACACTGCCCCGCCAGAAAGCAATATTTCTCCTCCTCTTTCCCAAAGTTCAGTGCAAACGAGCCTGGCGGCCGCCAATACACACCACTGACCCGCCGGAAAGCAATATTTGGCAAGTGTTTCTTACAGTCATAATTATAATATAGGGCGGCACAGAGTTAATTTTTTAAACTTTTTTAATGGTGGTGTGCCTCGTGATTTTTTTCACGGAACAAGTGTGCCGTGGCCCAAAAAAGGTTGAGAAACACTGTGTTAGGAAGCCCCTTTTCCTGTCCCAGAGCTGCAATTTCTAGAGTGGTTTAATCATTTCCCCCAGGGAACCTTGGGAAGTGTAGCTGTGTGGAAGAACAGGGGTCTGCTAACAATGCTCCACATCTTTGTACCCATTAGTTAGCCAAAGAACCACAGTGCAAAATTCAGATAAGTGTGCATTTTGAAGGATGACTGGGCCTTTCAGTTCTTATATTGTTTCAAAAAGTTTGTTAGGCAAGTTCCCCTTTAAATGTGAACTGAGTCATATCCCCTACCCTTATATATGCCCCACATGGGAGCCAGTGAGGCTGCCAGCTGCTGTAAGCCTATCCTATTGTTAACCTTCAGGCTCAGGTCATCTGTGCAGAGCACCCTGCAACTCCCGTGAAGCTCTAAAGCAGAACCTCTCGCAGGCCATACATGTTGTTTTAACATCTTGTCCTCTGGCTGCCAGCCAGCCAAAATCATTTGCTTCGAAGGTCAAACATGCAGCTTGCCAGTAATTCACACATGCTTGCTTCCTGTGGAATGCAAATGAGATATTTCCATTGCTCCCACTCGTTACGTTTTGCTTGACAAGTGTCTGTACACCACTTAAAACAATATTTTTAGTCAATTAAGTCATTTGGCTTTTCCCTTTAAGCAAGGGCAACTGAAACTGCACACCAGCAAGCCCTCAAAACAGGCACCTTTTTGAGAATAAGGAAAAGCAGTGGAAGAATTTACTTTCACCACTCAGAACAAAATACCCTCCTTTCCCATCACATTAACATACCAGGGCAAAAATGGATCTAAAAAAACAAACTCAACTCCTCAATTAAAATCAGTTTCGGCTCACAATCCTAATTTTTAAAATATGTTGTGACATCATCACAAGCTGCTCTCACCAGTAAGAGATCCTGCAGTGAGTCATGGCTATGTGATTATTGAAAAGAAGAATGGTTTTAATACGCTCTAAGCTACTTTTTTATTTTAAACCCCACCCACCACCGGCAAGGCTTCAGAACTGCCGGCTGTGTCATTTGAGGGTAGAAACCAGTAGCACAGCTTCTTTTGACAGACAATAAATATCAACGTCACAACAGCGGAATTGGTTTGTTCAGGATCTGATAACAGGTAAGAGAAAACCACGTCGATGAATAGGAATCCAGTATACAAACTTAAGGTTGTTAATCAGTGCAAACCTCTGCTGGTTTACTCAAAAATAAGACTTGCTGAGTTCAGCATGGCTTGCTCGAGAGTAAGCATGCACCTGCCCAGCTTTTGTTACAGGTTCTACTTGTTCCAAATTGTTATCAAATCTAACTCTGCTCCGAGACCGGAATAACCTAACACTCAGTACTTTTTTTTTACTGAAGTTGTTTCAGCAAATGCCACACTTTTTAAAAACAAAAAGAGGTGCCAGTACTGTGTACTCTTGAGTATCCCCTAAAAAAGAGAAAGCACTGCTAACACTTAAAGAAAAACCCAATGCTTATAGAAAAATAGGTAAGCTCTGGTCTGGTCAGATGCAATAACAGGGGTGTGACTAGGTACCTAAAGGACTCTGGCCACATGCCCATGGCACAAATTTGAATGAATGCAGAGAAGACTTCTAGGCAAGTTAAGAGACTGGGTGAGTAGGAGAGCTTGGGGGGTGGCACCACAAATGACCAAGGGCTCAGGTACCCTGGGCTACTCCCGAACAAAGCCCTTTCTGTATGGACCATAAAGCAGAGTCTTCACAAGCTGCCACCTACTCCAAGTGTAGGGAACCTTTGGTCTTCCAGAGGTTGCTGAACTGCAACTTCCATTATTCCTGGCTTTTGGTCATGCTGGGTGGGGCTGATAAAAGCTGTAGTTCAGCAACAAGCGGAGGGCCAAATGTTCCCATTTCCTGACCTTCTGCATTCTCTCTCCCAGGCCCACCTCATCACTTTTTGTTTCTGCAGCATTTCTCCCCAAGTTAAGAACAGAAGGAAAGCCCTACCAGATCAGGCCAAAGGTTTCAGAAAGCCTGCAAGCAGGACAGCAGCACAACAGAAATTCTCCCCACTTGTGATTCCAAACCAAGTGGAGGCAGGACATAGGCATCGTGGCCAGTGTGAGACTTAATCTCCACTGATCTGGTTCAGTCCTGGCATCTCGAGTGACAAGGATCAGGCAGCAGGCAGTGGTGGCTGGTGTCCATTTGGAATGGTAGGGTGGAAGGCAGAGTCAACGACAAGCAGAATCAATTAATTCTGGTTTTGCCCCATCTCCTGCTGAGTTTTACAAGGGCAACTATGGGACTAAGGAGCAGGAAGCAAGCAAGCAGACAGGGCTACCCCTTTTGAACTGGATGCAAGTAAGAAGGCAAGCAGGTGAAAGCTGGCTGAGGCCAGACCCAGGATGGTGTGGTAGAGCCCCATTTGCCCTAAATAGACCAACCTGGACTGCTAGCAGCTGACAACATGGCCAGTCAAACTAGACAGTCATGGGCTAAATAGTCTGATCGGCTATAAAACATCTTCTATATTCATATCTAACCCTTTTGTAGCTCCTGATGGGACCTAGCAAGGGTTGCAATCACAATCTTGACAGCCAGAACTCTACCTTGACATGTCTGTCATCTGCGGTCGTCTCATCAAATTCTTCTCCCATCGTGAATTTGATCTCCGTATTCTTGAAAGTGCTCTGGGTCTTGAGAGTGATCTTGTTGCCGTCAACCTCAATAATGGTGGTGGGTTTGGTCAGGTTTGCCATCTGCCTTGTGGCAAAGCCCACGCCTGCAGGAAAAGGAGAGATTAAATGGGGGGGATTAGCAGCCTAAAAGCTTAGAAGTCAGTGCCATAATAATCACAGTGTTGATGGGATGCTGGTATGAAAAGCAGATTTGTTAAAATAGAAGAAAGCTAATGAAGGATTAAAAATAAAGTGGAGGTGTGGGAATCTTTGACCTTCCGGATGTTGCTGAACCACAACTCCCATCATTGCTGGCCGTTAGCTATGCTCACTAGGGTTGATGGGAGTTGTAGTTCAGCAACAGCTTCCCCCATACCTTCGAGAGAGAGCTGCTCGCAAAACTGCTTGGTTAAACACACACACACAACAGAACACAATAACCCAACACCCTGCCACACTACCAAAAAGAACAAAGGCTTATTCATCAAAATTAAATCAGTTGGACTGAAGGTGGAGCAAGGGAGTCCTTGACTTACTGAGATAGAGAAATCAGGCCTCCATCACCAGTCCTTGCAGGGAGTGTTCGTTCTGGCATTCAGCCATGTAGTGGAGAGCACTCCTAAGAGACCCACATGTTTGTATATGATAAGCTGCAAATGAGAACTCTCCAGGCAGGATTTAGCAGTGTGGCAAGACTCTTACCATTTGCATTCCTTTGGGGTGGACCTCTCCTCATTTAGCTGCTAATCTGATTGGATTTGTGCAACTGCAATGGAAAGGAATGGCTTTGTTGTGCTCCCACCAGAGAGCCCAGTCTTCCATATGCATTGCACCCTATGACCAGCAATCCTTACATTCCCCCCCTCTGATCAGTAACTAGTGTGTTGTGTTGTGTATAGCGTGTCAGAATACGACTGGAGCAGACCCAGGTTCAAATCCCTGTTCTGCCTTAAGGCTCACTGCATGACCTTGGGCCAGTGGCACTCACCAAGCCTTGCACACCTCGCAGTGGTCCTGGGAGGCTAAAATGGGGAGCCCCTTGAAGAAAACATGGCCTAATAGATACAATACAATTTTAAGAGGGTGACTTTGAAGATGGGGTGGGTGGTAGGCCTCACCTCCACATCTCCCAAAGATGAGAACCGACTCCCCGGATCAGTTTTGCTTTTAAAACAGAGATCTCTTCCACATCCTCTGTGATTGGGGAAAGGATTGTAAGCTCAGTGATGGAGCATCTGATTTGGATGCAGAAGGTACCAGGTT
This sequence comes from Zootoca vivipara, assembly GCF_963506605.1. Classification (NCBI taxonomy): domain Eukaryota; kingdom Metazoa; phylum Chordata; class Lepidosauria; order Squamata; family Lacertidae; genus Zootoca; species Zootoca vivipara. The sequence continues at coordinate 30,928,315 of NC_083281.1, read as the reverse complement.
TGATGTCCCCATCATCCTCAGGTATAGCCAAGTATGCCCAACTTGTCTGATATCCTGGAGAGCCACTGCTAGTCAATGCAGAGCAAGGGCTGGGAAACATTCCAGCTCAAGCTCAGTCTGCAGAATTGTGGATTCGAGACCCATGTAGGGCAAAAGATTCCAGCATTGCATGGGGCTGGACTAGATGAACCCTTGTGGTCCCTTCCAATTTCACAATTCAACATCCTCTTCTCGGCAGTCTTCCAAGGACAGCACAACATTGTGGATAGGGCCAGAGGCAAAAGCGCGCAAAGCAACAAATACAGATTTTATCTTTGTACAGAAGGATTTGGCTCCCGGTCCTGGGTTTCACCACCCCTAAATATAGAGACTACTGAGCAAGATAGGCCAATGGTGTGACCCATTACAAGATTATGTTGTAGGTTCCTATGATTAACAGAAGGGTCAGAAGCTCAGGGATGGAGAACACACTGCTTTTCTTGTAGAAAACTCCAACTGCTGGGGTCTCCAGTTAAAAAAGATTCCAGTTAGCAGACACTGTTGAAAGCATTTGCTGATATCCTGGATTGCTAATGCCAGTTAAATAAACACCCTTAGTTCTTCCAAACATGTCACAATGTCTACTGGGGCCTTCAGGAATGTGAGTGTCCTTGGAGGAGGAAAATAATCTTGCTCAGAGTGCAATAAGGTATGCTAGTATTCCAAGAAGGAAGATAAGCACCATGGGAACTGACCTTCCCTGGAATATTCCACCACCACCCCTCTCTCTCGCACACGGAAAATAAGCATGTCTCTAACTTCTTATTGAGAGATACAACAGAAAGCAGGCAGGCAGGCTTCTGCCCAGTTTCTATTTAAGGTAGAAACTTGGCCACATTCACACCATACATTTAAAACACTGTTATAGGACTTGTAACACTCATGGCTTCTCTCAGAGAATCCTGGGGTTTTTGTTAAGGGTTCTGAGAGTTGCTCGGTGACCCACATTCTCCTCCCAGAGCTACAATTCTCCAAGTGGTTTAACAGTCAATCCCTCTTCCCAGACAACTCTGAAAAATATGGCTCTGTGAGGGGAATAGTCATCATTGCCTAACAACTCTCAGCACCCTTAAACTACAGCTCCCAGGATTCTTTGAGGGAAGCCACAACTGTTTAAAGTGGCAGCATAGTGTTTTAAATGTATGGCATCATGTGAACCTGATCTCATCTTCCAATTTCCTGGCCAAAGAGTATACAGGGTCAAAAGGTACTTTGCCTTTATCTGTAATTTCTTCCAAATTTTTTATATTTTAAAATTTTAATCAGCATATCATGCTACTCAAAATTAGGCCCCACCTGTTCTGTACTGATTTGCCACTCTTAGGCAATCTCCCAACAATATTTCCCAGTTCCAGCAAGCACACAAGATTCCACAGAGCATCACAGCCTCCTAACATTTTTCAGCTGAAAAAGGCACAAACACCCCAGTCATCAAACTACAGAACACCACCTGAGCCCCTTCATGCCATAGCTCTGTTGAGGAGTCTATTTCACCTGCTGTATTCTTTAACCTTGCCATAGCCTCATATCCCATTATTCTGAAAGATGTTTGTTTTTGGAGTTTAAAGGAGTAATAGAAGTGGGTCCTGCAACAAAGTGTTGCAGCATATTCCCCCTCCTAATAGAAGTGTTCTTGTCCCAAGGTTCCAGCCACCCAATATTCTCTCTAAGCAGATAATTTCACTCTCCTCCCATTTCCCCTTCTCTCTTTTTGAGCAGTCATCCTACATTTTTTAAATAAAAAGAATATTTATTAAACATTCAACACATATTTATGCAACAATTTGCCATGCTAAAATTTATGCACAAACACAATATACAACAAAAAGAAAAATACAAGGAAAATAAAGAATGAAAGTAAGGTAAAATAAACTTCTGGTTGTTCTCAAAAAAACTAAGTCTCATTTACACTATCATATTATTATACTTTCTTTCCTTAATTTCCTTCAGAGAAATATTCTTTAGTTTACTGTCTATACACTACAAAAATAATTTAAGTTCTGCCAGGAGGTTTTTGCCATTATAATAGATTTTCAAATATTCTTTAAATACTATCCATTCTTTATCCACCTTCTGCATCGAGCACCTCCAACTCTCCCTGTCATTATTGCCAGTTGGATGTATTCTGTCATTTTTACCTGCCATTCTGACTTTGTAGGTGTAATTTCACTCTTCCAATTCATTGCGACCAGAATCCTGGCAGCAGATGTTGCATACATAAAAAATGGTCTTACTTCTTTCTTGATTTCAGTCGACATAATCCCTAATAGGATTATGCCTCTGGTCTTTTTGTGAATGGGAATTTGAATATCTTTTTTTAATTCATTATATACAATGCCCCAAAGCTCTGGTTTTTCCACTCCGATTTTTTCCTACATTCCATGGCTACTGAGCATGCTCAGTACTCACGGAGCCTTTTGTGTGTCTGTGGGGAGGGGGAGGATTCCCCTTCAGGATTCTCTCCATATATGCTGATACCTCCTGCTTGTGTCTTAAGTGGTTTTTTGGTACCAGTCCGGCAGCACTCACTACCCAAGTTTGCAGACAGAGGGAGAAATCTGAAGGGGGAGGAGGAAGAGTCCTTCAGTCATGATAAACAACTCCAGGTATACCTGAAGCTTTGTGCAAAATGGCAGGCTGAGCACTGCATGGTGCTTTAGTGCAAATGCTCATGTACTTACCGGTAGGTACATATTCATTACAAAGCCCTGGAGAGTCTAAGGAGGGCTCTGACCCCTAACTAATGACAATGGTAGCTGCTAGCACAAATGAGGCATGCCCTTCCCATAAAGAATAGGGGCCGTGGATTACCAGATAAATACAATGAGAGGGGATGCATAGGGCTGCTCAGGACCCACACATAAAAGCGAGAGAATAAAAGGCGGAACATATTAAGAGAGCCAGTGTGGTGTAGTGGCTAGAACAGGCATCCCCAAACTGTGGCCCTCCAGATGTTTGGGACTACAATTCCCATCTTCCCTGACCACTGGATCCTCTTAGCTAGGGATCATGGGAGTTGTAGGCCAAAACATCTGGAGGGCCACAGTTTGGGGGTGTCTGGGCTAGAATATTGGGCTAAGACCTGGGAGACCAGGGTTCGAATCCCCACTCGGCCATTAAGTTCACAGAGTGACCTGGGGCCGGTCACTCACAGCAGCACAGCCTACTTCACAGGGTTGTTGTGAGGATAAAATGGGAAGGAAAAGGGAACCATTTACCACACCTTGAGCTCCCGGGAGGAAAGTTGCCATGTAAATGTAAGGAAAAAATGATCATCGTAATGAACATGAAACTAGAGAAACAAACAAAAGAAATTATGTCTCCTGATCAACTCTCCATCATTTATGCAGGGATTATACCTGCATTTACTTCGGAGCAAGCCTTACTTATGATGGGACTTACTTCCGAGTAAGTCAGTGAGTCATTTGCTTTGCATAGGACAGGCTAAGATAAGTATAAATTCCATCTTTTCCACCTTGTGGCCTAAGAGAGTAAGAAAAGAGGAATAAATCTCGGGCGGACAGCTCTGCCAAGGCGCTGCAGGAGCCAAGCGGGCGAGGTTTGGCCCCATTCCAACCAGCGTAAACCAATCGCCCCGCAGACAGACAGAGGAGCGCCCTGGGCGGAGGCGGCGTGGCCTAGCGCGAATGGAAGATGCTCCCAAAGCTCAGCTGCCCCGGGCTAGCTTTCCCCGCCCTCTTCCCCAAACTTGGTTCACCGTTCTGACCTCGCCCGGTGCGTCCGGACGCCTCTTAACCGCGAGACCTTTTGTGCGCCTACTCGGAAGCAAGCGCCATTAAGCTTAGTTCTAGGCTAACCACCATGCACGACGAGAGATAAAACAATACATCATACTCGAGAGTCACGATTGGGCAGCTAGATCCTTTTTCTTGGCTTGTTGAAAGGCGCCGGGAAGCGTGCAGATTTACTCGCTGCAGCGGCAGACGCGCGTCCCCAACCCTTTCCACACGTGGCATTTTCCTCTCCTGCAAATCCAGGAAAGCCCATGCCATCTAATACACGCGTTCGCTCTCAAGGCGCCCCAAGGCTCTTTGCTGCGTTTTGCTACAACAAATGAATGGCTGCAATCCCTAACCACCACTAGCTACCCTTACCTGGGCGTAAACCCCATTGAATTCAATAGGGGGTGCCCCCCCCAGTAGACCTAGGATTATGCTGTGACGCGGGGACCCTACTTTCTGCACCTCCGGGGGTGGGGCTGGGGGCAGCAGAATGCAATATACCCAAGCTACCCTATGCATCACCTGCAGCCACGGCGTGGATCCGAATTAAACGCATTTACACCCAGAAGGGATTAAGAGGGAAGGATTCTCCCGGCAGCCTAATCCGCCGCGGAGCTCCTCCAGTACTATAAAACGGCAAGGTTTGAATGAAATGCCTGCCCTCCGCCCACGTGGCTGGCGGCTCAACTTCTCCAAGGGATTTCCAGATGGCCGCGGAGGAGAAAACGCCCCAGCTCGCCGGCGCTCGGCGTTACCAAACGGCACCGCACCGAGCGAGCTGTCCAAGCCGAGCGCATTCCAAGATGCACCGATAACATTTCAGCCTCCCGGGCGGGCGAGTGGCTGATGGTGGAAGGAAAAACCCCGCAGGCCTTCTCGGAGTTGCAGTGCCAACAGCCTGCAAGGTCGTGCGTTCTCCTCCTAGGCAATCTCCACCCACGCACCCCCCCCCAAAAAAAAAACGGAAGGAAAAAATAGTATTCCTGCTTTTACCGATAGCTTTCATGTAATCGTCGAAATTGCAGCTGTCGACCAGGTTCCAGACGCCTGCGAAAGCTTCAGCCATAGCGAGCCTTGTCGGGAATGTTTGTGCAGCGAGGAGAGAGGCTTTCACGCAGCACGCTTGGTGGCTTGGCGCTCTTTATATTTATGTATATATTTTCCAGGCGCGGCCGCCGGTCTCCCTTAAATAGCTCTTGCTTCTGATCACATGGGTGGGAAAGATCACAAGTGATGGGCTGTCCGTCATACCCCGCACCCCCACCCCTTGTAAGTGACAAGCCGGGAGATTGGAGCAGCCCGAACGAGCTATCGAGGGCTTTCGAAGTCTTTAGGAACGCCTGCCGGGTGGAGCCGCTTCTGGTGGTGGTGCTGCAAAACAGGCTGGGATTTAACTGGTGTAGCGTCTCGACAAGACAGGCTGGAATTCAACCGGTGTAGCCTCTCGGCCATCCCAGCCCCCACACAGACGCGGTCCCTGGCAGACTTTGCCTGTGGCCTTAGAAGGGGCAGGAGTTGTGCCCAGATTGATATGATAAAATAGAAGTGGCCACTGCAGCCTCGGGATCTGTGCTTCCCTTTTAATTACTATTGCAATAATTGTCGTTGTACTGTAATATTATGCCATCTTTCCTGCTAGGCAGGTCAAATGCAAAAGGGGATGAGGCTGCTCCACCTTTAATTGGGGGTAAGAAGAGGGAATTTCAGCAGGTGTCGCTTGTATGATGGGCTAATCTCTTGCACTTTTGTACGAGGAGCTGCAGTATACACTGTTCTCCCTCCAATTTTATTTTCACAACAACCCTGGGAGGTAGGGTACCCTTGTGTGTGTGTGTGTGTGTGTGTGTGTGTGTGTGTGTGTGTGTGTGTGTGTGTGTGTGTTTGAGAGCAGGATAGAGACTATCCTGCTAACAGCACCATCTTAGGTATATCTATTCAGAAGCCAGCCCCTCTGAATCAAATATGGCTTACTCCCAGGTAGGTGAGTACGCAGCATTGCAGTTGGAGGGGGTTTCTGGACTGTCACTATCTTTGGGTGGAATTCATAGCGCAGACTAACCAATTATACTCAGCAAACAGGGAAGGGCTGCAGCTCAATGGCAGAACGTCTGGTTTGCACACAGAAGGTCACGACTTTATTTGCCAGGTGGAGCTGAGAGACACCCCCAGTCTGAAACCCTGGAGAGCTGCTGCCAGTCAGTGTAGACCATGTTGAGCTAGATGGACCCTTGGTCTGACTCGGCTTCCTGTGTTCCTGTGGCCCGAGCGAGTGTCATGGCTGGGTGGGGATTGGAACTTGCAGCATGCTGGCTCTCTCACTTTGCATGCTATTGCTTCTTGACCCCACTATCAACATTCCCTCCCCCCTTTACCCATGTGTAAATATAGATATATTCGGGTCAACTGAGGACAGCATTTAGTGCCTCTGATCTGTGAAAGAGCATGCCACAATCAACCTGTCAGCCTTTTTTTTTTTTAAGGTGCTGCAAGCTCAGTACTCAAGTGGGGTTTGAAGGGAGGGAGGTGGGCCCTTGTTGAAATACCAAAGCCCCACTTCCTGACTCTCGCCTATTGATGGGTCAGTGCATCTGGCTGTTAACCAGAAGGTTAGCGGTCTGAGCCCACCCACCCAGAGATGGCTGTGGGCAGGAGTCCTGCATTGCAGGGGGTTGGACTAGATGACCATTGGGGTCCCTTCCAACTCTACAATTCTGTGATTCTGTGTTCCTTCTGCCATAGCCGTTGCAACACAGCAGTGGATTAAAGGCCTGCAGATAGGCATTTTTCAGACATTCAAGTTGATAGGGGTTGGAGCTACATTCATTAGAACAGCCTTTGCCAAGCTGGTGCCCTCCACATGTTCCCATCAGCCCTGGATTTATTAGGGAATGCATTGTGTTAAAGGGATGGGGAGCCAGTCACAGCAATCACACCCCACCTCCCCAAAGCTGTACTGACTTGAGCTCCCCAAAAGAGCTGCTGTTCTGTGCACATGTCCCTATTTGCATCTCCCTTCTGTCCTTCTGAGTCTTAAGAGAGTTTTGACTGAAATACTTAAGGAGGCATCATTTAAAACAGGGATGGTAAAACCCCTTACCCATGGGCCTCCTCCCCTCCCCACAACACACAGTCATATTAAGGTCTCCCAAGACCTCCCCAAAATTTAATTGAATGAATAGTAGCCATTAATTATAATTTAAGTTCAATCGTTTTAATTAATATACACGGGGCTACAAAATCCCACTCATTTTTTAAAGAAAATTCTGCAAAGTGGACCCCCTTGGACATAAAAAGGTTAGCCACCCCGATTTAAAATATTGACACCCACTCAGCATTTCCTCATAGGCTTCAATGTGGTCTATATCAACCAGCCACAGGGCATGAGAGGGGTGGACTGGCAGGGCCACTGCATTCCCCAGAAGGGGTTTGAGACAAGGCGGCCGTGAGGTCATGGCCAACACGGAGCTGCCATGACCATTGCCTTGCACCATCCCAGCAACCACAGCATCACAGTTAGGGTTCTGCTAGCGGGTGGCACTGTGGTCTAAAGCACTGAGCCTCTTGGGCTTGCCAATCGGAAGGTCAGTGGTTCGAATCCCGATGGTGGGGTGAGCTCCCGTTGCTTGGTCCAAGCTCCTGCCAGCCTAGCAGTTCAAAAGCACGCCAGTGCAAGTAGATAAATAGGTACCGCTGTGGTGGGAAGGTAAACGGCGTTTCTATGTGCTCTGGTTTCTGTCATGTTGTTCCATTGAGGCAGAAGCGGTTTGGTCATGCTGGCCACATGACCCGGAAAGCTGTCTGTGGACAAACGCTGGCCCCCTCAGCCTGAAAGCGAAATGAGCGCCGCAACCCCATAGTGACCTTTGACGGAACTTAACTGTCCAGGGATCCTTTACCTTTCCATTCATGCAGCATTCCTGCTTCCAACAAAATTTCATTGCACAATGAAAACTGCAATGGTTATAAAAGGAACAAACAACAGTAAAAGCCAAGGGCAGGCAGAAGCATCATAAAACATCATTAAATGCCACATGTGTCGGTGTGGGTGGTGGTGGGAACTACCGTAATGTTAAAAACAAAAACAAAGAAGGATTGTGTAGAACTATAGAAGGACTTTGTATTCTGTTTCCAGATCCATCTCATAGAATTGTAGAATTGGAAGGAACCCTCAGGGTCATCTCGTCGAACCCCCTGCAATGCGGGAATCACAACAAGTAGTCTCCCATACAATTTGAAACCATACCAGACCCTGTTTAGCTTTGCAAATGTGCTAGCAGATTTATTGCTGCACCACTAGGAGGATAGCCTAGGCCAGGCACCCCCAAACTCGGCCCTTCAGATGTTTTGGGACTACAATTCCCATCATCCCTGACCATTGGTCCTGTTAGCTAGGGATGATGGGAGTTGTAGTCCCAAAACATCTGGAGGGCCGAGTTTGGGGATGCAGGGCCCCTAGATTATTTGTGTGGAACCTCTGGTCCACTGGGAGTCAAAGTAGGCCTGTGAGGCCATCACTCTAGTACATGGGGCATGATGTCAGCTGGTGGGCAGGGTTTGATTCTGTGTTGGGTACTGGCACATGAGGCTAAAGCAGCAGAATTTAACCTCTGGCTAATCTGCCAATTCTGCTCTCTCAGCTTGATGCCTCTCCCCACTCGGCTGGCTGGAAGCAAAAGAGCACAGGGCTCCTGCACCTTTAATAGCTAAAATCCCCTTATCTACACAATTCTTAAAGGTGCAGAAGCCCTGTCCTCTTTTCAACTTGGCCACACACAGACCCAGCCTTGATTCAGAGTTATTGCTTGTGCACATAGAGACTCTGATGTGCACATAGGGTTCCCATGAACTAGCTTTGGATTGGTCCGACTGTGGGAAACTAATTGTTGCCATGAAGGTAGTCTCTGATGTGACAATCTTCTTTCAGACAGAAGAGTGACGGCGATTATTTATTCAACGGGTTTCTGCAATGCCACCAGGCTATTTAGGGCATGTTCCTTTCCCAGCAAGGTCACTCTGTCCTGCTGACCCTGCCAAAGGCTGCTTTCCCAGTGCTGGCTCCTGGCCCACTGGTGGAAAGAGATGCCAGGTGGCCTCAGTCCATATCGCTACCGATTCCTGCACAAACCATGTTGTCTAGTAGCTGCAGAGCAACATGGCTCCCGAAAGCACTGCCCACCCTGTTCACCTTGGGCCTGTAGTCACCTGAATCAGCACTAAGAGCAGCAATAACGGCTCCTGGATCTGACTTTGATCCTGAAATCTGAGTTGTGCTCGGGGCTGAGTATTGCATGGAATATGGTCTGTGCAGTGTTACATTCAATAATGTCAACTCTCTTGAGCTCACGCTTAGAGTTGTCTGCCTCGCTTTAATGTTCTGCAACTTCTGCAATGCTCCAGAGACAGGACCGGCCCAAGACCTTTTGCCACCTGAGGCAAATCAGAAAATAGTGCACCCACCCTGGGAATTGTAGTTTGTTAAGGATGCTTCATGAGCAGCAGCAAGAGCTCTGAGCAGAGAATGGCACACCCAAGGCAGTGGCCAAGGGTGACAGACAGGAAGAGCAGTGTCTGGGGGCTCTGCACTCTGTCACTGCCCTGTGTTGGCCTCCATGGGGAACCCATGACCTGAGGCTACTGAAGACAGCCTGGGGGGCCGCCGGCCTCAGAGCCCTGCCCAGGTGGGCAGCAGCAAGTTCCTCATGGTGCTGTATCCACAGCCAAAAGGAGGAGTGGCAAAGGTGCATGAGGGCACCCTTCTCCTTCCTGACCTGCCACCCCTCTCGTCTGTCCCCAGCCTGCTGCACTGCTTGAGGTGACTGCCTCAGAGAGCCAGCGTGGTGTAGTGGTTAAGAGTGGTGGACTCGTAATCTGGTGAACCGGGTTCGCTTCCCCGCTCCTCCACATGCAGCTGCTGGATGAGCTTGTGCTAGTCACACTTCTCTGAAGTCTCTCATCCTCACTCACCTCAAAGAGTGTTTGTTGTGGGAGAGGAAGGGAAAGGAGAATGTTAGCCGCTTTGAGACTCCTTCGGGTAGTGATAAAGCGGGATATCAAATCCAAACTCTTCTTCTCAGCAACCAGGCAACCTGGATAACCAATAGAGTTGGGGAACCCAAAGTTTAGAGGCCATGTGTCTTGCATATCTGGCCTTGGGGACTCTCCTTAGGCCACACACCTCACCTTTCTCCTCAAGCAGTAGGGTAGGAAGGCAGGGGCGGGGGGCACACTGGGCAGCACTGAGGCTGCATGGCACCAGAGACACTGTCAAGGGTGCCCACAATGGTGGGGGGCATGCTCCAAGTGCCAGCAGGGGTTGCTCTGCCAGTGTCCTCAAGTGCTTCTGTCCTGCTGGAATGTGTCCTAGCACTGGAATAATGTCTCTTGCATGGCACGATGGTTGACGGAGAGATGGGGGTCTTTAGAAATCTGCAGCTTTGGTGTGGCCTGCTATACAAAATGAGAGGAACACCCATTGCTGCACCCACTTTTACCTCTGGTGCTGCCCACTACTGTTGTGTGGCCCCCTGGAAGATTGTTCATGAGTGAACGTGGCCCTCAGGCTCAAAAAATTTCCCACTCCCTGCAGGAGAGACTTTGCAGGCACTAGATAACTGCTCCAGGTTTGGAGGCCTAGCTGTGCCCATGTCATCTACCATTGACCTTTTAAATCAGGCACTCCCAAACTTTGGCCCTCCAGATGTTTTGGACTACAATTCCCATCTTCCCCAATCGCTGGTCTTGTTAGCTAGGGATCATGGGAGTTGTAGTCCAAAACATCTGGAGGGCCACAGTTTGGGGATGCCTGTTTTAAATTCTTGTCTACCTGTGTTAGATTCAGACCTTGCAACCAGCCGCAATGCCCATCTGCTATATATTTTGGTAAGAGGTGTGTCTGTCTGTTTGTCCACCTCAGCTCTCTCTTCCCTATGGATCCTCGTTGATATATTGTCATCAAACTTGGCACAAGGGTTCCTGAGGTGGGGTCAGCAACCCTTGTTGACATTTGGAAGGCGGGTGCCATTTTGAATCAAGATGGCAGACCAAAACATCACTTAGGCATGACTTCAACCATTTTTTGGCATAGGTTTGTCCAAGAGTTCCTGAGGTAGGAACAGCCGCTTTATTGTACTTTGGATGCCAGGAGCCATTTTTGAATCAAGACCAAATCATGGCTTCGGCATGATTTCACCCACTTTTTGGCATGGTGGGCCAAAACTCACAAATCATACTACCCATTTAAAAATCAGATTTTTTTTTGGTTTTCTTTAACTATCCCAGGTAGTGCCAAGCACTCCCCGCCAGTCTATAAAAACCTGAGACTTGCAACACAATGTTGCAACGTGAAGTGCTGCTTTTCAGGGTGACGGCCAGCCATATCTTCTTCCATAATACACCATTCTATTCTGTTCTCTCCCCCCCCCCAGATTTTCCATTCCTCTCCCTTCAACAGCCAGCCAGCATTCTGTGACCACTGAACACACTTCCCCTTATTTATCTTATACCCCCACTTCAATATCCCTTGTTCATGAGCTTGGGCTACATAAGGATTCCTCCTTGAGGAACTGAATTCACTCTTAGCAATTTGTATAGGATTGCTAATTAAGGTAGGTTGGTGTTCATGAGCTTGGGCTACATAAGGATTCCTCCTTGAGGAACTGAATTCACTCTTAGCAATTTGTATAGGATTGCTAATTAAGGTAGGTTGGTGTTCAACAGGTTCAGATGCCATTGTATTTCATAGCGGCGCTCACTCTGCAAATTCCGGTTTGTGCAGAGCTCTCCTTCCAAATGCTTTCTTCTGCCTCTTCTGGCATAGTTACTTTTTAACATCCCTGTCCACTTGAACAAAATGATTACACAACACGGCCAGCTTGAACCGCAGTTGAAGTGGCTGCTTACAAGGTAATGGGGGGAGGGCGGCACTGGAAGGAAGTCAAATGGCATTTGTACTATAGCCTCTTGCTGCCCAAACCATTTCCTTGCTCAGCACATTGTCCTCTTGGACATTGCTTGACATCTTGCAGACCAAGGTGGTTTGGAGTTGGCCCAAACCTTGGCTGTGGGCGGTAGGAGAGGCTGCTGGTTATGTTTATCATGCTGTCTGGAGCTGATGGAAGTTGGAGTCCAACTACACCTGGAGACTATTACTGGTTTGGTGAGTGGGAGCCATATGTTGAAAGTAGCTGCAGTTGAAAGCGGATACTAATTTTCAATGTCCTGTGTTGCAGCGCCACCCTCGTAGTGTCCAGAAAAGGTACTGCAGCTCATCCGTTGAAACCAATGGAAACCTAGTAAAATGCTTTACTGTATTCTGAGACAAGCCTCTCATACGGTACACCCAGTTTGGTATAATCTAATTTCAGACAGCAGTCTCTCCCAGTACTATCTGTTGGTGGCAGGGATTAGGCCAGGGACCACGTGAAACAGATGCCCCACCACTGAGTTACAACCATTCCCTTTGTCTCCATGGGAATCAGTATGTGTCATGGGCCAGGAGTCAGCTTCACCTGCCGAACAGCAGCCTGAAAGGTGGGGGGAGAAGAAGGAGTGACTCCACCTGCAGCTGATCAGCCTTCAAGGATGTGGAGGAGAAGGCACTGATGAGAACCAGCTGGCCCCAGCCTTCTTTCCCTTCAGGCTGTTGTTCAGCAGGTGAAGCTGACTCCTGGCCCATGAATTACACCAGGCACCCCCAAACTGCAGCCCCCCCAAACTCCCATGATCCCTAACTAACAGGACCAGTGGTCGGGGAAGATGGGAATTGTAGCCCAAAACATCTGGAGGGCCAAAGTTTGGGGATGCCTGAATGACACTATGGCTCTGTAGAACTATTCCTGCAGGGTTGATGGCCAAGTCTGAGAAACACGGGAACACTGCTTTGCCTTGGCAATATGGCCACATCACTCTCCATCCTCCCTTAAAGGCTGTGCCTGGGCAGGTGGCCTCGGGAGAATCCCAAGAGGCCTGGAAGGCTAGTTTGACCCCTGGGGCTGAGGTACCCCAATCCTTAACTAAATAAATGCAAAGGCATTTTTGCATTTCTAACTAGTAAGCCGTAGTTCATTTTGGGCCGTAGGCTTTGATGGTTGATCATTCGTGCTTCTCTCATGGCTGGATGATACAGGTAGATGGTTTGCTGGAGACATAGCTGCCAAGTTTTCCCTTTTCTCACGAGGAAGCCTATTCAGCATAAGGGAATTTCCCTTAAAAAAAGGGCGAACTTGGCAGCTATGGCTGGAGATGTAGAGGGAGGGTTCCAGTAGGATTGGGGAGCTTGATACTGAGGATCCTAAGGGAAAGCCATGCCTCCCTCTCCAGCCCCACACCCCTTTCCAGGGCCATTGGAACCTATCTCTGACACTTCTAAGGCATTTACCATGTCACCCACCCTGGAGCTGTCAGATGCTGGGTGTAGACTTGCCTCTCTAGGGTACTAATGCACAGGGCAGAATAGCTCAAAAAAAGGGGATTTGAGTTATGTTTTGGAATAAAAACCAGAAAGTAAAACCACACAGTTGTTGGAATGGTGGAAGTTTAATGAGCAGTATTAGCACGAACAGATCCTCACTAAACACGAGTGCTTTATAACTCTATAAACTGGGGCAACCCTCTTTTCTACAACATGTCCATTCCATCTCTGAATTTTTGAATAATCTTTGCCCTGGAGGAAACCAGTCCAATGTTCTTAACAGTGGTGTGTGAGCATGAAAGCTCAATGTGGTGGATTTTGGGAACAGGAAAAGGTCTTTTGGGGGGGGCAGCCTTTGTCTATATTTCCATTCTATATTTCCATTCTATCCTTTGTCTATGTTTCTACTCCCTTGTGCTTAAGCCATTGTTCTGATGCAATGGGAGGCAGGGTAATTTCCTGCCAATTACTGTACTGGGATAGTAGCTGTGCCATAATCAGGACTATATGGACTCTTGTGTTTTAAATATCTATCTGTTTGACTACTGGAAATCTTTCTGACCCTCCCTCCTACAATTGTAATAGTTTCTCAGATGTTGCCTGGACATTTTTAGGCCTGTCTTTGCACCAGCACTCAAAGGATGGAGGAAAGGGGAGAGGGAACGCCTAACAAAAATCACACAACCTGACAATCACCTCCTAATTTTCGCAGAATGCCATCCTGTGACCTTCTAAAATATAGTAGCTGGTGTGTGTGTGTGCTTGTCACCCGAGGAAAGATGGTGAGACCCTTCTGTCATTTCTATAATGTGAGCATTGCTTCACAACCATGAGGACTTGAAACTTGAGTCCTTCCCTCTAAAGAAAGCTGATATTTTTTGAGAATGAGCTCAACATCAAATTCTACACAGACAACCCCCGATATGCCTGTGAACCAAGTAGTTTCTAAGATATAACAAGACTTTTTGCCATCTTAATGTTTTGAATTCCAAATTCATGTTCTTGAAGACCAGGTTGGTGATGACTTTGGTAATGCCATTACATTTCTTTCCTTTTTGAGAGGTTGGGGTAATTCTGTTCCTCAAACCACAGAAATTCCCTAAGTACCGGTATACAGGACATAATTACACTCTTGATGGGGGATCAACCAGGAGGGAGGATAAGCTGATCCCACGTCTTGCCCCTAGCATTTTTTGTGTGAAAAAGAATACTGGATCTGTTGGTGAAAAAACGACAACACCAAATCCCAAATCCCAAATAAACAAGTCATTTTCCCCAAACATCACAGTGAAGAATGCACTCTCTGAAGAAGGAGGAAAGAACACCTTGGATCCTTTAATAACCTTCAGGATCCTCTAGGATAGCAAGTGTACAGTTAGGGAAGGGGCTCAGAGCACATGCTTTGCCTGTCAAAGGTCACAGGTTTAACCCTCAGCATCTCCAGATAGGGCCGAGAAAGATGCTCAGCCAAAAACCCTGGACAGCTGCTGCCAATCAGTGTTGACAATACTGAGCTGGCTAGAACCAATAGTCTGTGGAAGGCAGCTTCCTAGGCTCTGTAAGCCTTTCAACAGACCCTCCCTTTCCTCTTCTTTCGCTCCCCTCAAGTCCCACAGAAGAAAATGGTCCCTTCAAGGTTCTGCCCTCATCTTTGTAAAACAGATGGCTGTGGAATCCCTCATCTTCCTCTGTCAGTCCATGCTGAGAGATGTAAGACAGCCTTGCTGGGTCACCCCACACAAACACACACAGGCAAACTTCTTCTGATACTGGGAAGTCCTTCCATGTCCTATGTGGCTTCCGATGCCTCCATGAGGAGGGGTTAAGAGGTATCTTTCAGCTCTGGGCTTTGAGGTACTGCTGGGGGCACCTCTGTGGCTGGCGACTGCATTTCTTGAGACCTGTCTGGGATTGGGGAGGGGAGGTGGGGAGAGGGTCAAGCAAAGAGACAAGATCAGTGAAGGAGCAGCCAGAGGGAAAAAAAGGGCATTTCAATGAAGGATGTAAGGAGGGAACAAGGTTCCATCTCGGCCTGCGCTGTTTCTATTCTGCTGCAATTTGGCTCCTGCTAAAACCTGTGTTATGCATCTCACCATCTACTACAGTGGAAATAGTTTTTTAATGATGTAATTAATATCCGTGGAGAATAAGGCTGCAGCTTGAGGGTAAGGTTTAGGACACTAGGTTTAGGCTGCTGGAAGATTTAGGACAAATAAAAGAAAGTACTTCATACTGTACATAGTCAAACTATGGAATTTGCTCTCCCAGGAGGCAATGATGATGTCAGGGATTGGACTCAAGAGGGTGAGAGAGCGGAGGAGGAATGGTGGAGATCACCCGCCCCCTTCTTCTGACTCTGAGGGAGAAGAGGAATGCAGCTTTGATTTACAGCAGGAGTTTGAGGAGTCTGAGGGAAGTCCCAACTCAGAGATAGGCGAACAAAAAGTTAGGCAGTGTTAGAAGAAGGGGGGGTAGGACTGGGGCAGGGCAGCCAACTGACACATTGTCACTGGAAAGTATTTCTGATCCCCCTTCTCCCAGAACATGACGTTCGTTAGGAGCACAGGAACGAAGGACTCAAAGGCATTTGACCACAAGTGGCCACTGTAAGGGAAGGGGCTGTTGACAGGAAGGAGGGAGGAGGAGCCCAGTTTGGAGCAACGCCATGTTAAGGCTTGTTGTGTTATTTTGTCTCTCACTATTAGGATTGAATAAAACTCACTAAAAAGGATTCAGTTTGTCTTCTCTGCTCTTGCTGCAACCAGGGGAGGAATAGCTTTCCCAAAGCCTTGACAGATGACCACCAACTTGGATGGCTTTGAAATAGGATTAGACAAATTCATGAAGGAGGGGACTAGCATTAGCTACTACGCATGCTATTTACACCCTGCCTCCACAGTTGTTGGCCTCAATGCTTTTGAGTTACAGCTGCTGGAAACCAGGGGAGGGGAGAGGGCTCTTGTGCTCATGTTCTGCTTGCTGGTTTCCTTCAGGCATCTGGTTGGACCCTGTGAGATTAGGAAGCTGGACTTGATAAGCCACTGGCCTGATCCAGCAGGCTATTTTCATGTCCTTGCACAAGCCGTTTGGTTTGCATGCAAGAAGTCGCAGGTTCGGCGATTTCATTACTGAGTAGGTTTTGGGTGTACTAGGGTCGTTCAAACCAACAAGTCCAGTATAACAGAGGAAGAATGTGAGGAGCAGATCCATTAGCCAAAGATACCACTGGCATGGGAAGCATAAGAGAATAAGGCCACTATCTACCTGAGTTTAGAGACATTTCCGCCAGTTTCATTGGCAAGTCAGTGGGACTGACGCCAGACGGTGAGCCCAGAATGTCCGGCAACGCGTTCCTTCGACCAGTGCGCCCAGATGATGCAAAATCTAACACAGGCTCCACCTCAGTCATACTTCCCCTGAAACAAGACACAGGAAGTTCCAAGTTAGGCAAGGGCCCCTATTGGCATGCCTTTATGACAGGCATCCCCAAACTGCGGCCCTCCAGATGTTTTGGCCTACAACTCCCATGATCCCTAGCTAATAGGAACAGTGGTCAGGGATGATGGGAATTGTAGGCCAAAACATCTGGAGGGCCGAAGTTTGGGCGATGCCTGCTTGATGGGATAGAAGAAAAAGCTTAAGTGAGCTAGATCCCCCGCCATGCAGATCTAAACGGCACCACCAGCATTTCCTTGCTCTGGTGATCTGCTCCTGTTAATGGGGAAACTAATCCCTTTGTCTATCTGGAAGGTAAATGGTGTTTCAGTGCACTCTGGTTTCCGTCCATTGCACCAGAAATGGTTTAGTCATGCTGGCCACATGACCCGGAAAGCTGTCTGTGGACAAACGCCAGGTCCCTCAGCCTGAAAGCGAGATGAGTGACACAACCCCATAGTCTCCTTTGACTGGACTTAACTCTCCAGGGGTCCTTTATCTCCTAGCTTGCTGGGGCAGCAGAGCTGCAGTGCTAACTTCCCGGGATGTGGGTTGCAATTGCTTACCACAGGGGAACCTTTCGGCCCTGCAGATGTTCCTGAGCTGCACGTCCCATCAGGCCCAGCCAGCATGGCCAATGGCCAGGGATGATGGGAGTTGCAGTTCGGCAACATCTGGATGGCCAAAGGTTCCCCACACTTTTGCTACAGCATCCCTAATAGTTGGGCCTTTACTATCTGCATAAAACCCTTCAACAAAGAGCTGTTGCAGAATGCAGCAGATTGTTGACTAAGGCACACCATTGATACCGTGTTACACCTCTGCTGAAGGAGCTGATCTGGCTGCCAAGATGCTAGCAGGCACAGTTCAAGGTTTTGCTTTTAGCATTTAAAGTCCTTTCCTGCTATATCCCTTCCCAGCAGCTGCACTCCTCAAATGAAGCACTGCTGAGAGTAACAAATGCCCCAGAGGTGTGCTTAGCCTGCACGAGAAACTGGGCTTTTAGTGTTGTAGCTCCAGTTCTCTGGAATAAATTGCCAGCTGAAATCAAACAGGTGCCTAGTGTGATGACGTTCAGGCGCAGACTGAAAACAGTTTTCTTTAGGGAATTTTCCCCTGAGGTGTAACCCAGTCATTTATGGAAGATCAATTCGATATATGATATAACTGTTTTGAGAGTCTGTGTGGGTGGTTCAGAGTTCGTTGAATTTATTTTATTGTTCTTAGAGCTTTTAGGTTATATTCAATCAAGTCCTATGCAGAAGATAAAATGGTTTCTAAGCCATTCACAACTCTGATCCATAATTAAAATACACAACAACACTGAAACATCTTTAATAAACAAAATATATGATAAAGCAAAAAGTTAAAAAGCATAACGATTGAAAAAAATTAAGAAACAGTTAAAACAATAAAAACACAAGTTCAGTCCAGTTCAGGGGGCTGCTTGCCCAGAGGTGTGTCTTGAGGAGCCGGCAGAATGCCAACACTGATGGCGCAGCTCGTATTTTGGCAGGGAGGGCATTCCACAAAACTGGAGCCACCAGGGAAAAGCTCACCCCTGTGTTACCACAGTCAGCAGGCCACTGGAGCCAACTCCGGGGGGTCGTGGGTGCTTTGGTACCCACGATAATATATTTGTGGGTATTGGGCACCCTCCTCCCAAAGTTAATGGGCAAATTTGAAGCCCTTCATTGAACCACAATCTTTGGCATGAGATGGCACATATGCATCAGGTCATGGCAAAACTAAGCACGTTCCATTAGCTCAGAGGTTTTCAACCTTTCTGAGCCCATGGCTCCCTTGACCAACTACAGTGGTATCTTGGTTCTCTAACTTAATCCATTCCAGAAGTCTGTCCGACTCCCGAAACTGTTTGAAAACCAAGGAGCGGCTTCCAACTGGCTGCAGGAGCTTCCTACACTCAACTGGAAGTTGCGGAAGCCGTGTCGGATGTTCGGCTTCCGAAAAATGTTTGCAAACTAGAACACTCACTTCCGGGTTTGCGGCTTTCAGGAGCCGATTTGCTCAGGAGCCAAGTCGTTCGACTACCAAGGTACCACTGTACATTCTTTCTGTGGCACCCCTGTGGGGCCCAGTTATGTCACCCTTTGCTTGCAGAGCTGGCAGCCCCTCACCCCTTTTCAAACACTCTCTCTTGTGGAGTATTCTCTCAGCCTCCTCTCTTCTCCACTATCCTTGGGAGTCCTCTGGGCAGCCACTGTTGCCGCCCCCTGATCTCTGAGCTCCCCCACTTGCCCCCAAAAGAGGTGCTTCCCAGAGGCAATGTTCACCTGTGGGCTTATAGCTAGGGCTGCTGCAATAAATAGCTGTGCAAGACTTTGGGAAGCAGAGGCGCAAGAGGGCACCAGAGGAGGGAAGGAAAGAAAGAGGGATGGAGGCCAGTGTTGCCCGCGGCACCCCTAACCGCTGTTGAAATTTGCACCTCAAACACAAGACTTTCTAATGGAGGAGATAATTCTCAGCCAAACATGAGAACTGTCAAAATATTGACTAATCAAGGCGGCAAAAGTTCCACTGGAGGCCATGTTGCATATGCTCCCACTGATCTTGTTTGCAAAGGATGGCTCCTATTATTCTTAATCTTACTAGATTTAATTTTTCTCTATTTTGCCTTTTCTGGGTTTTTTTTTGGAGGGGGTTGGGAATGCCACACACACACACACACACACACACACACACGAGAGAGAGAGAGAGAGAGAGGGAGAATTCTTCATGTTTCAGCCCCACTGCCTCAAATTTCTAAAGGAATAAACTATGATTTTATAATTTTAACCAATTTTATCTTTACTGTATTGTTGAGTTTGATGGACACCACTTAAGAGACCATTGTGATTACGTTGCACATGCATTGCCTAAATAAATACATAAATAGGCATGGGGCAACCTGTGTTCCTCCACATGTTGTTGGACTCTAACTCCCATTAGCCCCAGCCAGCATGGACAGTGGTCAGGGATGATGGGAGTTGGAGTCCAACACCATCTGGAAAACCGCAGGTTCCCCACCCCTGCTATAAACAGAAAGCAAGGCCTGGGGCAGGAGCAAGTAAGCTGTTCCCCTCCCCCTGCTGACATGGGAGAAGGAGTAACTGTTTTTCTCTCCCCCTGAACCCCCCTGCAGGTAGGAGGGTTCGATCCTGCTGGTGCTGCTTTGCAAATGCCTTCCCTTTGGAGAAGGTGCTTGTGAAGGAGTAAAGGCTAAAAAAGGGCAAATGACCCCTGGATGGTTACGTGCAGTCAAAGGTGTCTATGGGGTTGCGGTGCTCATCTCATTTTCAGGCCGAGGGAGCCGGCGTTCGTCCACAGAAGCTAGAAACCACTTCTGGTGCAACGGGACACAGTGATGAGTGCCAGAGCGCAAGGAAGCGCTGTTTACCTATTTATCTACTTGCACTTTTTGGCGTGCTTTCGAACTGCTAGGTTGGCAGAATCTGGGACCGAGCAATGGGAGCTCACCCTGCCATGGGGATTCGAACTACCAAGTGTCTGATCGGTAAGCCCAAGCGACTCAGTGGTTTAGACCACAGCGCCACCCGCATCCCTACCTTGTGAAGGAGTTTCCTGTAGACAGGTGGATTTTAATCCTTCTGGGGTTTGCTTCCTTCCAGGCTCTGCCTGTGAGGAACATTCTGAAGAAGCAGCACCCTGGAAACAGCAGGATTGCAACCTATCCATACCAGTGGGTGAGGGGAGGATTAAATCCTGCTGGGGTTTGCTGCTTCTCTGGAGCTACATGTCTTTCCTTCCTCTCTGACAACACCAGATCTCTCCTGGTAGTGCAACCTTACTCTGGGTGATCATTATTTGGCCTGATTTGGTTTGCATTTTCACCAAATTTGGTGCACAGCCCTCATTTATAGCCTACTTTTCTTCCAGGCAGCTCAAGGTGGCATGCATGTCTCTCCCCCTCCCCACCCTCCCCACAGCAACTGTGTTAGGTTGGGCTGAATAGCAGTGACTGGTCCAAAGTTGCCCAGTGAGCTTCATTGTAGAATGTGAATTTGAACCCTGGTCTTCCAGGTTCTAGCCAAGCGCTCCAACCACTACACCCTACTGACCCTTACATTTGCCAGTAGCAATACAATTACCAATGTAGCGCTTTCCTTTTACCCTCCCTCTCCCCATAACTGCATGTCCAGGCAGCAAATGTTGCTGCATTGTTTTAACCTACAACTGTAATCAGAACGAGTAGAAACATATCCAAATATTCTACATACCAGCTTTCCCCCTCCTGATGCTCCCCCGCTGCAATGGTTTAGACAACCCCCATCAGCCCAAACCAGCATGGCTTGTGTAGCCAAAACAGCACCACCCACACCCACAAAATTACATATCAACAGGCTTGGGGAAAACCCAAGGTTTTCAGAAGGACAAAAAAACAAAAAAAACAAACCTTAGAGAAAATAAATCAAAGAGGAGAAACCTCCCACCACCCCACAAAAATGGGGTCACCAAATGCTAGCTGAATGCTCAATCCCCCCCTCTCTCACACACACACATGAGGCTGCTTCCCCTGCTTGCTTTACTTGCCAATCCTACCTACCTGTCAACTCCTTTGCCAACCGCACCTGTCCACCCCCTCTTTCCTTTGCACCTAACCAAATCACTCTCCACCTGCACCGCTTCCCCGCATGCCTGCCTGCCATTATGCTGCAGTTGGCTTGGCCACCTTTTGGCAGACACACAAACTGCAGCGTGATGACAGCCTTACTTTTTTATCTATATACGAAGATATGTATGTGTGTACTGCCCACACAAACATTTACGTGGATATGTGTGCTACAAGAGAGCACCTATTTTCCACTGTTGAAACAATGGACACACACAAACACCAGAGATGGTATGCGATTTATACACCTCAGAAACATACTGAGGAACAACATTTTTGGATGTAGCTCACCATCCTGAATTCGAAAAGCCAATGTGTAATGAAGGAGAAGCTAGAAATCTTATCTGCGCTCCAAAGTAGAGCAGTCATAAATTCAGAGGTGGCTTGTTTAATTGGCTCTCTCGGTTTAACGAGGATTAGTAGCAGGGGAGGAGAAGCATTCTTTTTCACGGCATGCAGTACAGGGATGCTGCTAGGCCAGGAGTTGCTATCCTTTTAGGACCCATGGGCATATATGCAAAGCAGACAAACTATAGTCAACATGTGAGCTGTGGTTCAGTGGTAGAGCATCTGCTTTGCATGCAGAAGGTAACAGGTTCGAGTCGCTGTTAGTTGCTGTAGACAGTGCTGAGCTAGATGGACCAGTGGTCCGACTCAGTGTAAGGCACATTCCTATGTTCCTATCTTCTGTGCACCACACCCCCAACCAAACACACATCGCTCCTACTCCCTATTCTATTGGCTACTAATTTCACTGGGGAGAGGTGGCCCTGTGGGCACCACGAAAGGCCTCTCTGGGTGTATGGGTGCCCACAGAAACCATATTGGCTCCCCCCTGTGCTAATTCCCATTGTTGAAACTAGGGTTTGCTCTGGAAAATTTCAGGCTGAAAAGCTGGAGAGAGAGAGAGAGAGAGAGAGAGAGAGAGAGAGAGAGAGAGAGAGAGAGAGAGAGAGAGAGAGAGAGAGAATAAAGTTTGGGTCACATGAGCCTAAATGAGGTACTGAGAAAGACCGTGTGTGTGAAATAGGATTAAAATGATGCTATTGCTTAGGGCAGTTGCCTGTTCAGGAACATAGGAAACTGCCGTGTACAGAGTCAGACCATTGCTTAGCATTGCCTCCACTGACTGGAAGTGGTTCTCCAGGATTTCAGGTGGGGTTCCAGCCCTACCTGGAATTGCCAGTGACTGCACCTGGGACCGAATGCAAAGCAGCTGTTCTTCCACCGGACACTGGTCTTTTCCATTTATATGAATGCTGGAAAACAGCAGGGACTTTGTGTCAAAATTATGCCACCCAATTCCATCTTCAGCTCTGATACCACAATCCCCTCTCTTTGCTCACCTCAACTTTCCAGTCTGATATTGCAAGGAAGCACCTAATCACAGGAGACCTCCAGAAGCCAGTTTCTGAGGCTCCGCGCAATCAAAGCACCTGGGAAGACATGTTTCTCTACCAAATACATATGTAGGGAAGCCTCTCCTATTGCTTCACAGACACACCCCAAACTCACCAAGCCGATGTCGCAATCCACAACCACTGTGACTCCACTATGTGACTTGTGCAAATAGATGACAACTATAGTAAAGAGCCATCTGCCCGTGTGCTTGGCGAGGTTTCAGCTGGGCTCCTCCTTTTGTCACCACTACCACAATGAGAACGTCAGTCATTCCACTTGGAGTATTTGTCACACACAAAAACCCTGCTAATGCACACATGGCTTCAAAGATGGAAATGACAAGTGAACAATATTTTGGTTTTTAGAAAGTTTATTTTCTTTGCATTTCACACCCATAGTTGGCCATGGAAGCCAATTCTCTCTTTCTCTCTCCCCCCTCTCTTTCTATCCCCCCCCCACACACATATTCTTCTTCTTCTTTAACTCCCAAGGAACATTCACTAGCTATCTGGATGGATAAATAATGCACTGATCCATATATACATCCAGAATAGTAGAACCCATCATAAGCCACCTGTAACACCTCCCCCCATTCCCTCCCAGATCCCTCCCTTTCCCCCTTTTCCTCCACAAACCATCCAGCCTCCTCCACATCAAGGGCACAAAGCAGCCAGGCACACTTACCAGATGGACTGCTAAGAAATGGAGAGCCGGTTCTGCCGCTGTGGTGCTCTCCGGTGAGATTGGGGTGAGAATAGAATCTGCCTGTGGAAAGGGGTTTCACTGTGCCCAGACAGTCTCCATGGCCAACAAAAGCATCTCTCCGTGTCTCTCTCTCTCTCTCCTTGGCTGAACCGCTCTCAGGATGCTCTGGGTATCAGCAGACTGCTAGCTGCCTGATTTGCCTGCCGGATCTACCAACCACTTTGAAGGGGGAGACCTGGATACATTTCAGCTTTCCCCCCTGGCTAACCAGGCCTAGCAGTGGTCCATTTCCTTTCTCTTCTGCACTGTTTAGGAGCAGGGAAAGCAGGGAAAGCAGGGCTTCTGCTTCTCCCACACACCCTGTATAAATCCCCCCTCTCTGTTCCCCCCCTTCTGCCTTCCTCCTGCTTTCCTGCCTCCCAGCTGGCACAACACTTGGTGCCTGCCTTTCTACACATGGCTATTTTGGAGCTGCCAGGGATGTGGATTAGCTTGTCTCTGGCAGTTTTTTTTAACCCAATGGCAGCAGCCATACCTCTTTTCCAAGGCTTTTGACAGGCTATGATGGTGTTTGTGGTTGGTTGTTAGCGATGATTTGTTGCCCCTGAAGCTTTCATTACTGCCTTTATTGCTGGGGGAGGGCTGCTGCGTCTGTAGATTTTTGTTCAAATAATGGTGGTAGTAGTACTAGTAACAACAACAACAACAACAACAACAACAACAACAACAACAACAACAACAAATTTGATGACCTGTTGCTCAGGGATTGAAGTAGAAAACCACAGAATCATAGATTTGTAGAGTTGGAAAGTACCCCAAGGGTCATTTAGTCCAATGCCCTGCAATGCATTGAAGGATGACGATATATTATCAAATTCTTCTTCTTCTTCTTCTTCTTCTTCTTCTTCTTCTTCTTCTTCTTCTTCTTCTTCTTCTTCTTCTTCTTCTTCTTCTTCTTCTTCTTCTTCTTCTTCTTCTTCTTCTTCTTCTTCATTTCCCAGTTATTTTCACAGAGAAGCTCATTGGCAAATCTACTGCTGTTCATGTTTGCTCCTTCCAATGGGAGCAGCCAAAGTTATTATATTTTTAGATCTGCTGTAAGCTGCTCAGGGTGGGCTGGGGAAACCCAGCCAGATGACTTATGGGAACTGTAGTTTGTTAAGGCTGCTGAGAGTTGTTAGGAGCCCCCTATTCCCCTCACATAGCTACAATTCACAGAGTTCCCTGGGAAGAGGGATTGATTGTTATGCCACTCTGAATATTTTAGCCGTGGGAAGAGAATGTGGGAGCCTCCTAACAAGTCTTGGCACGTTTAACAAACTAGAGCTCCTATAAGTCTTTGGGGGAAGCCATGCCTACTTAAACTGGTATGATGATGCTTTAAATGTGCAGTCTGATGTTTATTGGGAAGGTGTTCCAAAGGGTAAGTGCCACCGTGGGAAAGTGCTGATTCCTACATCATACGGAACGGACCTCCTGATGAGATGGTATCTGCAGGAGGCCCTTTCCTGCAGAGCACAGTGATTGGTTGAGTGTATAATGAGTGAGATAATCTTTTAGCTACCCTGTTCCAATGCTGTATAGGGCTTTGTACACCAGTACACTTTGAACTTAGCCTGGTAGCTAACTGGTAGCCACTTGAACCTTTCTTCCACACTAATTGATGGCACATTATCTCTCAATACACCCGAGGGCTGCAGGCTGGCTTGCAGCTCTGCCCACCCAACTGCTCCCTATTTCACCTCCGCCCACAACTGCATTCGTCTGTCAAATGGCAGCCCTGCTTTTCACTCGAAGGCTCAAGGTTTCAGGGCCCCAGGGCAGCAAGTGTAAATTTGAATCTAGACCCTGTCCAGCAGCTAGGGACCTTCTGAACTGGAGACCCCTACACAAGGATCCTAAGGGCCTCCTGTACTACTGAGACTGAAGAGTTAGCAGAGATGTGACAAGAGGCAAGCCAGAGGACCACCCTTTCAAGTATCTGCATTCTTCAGCAATAGGGCAGAGCCTGGGAAGGGTAACCAAGCTGGGGAACTATGCAAGAACCCAGCTCTTGTTGGAAGAAGTTGCCTCTTTCATGGGACCTGTCCAGGGTTCTGAAGCTGTCTCTGACCACTCTTGTTGCCAGAGTCTGGTTCATGACCAGTTGCTACTCTGTCTCTGCTTGTTGGTCCGTTGTCCCTGCTGGGCGCTCTACCTTGCTTCCTCCAGACTCTGCCATAGTCAAGACAGGACCCACTTTGGGTCCCCACCCCCTTTCTCTCTCTCTCCTGATTGCCATTTAGTTGTATTAAGGTTTTTGTAGGGGTTGTTTTATGAGGAGAGAGAGAGAAAACCCTAAAACTGGGATGCAATCCATCGTAGATGATTGTGTGCATTTGTGTGTGTATCCCTTTATGGCCCCCAGTCAACCAAATGAAGAACCAGTACTAAAGCAGGAAAAGTCTTAAAGGGGGCGAAAAGATAGTTCACCTCTTGTGGTTTTCTAACTAAATGCTCCCCTTTGCCTCCCCTGCACTGCCAGAGTCCATGGCTGCTGAAACAGGCTAGGCCCTTTTTAACCAGAAGAGTTTCTTCCAGTAGGTGGTCAAGCAAATCACCCAGAGTGAGCTGCAGCCTTATTTAAGGCTCAGCCTGAGGTTACATGTTGCTGGAGCAACATTCTAAAATAGCTTTGGTTTGTGCGTCATGTGGAATGGTCAGTCCTGGCTGTGCCATGTCTTGCCTAGGATCTTCAGTCTTCTAGCTGCTTGGAGCACAACACTAATAAGGAATCCTGAGGAATGTAGGACCCTACACAGGTACAAATTAACTGTTAAGTGCAGTGCCTGGCGTGCTATGGTCCATGGGGTCACGAAGAGTCAGACACGACTAAACGACTAAACAACAACACAGTGCCCTATTCTCACCAAGCTGGAACTCAATTACTGGTGAGGCAGTGGAGCTGTCCAGCAGGACTAGGGCAATCTCCAGGACAAGGCTGTTAAGAGCTGTCCAGCCAGGTTGCTAGTGTGAGGCCAGAGAGAGACAATGGTCAGAAAAGGCGTTCCAGCATGATCTAAGCTGAAATAAAAGGAGTGCATAGCTGCTCCTATAGCCCCATCCCTTCTGGGTACACTTTTAGGCTGATCCTTTTCACAGTTAAAAGCCTTTCCTAGTGCCAATAATAATAATAATAATAATTTATACCCCGCCCATCTGGGCAGCTTCCAACAGAAAAATAAAATAATCAATTAAACATTAAAAGCCTCCCTAAACAGATCTGCCTTCAGATGTCTTCTAAAAATCTGGTAGCTGTTTTTCTCTTTGACATCTGATCGGAGGGCGTTCCACAGGGCGGGCGCCACTTACGGGGAGGTCCTGGTTCCTTGCAACTTGGCTTCTCGCAACGAGGGAACTGCCAGAAGGCCCTCGGTACTGGACCTCAGTGTCCGGGCAGAACGATGGGGGTGGAGACGCTCCTTCAGGTATACTGGACCGAGGCCATTTAGGGCTTTAAAGGTCAGCACCAACACTTTGAATTGTGCTCAGAAACGTACTGGGAGCCAATGTAGATCTTTCAAGACCAGTGTTATGTGGTCTTGGCGGCTGCTCCCAGTCACGAGTCTAGCTGCCGCATTCTGGATTAGTTGTAGTTTCCGGATCACCTTCAAAGGTAGCCCCACGTAGAGCACATTGCAGTAGTCCAAGCGGGAGATAACCAGAGCATGCACCACTCTGGTGAGACAGTCTGCAATAACAACAGCCAACAACAGGAAGGCCCCATCCTGTGTGGAAGAAACTCCATCATCTAATGCTTGCTTCTGGTTAGGCTTGTTGGGGTTGATGTTCCTTAGAAGGTGATCTTGCAAGGTCTTGTATTGAAATGGTTGCTGTTCAAGATTCGGCCTGAGGGCTGCAATCCTTTGTGGGCAACCTTCCAAGGGCCATATGCCTGTGGGGGAACAGGTGTGCCCCTTATCTTTGTTCAGGAGTCCAGCCATTCAGAATTAGAGGCTTCTGCACACATATCCCAGCACGCAGAGTCTTTTGTACAGTTCAAGGGCATGTGCCAGCCAGGCTAAAGAACTGGAGGAGACTGTGGATCAGGGCTAGTAGGAGAAAAGGCACAGTCTGCAGAGAGTCCTGAGGGCCAGATAGAAAGGCCTGTGGGGCCATTTATGGTACTGGATATAAGGTTCCCCGCATTAAGAAAATACCATTTTTTAAAATACTGGATGTCAATGCAGCTTGAGCATTATGGAGGTTTATCTGTTGTAGTACTTTTCAGCTTGTTAGTCTTTTGGTCTATTGCAGGAGTAGGGAAGCTGTGGCACTCCAATTGACTCCAATTCCCATCAATCCCAGCCAATCTAATCAGCAGCCAGGGATGATGGGAGTTGTAGTCCAACATGACCTAGAGCAGGCATCCCCAACTGCGGCCCTCCAGATGTTTTGGCCTACAACACCCATCATCCCTAGCTAACAGGACCAGTGGTCAGGGGTGATGGGAATTGTAGTCCAAAACATCTGGAGGGCCGAAGTTTGGGGATGCCTGACCTAGAGGGCCACGTGGTCCCAAGCCTGGTCTGTTGCTTCGGTGGTGGAATTGTGCTATTTCTTTCCTTGGTCTCTCTGTTCTTGCATTTTTATGTGTTAGTTCACACCGGCTATATATAGTATTGACAGTGGTAGGAGCTGTGGCATGTATTTTAATTATTATAAAAATGAGAACATTAAAAACAGAAAACAAACACAACTTCAGATGCATCCCAATGGATTCACTTTTCCAAATAGGATTTAATCCTTCTCCATCCCTGGAATCTGATGGCAGTGCCATTTCTTACTACTCTTCCTGCCCTTCCTAAAAAAGATCATTGCAGGTTTTTAGGGAGAGGTTGGATGGCCATCTGTCATGGATGTTTTAGCTGAGATTCCTGCATTGCAGGGGGTTGGACTAGGTGACTCTGGAGGCCCCTTCCAACTCTACAATTCTATGATTAACTCAAGGTGGCATGCATGGTACCATCTGCGCATGGTTTTCTCACAACAACCCTGTTAAGTAGGCTAAGCTAAGATGTAAGGATAGTGTTAAGGGACCCAGGTGGCGCTGTGGTTAAACCACTGAGCCTAGGGCTTGCTGATCAGAAGGTCGGCGGTTCGAATCCCTGTGACGGGGTGAGCTCCTGTTGCTTGGTCCCAGCTCCTGCCAACCTAGCAGTTCGAAAGCACGTCAAAATGCAAGTAGATAAATAGGAACCGCTACAGTGGGAAGGTAAACGGCGTTTCCATGTGCTGCTCTGGTTTGCCAGAAGCGGCTTTGTCATGCTGGCCACATGACCTGGAAGCTATACGCTGGCTCCCTCGGCCAATAATGCGAGATGAGCGCGCAACCCCAGAGTCGGTCACAACTGGACCTAATGGTCAGGGGTCCCTTTACCTTTAAGGATAGTGTCAGGGACTGACTGGACACTGAGCAGTGGTGGCTGGATACTGATGTGTGGGCACTGGGAGAAATGGGGTTGAAGACTGTCTTGGAAGAAGAAGGGATCAGTGATCTGTAACTGCAAGGAGACGAGAGTCAGAGGCAGGACTGGAGAGAACAGGTGCAGGAGGAGACATTGGATTGGTGGGCATGACTTTCCATAGCTTAACACAAGTGTGCTTTTGTCAATGTCCTCACTCTGGACATTCCTTGCCTGACAACACACAGGCCAGACATATAGTGACCTTCGGTGCCTAATGGGAATCTGAATCTAGGTCTCTGTAGTCCATGCCTCAAGGCTAGATCACAGTAGCTATCCCACTGGTAATCACAGCCTAAGACCTGGAGAGCATTCTTTTTTCTTGATGACTGTAATAGTGGGGTTCAGTTTGAGCAGTTGTGGTTGGTGCCCTTTGGGACTTGTAGGGCAGAAGGCAGAAAGACCAACAATAGAAGGAGTCAGAGCCAATGACAGGCAGTACCAACCAATCTTAGCACTTTCAGCTGTTTTATTTATTTAGGCAATGCACATGCCACTTAATCACAATTATCTCTAAGCAGTCGGCATCAAAGTCAGCCATACAACAAAGATAAAAGCCATATAAAATTTGATGTAAAGAGAAAACTGTGCAACTGAGCGGGGTAACATGATGGGGGCTTGCTGGAGCTCTCTTTCTGCACAATGTCCATCCCCCCCATCTGCCAGCACCCACCACCCACAGATCTAGCCATGAAATTATGTGGCTCACTGCCCTCTTTTCCAGCACAGAGGAGGTGCCAATTTGCAGGCAAAGCTCCAGCAAAGTTCCCATCTGTAATCAGAGGCTGCTTTCACTCTCTCTCCTGCTCCCTCCCCCAGCCCTGCTCAGTCCAAAGGATTTACTTAAAGCTCCTGGTTATTTTTCATCCCTAACTGCTGTTACACTGACATCCTTAGATGCTTTGCTGGCTCCAGGCAACTCGCTAACCCCTTTCACAGGGATCTAAATATAGACCCCAGCAGCTAAGCAGAATTCACTTAGCAGCTTGGCTGTTTGGGGGCTGTGTTGGATCAACACTGGAACAATCTCCCTTTGGGACGTGATGAGAGGTGGTGGTACAACTCTGTACAGGAGGCAAGATGAGGACCACCATCAGAGTCATTGGCCTCCCTTTTCTATGCTTTTGTTTTACATCTCACATTGACTTAAACTCTCTTTTCTCTCTCAGCCTACCCGGCCTGAGATTCTGCCTTTCATTTGGTTACTGCCAGATCTATTCCAGTTCAATGCTGTAAGCCTTCTTCTTTATTACAAGACACTGGGTGGGTGGGGTGGGGGTGGGGAACGCAATAAAAAGTACCATAAGCGCCTAATCCCATGGCTCTGCAACCAGTTTAGTGCAGTGGTGGTTGGTGCCTATTGTGGCTGGTAGGGCAGAAGGCAAAGAGTTCAACAGTAGGTGGAGTCAGAGCCAATGACGGGCAGAGCCAACCAATCCTAGTCTCCTGCCTATCCTCCTCCATGCTGAGTTATGGAAGATCAACAATGAATCATAGATTGTAGAGTGGGGAGGGACCCTGAGGATCACCTAGTCCAACTCCCTATACTGTACAGTCATACCTCTTGTTGCGTTTGCTTCACGTTGTGGCTTTTCGGGTTGCGAACGGCACCCCGGAACGGATCGTGTCCGCAGCTAGAGGTACCACTGTAATGCAGGAATATGCAGCTGTCCCATATGGGTATTGAACCTGCAACCTTGGCATTATCAGCACCATGCTCTAACCAACTGAGCTATCCACTGAGAACATGAAAACATAAAAGCAGCCTGCTGGATCCGGCCAATGGTCCACCTATTCCAGCATCCTGTTCTCACTGCGGACAACCTATGGGAAGCACATAAGCAGGGCCTGAGCTCACTGGCGGAGGAAGAGGGGGCGGGGGGAGTGCACCGCCCCCAGCAGCGCGATCCCAGTGGGGTGCCATTGCGGCTGCCCCCCTGCCTGCGCTGGGCGTCATGCCTCCGCAGGCGGTGCACCACGCCCCCAGGACACATGCCACGCCCCCGGGATGCATGCCAGCCATGCCCCCTCCTGCTCTCCGTCCCCCAGTGCCAGAGCACGAAGCTCCGCCACTGCCTGAGCTCAACAGCACTGCCCACCTGTGATTCTCAGCAACTGGTATTAAGCGTCATGCTGCCTCTTACAGTGTAGGTGGAATATGGCCATAGCAGCAGGTATCCATTGATAGCCTTATCCTCATTGAATTGTCTAGTGCTCTTTTAAAGTGACCCAAGTTGGTGGGAGTGAGTGCCATCATTTAACTATGCTCCGCAGAAGGTACTTGATTTTATCTGTCCCGCATCTTCCAACATTCAGCCCCCTTGGATGTCTATGAAGTCTAGTGTTATTCGAGGAGTATAAAACTTTTATCTAGCTGTGTTCTCCATGCCATGCCATATACAGGCTGAACAGGAGATGGAAGGACTCAGGGCATCCACTCTCCCCACTGCAAGCCATATCTTTGGATCCAGCACAGAAAGCAAGTCATGCTTCTCAGTCTCTTCCCAGTTCAGGACAAGACTCACCACAGGTCTATTGTTCTCTACTTAGAATCATAGAGTTGGAAGAGACCACAAGGGCCATCCAGTCCAACCCCCTGCCAAGCAGGAAACACCATCAAAGCATTCCTGACAGATGGCTGTCAAGCCTCTGCTTAAAGACCTCCAAAGAAGGAGACTCCACCACACTCCTTGGCAGCAAATTCAACAGCTCTTACTGTCAGGAAGTTCTTCCTAATCTTTAGGTGGAACTTCCTGCCCCCTTTAGCCCACCTTCCTGGAGCACCTCTAGCTCGTAATTTCTGTGGCAACCATCCCCTGTACTCATGCAAAGGGATACTTAACACTTGGCTAGCGACTGGATGGACCACTTGTCTCCCTCCCTCTCTCCAGAATCCCATCCTATGGATATAAAACCACAAGCTTGGAGCGATGCCCAAATATGGCATCCAGATTAACGTACTGACCAACTGACAAGGTGCCTCCTGTTAGCTGGGCTTTTAAAGTTTTCTGGAATGGTTAAAAAAGAGGGGGGGACATATTTTTTTTTAAAAAAAAAACTGCAGAGAGAAGTGCCATCTAAGAAGAAGTGGTACTTTTGAACGAACACCTGCACCCTCAACTTATGGGCACAGCTAGGATTCATATTGCGGGGGTGTGGGTGTGGGTGTGGGGCAGGAAACCCACCTGTCATCGTCCTGATTCAGAATGAAATGTCTCAACAACATTTTAAATTGCTTTCTTTTGACCCCAAGAAAAACATGTCAAAAATCTTTCTATAATTTCTACTTTCAGTTAAGTATTTTTATTTATTTACTTGATGTTCACGCCCACACCCATATATAAGGCTGCTTCCTATGTTCTTCGGTTATTAATAATACAGTATATGCATGTCTATACAGAGACTTTATCTATGCTATGGTCCATGGGGTCACGAAGAGTCGGACACGACTAAACGACTAAACGACGACGAACATAAACACGCAATAAAATAAAATCCATCGATGCAGCCTCGTCAACGTGGACTTCGCGAATCAAGGGGTAAGCCCTAGAAGGAATAGGGAAAAGACCTCGCCGGGTGTCGGCTGTTGGGCTGCACGTGGCTGGGGGACAAGCGGCACACCTTGTAAGATGACGTCATACGGATCCAGCCACCTCGACCACAAGGCGACAGCAATGACGTCACCACCCCAGCTGAGTAGGGTCAGCTGCTCCTCTCAGGGCTGGGCAGATCCCTATTCCGAGCATTGTGAAGAATCACCCCGTGCGCGACGTAGCGCAGCGCTGCTGCTCCAAAGGCCGACAGCCTCTTTCCCTTCCACCCCGGCGCTTCGACGCACCTGCCGCCACTGCGAGGCTCCTCCTCCTGCTGCCCGACGTCTGGCCCGTCTCAGGTGCGCTCGGCGACTGCCAAGCCCCGCCCCACCGACTCAGGAGGGAGGGAAGGGGCGCGGCTACGACGAGGCGTTCCCGAGCGTGGGCGGAAAGAGCCGAAGAGGTGGGAAAGAGTCGGAACGTGCCGAGGAACCCCGAGCGGCTTCGGCAGGTAGTCCGTGGAGGTCGAGCGGAGGAGGCAACTTTGTCGGGATCTGCGCCGGACGGAGTTGTGTTTCGGGGGCCAGCTGCGTCATGGGAGCGTGCCTCGGGGTCTGCTCTTTGCTGAGCTGCGTGAGTGCCTTTTGCAACTTCTTTAAATACAGTATATAGATTTATAAGAAAAGAAGAAGAAAAATTCTTAGAGGGGTGGGGTGGGGAAACTAATCGTTCCCGGGGCTCTTGGGTTGGGGTCGTCAGGCGTGCCTTCGCCTCTTATTTCTGCTTCGATGGCTGCTTTGAGAGGAACAAGGGCTGAGCCGGAGCCGGATTGGGGGTTGACAGCCCAGCTCTGCTTTCCTTCGGAGACACAAGTCCCATTTTGTTCAGCGTCTCCTCCTCGCTCAACTGGGCAAGCCTTTCTTTGTTCGCCTTTTTTTATTATTTTAAAAAAAATCGCGCTCCCTTTTACGCATTGCCTGCCTCTTCCGTCCCCACTCCCCACATTGTGGATTTTATAGTACCGTATATATTTATTGTCATTCTATTTCTTTATTATTCTGATGAGAACCATAACTCTGCCATTACAGACTGACGATCACGCTCCTGTCTTTACTTCCTCTTGGAAAGCGTTTGCTCAAAGGACCGGCAGGTCTTTTGAAATCCTGGGCATACTCAAGTAGTGCAATCCTGTTCGTTTCTTTCATAAAATTTGTGCACCGCTTGGTTGGGAAAAGAAAGAAAATAAAACCTTTAAGTGGTTTACAAACAAGTAAAACAAGGGAATCGAGGAAAAATGTACAGTTGCACTTAAAAGCCCACGAAAGTTAAATTGCTAAAAGAGATTAAAATTGCCTCAACTTTCTAAGCATCTGCGCAAGCTGGTCTAAACTACAGTATCATGTTTTTAGCAGCCATCAGAAATAAACACATGCCTCTCTGGCTGGGAGTAAACTTTGTAGAATTCAATGGGGCTTGCTCAAGAGCAAGCAGCGAGAGGATCACAGCCGCCCCTAAGCATGTTTCCTCGGATAGAAGTCCTGTTGAATTCAGTGGGGCTTGTTGTTGTTGTTGTTGTTTAGTTGTTTAGTCGTGTCCGACTCTTGGTGACCCCATGGACCATAGCACGCCAGGCACTCCTGTCTTCCACTGCCTCCCGCAGTTTGGTCAAACTCATGTTCGTAGCTTCGAGAACACTGTCTAACCATCTCATTCTCTGAAGAAGTGTGCATGCACACGAAAGCTCATACCAAAATAAAAACTTAGTTGGTCTTTAAGGTGCTACTGAAGGAATTTTTTTATTTTACTTCATCTCATTCTCTGTCGTCCCCTTCTCCTAGTGCCCTCAATATTTCCCAACATCAGGGTCTTTTCCAGGGAGTCTTCTCTTCTCATGAGGTGGCCCAAAGTATTGGATCCTCAGCTTCAGGATCTGTCCTCCCAGTGAGCACTCAGGGCTGACTTCCTTCAGAATGGATAGGTTTGATCTTCTTGCAGTCCATGGGACTCTCAAGAGTCTCTTCCAGCACCATAATTCAAAAGCATCAATTCTTCGGCGATCAGCCTTCTTGATGGTCCAGCTCTCACTTCCATACATCACTACTGGGAAAACCATAGCTTTAACTATACGGACCTTTGTCAGCAAGGTGATGTCTCTGCTTTTTAAGATGCTGTCTAGGTTTGTCATTGCTTTTCTCCCAAGAAGCAGGCGTCTTTTAATTTCGTGACTGCTGTCACCATCTGCAGTGTTCAAGGAGCCCAAGAAAGTTCAGTGGGGCTTACTGCCAGGTAAATGGGGGTTAGAATTGCTGCCCGAAGTTTAATTTCTTCCAGCGATCCCAAAGGCAGCAGTGGTTACCAACCTAGATGGCATTCAAAGAAGACTGGGCAAATTTGTGGAGAAGACTATTATTGATGGCTACTAGCCACAATGTCTATGCTCTGCCTTCACAGTTGAAGGCAGTAATACTTCTGAATACTAAAACCACAGGAGGGGAGAGTGGTCTTGTTCTCAAATCCTGATTGGAGGTTTCCCATAGGCATCTGGTTGAGAACAGGATGCTGGACAAGATGGGTCACTGGCAGGATCCAACAGTCTTCTTATGTTCCTTACCTGATAGCTGAAGAACCACATGCAAGTTGTGGCTTGACTACTGCGACTAGTTGCACATACCACCAGTTTCCTGTCTTTCTTATTCTTGTGTTTGCTTTTTTTTTAAAAAAAAAAGAAGACAGACAGACACTTAAGTTGCTTTTGATGTTATGGTTCTCTGTTACAGGTAGGTAGCCGTGTTGGTCTGGGTCGAAGTAAAATAAAGAAATTCCTTCAGTAGCACCTTAAAGACCAACTAAGTTTTTATTTTGGTATGAGCTTTCGTGTGCATGCACACTTCTTCAGATACAGTGAAATAGGAGTCCCCAGGCACTTATGTAGAGAAGGGGTGGGGAGGGGGTGGGGATGGGGAGGGGAGGGGGGATCACTCAGAAGGGTGGTGGAAGTGGGTGATTGACTGACTGATAGCTGTTGATGACCGAAAACGACTGCAAATGGTTTTCTGTGTTATTGTGTATATGAATTTGCTCTTAGAATTATTTCATGTAAGCTGCATTATGTTATGGGGTGTCATGTTGTCAATGCTGTAAAATAAATGTGCAGAAAGAGAACATGCCATCAAATGTAAAGGAAGTTGTTTGTTTCCTTTATCCATATGAGTGGTGTGGATTTTGAAGTAAAGTCTTCAAGCTTTAAGAGCCGAGCTTCACCTTAAACTATTTGGGGACCTTTCTGCATCAGGTCCATCGAAAGCAGAGGTGTGGAACCTGTGTCCCTCCTTGTGCCTTCTGGGCTAGAACTCCCATTATCCTTGGCCATTGGGACATAGCAAGCACCTTACACTGAGTCAAACCATTAATCCATCTAGCTTGATATTGGCTACACTGACTGGCAGAGGCTGTCCAGGGTTTCAGGCAGAGGGATGTTCCAAGGTCTGTTAGGAGATGCTGGGGAAATTGAACCTGGGACCTTCTGTAAGCAGGGCAACTTCTTTGCTCTAGAGATGTAGCCCTTCTCCTGCCTTGGGCTGATGGCAGATGGAGTCCACCAACATCTGGAAGGCTGTAGGTCCTCCACCTGCACTCTAAAGAGAGGAGGAGAAAAATGACACGGATGATAATGAAAAATCTTTTTGCTCCCTTGTTGCAGTTAGGGGTTTAAATTAAGGTTACCAGATGTCCCCGTTTCCCCGGGCAGTCCCTAGATTTACAAATCAGTCCCCTGACAAAATCCATCCCCTTCAACTGAAGTTGAAAAGTATCCTCAGATTCATTGAAAAAAACCTGGTAACCTTAGTTTAAATGCAAGCTTGAAAGATTGGTGCATGTGAAAGGTTTTGCACAGGCATCCCCGAACTTCGGCCCTCCAGATGTTTTGGACTACAATTCCCATCATCCCTGACCACTGGTCCTGTTAGCTAGGGATCATGGGAGTTGTAGGCCAAAAACATCTGGAGGGCCGCAGTTTGGGGATGCCTGGTTTTGCATCTTGCACTCTCGCAAGGCTGGATAGCTTCCTCCTCCAGGAACAACATTTATGTAATAATTGATCTCTGGTGATGCAGTTTGTGTGTATGTGCGCACCTGCCTGCAATCTTGCTGTTTTGTTTTGGCCCACCCACGCCCAGGAAGGTAAAACCGGGGGTGTTGCTGGGAGGGAGCAATCATAATATAACAATTAGACAGGGTTGCTTGTGTGTGTGTTTGCACATTTGGGCTGAAATTCTATACATTATTATTATTAATTAAAATTGTGTACCGCTCTTCATCTGAGGATCAAGGGTGGTTTGCAATATAAAAACACCAAAATACATAACATAGTAACAACCAAGAACAACAACGCCTCCCTACTTATGTGGAGTTAGGCCTAATTGAATTCAGTGCACCTACTTTTGAGTAGACATATACAGGATTGTGCTTTTAGCATCAATATTTGAGAAGCATTTAACTCACAGGTTACTCAAAATAAGTTGACGTTCTTCCTAAATGGAAGAATTTTTACTGTTGCCAGGAATCTGATCTTGTTAAAATCAGAACAGGTAGTTCTCAATCTTTCTTCTCCATGGCCCACTTGGAAATTGCTGAGGGTCTTGGCAGACCACTTAATCCACTGTGTTAAATGCTGTATGATTTTTTTAAAAATTGATATTTATTGTTGCTTTTATTTCTTATGTGTTGTGTATTACAGTCTGAATTGTAATACAGTGAAGAGCAATACAAGAAATGAAAGAAGCAATAAAAATACAATGCAAAATTTATAGGATGGATTGTGTGATGGATGTTGCAGTCTCCTGTCTTCTGCCACAAATCCATACACTTGACATGGACCACCTGAATGAAGCTCATCAACTACTGGTGGTCCTTGGAACTACATGGATCAGATTTTATTGGTACCGTAGTGACAGTAATTGCAGTGTGAAACCTATTGCATTTTTGTAGTTCTTTGGGTGTATGTATACATGCAGTAGAGGCTGGTTTGTAAGTTCTTAGGGAGCAGAGATCTTTCTATGTTGCCCATGCCACTCTGTTAGGCCCCATGTACACAATGGCTACTGCTGCTGCTATTATCATTAAATTTTTCATTAACAAACAGCAACTTTTGTAGCTTCAGATACAAGCTTGTGATTGATGCTGATTACATGTTGAGGAAGATTAGCCTGGTGGCCACAGAAAATTTCCTTTGAAGCCAACCGAGTTTGTTGCATGCTTAAATTTACCCACAATCTAAAATAAAAAATGTAGAAAATCCATCTCTTTAGTGGCACCCATAATTTTTATTTTCTCTTTTTTTGGGAAAATTTATAAGCATCCTTTTGATAAAAAGTGTTCCCAATGCAAGGAATGGCATTGACAAAAAAAAAAGTGGTGGGCTTGATAAAGATTAATGATGCTGCAAGTGGGGAAGGGCAATAGTAGCGTAGTGGTAGAGCATCTGCCTTGCATGCAAAGGTCCCAGGTTCAATCCCCAGCATCTGCAGCTGGTTCTGGCAGGGGAAAAAACCTGTCGGAAATCCTGGAGATCTGCTGCCAGTTGGTGCACACCAGTGGTCTTCAGCTAGTCTAGACCTAAGACCCATCTCAAACCCCCACCCAGGAACTTGGAGCCCACTTCCACATTTTCACTTTTGATTTACTGCGTGATAGCATCTCACCACATATTACGTGCTGGCATACTATTCCCCCTCCCCCAATACAAGTGAACCAATATTTCCTGTATTGTTGGTCAGACTTTTGAGCCCTTTTAGTAGCTGTGTCCTCTTTGGATTCTGGGTGGGGTTTTTTTGCTGCTTCTCTCCAACGAAGCTTGTGGTTGCTGTTGAGGAAGAGGGGAAGGCAACATCACCACTGGGGCTCATGTTTTGTCAGCAAAGAAGCCTTTACATCGCAAGGCGAAGCCACTTGCCTTGGGAGGCAGATCCAACCACCTTCCCTGACCCTACCATGGTGCTGCTGCTAGCCCTGCGGCGGCTCGCCCATGCCACTTCTGCTGCCACCACAGCACCCTTGTCCTCACCACTGCGCCCTCACCATTACGCTAAGGCGGCAACATAGGTGCAGCCACAGGTGAGGATGTAGCCTCAGGGGTGGGGCTGGTAGCAGTGTGGGCATGACTGCATGGGGGGAGCCCCCAGATCTGTTCTGGGGCGGTGGGGAGTTTTGCCTGCAGTGGCAAAACAACTTGGACTGCCTCATCTATCCACAACTTTCACAGCCTCTGTTCTTTCTGTGTCACCAGCAACTCCCCTTTTCCCCTCCAACGTTCTTTCGCTTTTTGTCCTCCATTACGTGTCTTGCCTTTGTTTTTTATCCTCTTGCCTTTCACCTTCTCTCTGTCTCGTCTACACTCCCTCAGTCCTTTACCTGCTGCCACTTTCTCACCTTTTCCCACAATCCTTTCTGCCCCCGGCTATGTTGCCCTTTTCTCTCTTCTCATGCCTTTTCCCACCTTCTCCTTACCATCTCGAACATTTCTACCCTTTCTTCTCACCTGCTTTCTTTTATCTGCCGGTGTTGCCTTTCTGCCTCCCTCTCACATTCCCCTTTGGTCTGCTCACTTTCTTCCACCTTGTATCACCTTCGCTGCC
This sequence comes from Zootoca vivipara, assembly GCF_963506605.1. NCBI lineage: Eukaryota > Metazoa > Chordata > Lepidosauria > Squamata > Lacertidae > Zootoca > Zootoca vivipara. Next base: position 30,889,281 of record NC_083281.1, on the reverse strand, counting down.
ACTTCAGTTCACCTCCCTGTGCTTTGCCCCCCTCATTGTCTGAAATCAAAATCAACAGGCTTTCTGGGAAAGATTAAACCCCCTCAGAACCTAACACAGGCAGCATCTGTTCTTCATTTTCCCTTGGTCGCAAGATGAAGTTTGAGGAAACTCCTCAGATTCTCCCACACTGCAGTGATATATAGTCATAGTTCCAACATGAAGAAAAAAGTTTCGTCTGATTAGTTTGCAAACTTTTGCCGTTTTACAATCTTTTTTTTTAAAAAAGCAAACAAACAGCTAAACAATGGATCTAACAGCTCCCCAGCCAGCAGATCTTCAAAACAGTGTTAAAAAGTTTTCTGCCAACAGTTTTGGGCAGCAGGGTATGCCTCATTTCTTGATGCCCGCTAGGACACGCACATGCCTCATCTGTAAACAAAGTGTGCTCCAGGGAGTTGATTGATTGGGTGAAAAACCTACGGTAAATAGGACCAGTTTATGCAGAAGAATAACAATGAACCAGTGTTATTCAGCAGCCAAATTGGAAACAAGCAAACAAACAGATAAAACCACAGGAAACTTGTAAAAAAAATTGGTTAGTTTAAATAGGCCAAAATATTGAACCGAATGAGCTGTGGTGTGTAACTAATTTTCACACACACACCCGGGCCTTTCAATCTCAAGTGGCTGTCAATCTAGCTGATATTTGGCCAATTCAGATTATCTATGTGAATGCAGCAACTTCTTAGTAAAATGTTTGAGGCTGCGTTCTAGAGCTACTCAGGAGAAGGCCTATTTGAATCTTTACTTGTAGGAGTAGCGGAAACTGGCTTTATAGCAAGCCAGACCATCACGCCATCCAGCTTGATTAGGTCACCCAGCCTGTTGCTCTCCAAATGTTGTGGAACTCCTGCTCTCATCACCCCTGACCGCTGGGCATGCTAGCTGGGGTGATTGGTGTTGGAGTCCAACAGCATTTGGAGGGCACCAGGTTGGGGACAGCTGGTCTAGGCTGATGGGTTGCAGTTCTTCAAGGCTTCAGACAGGGGTCCCTCCCTGAGCTGCCCTAGAGATGCCTGGCATTGAACCCGGAACCTTTTCGGAGATAAAGTTCCTTAAGGAACTTGGTGTAATTCACTTTCTGTTAAGGAGGCACACATTTGGTAGTACTTTCAAGTCTATGTGTGTGTGGTGGAATAGATGTAGGTAAAATTAATAAACGTTAGGATTTTCATTTATCAGGACATGGATTAAAGTGCAGAACTGTGCCAGATAGGGAATTCCAGGGCTGGCTTATACAAACCAGCGTGGCCAAGCTAGGACCATTAAAGGAACAATGATGGGCCACAGAGGAGAGGAATCCTTTACCCTGGGGTGTGTGTGTGTGTGAGATGTTACCAAGGTGATGGGGTATATGCTTGAGGGGACAGGAAAAGGGAGTTTGGAAGCAGGGTTTTCTGGGAGACAGAAGGAGGAAGTGAGGGTGAGATCCATCTCTGGAGTGTGTTGGCTGCACGCAGCTTATGCTGCTGCCTCTTGGAATGACTATGGTCACTGGCGTAGGAAGCTGCTCGGGCACCCGGAGTGGCAAACATGATGCGCACCCGGGGTGCGGGGCATCGCTACGTATGATGCACACGTCGCTACGTACGATGCATGTATCGCTACGTAGCGGCGCTGCACATGCGTGCTACATAGCAGGGTGCCGCCGCTGCTGCTGCTCGCACTGCCCCCCAAAAGACAGAGCTGGGAGAGGGCCACCCCCTCCGCTCCCCCCTTGCTACACCCCTGACTATGGCATAAGATCTGGACCCCTCCATGCAGACTGGAGGTGTACATAGGTGAATAAACCATATTTCTTAAAGCACGGCAGTCTCCACCGTGTCTTCCATTCTCCAAACAGACACAGACCCTATGTGTGTGCCTGTGACCCCATGCGCTCTTGCCACTGCACCAGGCTTTCGTAACAGTATTATATTTTAATACAGCTGCAAAGCCTTACCTGTGTGCATCTCAGAAGGGCCACTGGGTGCTTCCATTTTAGTAAGTGTGCATCTACACAGCATCATGGACTTAGTCATGCAATGCATGACAGAGTAGCTTGAAAATGTGGAGGAACCTGTGAAGTTTCTGTAATGAGCAACTGTGCTGAGACACTGAAACTCCTGAACAAAGGAGGGTGTGTCCCTTGTATAGTTTCCTCATAGGCCCCCCTATATTTCTGCACTGTTAAATATCCATTTGCAAGAATGCACCAGCTATTTTTGAGAGAAAATAGAAAATAGTGATGTGTGTGTGTGTGTTTGTGTTTGTGGAAGCACCCGGCCCAGGAAAAGGAGGGTGAGTGGACTCTGACAAATGGACTAACTTTCATGATGTTGGATTGTGATGTGTAATTTGGGGTTGGGTAATAGTTAATAGAACCGGGGCAATGTTTTGCAACGACTGCTTTGCAGTTGAAAGCTGCCTTCCACCTATGACAACATCATGAACTTCAAATCCCTATTATTACTAAGTTCTAATATTACTTTATTAAAAAGCATTGATACCCCCCACTTTTCTGCAGAGTGGCCTAGGTGGCTAACAGCATTGGCTTTAAGCAGTAACTCTACAATATTCAGAGCAGTTTTGATAATGGCAGTAACACAGTCAAAAACAGAGATTTCCAAACTTTTCATGTCATTGATACACTTTTTCAGAATGCATCATTTTGCGGCACAGTAATTCAGTTTTACTAGCAAACCGGAGGCTAAACTAACCCCTTTCTAGCCCAAGAAGGAGCGCAGGGAGCGTTCGTGCAACACACCTACACACTGCAGCTGATAACGTGTCACGAAGCACCGTTTGGAAAGCTCTGGTCAAAAGTCACCCATACAGAATTGGGGGGGGGGGCACACAAAGAACCATTAGAAACCATTTGATTGGTTCTGAATGTTTCCAGAGGAAAAATCCTAAAATTTGGATTAGATTATGGGTTGCTAATAAATCAGAGTAACTGATTTTGTAGTCTATGTTTTAATCTTAATATTGGAAAAAAATCTTGTAAAATTGGAAGATGCATTGTCTGGTGGTGTTGACAGTGCAGTGAAAGGTGTATTGTGTATGCACATTTAAGTGGTCGGGTTTTCCCAGAAATAATAGGCAAGGCCTCCTTTTCTGAGCACTGCTTTCATGTCTAGAAGAAAATTTGGCTGTCTTGATCACGCAGTGTGGAAAACTACTGGAGTTTTGCATGTCTTATCTTTTGGAAGTTACAATTTAACTTGGTATATTTATGGAGCAATCATAGTGGCATATAAGCCAGACAGGGGAATCTGGCACTGCTATGCCATATTCTCATTAATACACCGTATTTGGTGCTTGTGCAGCCTTGTTGGGGGGGGGGGGGAACACACAAGCAGAAAGCCACAAAGGTTGTAAAAACCACACACACATGTACTGCATCCACATGTAAAAATAAATGCCTACAGCATCGCTGGAATCGACACCTGATTTTGCCAATGCCCAGAAATCATCAGTGCTGGTTGGGGCTGATGGGAGTTGTAGTTTAAAACATCTGGAGGGCACCAGGTGGGTGAAAGCTGCTATACAGAATGTCCTAGATAAGGAGGTGAGATTCATGGGGGAAAATATATAACCCATTACTTATTTCCACACTGCGTAAAACAAACAAACAAACAAATTCCAAACACCATGAATGTAAGAGCACTATTAGGAAATCTATGAATACAGCTTCTCATAAAAGAATGTGTGGACAGATTGTAGCCTCAACAGTCTTAACAATTTCTACATCAGGGGTGGCCAACCTGATACTTTCCTGTCCTGTGTCAGAGGCTGCAAATGCTACTATCAGGATGGGGTTTGGGAAGAGGAACCTTGTTTCTCCCTCACTGTGGTTGTTATGGCACCCCAGCTTCCCTGGGTCCTGTGCCATGTGGGGAAGGCAGTTCCTGGCTGTACCGGATGTCCCCTTCTGTTCGCCCACTCTTGCCTTTAGATCACCACCAGGTGATTTTATTTTTCTACAAGGTCACCTTCCACCTATCAGCCTAAAACTCCCTTTGTGTCACCTTGAGAACGCATTTTCGACGTGGACTAAGGGAGACCATAAAGTTTTTAATGAAACAACATTAAAAGTTTACTTTAAAAAAATGTAGTTCATAAAGGGGGGGAAAAGAACATTTTGGTCTAGGAGCAGTTACAGGCACACAATAAATGTCCCAAAGGAGCAAAAGGACAAAGAAAGGAAAGCTTTCCATCTCAAGTCACAAACGTTTCCATTGTATCCTGAGATCACATCTTGCTCTGAAACCTGAAGCTGACTGAGCAGTAACCTGAAGTTCCTGACTAGATATAGCCTCTTTCCCAACAACAGTCATGGTCTATGTGCCTCCTGCCTCAATGTTTCTGTCACCCTCCAGTTTGTTCGTCTCTCTCTCTCTCTCTCTCTCTCTCTCTCTGTGTGTGTGTGTGTGTGTGTGTGTGAGAGAGAGAGAGAGAGAGAGAGAGAGAGAAAATCAGTGTGGGGAAGTCCCAGCTCAGCCATGAAATTTGCTGGCTTACCTTGGGGAAGTCACAATCTCTCAAGCTGAACCTACTTCACAGGGTTGTTGTGAGGATTAAAATGGGGAGTTAGAGAACCATGTATGCCACCTTGAGCTCCTTGGAGGAAAAGGTGGGGTATAAATGTAATGCTGTTGTTGTTTAGTCGTTTAGTCATGTCCGGCTCTTTGTGACCCCATGGACCAGAGCACGCCAGGCACTCCTGTCTTCCACTGCCTCCCGCAGTTTGGTCAGACTCATGTTCGTAGCTTCGAGAACACTGTCCAACCATCTCATCCTCTGTTGTCCCCTTCTCCTTGTGCCCTCCATCTTTCCTAACATCAGGGTCTTTTCCAGGGAGTCTTCTCTTCTCATGAGGTGGCCAAAGTATTGGAGCCTCAGCTTCAGGATCTGTCCTTCCAGTGATAATAAACAATATGTAATAATAAACAATAAATCTTTGCCCTGTTGCGGATATTCATTGCTGTTCTTCCACTGCCAGGTGTCATGTCTTTGTGGTTCTGCTCCTTGCCTCTTGTGCGGCTGTTGCCCCTCAACAAAGAACTCCACCATCACACGTCTGAGCTTCACCTTGTTCCTGTTCCTGGGAACGTTGGTGTCTATTATCATGATCATCCCCGGAGTAGAAGCAGAACTCTACAAGGTAAGCAACCGTGTTTCATCAGGGTGGCTAACTTGCGGCCCCTCCATATGTTGTTAAACTACACCTCTCATCATACATAGTTTTATTTGTATGCTGCCTTTCCACAGTTAAAACCACGCTCAAGGCTTTGGTAGCTGGAGTAAGTCAGGGTCCTGTCTTCCCAGGCCAGGTGGGAAAAGGCCAGCAAAGCAGAGAGCAGGTATTGCAGGACTCACAGCCAAGATGGTCTGTTAAGGCCAGGATCTGTGCACTCATTCTTTTATAAGAAACCATTATTTATTTATTTATTTATTTATTTATTTATTTGTATACTGCTGCTCTTCATCCAAAGGTCACAGGGCAGTTTACAACAACAAAATATAGAATGAGAACACAAACAACAACAACAATAACAACAACAACAACAACAACAACACGACCACATCAGACCCACCCAGGGCTCTATTTATTTTTTGTTGCCTGAGGCAAAGGACAGAAATGGCACCCTCCCTTTCCACACATGGGATCCAACTGAGCTGGCAATGGGAGACAGCAGAGTAGCTTAGGGGGTGCAGAGGGAATAGAGGGGGGTCCTACCTCACTCCCAAGCATCTGCTGCTCTCACTCTGCCTAGTAGCAGTAGTAGTAGGGCCAGCTTTGGCACCAGCTCAGAAAATGTTTGGCATGATGGGAATTGTAGTCTGGCAACTTCTAGAGGGACACAGGTTTTCTGTGCCTGATTTAGAAGTACCAAGATTGACATTGAGTGGTTTAGTTTCCTTTTGATGAAAGGGTGTACTGGAAATGTACAGTATCTTAAAAACAAAACAAAACAAAACAAACAAACATGTTATTTCCAAATATGCAAGCAGAGCATAAGTGGGGGCAAACAGGCAGCAGTTCTGCTAGCCACGTACCAAGATTAAACCTATTATTTATGTGTGCCTTTTCTTTTACCAGATTCCTGGGTTCTGTGACGAAGGCAATACAGTTTTAGGTGTCCACGGCAAAGTCGCCTGCAAGTCCTTCCTGGGTCACAAATCAGTATACCGCATGTGCTTTGCCACAGCTGCCTTCTTCTTCCTGTTTGCCTTGATAATGGTCTGCGTGAGGAGCAGCAAGGACCCAAGAGCCTCAATCCAGAATGGGTGAGGAACATATTTGTGTCTATGGTGGGAAAGTCCAAAAGCCAAAACCTTCTGGGATACAGTCTTTTGAGAAATCTGATCTACCGTAAAGTGTCGTATTTTACCCTCACCACAAGCAGCACTCCTTAATTTTCTTATGGAAGGTAATATTCTACAGTTTACAATAGGGAGCTAGTTGGACACTATTGGCCAGGCATAGGCAAACTCGGCCCTCCAGCTGTTTTGGGACTACAACTCCCATCATCCCTAGCTAACAGGACCAGTGGTCAGGGATGATGGGAATTGTAGTCTCAAAACATCTGGAGGGCTGAGTTTGCCTATGCCTGCTGTTGGCTGTTTCATAACTCATGATTGCAAGGTTTTGGAGGGATATGGCTGCAGCTGGCTTGAACTACTGGTACAGAAAGGAATGGGATATGGTAGTGTTGGGAAAGTTAATGTTGAAATTAACAGTACTCGGACGTAATAATATTATTCTAAATGGAGCAGTGAAATGTAATGAAATGAAAAAGCTGGATACCGATCTATTAAACAAATAAAGGCAGGGCTTTTGTCTTCTGAAGTTGACCTTCATTTGTTCAAAACCAGCAGGTCAGTTTCACTTGTGTATTGTTAGTTTCATTATTATTAATTTTAGAGGGTCATGACAGATGAGAATAGTTTGACCCAGCTCCTCTCCATGGGCATTGGGCCATTTTGAAAAAAAATTGCCTTCTATGAAACTCACCATGCAGATTTTATTCACCTGTACTCAGAACTCAGGGACGCGGGTGGCGCTGTGGGTTAAACCACAGAGCCTAGGGCTTGCCGGTCAGAAGGTCGGCAGTTCAAATCCCTGTGACGGTCCCAGCTCCTGCCAACCTTGCTCGGTCCCAGCTCCTGCCAACCTAGCAGTTCGAAAGCATGTCATAGTGCAAGTAGATAAATAGGTACCGCTCCGGTGGGAAGGTAAACGGCGTTTCCATGTGCTGCTCTGGTTTGCCAGAAGCGGCTTTGTCATGCTGGCCACATGACCTGGAAGCTGTAAGCCGGCTCTCTCAGCCAATAACGTGAGAAGAGCGCTGCAACCCCAGAGTTGGTCACAACTGGACCTAATGGTCAGGGGTCCCTTTACCTTTACCTTTTACTCAGAACTAAGTCCCATTGAGTAGTTCTAGGTAGGATGGTACAGCTGCAAGATTTTGCAGGTGACTTCTCGACCATCTCATGGAGCAAGCCCAGATGTGCTTAGATTTAGCAAGGTTGCTGTGCATCACATGCCCCCAAAACTAAGGTGGATAAAAATCAATGATTTTTTTATTTTAAAAAATCAGATTTTTAAAATTTAAATGGGATTTTTAAAATTTAAATGGGATTTTTAAAATTTAAATTGTATTTTTAAAATAAAATGCTTTTGGAGGAAAAATGTTTCTGAAGATAGTTTTCTATTTAAGTTACATTATAGTCCAAAGGCTATTCATCAGGAAATAAGGGTTTGTTTAACGTTTTTCATGAATGCTAAAACTCAGTCTAAAACTCAGTCTAAGTTGGGTTTTTTTAAAAAAATAAATCATATCAGTTAACAAACATGCATACATATGCTATAATGCTATTGTTTTAGTTAAATAAATTGTTTAAATTGTTATTAAGGAAATGATTATTTTTCTCCTTCCAATAAAGTACAGCAGAAAAGTTGTCCAAATATAAACAGTTAACTTCTTAAACCTCACAATAATTTCATAATTATCTATCTATGTATTTCTAATAGTATAACCAAAACAGTAAATTTTGATTATAACTGTAAAAACTACTCTGAAAACGTATTATTCCAAAAACGAAACCTTCATCTGCTTGTAAATATTAAGATTCTACCAGCAAGAATGAGTCTTTCTGTAAAAAAATATTTAAATCAAGCCTTAATCCAGAATGGGGCAGCTAGACTGGTGACTGGGGGCAGCGGCCAAGACCATATAACACCGGTCCTCAAAGACCTACATTGGCTCTCAGTATGTTTCTGAGCACAATTCAAAGTGTTGGTGCTGACCTTTAAAGCCCTAAACGGCCTTGGCCCAGTATACCTGAAGGAGCGTCTCCACCCCCATTGGTCTGCCCGGACACTCAGGTCCAGCGCTGAGGGCCTTCTGACGGTTCCCTCACTGCGAGAAGCAAAGCTACAGGCAACCAGGCAGAGGGCCTTCTTGGTTGTGGCACCCACCCTGTGGAACGCCCTCCCACCAGATGTCAAAGAGATAAATAACTACCTGACATTTAGAAGACATCTGAAGGCAGCCCTGTTCAGGGAAGCTTTTAATGTGTGACATTTAAATTTATTATAATTTTTTTGTTGGAAGCCGCCCAGAGTGGCTGGGGAAACCCAGCCAGATATGATTACAGTGGAACCTCGGTTTACGACTACCTCCGTTTACGAAAACCTCCATTTACGAACGCCGTGGACCTGAAAGTGTTTACATCCATAATCCGCGGCGTAGGATGCACAGACGCGATCTGCGCAGCTCATGCATGCGCAGAAACGCTCTATCGGCGCTTCGCGCACGCGCAGAAGCATGCCTTCGGCGAGCAAATGCCTCGGCGAGCGAAAGCCTCTGTGGAACGGATTGCGTTCGCAAACCGAGGTACCACTGTATTATTGACTAGTGTTTTAAATCAAATCCACCCAGCCCAAAACTCTTAACATTTTTTAGTTAAGCCTTCACTCCATCCTGATGGCCTCCAGCTGTTGTTGAGCTCCTACTTCCATCATCCCTGACCATTGCCCAATCTGGTTGAGTCACATGGGAGTTGAAGTCCAGCATCATTTGCCAGGCACAAGGTTGGGAAAAGATGTTTTAGTTCCTCCTTCCTGCTTTGCATACATCATAGAGCAGCAGTGCTTCAGATGCAGAGCCTGTAGGCCAAGACTTACGTAACTCTGCATTAGCCAATGTTAAATGCCTTCATACCTTTCCTGAAATAGGACCAAGTAAGATATAAATAAACCCTGCTTTAAAATCCTCACTCAAAATAAAGCACCCTACCTTTTGACAAGGGTTTCTCTGCCTGCGCCCCACAAAGTTCCAACTTTCCTGGATAATTTTTGAGTTCTAATGTTCTTAGGCCTTCTAAAGCAAGATTGCTGAGGCTGTGACAGCTGATGTTTAAATATTTCCCAACTGTGACTTATTGTGAGTGGTGTGACTACTGTCTTCTGGTTGGAAATAGCAACTCCGTTTTCCGATGGGGGGAGCGCAGGAAGCTGCCTTGTCCTGAGTCATACCATTGGGTCATCTGGTTCAGTATTGTCCACGCAGACTGGCAGCAGCTCTCCAGGGTTTCGGACAGGGCTTCCCTCCCAACACTACCTGGAGATGCCAGGGATTGAACTTGGGGCCTTCTGCATGCAAGACAGATGTTCTTCCGCTGAGCTATAGTTCTTCTTTTTCTCTTTGAGCCTCATAGTCACCTGCAGCCTCTCAGCTTACTTATTTATTCCTGCAATGTATTCTTTGCTTTTTGTGGCCAAGCCTTCACAAAGCGATGTACAGAGAGGAATGGGGAACATTTAGACCCTCGGGTGCAGAGCCTGAAGCACTGAGCGAATGTAGAAAAATAGATGCACGAGGGATATCAAGCCGAGGTCACCAAATGCCAAAGTTATTTTTTGCATACTGGTCTGATAATGTTTCCTGTGGCAGTGCACAGGTTAATAGCCAGGTTTTAGGAACAAGATGAAAGAACAAAATATTGAGTACTGGTATGCACTGGTTTGGGGCGCTGCATTCTAGGAAAAAAGCTTACTTGCTGAAGGAGGAGCAACAGAGTGAGAAGACATGGGTGTTTTCTGTGAAATGTGACCCTGCTTTATTGAGTTCATAAAAGAAGGCCAGCTGTCATAAGACACTCTCCAAATACGACTGGGTCGCTGTGGAGGGGCACAGTCATAGAAAGCAGGAGTAGCAGAGATCAAGTAAAATGGAAGTGGTAACTAAGATGTACAGAGATTTGGATGGCTCGATTCCTGCAGCTTGTGCTTTTATTGAATGTGTTCCCAGTTATGTGTGTATATTTTTAAAGGTATATTTTAAAGGGCACTTGTGGGGAAAAGAATCAAGGCCATTTTGAATGCCAGAACTGAAGGGGCCAAATAAATATTAAATGGAAGAGCTCCACGACTGCAGGGTCACCACTAAGAAGACCTGTCTCTTGTGCTCGCCAATAGATTTCGCCAGCAAGCGGACATGGAGGACCTGAGACACGGGTCTTGGATTATGGGCACGGTTGTATGGTTGGTCCTTGAGGTAACCCAGTCCCAAATTGCTAAGGGCTTTAAAGGTGAACCTCATTGCTTGGAATGAAGCTCAGAAGTGAACTGCTGGCTAATGCAAGTGACAGAAAAGTTGTGTTGCACATCCAGGACTTCTATCTCTTATTAACATCCTAGCAGCTGCACTTTGCTCCAGATGTTTCCATCCTGGCATAATGTTGGAGCAAAACAAACGCTGCTGAAGAGGACTTTCTAGGACTCCTCTGTTCGTTTTTTAAAAGGTCTTTTCTCCTCTTCTCAACTCCAGGTTTTGGTTCTTCAAATTCCTGATACTAATTGGAATAACAGTGGGGGCCTTCTATATTCCTGATGGACCGTTCACATCTGGTAAGCAAAACCTTGCATTTGCATTCCTGACTTGCAAAGGGGCTTTTGTGTGTGGGCTGCTCTACATAAGGTGGGGTTGGATACTTTGTGTTCTGTGAAAGCTAAGGAGAAGGGTAGTCAGAGCCATTCTTTGCCCCCGTCCCCCTCATACATCAGTGCCTCAGGGTGGGAAGTAGTAGCTGTACCTTCTCTGCTGGGTGGCTGTGAGCCATCCACCATTTTAATTTCCACCAGGCAATGCTACATCTGGGGCATTGTGGGTAATTAAAATGGCAGGCAGCTCTGAAGCTCAGCTGCCTGGTGCAAGTGCTCAGAGCTGTGTCAAAGGTGAGTTCTGCTGAGTCTTTAGAAACAGTGTGAATAGAAGGGAACAGATGCTTTCCTTTCTTGGTTTGTTTAAAGCACTCTCTCCAACCCTCTTTAGCTTCTGAGCTTTCAGCAAAGAGTCCTGCAATATTATTATTGTTTGCTTCCACGAACCACCTGGGGTAGCGATGCTCTTATTGCTTGACAGTGGGTTGTACTCAATACTAGTTCTGCTCAGAGCAGACAGATCAAATTCAATGGATGCAACTAACAAGCTCTTTGGTTTTAATGGGTCTACTCTGAATAGGATTAATGGTGGATACAGGGAGGAGTCCTTTGCTGGATCCCAAATGACACACAGCTGGTACACATGAGTGTTCACAGTCTCCATTTCCTTCTGAGTAGTGAACAACAGTGGAATAACTGATTCCTTGCTTCCTCTTCATGACTGATTGCACTCTTATAATACCTGCTAGAAGAGCTTGAAGGATTCTAGGGTTGATCATCCACATCAGTTAAAATGGCATACAAAGCTGTGGATCATGAAATTCAGGATTTGAACCTCACTTCTGGCCTTAGGCAAGGTTCTCTCTCTTTCTCATGAGACTGGGACCCAGCACAGATGGGTCTCTCGGCTTCTTCCCTATCGGGGTTGGCAAAGTGGCTTGGGCCGGTTCACGGTCCCGCAGACACCGTGGTAGGCTGGAGACACATGCACAAATGCTATTTCCGGCTCTCCTTCTGGCGCGGAGGAGGCGTGTGCAGCTTCCCATTGGCTGCAGAAGCTTCCTGCAGCCAATGGGAAGCCGGCCAGTGTCACGGAAGGCGCGGGTCCCTGAGAGGGTGGCGGGGGTCCATGGGCCGGTTAAACAACCCCCATGGACCTGCTTGTGGCCCATGGGCCTTAGGTTGCCGACCCCTGCCCTAATTTTTCACCAAGGCTTTATCCATTACGAAACACCTTTAATGGTTCTGTAGACTTGCTGTAAGATCTCAAGAAAAGCCCTGCTAGATGTGGTCAAGGGCCCGTTTCATCCAGCGCCTTGTTCTCACGGTTTTGAGCTATTTTTAAGGAAATTCACCAAAATCTACACTTCCGACATAGGAATCCCAGCTATGTCTGGGAAATTACGGACATATAGGAACCCTAATACCATTTTTACATCCCCAAAGGATACCTGTTTAAAACTCCTTATCGGCAGCTTGAGGATAATAAGCAATAACCCATATTTCCTTATTTCTCCCTCCCACTTTCTACTTTTCCAAAGTTTGGTTCTACTTTGGTGTAGTTGGCTCTTTCCTCTTCATCCTCATCCAGCTTATCCTCTTGATTGACTTTGCACATTCCTGGAGTCAGATTTGGCTGCGAAATGCGGATAATGGCAACTCGAAATCCTGGTATGCAGGTCAGTATGGAACACTTAGTTACATGTGTGTAAAACTGATGTGCTCTGTGTGTGGGTTCAGACAAGCGGGTTCCTTGGTGGGCATTGAGGGGAGCCTCTGAGAAGATTGTGGTGCCCACGAGCACCAACACTGAAGGCTCCAAGAATAGATTGTTGCTGGGTGTCCTCCTTTGTGTTAAATTTATATTTCATGTTTTCCTAATGATGTCATCACACTGCAGTTTGTGTAGACACTGACAGATGGCGCTGTGAACTACAGCATGATAACAGATTGGGTTCTCAGAGCTCCTGGGCCACCGCAGCAGTGTTGGAGGACAAGGAGGAGGGAGCTGGGAGTGGGCAAGCTGAGATTTGGTCTGAGAAGAGGTGTGAATTTGACAAGGGTTGGTGAATGAAGTATGCAGGGTTCCAGCCCCTAGTATGCTATATTTTTCTATTAGTGCTGTATTTTTCTGCTCTCTTAGCCACTCCAAGAACATAAATATATGTCAAACAATGCAGGATACAAACTGTGTGTATTGGTTCTGATTAGTTACTGTGGATCCCCCTCTTTCAAATGATTTTTTTTTTAGTTATTTTGAAACCAAAGAATAGCATAGTTATACACGGCAGCCTTCCAGGTATAATCAGACCTTAGCTGCCAAGTATCCCGTTTTTCACGGGAAACCCCCGGATTTTAATCTGTTTCCCGCTGTTCTCCCGAATGGAGGAAAATCCCGGAAATCCCCCGGATTTCCTACCTGCCAGGGAGCCTACATTTTGGGTGCCGCTCTGCCCATGTGTGGGCACCAGAAATCGGGCAGAGCGGTACCGGAAGTCGCTTCTATCAAGATGGCCACCGGGCATGCGTAGAAGCGACTTCCGGTGCTGCTCTGCCCGATTTCTGGTGCCCACACATGCGCAGAGCAGCCCCGGAAGTTGCTTCTACGCAACTTCCGGTGCCGCGCTGCTGCTGACCCCGCATTTTTCAGCGGCAGACTTGGCAGGTATGAATCAGACCCACCAAGAACCCCTCCCAAACATGTTGAGTGTAGCAAGCTCCTGTCCCAATTTCTATTGTAAGTGCCATGTTTTCCCCTCCTTTGTTTCGTTTTCCCTCCCCTCACTTTTTTAAAATTAAAAAGCAATGCACAGACTCTCTTACTGTAAGCAGATAAGCTCCCACTCCGTTCCATTGTGTGGGGAGAGACTTTGGATCAGGGCAAGGAACCAGCATGGTTTTGTTTTTAAATCTGGTGCCTCTGAGCATCTGGGAAGCATCCCTCTTACTGCTGGGATGAGGAATCTGTTGCCCTCAAGACGTCATTGGGCTGCAGCTCCTGCCATCCCTGACTGTTGGCAACCCTGACTGAGGCTGATGGGAATTGGGAGTCCAGGGCAATCTGGAGGAATGTGCATGACTGCTACACATGTCCATATGCACACTTACTTGGAAACACCCACTGAACTCATTGAGCTTAATTATGAGTAGACATGCATTGGATGGTGCCGTTAGTACAGTCATACCTCGACATCCGAACGACTTCCGAAGTCGACAACCCCGGAAGTCTTTTCACGCATGTGCAGAACAGGCGCTTCAACAACCGAAGACTTCGACTTACTAAGACGGCCGCGGAACGGATCGTCTTCGTAAGTCGAGGTACCACTGTATTGGCTCAAAGAGAACTTGCAAAAACAACAGACGCAACAGAGAAAAGTTCTGGGAAACGAAAGGATTGAATGAGCCTCTTATCTGATGGTTCCCCTACAGATGATGGGGGGTGAGAACACGGCTTGCTTCTCCATCCTTCTCACTCCTCCAATACCAATACCTTCCATTAATTAATGGAAGGCCATTAATTAAAATAATGGAGACGCAGGTCAATTCTGTGTCCAGGGCAGCTGTCTACCAGCTCCATCTGGTACGCAAGCTGAGACCCTTCCTGCCTGCAGACTGTCTAGCCAGAGTGGTGCATGCTCTAGTTATCTCCCGCTTGGACTACTGCAATGCGCTCTACGTGGAGCTACCTTTGAAGGTGACTCGGAAACTACAACTAATCCAGAATGCGGCAGCTAGACTGGTGACTGGGAGTGGCTGCCGAGACCATATAACACCGGTCCTGAAAGACCTACATTGGCTCCCAGTACGTTTCTGAGCACAATTCAAAGTGTTGGTGCTGACCTTTAAAGCCCTAAACGGCCTCGGCTCAGTATACCTGAAGGAGCGTATCCACCCCCATCGTTCAGCCCGGACACTGAGGTCCAGTGCTGAAGGCCTTTTGGCAGTTCCCTCACTGCGAGAAGCAAAGTTACAGGGAACCAGGCAGAGGGACGTCTTGGTAATGGTGCCCGCCCTGTGGAACGCCTTCCCATCAGATGTCAAGAAAATAAACAACTATCTGACTTTTAGAAGACAGTCCTGTTAAGGGAAGTTTTTAATGTTTGATGTTTTATTGTGTTTTTACTATTCTGTTGGGAGCCTCCCAGAGTGGCTGGGGGAAACACAGTCAGATGGGTGGGGTATAAATAATAAATTATTATTATTAGTAGTAGTATTAGTATTTTCAAATGTAGAGGGTGGGATTTGTGGCCTTCCAAATGTGGTTGGACTACAACTTCCCCATTATTCCGGACCATCAGCCATGCTGCAGCTGCAGCTGCAGCTGATGGAAGTTCTAGTCCAATAGTGGGTGGAAGTCCACTTGTCCCCTGGCTTATTGGTGAGCTGTGTATTGACATCTCCCCTGCTTTCTTTTCTCAGCCCTTTTCATCTTCACGTTCCTCTTCTACGCTGTCTCCATCGCTGCGGTGGTGCTGCTCTATGTGTATTACACAAAGGCAGACGGTTGTACAGAGAACAAGGCGCTCATCAGCCTTAACCTCATCTTCTGTGTGATTGTGTCCGTGGTTTCCATCCTGCCCAAGGTCCAGGTAAGATGCTGCATTGAGAACCCAAGGCTACTCACTGATGAACTTCGTGGAGCTCGCCCAGGTCCTAGTCGGGCATTCTAACCATGACGCCACATTAATTTTATTAACTTGGGCCACCTTTGGAGCAAAGCTCACACTAGGTGGCTTGTGTATCAGAATGATGAAACACAATGCAATGAAAAACTAAATAGTTTATAAGACAACCCCAGCTTTTTTTAAATAAAAAAATTGATGTATTGAGGGCCTAAGTAGACATGACTTGAGATGTGTCTCTGCATTTGAAGCACACACACATCTCAAGAGAGAGAGAGAGAGAGAGAATCAGCTGAGGGGTGCACATACTGCTAATTAAAAAGATCAGAACAGTCCTGGACAGAGAATTTAACCTTTTCTTCCCCTGCTGAAGTCCTGAGGCTCTGCCCCACCCTGGCCCAAAAGCTAGTAATTAAAATACACACACACACTTGGGTGCTAGGGGAGGAAAACATTAAATCATCTTTTTCTCTTTATATTTTTAAAAGCCCTAGCTGATGCAGTTTTATTTTAAAGACCACACCAGCTCCCCTGTGTGTTAAATGCAAAGAAGCATTTAACATCGTGCCTCGTTCGGCCCTGATTTTTGCACCAAATATTCTTCGGTACTTTTAACAGGTGCTGCTCCTCTTCCTCTACAGGATGCCCAGCCTCACTCAGGGCTGCTGCAAGCCTCCATCATTACACTCTATACAATGTTCATCACCTGGTCAGCCTTGGCAAATGTCCCGAGTAAGTAGCACTTTCCCAACCATGAACTATTTTATATTTACTTTTATTCTTAATACTGTGTATCCTGGTTTTTGTTTGCTTTGGGGTTTGTTTGTTTTTTAAGAAAAAAAACCATTGGGAGGAAAAGATCCAAAAGGGTTTACAAGCAAATTAAAATCCCAGTAAAACAAAGTTTGCAGAGAAAAATGAAAATGCCATATAAAAGCCTTCCCCAACCTGTTCTGGCTGAAATACAATTCCCATCACCACTGGTTATTTTGATCAGGGCTGATGGAAGTTGTAGTCCAATAATGTAAAGATGAGAAGAGAAGAATCCTTGGAAAAGACCCTGATGTTGGGAAAGATGGAGGGCACTAGGAGAAGGGGACGACAGAGGACGAGATGGTTGGACAGTGTTCTCGAAGCTACGAACATGAGTTTGACCAAACTACGGGAGGCAGTGCAAGACAGGAGTGCCTGGCGTGCTATGGTCCATGGGGTCACGAAGAGTCGGACACGACTAAACGACTAAACAACAACAACAACAATGTAAGGAAAGCACCGGATGGGGAAAGTCACTATAAAAAGTCAGTTGTAAATTCAGTGGAAGGCTTGGACTTTTTTTTTTAAGCCCTAAGACTAATTGAACTAAGTTCTAGGCACATTCTCCAGTTAAGGAGCAACCATTGAAAAGGTTCTTTCCTTTCCCGCCTGATCTTTAAGCATGCCTGTGTGGCTGTGTACACACCACTGTAAATGTGTGCATGGGCAACACAGATCTGATTTTCCTGTGTGCAAGCTTGCACTTACTTCTTCATGCAGTGCATCCTTAAACTATGGAACTCGCTCCTGCAGGAGGTGGTGATAGTCACCAACTGAGATGGCTTTAAAAGAGGATTGGACAAATTCATGCAGGAGAGGGCTACAAATGGCTGCTAGCCATGATGGCTTTGCTCTGCCTCCATGGTCTGAGGCAGTCATGCTTCTGAATACCAGTTTCTGGAAACCACAGGAGGGGAGAGTGCTCTTGTGGTCAGATCATAGCTGCCAAGTTCCGGCCTGAGAAATAAGGGACTGGACCGGAAGTAGCAGACCGGAAGTAGCGCTGCCACCATTTTGGAACTAGGCGGAGCATGCTCAGAAGCTACTTTTGATGCTGCTCTGCCCTGTTCCAAAATGGCCACCTCACCAGAAGTCGCGCTGCAGCCATTTTGGAACTGGGCAAAGCAGCATCAAAAGCCGCTTCTGAGCATGCTCCACCCAGTTCCAAAATGGCCGCCGTGCCAGAATAAACAAAAAAATCTGTTTTTTCGTCTGGGAACAGCTGGAAAAATGGGGGTTTCCCGGGGAATACGGGAGACTTGGCAGCTATGGGTCAGATCCTGTGTGCACGTTTCCCATTAGGGTACCTGACTGCCCACTATGAGAACAGGATGCTGGCTGGCCTGACCCAGCAGGCTCTTCTTATGTGCTGACATGAGTACCTTAATCCGTTCCAGAGGTCCGTTTGTAAACCAAAACAGGTTGTAACCCAAGGTGCGCTTTCGCCAATGGGGCCTCCCAATTTTTTTTTGTTCTTATTCCCAATAAAAATGGGTTGTAATCCAAAAAAAGGTTGCAAACTAGGACACGCACTTCCGGGTTTGACGTGTTTGTAATCCAAAACGTATGCAAACCAAGGTACCACTGTACTTTCAGTTGAACTGTACCCCAGTGTTTACATTGCACACCAGTGGCTGGTGCTTGGAAGGATGTATTTATGCTCTGTACCCCTCAATTAGGATGGAGGGCGGTTGGAGGATGGATGGCGGCTAACAAGATTGAGGTTGAATCCTGACAAGACAGAAGTACTGTTTGTGGGGGACAGGAGGCGGGCAGGTGTGGAGGACTCCCTGGTCCTGAATGGGGTAACTGTGCCCCTGAAGGACCAGGTGCGCAGCCTGGGAGTCATTTTGGACTCACAGCTGTCCATGGAGGCGCAGGTCAACTCTGTGTCCAGGGCAGCTGTCTATCAGCTCCATCTGGTACGCAGGCTGAGACCCTACCTGCCTGCAGACTGTCTCTCCAGAGTGGTGCATGCTCTGGTTATCTCCCACTTGGACTACTGCAATGCGCTCTACGTGGGGCTACCTTTGAAGGTGACCCGGAAACTACAACTAATCCAGAATGCAGCAGCTAGACTGATGACTGGGAGCAGCCGAGACCACATAACACCGGTCTTGAAAGACCTACATTAGCTCCTGGTATGTTTCCGAGCATAGTTCAAAGTGTTGGTGCTGACCTTTAAAGCCCTAAATGGCCTCGGTCCAGTATACCTGAAGGAGCGTCTCCACCCCCATTGCTCTGCCCAGAAACTGAGGTCCAGTACCGAGGGCCTTCTGGCGGTTCCCTCATTGCGAGAAGCCAAGTTGCAGGGAACCAGACAGAGGGCCTTCTCGGTGGTGGTGCCCGCCCTGTGGAACGCCCTCCCATCAGATGTCAAAGAGAAGAACAGCTACCAGATTTTTTAGAAGACATCTGAAGGCAGCCCTGTCTAGGAAGACTTTTAATGTTTAATAGATTAATTTATTTCATTTTTCTGTTGGAAGCCGCCCAGAGTGGCTGGGGAAACCCAGCCAGATGGGCGGGGTATAAATAATAAATTATATTATTATTATTATTATTATTATTATTATTATTATTATTATTATGTCCCTATCCTCCCTGGTCTAAGTTTCCATCTTAATAAAACCACATTGACTGAGTTTTTTACTGTTGTGGCACTGTTCTTGGGGAAGTGTCCACTTGCATGCTTGTTGCCTTGCTGTTTCCTCCCCATGTGCAGAAATAGGATGACTGTGGCTGCAAATCTGGGACCAGTATCCCCCTTTCCCCTCCTTAAAAGGAGGCTTTGGCAAAACCAGTATCATGAGAAAATACCCCCAGACACGATTCCAAGTTGGATCTCATTCACTGTGTGTGTATTATGGAACTGATGCCAGTTTGTCTCCGTGTCACGATGACATTTCCATCGTTTACCCCTCCCTGTTCAAACTTAGGATTTTGTTCCCTCTTTTTCCCGGAGACATATTTATCTTGGCTTGGAGGACATGCCCTCTTGTTATACCGTGTTTCTCATATTTTAAGTCATCCCTACAAAATAAGCCATGGCAGGATTTTCCTGAGTTGAAGAAATATAAGACATACCCCAAAAATAAGCCGTAGTGGTGGGAGCAGGTCTGGATGGCGCCATGGAAGAGGAAGATGCCTGTAAGCGCCCGGAATCGGCTGCTGCTGCCCCTCCAAAATGTCCAGCAGCATGCACCGCACCAAGCGCTGACCCGGCGGCGAGACCCGGCAAGAGCCTCAGCGCGCGCCGCGTGGAGCCCCGACCCGGCGGCGAGACCCGGCAAGAGCCTCAGCGCGCGCCGCGTGGAGCCCCGACCCAGCGGGACCCAGCAGCGTGCCCTGCTGAAGCGCCGACAACGCGCGCAGCAGCCGCCAGTTCCGGGCGCCGAGCCGCGACAGGAAGAGGAGGGACGCAGCGGGACGCAGCTACAACGACAAAAAACACCCGGCCGAGCCTTCATTGGCCGCCGCGGCTGCCACTCGCTGGTCCCTCCTCTTCCTGTCGCGCGCGCTGCAGGTCCCGCCGGTCCCGCTGCTGGGTTGGCGCTTGGCGCTGGCGCTGCGGGACGCAGCAAGAGCCGCAGCGCGCGCTGCTCCGAGCCGGGATCCGGCAAGAGCCTCAGCGCGCGCCGCGTGAAGCCCCGACCCGGCGGGACCCAGCAGCGTGCCCTGCTGAAGCGCCGACAACGCGCCCAGCAGCGCAGCAGCAGCCAGTTCCGGGCGCCGGACAGGGGAGGTACCATACTGTAATTTTTTAAAAAAATAATAAAACACCCCCCCAAAATAAGCCATAGGCTTATTTTCTTGAGAAAAAAAGATTATAAGACATGACTTATAATATGAGAAACACGGTAGCTCACCCTGTTGCTTCTATTGACATGTGGGAGAGTCGGGCAATGCCTTGTTCCTCCTGCAGCCCACAGAATCTGTCTTCGCAGGTTCTTGGTTTGATGAGAAGTCATATCTCTGCAGACCTGACAGCACAGAATACTTCCCCAAAAAGGATATGTGATTTATTTTAAGGGGGGTGAGAAGTTCTGAGTGTGCTTTTCCTGTGTGCAGGGTGTGTGGAATGAAGTCAATCTGCTGTTCAGCAATGTCTTCGGGGCCCAAGGTTCCCCACACCAGTTTTAGATGTAATTCACTGAAGCTTTGTCTGTTTTTCGTTTGCAGACAAATACTGCAACCCGACCCTTCTGATCCGAATGGAGGGCAATGGCACCAGCACCCTTCCTGCTGGTGGACAACCAACTCAGTGGTGGGATGCACCGAGCATTGTGGGATTGGTCATCTTCATCCTCTGCACATTCTTCATAAGGTAGGAATTCATATTCATTTAGAAACCGAACTCATCTAACTTACTAGGTGTCTTGAAGGCCACATTCTGCCCCAGCGCCTATGGTTCTCCAGCTCTGCCGTAGGCCCTTTGGATAGAGAATAGAGCAGGCATCCCCAAACTTTGGCCCTCCAGATGTTTTGGACTACAATTCCCATCTTCCCCAACCACTGGTCCTGTTAGCTAGGGATCATGGGAGTTGTAGGCCAAAACATCTGGAGGACCAAAGTTTGGGGATGCCTGGAATAGAGAGTTAGATGGTTCAGAGGACTGATTTAATATGAGGCACCTTAATACATGAGCAATGGAGACTTATGATGCTGTTGGAGCTTTTGCTTTGTTTTCAAATACACTGGTACCTTGGTTCTCAAACTTAATCCGTTCCGGAAGTCCGTTCCAAAACTGAAGCGTTCCAAAACCAAAGCGCGTTCCCATAGAAAGTAATGCAAAACGGATTAATCCGTGCCAGACCATGAATTTTACTATCTAAAGAGACCATTGATCCATAAAATGAAAGCAATAATCAATGTACTGTACTATAAAATAAATAAGACAGTATTGTAGATGATAAAAATTAAAATTAATTTATTTTCTTACCTGCACTGATGAGTCATTGTTTGGATGGGGGCTTTTTATCCATTTCCATAGTCACACAGTCAATCAATCAATCAATCAATCAGTAGCTGAACTGGGTTCCACACAGTCACAAAAACAAATTAACTGAAAAAGCCTAAAAAACAAACAAACAAACAAAAACGCAAAATAAAAAGAAAATAAATAAATAGAAAGTGCCAAACTTAATCCGTTCTAGAAGTCTGTTTGACTTCTGAAATGTTTGAAAACCAAAGTGCAGCTTCTGATTGGTGCAGGCACCCCTGAAATAATAGCCGACAGCCGCATTGGATGTCCAGCTTCCGAAAAACATCTGAAAACCGGAAGACTTACTTCCGGGTTTTCAGCGTTTGGGAACCAAGGTAAAAAAGCCAATGCAATTCTGGGCTGCATCAATAGGAGTATAGCATCTAGATCGAGGGAAGTAATAGTACCACTGTATTCTGCTCTGGTCAGACCTCACCTGGAGTACTGTGTCCAGTTCTGGGCACCACAGTTCAAGAAGGATACTGACAAGCTGGAACGTGTCCAGAAGAGGGCAACCAAAATGGTCAAAGGCCTGGAAATGATGCCTTATGAGGAACGGCTTAGGGAGCTGGGTATGTTTAGCCTGGAGAAGAGAAGGTTAAGGGGTGATATGGTAGCCATGTTCAAATATATATGAGGGAGAAAGATTGTTTTCTGCTGCTCCAGAGAAGCGGACATGGAACAATGGATTCAAACTACAAGAAAGAAGATTCCACCTAAACATTAGGAAGAACTTCCTGACAGTAAGAGCTGTTCGGCAGTGGAATTTGCTACCAAGGAGTGTGGTGGTGTCTCCTTCTTTGGAGGTCTTTAAGCAGAGGCTTGACAGGCCTATGTCAAGAATGCTTTGATGGTGTTTCCTGCTTGGCAGGGGGTTGGACTGGATGGCCCTTGTGGTCTCTTCCAACTCTATGATTCTATGATTCTAAGGTACCACTGTAGAGCATAAGTGGAGAAAAAGAGTAAGAATTTCTGCCAAGCACTTTATTTGCTACCCCACAGTAGACAGCTAGATAGAGGCACCTGTAATGTCTGTGGCAGAGCCATTCCTTGGCCAAGAACAGGATTCTATGCTGCTGTGGTTTAAACATAGACTACTCCACCCCAGGGCTTACAAAGAATTACGGAAGGAATATATAGCTGTGAGCAAGGAAAGTACTCTAGAACAAGCCTCTGGGTCCGGCAAGCATAGGCTCAGCTCACATCCTCATTTCTAAGAGTCTCAGGCTTCTGAACCCTTCAGACCTTGCACATCAGCCTGTCTGAGCCTATTCCACTTTATAGATATTCTGCCTAAAGGATAGCACCCAGAACTGCTTGCTTGCTGATCCCGTGTGTGATAGACCCAAAGTGCATTGAGCTTATGTTAGTCTCCCCCTGCTGGCACTGAGTAGTAAATCCCTTCCCCGTTAACTGAAGAGAAGCTGTATCTATAAACATAACATATATACGAAGTGCCTGACCCAAAGATATCCCACAATCCGGAGGGTGGTGGGCATCCATATTCAGGCACATAGGGGTGCATGCCTATGCACTCAAAACAGCACCTTGACATCACGGGGCATGTTGAAAACATAGTGAGGGATGAAGGGGCATACAACTGATGTTCTCCTTGCTTTACCTACAGCATCCGCTCCTCGGACCACGTCGAAGTGAACAGGATGATGCTGACAGAGGAGAGCCCAGCTATGATCGAAGGGGGCAATGCTGGCTTTGAAGGCGAGGGGCGCCGGACTTATGACAATGAGGAGGATGGAGTGACGTACAACTACTCTTTTTTCCACATCTGCCTCTTCCTGGCCTCCCTCTACATCATGATGACGCTCACAAACTGGTACAGGTGAGTACAGCTGTCACTCCCGTGCAGGAGGATGGAACAGAATTGTTCTCGGTTTGCTCTGAAGGGCAGGAGCAGAGCCTGGTGGGTGGAAATCTACAGGAAAGCAGACTTTGGGGAAACATAGAAAGAAAATAGTATGGCACATTGTTTAGTGTGGCACTTTGGAACTCCCTGCCTATTGATATCGGGCTGTTGCCTTCACTGTACTCTTTTCAGCACCTGCTAAAAGTGTTTTTGTTTAGACAAGCCTACCCAGGTGCTTAGAAAGTTGGCGTAAGTTTTAATGTGTTTTCAGTTTTAATTTTTTGAATGCCTTAGAACAGGCATCCCCAAACTGCGGCCCTCCAGATGTTTTGGCCTACAACTCCCATGATCCCTAGCTAACAGGACCAGTGGTTGGGGAAGATGGGAATTGTAGTCCAAAACATCTGGAGGGCCGAAGTTTGGGGGTGCCTGCCTTAGAATGATTATAGTTGTCAGTTCTTACTTATAATTTTATTGTTTTATCTTTTCGGAAAACCACTTTGAGGTTTGTTTGTTTTTTCAATCAAGCAGTGTATAAATTTGATAAAAATATAATATACAATAAAATAGCAGGGCCGTGCATGCCCACCCCTAATCCAGGCCCAATATGGTGCTTCAGATCTGTTCTAATTTGAGGGTGGGCCAAACCTTGATCTGGGTACCAAATTGAGGTTCAACCAACCCTAAGGTTTTGTTAGGGTTTTAAACCGGGGTAACCTGGGGCAACCGAGAGCTATCTCCACCTGATCTGGCTGAAACTGATTCATTTCAGTATCTGGGTTTATGCTGGATCGGTTGCACAACCCCAGAAAATGAGAAACAGAGAGCAGACTGTTTAGAGAGGTGGCGGGCTCTCCTTTGCTGGAGGTCCTTAAGCAGAGGCTGGATGGCCATTATGTCAGGGATGCCACAGTTGCATTGTAGAGCATCCTACATTGAGGAAGAGATGGATTAGAATGCTTCCAATGACCCTTCCATGTTAATTCTCTGGTCTGGTTCCTTCCTGGCTGAGATTACTCAGATGCACTGGATGTGAGGCTGTATTTTGAAGACCCTTTGGCAATCCAGAATGTGGCTGGCTGGGTTTTGCCAGCCTGTGCACATTTGGCTGGCATAGTTTTTATTTTATTATTTCATTTCATATATTTATAGCCTACTTCCTCCCAAGTTGGGATTCAAGGCAAGCTTGCAACATTTTAAAAATATGATTATAAAAATACAAAGGAAGGAAAACAGGCTAGTTTTCAGAATAGTTAAATTGCAGTGAAACACATTAAAATACCAGTTGCCTCCATAACAGCCTGGTGGTCAACATCATTTTCACCCATTTCGCCTATCTAATTAAGAAGCAAAAATTCAGCAGGGCATCCCTAAAGTAAAGAGGGAGAGAGAGAAAAAAATGAACATACAGACAGGTGGAACATATACCCTGTTTCTCTGAAAATAAGACGTAGCCATAAAATAAGGCGTAGCAGGATTTTTAAGCATTCAAGGAATATAAACCATACCCTGAAAATAAGACATAGTGATAGGCGCAGCAGCAATGCCGGCCGTGGCAGGAGGAGGAGGAGGAAAAAAATAAGACATCCCCTGAAAATAAGCCATAGTGTGTTTTTTGGAGGAAAACTAAATATAAGATGGTGTCTTATTTTCAGAGAAACACAGTAGAGAACTAGCAGGGCCCGCCCAGATAGAATTTCCTAGGCATATGGGGTATATAGAAATTGGTCTCCTCTTCTTCTGAGAGTTCTAGTGTTCTACTTTGCCCACTACTGTTGCCTAGGTAACAAGGATCAGTTCTCCAAGATCAAGCACTTTTTTTTAAGTGAGGAGAGAGTGACCTCCATGAAGTCTAGAGGAGCAGATGGGAAGAGTTGCCTGTGCATATGCTCTAGGGAAAGGCCATTGTGAAACAGTCCCTCCCCCCCTGCAGAATCCCTGCTTGGAGTTTTCAAACACTGCCTTGCTTGACTGTACACCCATACCTGGCTCCCCTCCCCATCTCCAGCTGTGAGCACCTGGCTATTTGTGGCGCATGACTCACTGCCATCGCACCAAGGTTGGCCTGTACTCCTGCCAGTGTGTTCGCTCTGAACGTTTTGTGTCTCAGTGAGATTGGCAGCACGGTGGAAGCCGGTCTGTGACAGCAGACGTCTCTCCTGGAACCCCCCCCCCTCCTTCCACCCTCTCCAGTGCTCAGTTTCTGAATGAAAGTTGACTCGAGAGGGTTTTTTTCCGGGATCATTTGCAAGGACAGGTATAGGAGGCAACTGCAACCATGAGGCAGCAAGCAAAGCACGTAAACACAGCTTGCCACTAGTGCTTCATGGGGGGAAAGAAGGGGCTCCTGGCTCTCCTCTAATGGATAAAAGGCAGAAGAAAGTACTTCTTCACACACACAAACTGTGGAACTCCCGCAGGAGGCAGTGTTGGCCACCAACTCAGATGGCTTTAAAAGAGGGCTGGGCAGATTCATGGAGGAGAAAGCTATCAATGGCTATGGCACTTTCAATCTAGGTTTGGAGGCGGTCATATTTCTGAATCCCAGTTTCTGGGAACCACAGGAGGGGAGTGTTGCTCTGGTTTTCCATGGGCAGCCACTGTGGGAACAGGTTGCTGGACTAGATGGGCCACTGGCCTGATCCAGCAGGCTCTTCTTCTGTATTTACGTTAATTCTAAAGGCCTAAACTAAATTGTCATCTTAAGGGCCTAGTATGCAATGTTACTGGAGGCAGAGGAGGCAAAAGTTGTCCGGAAGATAAAGAACAATTTGGTTTTTATATCCCTCCTTAAATAGGTCAACGGTGGAGTTTGGCGTTAGGAGTTGTCTGATGGATCTGGGCTTTCTGCAAAGCTGCTGTTGTGTTCTTTGCATTTGGGGGACTTGTAAACAGTATTGCACCAGCTCCCTATCTAGATAGCAGATGCAGTCCAGCTGTACACAGATGCTGCCTTATTTTATTTTTTTTTAGTGTTCAACCATGCTCAGGAAGAATGCAAGAATAATCTGAGTTATCCATGATGGGCTTTGTTCAGGATGAGGGGGGCAGGATGTACAGCCTGCTGAAGGCCACATTGTTCACTATCCCAAGTGTGTAGAAGTCAGGGGTTGCCAGTGTTTTGGAACCTGTGCTGACATTTGCAAACTGGAGAAAGCACCGTGGCCATTACTGATGCCTGCGCACACAAACCTTCTTCCCCGCCAGCAAAAGTGTTTGCTTTGCTTCAAGTTGGTGTGTGAGAAACCGAGATCTTTTGGGAACGTGCAGCTGGGGAGCTGAGGGCTGTGTCCAAGGAACTGCCGACACATTGCTCTTCTGAGCGCTTTCAGTTGCGATGTGTGCCTGAACACCTGGAAGCGGAAACTGTGTAGATACCTCTTGGAGAGCCAGCGAGAAGACCCAGGGTTCCAATCTGCTGTAAAGCCCACTGGGTATCAATGGGTCACTCATTCTCTTTGACTGGCCTACCTCACAGGGTTGTTGTGAGGACCCAGTAACTGGGAGGGCAGGGTAACCCATGATATATATCTGCACTTGACATGGGAAATCATTGGCAAGTGATGGCAAGGCTGATGCGGGGTGCAACAATTTTGAATCTTATCTTAATCCAGAGACTTGATTTGTGTCTGTGTTCTTTCCTCAGACCTGAAGCAAACAACCGGGTGTTGACCAGCCCTTGGACTGCAGTCTGGGTGAAGATTTCTTCCAGCTGGGCTGGGCTTCTCCTGTACATCTGGACTTTGGTAGCCCCCATTGTGCTTCCGGATCGCGACTTCAGCTGAAAGCTGTCTGTAGTGCCACACTGTTTGTTCTATGCAAAGAAAAAGTGTGTCTTGCTATGACGAAGGGGTGAACAAAGGAGATTCTTCGTTCCTTTACTTGAAATGTGGACTCTGGTCTGAATGGGCACCGAAACTGTCCACGTAATCCCTTTTTGCTCTTTCAGCATCTAGGCAGATCTGCCACACTTGTGCCTTCGCCTGTTCCTTTTTCTCAAAGAATATGTTAAACAAAGGAAATGGGTCCACTTGTGTGTGATACTTGACACATATGTCATTATGGTTTTCTTTGCTGGGGGGACAGTACAGATTAGATTGCTGCTGCTCGTGATGACCTCCAAGCATGTTGCAAAAGGCCCTAAAGGATGGCCGACCAGTTATTTTTCATGTTTAGCATGAGAATAACTTTGAATGTCTCTGTTTAAAGGAACTCTTTTGCCAATTTGCCTTATTGCAAGAATAACTTTGTTTTGGATAAATTTGTTTATTTTGATATGCAACTTTGTGTAACTTGGGAGTTTTAAATAAACGAACAGACTTGAGCATAATCAGCCCTGAGTGCTCACTGGAAGGACAGATCGTGAAACTGAGGCTCCAATACTTTGGCCACCTCATGAGAAGAGAAGACTCCCTGGAAAAGACCCTGATGTTGGGAAAGATGGAGGGCACTAGGAGAAGGGGACGACAGAGGACGAGATGGTTGGACAGTGTTCTCGAAGCTACGAACATGAGTTTGACCAAACTGCGGGAGGCAGTGCAAGACAGGAGTGCCTGGAGTGCTATGGTCCATGGGGTCACGAAGAGTCGGACACGACTAAATGACTAAACAACAACAACAATCCCCACAGAAGGGACACAGGTGCCGTTGTGGATTAAACCACAGAGCCTAGGGCTTGCTGATCAGAAGGTGGGCAGTTTGAATCCCCGCGACGGGGTGAGCTCCTGTTGCTTGGTCCCAGCTCCTGCCAACCTAGCAGTTCGAAAGCATTTCAAAGTGCAAGTAGATAAATAGGTACCGCTACAGCGGGAAGGTAAATGGCATTTCCGTGTGCTGCTCTGGTTCGCCAGAAGCGGCTTTGACATGCTGGCCACATGACCCAGAAGCTGTATGCCAGCTCCCTCACCAATAACGCGAGATGAGTGCCACAACCCCAGAGTCAGTCACAAATCAGGGGTCCCTTTACCTTTACCTTTATCCCCACGGAAGGAGTAGGATTTGCTGTTGTTGTTTAGTTGTGTCCGACTCTTCGTGACCCCATGGACCAGAGCACGTCAGGCACTCCTGTCTTCTACTGCCTCCCGCAGTTTGGTTAGACTTATATTGGTGGCTTTGAGAACACTGTCCAACCATCTCGTCCTCTGTCGTCCCCTTCTCCTTATGCCCTCCATCTTTCCCAGCATCAGGGTCTTTTCCAGGGAGTCTTCTCAAAAAGTAAATCTGGCAATTCAATGTAGATTGAATTGTTAGGGTTTGGCTTTTACACACAATGGCTGCAGTTGGGATTGGAGGAGAGGTCCTGTTGAGCATTCCATGTGTGAGACATTTTGCAAAATGGTGGGCATCAGTAGTCCAAACATGGTAGCAAGAGGTTGAAAGAACATTTGTTTGCTCTTGGGTAGAGGGCTTGCAAGGATGGAAGAACCCACATTTCTTTTCAGTCATCTTTAAATTGACTCCAAATCACAGCAAAAAACAAAACAAAACAAAAAACCCTACACAGGATTTTGAAAGACCCATGAGCACATCTCCTTCCCTCCCTGCATTGTTATTGGCTTCTCATTCATCACTTTATACAAAAATGATCTCTGAAAGCAACACCATCATCGTCATCTCTGAAAGCAACACCATCATCGTGTTGGTGTCATCTATTGCAGCTCTACCACATAAAATACAAATTGGCTAAAAAATAATCTGTTAACACCAGATAACAAAGAGGAGAAAATTCAATAAACTTCTTAAAAGTGCTTATACAATAATATTAAAAGCTCCCAATAGCTTTTGATAGGCTTATCCTCTACCGTACCACAAATATGTCCAATTCCTCTATTAAAAGACATCTTGGCGTGTGACCTTGTGGTAAAGGCAGCCCATCAATTACCGGTATGTCTTTGTGTGGTGAAAGATACCAGAAGCTCATAGTAACGGGGCTGGAGGAGACCTTGTAGCCTGCTGAGACCATCCCCTTCCTTGATGCAGGAAGTCCATGGCTGTCCAGTCTTTGCTTGAAGACCAGGATATGCTCTAGCTCCCATTAGAGCACATTTGGGCAGCATCTGAGTCTCATTTTGCCTTGGAAACCTTCAGCACAGCCTGTGCAGGTGCCTAAGCCACCAGAGTTTGCGGCATTGCTTCTCAGTTCATGCTCCTACAAGTCAATAGACTAGCCCAGGACCAGGGAACTTCATGCCTGGCAGCTGAATGTGAACATCTGAATCTCTCTTTCTGACCCTTGGAACTCTGTCCAGGCCACACATCTCGCTTTCTTATCCCAAGTGTTTTTGCCTGACTGGAATTTGTCCTTGAACACTGATAATACTTTTTGCCTGTGGTCCCATTCACCATGTTGGTCTCAGAAAGGGTGCCCAGAAAGCAATGTGACTCTCTGGCTGAAAAATGTTCCCCACCGATTGGTTTGTTGAACTGAGCCAATTACTGACCATTGCTTGAGAAGCTGACTTTGTTTCTGCAAAGCAGGTTGAAGATTAGGATTTGGCTGTAACACTAAACTGTGGTTAATCTAAAATATAAATGGAAGCTTCTGATCATGCCAGGGCTGTATCACAACTTGCCTCTTCATGCTAAACCGTGGTTTAGCGCTGTGTGCACAAATTTGGCCTGATATATTTTGCTATAACAACGGGCATTTGATGTATCATGGTTTAAGGGTTACACTGGGTTTCCCTGATTTCAGACCCCACCTCCTTGTAAGTGCCCATAACCAATGCCCAAAATGGATTTGGATTTTTCAAAGGCCATAGTTATTAGAAGGCAGATTTAAGCTACAGCTGTGCAAGAAAGGTTGCTATCACTCTCATGAACACTAGAGGGTAGCACCAGCCTAGGACAAGGAATCATGGTATGTTTTGCTAAAAGTGTGCTAAAAAACACATGGCAACTGACGTCCTATTTGCATAGCAGTCAAAGTAGCTTTCTATACTGGGGAAGAAACCAATCTTGCAACATACTATCTTGCTGGATAGTTCAGAACAGACTCTCTGAAGGTTCAAAAGGAGGGTGTGAGGTGATTGCTCACTCTAGATGTTCAATCTCCATGTGCACAAAAAGCACATGGAGAGCAAATAGATGCTGATAGACCTGCCCATCATAAGTTTCTGTAGACCAGTGTTTCCCAACCTTGTGCCTCCAGCTGTTTTTGGACTACAATTCCCATCATTCCTGGCCACTGGTCTTGCTAGCTAGGGATGACGGGAGTTGTAGTCCCAAAACATCTGGAGGCACAAGGTTGGGAAACACTGCTGTAGACCTCTTGTTTGGCCCTACGACTCTGTCCTTTCTGCTGGTGTGGCCAGGTGTGACTTGCAATCTGCTAAGTTGCAGGCAGCCCACTGCATTATGTGTTGTCCCAGCCTCATAGCTGCCAAGTTATCCCTTTTTAAAAGGGATTTTCCCTTATGCTGAACAGGCTTCCTCGCGAGAAAAGGGAAAACTTGGCAGCTATGCCCAGCCTGGCTGCAAACACAGGATGCGAGCGAGCGATCTCTCGGGCCACGCCCTCAGCTCTAGATTCAGTGGTACCTCTCTAAAGCCCCATTGCCACCCAGATGCAGGCAACTTCCTGCTTGAAGCTGATTCCTCTGTTGTGCTCTCATCACATGACATGGTGAGCATGACCTGTCCTGTCCGTCTCTCCTAGGCGGTGATGCCGCTTAAGAGAATTAAAAGGCTTCCAGTGCAATTGTTTATCGAGCAGCGTGTATCGACGTGCCCCTTCTGTTGTGGTTGCTAGACAAAGTAAGAAGCTGATTAGTGCCTTTCCAATAATCTCAAGGAGACAGATTCAGTGACATCATTGGTATTGGCCACTAATGGGATTTTAAAGCAGTGCACAATCTTTTTTTTATATTAATATTTTAAATAGCTGCTCAGAGTGGCTGGGGAAACCTAGCTAGATGGGCAGGGTAGAAATAATAATAATTATTATTATTATTTATTATTTAAACAATTCCCTTGGAAAAATAGATCCATAGAGGGCAGGCCCACAGCTCAGTAGTAGAGCACCTCCTTTGCATGCAAAAGGCACTAGGTTCGATTCTCGGCATCTCCAGGTAAGGCTGGGAGCATCTCCTACCCCAAACCTTGGAGAACCGCGAAATGTTTAGAACAGCCACACTGCACATTTCCATGTATATAGCAGATTTGAAAAGCACAATAAAAGCATGAGAAGATTCTGGCCTGACTGTACTGGCTGCCAATTAGCTGCCAGGCCCAATTCAAAGTGCTGGTTTTGACCTATAAAGCCTTCAGTGGCTCAAGAGGGCAGTACCTCAAGGACCGCCTCTCCCCATATAAACCAACCCAGACTCTTGTGTTCCTCATCTGAGGCCCTTCTTCGTGTGCCTCTTCCACATGAGGTCTGGACGGTGGCAAGACGAGAATGGGCCTTTTCTGCAGTGGCTCCCCATTTGTGGAATGCTGTCCCAACAGAGGCTCACCTGTCACCTTCCTTAGGAATCTTTAGCTACCAGGCAAAAACATTCCTCTTCAACCAGGCCTTGGGCTGATTAAGATTCTACAGCCGTTTAAATGTATTTGTGGGAGGAGGAGGGGCTATTGCTTTGTTGATTTTTGTTTTAGTTATCTGTGGATTTATCTCGCGTTTTATCTTGCGAACCATCCTGAGTTTTCTTGATGAAGGGTGGTTTATAAATCAAACAAACAAACAAACAAACAAAAACAAATAAGAGCCTGCTGGATCAGGCCAATGTCCCATCTAATCCAGCATCCTGTTCTCACAGTGACCAACCAGAGGCCTGTGGGAGGCAAGCAGGACCCAACCACAAGACCATTCTCCTCATGTGATTTCCAGGAACTGATATTTGGAATTATTTACAATGAACCCACCTAAGGCACCTGTTCCATTCTACCTAATGACAGGGCCAGTGTGTGTGTGTGTGTGCGCGCGCTTGCGTGAACATAATTTGTGTGTGTGTTCATGCTGTTTGTTAGTGTGAGGTTGGGCATCGTTTTGTAATGTTGTTACGGCTTTTGGCAGAAACAAATAAACTCATATGATTATCCCTGCTCCAAGTTACTCTTCTGAAAGGATTCAGTTGGGACCTGGAGCAATGCTTACGAGACTACAGCCTGTTTTGCTGGGCGCATCAAATTTGTTAATTAATTAAGCCAGAATTATGTTCCTAATCCAATTGGTGGCATAAGTGAAGAACAATCTATTATGTGTGGTCTATTATGTTTGCCTTCTCAGAGACCCAGGCAGGCAGTTCTTTATTAGCTTACTTATGTCAGCAAAAATTGGTTTTGAAAGGATGGGCAATAATGAGCATCTTTCTTTGACAAATGCAGATAGACACTAAATAGATGATGGCATACAATGAATAGATAGGGGTCTGCTCCAGCCACTGCATGCAACCTTGAACAACTTTCTGATGACTCCAGTGGGCTTAATGGTTTTCTAAGTGTTTTCTGCTTTCAAGAACCCCTTGTCTTAGAAATAAGAGTAATTGAAATGTTGTCCATGCTTGTTTGGCATGAGCAAAGTATACAGAGCCAGGCAGGTCAAATGGAGGACATCAGTGGCGACTCTTTGGGTTGGTGTGGCTGTCGTTTTTAAACTCCTGCATTCCTTACACTAGGAGTTGTGCATCGCTTATTTGGAGAGAGAGAGAGAGAGAGAGAGAGAGAGAGAGAGAGAGAGAGAGAGAGAGAGAGAGAGAGAGAGAGAGAATTCAAACATGTGCAGAGAGCCTTGGTCTCAAGTGGGAAAGATCAATGCATTAGGGCAGGCACCCCCAAACTTTGGCCCTCCAGATGTTTTGGCCTACAGCTCCCACGATCCCTAGATAACAGGACCAGTGGTCAGGGGTGATGGGAATTGTAGTCCAGAACATCTGGAGGGCCGAAGTTTGGGGGTGCCTGCATTAGGGGGTAGAAGGAGCTGATTCCATGCAAATATATTATGTCACAATGAGTCAAATCATGGGACTGTTGTTCCTTTTAATAGCAAACTCAGCTGGTAAGTGCCGACAGGACTGTAGAGCCACAATGGGCTGCTGAGAAGCAAGAGAAGTACTGGTATGTTTGGGAGGAACACAAGGTTACAATAAGTAGAAAGGGACTTTGAGGAGGAAAAAGAGCATCTCCTGAACAGCTCAGCGAGCACTAAGCATGCTCGGTGGCTACGAAAACTGACTGTCTGTTGCGAGGAGGAAATGGAAAAGCAGGGCGAGAAGGAATGGAGTTTCCTAGAAGAGAACATGGCTGGCTGGAACGATAGACAGGAGCATTCCACATCGCAACATTTCGTTGAAGATGCTACTTCTTTAGATGAAGACTCTGTTTGGCAGCAGTCGATTCTCCTAAGTCTTGGGCAGAGTCTCTTTCTCACCCTCTTCAACCTGAGATCCTTCAGCTGGGGAACCTGTGGGTCGAAATGGGGATCTTCTGCAAGCAAAGCAAGTTCTATACTTTCCTCCAGAAACCCCATATTCCTCTGGAGGCAGGAGCAGTCCAGCTGTGAGGCAACTACCGAAGGCGACAAGATCCTTTCCCCCCTCTATGTTCTTTATAATAAAACATTTCTAAATATATATTTTTTTTAAAAAAAAGATCCAAGGGGCAACAGATCTCAATGTTGTTCTTTATTGCCCCCCCCCCCCTGTTCCTGATGTACATCTTTACTCACAACCTTTCCTTGGGTTTGCCTTCGGTGTCAAAATGTCTTGGGTCTGCCCTGTCGGGAGGAGAAGCAGAATAGCTGGCCAAAGCATATCAGGGACATTCTGAGCCAAAGTGACAGTATTCGGCTGCTGCTGTTCCTGAGAATCACAATACAGAGTATCTGCCTATAAATGGTAAAGACATTATTGAAGACCGTTATCTAATGGACTGTATCCTCCCATTTTTCCTAGGAAGTATCTTGTGTTGGCAATATCTTGGAAATGAAACAGAAGAAGAATTCTGGAGCAATCAACAAGAACTGCATTTATGCGTGTAAGCCAGTTAACAGCCACATTGAAAACAAAGTTAATCACTTTCAGAGTGTGCTGGCAGTGCACCCATGGATTTTTATTTTTTATTTAGACCGCATGATGCTATTAGGATGATCGAATGAGCTTGACATATTGCATAATGCAGGGCACAGATCTTTATTTTCTTGTTGCAGTTGTCGTATGGAGCAGTCTGGTCCTATGCAAGTTGTTTACTAAGAAGTAAGTCACAGAGAGTTTAATGTTGCACCCAAGTAAGTCTGAAAAGGTTTGCAGTACAAAAGCAAATGCGCTTCCCCCCTCTTTTTTTTTTTTAAAAAGATTAGCTGTGTTTATACATACTGAGATGAAATGGGGTTGTTTTGAGTGATCTCTTGGGGATTCCCCTCCCATTAAGCTAGTGATAAAAGGTGTTTTTTAAAGAGGTCAA
The DNA here is from genome assembly GCF_963506605.1 of Zootoca vivipara. NCBI lineage: Eukaryota > Metazoa > Chordata > Lepidosauria > Squamata > Lacertidae > Zootoca > Zootoca vivipara. The sequence continues at coordinate 30,854,626 of NC_083281.1, read as the reverse complement.
ACAAGTTAGATGAGCTTAACTGGGCAGATTCTTTGAAGGAAGGGTATTTACTGAACTAAAAAGATGGTAAAGTACAGGTGATATGGTATCTTAGGAAACTGCCCAGAGATCTTTTGTGTGTGTGTGTGTGTGTGTGTGTGTGTGTGTGTGTTATTTAAAAGGTAAAGGACCCATGGATGGACAAAGGCGACTATGGGGTTGCGGTGCTCATCTCGCTTTCAGGCCAAGGGAGCCGGTGTTTGTCCACAGACAGCTTTCCGGGTCATGTGGCCAGCATGACTAAAACACTTCTGGCGCAACAGAACACAGTGATGGAAACCAGAGCACACAGAAACACCATTTACCTTCCCGCCGCAGTGGTACCTATTTATCTACTTGCACTGGCATGCGTTTGAACTGCTAGGTTGGCAGGAGCTGGGACAGAGCAACGAGAGCTCACTCCATTGTGGAGATTCAAACTGCTGACCTTCCGATCGGCAAGCCAAAGAGGCTCAGCGGTTTAGGCCACAGCGCCACCTGCATCCCATAAATTATTTGATAAATAAATGGAGTTAATAGTTGGATATCATTCTGGAAGCGATGTGTCTCCCCCCCCCCTCACGCCCCTGGCTGGAGGCAATGTCCTCTAGGTCCCAGTGGGAAAGAGAAGGGCAGACTGGCAGTGGTGGAACAGAGTCAGAAAGAGACCCAGAATTTGACTTGCTCTGTGAGAATCCATTGCTATGGTGGTGGCAGTTGCTTTTGAAATCAGAGGGGGAGCAATATTTACCTCCAGCAAGATATGCTGATGGAACTCCCATGCCGTTTCGCCTCAGCCACCTTGAAAGTAATCAGAGTGAGTCTTAGGGCTCATCCAGACTTCCTTTTGTTCAGCATTTCTAGGCACAGATCCATGCACCATGTTTGAGTGCTTTTTTCTTTTTTGCCCTGACACTTTCCCCATGAAAACCAACTCTTTATTGCTTAATCAGAGCAAACAGCAATCCGCAGAAGACCCCAAATTGCTGTTTGTTCCGATTCAGTGCCAAAGAGTTTTCATGGGGAAAGCACTGGAGCAAAAGAAAAAAACGCTCTCAGACATGGCACTTTAAAGACTGACCTATGCCTAGAAAGCGGAGGGCAAAAGGTAAATGAGCCCCCATAAATAGAAAAGAAGAAGTCCTGGATGGATTAGGCCCACCTAGTTTAGCATCCACAGGTTCCTCGTCCCTGGTACAGAAAGAAACGAGCAAGACAGTACAGTACTCTGAACAAGGCCATTCCTTATTTCCTTGGAACACGTGTCTTCTTAAATTAATCTAATGATGTCTGTTGTCATGGCTGCTGCAAGGAGTAGACAGATCCACATGTGCAAACCTCATGGACTGCTAAAACACTTGTTATAAGGGGCAGGGTAAGAGGAATTTGCCCCCATGCATTACGAGACTACCAATGTACAGAGAGGGGACAGTTTAGCCAGAGAGAAGCCATTTTCTTGACTTCATGGTTCAAAAGTCAAGAGAAGCCTATTCTGCCGTATCAAGGTAAATTAATCCCCTGCTGACCCAGACAGTTCCTCCAGACCTCTTGGAAAACACACGCACCCTTTTACATAAGCCATCGCTAAATCCTGTCTCACACCCACATGGAAACTTGCATAATCGCACCTCCAGCTAGATAACCAAAAACGATAACGATCACCCATTCTCGGAACTTCCACCCTCCCAAATCCCCGCCTGAGGTGCCCTCCCTTGTACTTTTCATGACCCAGATTCAGCTGAACCATGGACCTTTTTAAGATATATATATTTATCCCTAATAAACTATTCCGTTGTTCCTTTAGTAATGTTATGGTGTCCTCTATCATGTTACCCGATGCATCTCCCTATTCTCTACTCTGTATGAAACTGTATCTATTTACGAAACCGCAATAATATAACCTTGCACTGATACCTTGAACCTTTCTATCAAATTGTACCTGTTTAAAAAATCCTGCCATCCTGAAGAATTAATTGTTTGACTCTACTATTTGCAAAGGTTTCCACTTATGCACCCTTCTAAGCTTTTAGTTCGTTGTCCTTGATAAAATGTTATAAGCTGTCAAACATCGCTCTGAACTGTGAACGTTTTACCGCTGTTAGAATTGTATCCTCTCTGTGTATTATTAGTTACTGTATAATATCTTCTTCTTCTTTAACTTTAAGTGTAGTCCTTTCTCTCTATTGCAAACGTTGAATATTTGTATAAACTTTGTTGCAAGTTAATAGGCACCTCTGTGGCACAACATATTTTACGGACTGTTTCCACTGTTTCTTGATACCACACTGCCACCTAGCCAGTCTAAAAGAGCACGACTCAAATACACACTTTCAGTGAGAACAACAATTTTATTTGATAAACAGGTGTTATCAACAATCTTCCCACATCCGCAGAGTCTTCCTGTCAAACAATAAGGAGACATGCATAATCATTACCTGGACTATCACCATGATATCTTACATCAAGAATTCCATCAACCCCTTTGTCCTCTCGCGATTACCCCCTCCCAGAACCCATTTCCCCACCTTTTATGCAATTCTGTACTATTGGAAATGAAACCTATAAATTTGTGAAGCTTCCTTTGTTCGGGGTCCCTTCACTTCAACTTGCTTGTGTGGACGGATCGCTATTGCAATAGCTTTATTATTTAATAAATAAAGTACCTTGCTTCGTACGTCCTGGTTTGGCCTCTGTTATTTGGTAGGCAGGAGACGCTCAAACTTCGTCTGCCTGCCAGGATACCTGGACTCTTCCTGGGTCAAGGATCCACTTAATTCTAGGACCGTGTAGCTCTGTAAATTTTTACAACAGTTTGGCGACCACTTCGGGGACCCAGTTTTGCCTTGAGCTCCGGGTTCACTGAGGAAGGGGAGCCCAGCGCGCCCTTGCCTCTTTTGCAGGGGGGTAAACCAACCTCAGGACCCGAGGCGCTTGGTAGTAATTGAGAGTCCAAGCGGGACCCCCAGGACGAAGCAACGTTTAAAGGGACAAGGCTGTTTTTTCTTCAGGAACCAGTGGGAAGCTGGAGACAACGGGATTCGACTGAAAGGATCGGTCGTGAGTATTAAAAGGGGACACGCGGTGGGCTGATTACTGCAGCAACTAAAATTCTAAAACTTCACTCTTCACTGTTCTCTCCTTTTCTGTTTCTTATCTTGGGCTCTAGTTGCAGCTAAGCTGTAAAGGCATAAGGGATAAAGAAGAATTAGAGCCTTTGGGATCCGTCCTTTCGTTAAACGAAATACCCAGAAGGACGGACCCAGCTCGCTCCTGCCAATCGGCGCAGGAGTTCTGAGCAATCTACCCAACCTTTTTTCCGTATTCCTCTGCTCTTAATCTTCGGGTGAAGCCGCCCCTAGACACCCCCGATCCCCACCGGGAAGTGACGGGGTTGTTCTAGATCGCAAGGTCACCCGTTCTTTTCAAAAAAAACCTTCCTTCCAAGGCTAACCACCCGGCATTGCGTGGGCAAGCGTCCAGGGCAGGTAGTCTTTCTATTAGATTGTAAGAGGCAGGAAAGTTGCTGCAGGACCCTAGGCAATTGATGACCAGAAGGGGGTCCTTAGGTATCTAGCTGCACCAGGCCGCCTAGTAGTTAGTGCACGCGAACGGCAGGCAGGAACACCACAAGGACGTGGGGGTGAGTCATAGACTCGGGAAGTTAAGAGTGTCCAGGAACAGGGTCGGGGACCCAGAACTGCAGTATAAAGAGCCAGAATAAACATGGGTGCGCATAATTCAAAGGAATTCCTGTCCCAGACTCCCAGCCGTGGCAAAGCTCAATGGAAGCTTCGCCAAAGTGGGGACTCTGAGGATGAAAGCCCATTACAATTCATATTCGAACATTGGCATGAATTACCTGGGGTGGAAAAACTTGACAAAAATCGGCTAAAAAGACTCTGTCAGAAAGACTGGATCCGCGTCACTGCGGACCATCCAGAGGGGGAAAAATGGATCCCGAGAGGTTCCCTTAATGCCCAGCGAATCTCTGCACTAAGAATAACACTGGAAGACCAATACCCCTTGCAAATTCGATACCTAAACTTATTTGAAAAGGCAAAAATCCTTCTTAAAAAGACTGAAGGTCCGACTGCCCCACAAATGCCAGTGATAATGGAAAGAAACCCGAAGCCCCCACCTTATCAGGAAACAATAATAGAGGAACCGGTAGACCAGCTCTGCAGCCCTGCCGAAGCCTCGGCACCGCCACCTCGAAATCCAAATGAACGTCGGGGGGCGGAGGTCCAAAACCCCTTAAATGCAGCGGAGGGCAGGTCTGCGACCCCCGCCATGCCTAACCTAAGTCCAGCACCCCACGAGGACCTTGAAGTTCAAAGCCCTGCTGAAATGCCACCCCAGCTCAGTCCCGTCGCTAATAGGACTCGCAGTCACGATCCTGAAATTAATCTAGTAAAACAACTAGTAACAGTATTGGCAGAGTTAAAAGGACCGTCCGCCGAAATAAAGGACCCCGCAGAGAAGGAACCAGAGACAGCCGAAAAGGCCCCGGGACAATATCCTCTAAGATCAGTCCCAGTTTCAGATGGGACAAGCTTTGTCTACTCCCATATTCCCTTCCTAACTTCGGACTTATTGAATTGGGCTCAGCAAATGTCAACCTTGAAAGATAATCCTGACATGTGCTATCGTAAAATCGCCATTATTTTCTCTACTCATAACCCCTCCTGGGCGGATGTGCATATGCTTTTAAATGGCCTCTTTAATGAACCTGAAAGGGAGGAAATATTGGAAAAAGCAACAGAAGCACTAAAATTGCCCGATGTCCAGCTCAACAAACCTGTAGGGATTGAGCCACTCACTGCAGCCCAACTTAGAACCGAACCAGAATGGGACTATAACACCTCCTCCGGGATTTGGTATCTGAAGGCGTTTCGCAAAGCCATTTTACATGGGATAAGGCTTGCAGGAAAAAAATCAACAAATTGGACTAAAATCAGGGAGGTCACCCAGGAACCTGATGAAACTCCCACCGCTTTCTATACCAGGCTAATAACCGCTTTCCGGACATGGGGGGGAATAGATCCCGATACCCCAGATAACCAAGTAGTGGTAAAAAGCTTCTTTAAAGATCAAGCTTGCCCGGACATCAGAAAATTCCTCTCCCTCCAAGTAGCCTATGAAGGGAAACCCATGAGTGAGATCCTCGGGCTTGCGAAAACCATTTATGATGGAAGGGATGAGAAAAAGAAAAAGGAGGCAAGGAAGGAAAAGGAGGACGATGCTAGAGTCCTCGCCTTGGCTTTGAGTGCAGCCAGTACCGCATATAACCCCCAACCTAGTTACCCCTTCAGAAATTCAAAGGCTCCCACACAACCTAGAGGGATGAACGCACATGCAAATCGACAAGCCTCTCCTTACCAAAGGGCTAACAATGTCCAGCATCGAGAGACCACCTCTCAATGCTTTTTCTGCAATCAAATAGGGCATTTCAAGCGAAATTGTCCATTATTCTTAAATACCGTGGCACCAAAACCAGCTCTAGGGATGGGATCCAATGCAGCGCAAAACCCAAACCCGATAGCGCCAAACCCTTTCCAGAATCAGCGCCCATTCCAACTACCGCTAGAATTTAACCAGGAGCAAATGCAACCCACTCTTAATTCAGAGACTAACCAATGACAATTAAACGGGGATCCTTTGAACCTTGCCCTGGTATGCCCGACAATTGCATTATCAGCCCATGACCCCATATGCACAATCACCATAGATGGCCATGAGTATCAGTGTTTACTAGATACTGGGGCAACTTTCTCAACTTTAAACGACAGTCATCTGAGGTCCAGTCAGCAAAAACAACGTATAATGGGCATTGATGGGATCCCCAGGACATGCGCTCTTTCAGAGCCAGCGAAAGTAACGATAGGGCCCCTGACTGCTGAGCACTCATTTCTACTGACCCCGAGCCCTGTCAACCTACTAGGGCGAGACCTACTATGTAAATTACAGGCAACTATAACTTGCAGCACTGAGGGTATCTACCTCCACATGCCAGAAGAGGCGGCAGTCTCCTTTCAAGGCATTTTAAAGGAAGAAAACCTGACTGATTTAGAAATACCAACCCCTCTGATTGACAAGGTACCAGTTCACCTATGGGGAAATACTAATACCTCTGTGGGACTCTTAAAATCGGCAGATCCCGTTGTTATTAAATACCGCACCGATGTCCCATACCCCTCCATCAAACAGTACCCCTTGCCGCAGGAGGCAATAGAAGGATTGAGGCCAATGATACAGGATTTTATGGATCAAGGCATCCTTGTTCCCTGCGTCAGCCCATGCAATAGTCCACTCCTGCCGGTACGCAAGCCATCACCCCCGGGTGCCCCAGTTAAATACAGGCTTGTCCAAGACCTCAGAATTATCAACAACTTTGTGATACCCCGCCACGCCATCACCGCCAACCCTAATACAATTTTGACCGGAATCCCACCAGATAGTACATATTTCAGTGTCATTGATTTATGCTCCGCCTTCTTTTCCATAAGAGTGCATGAGAAAAGCCAATTTCTGTTCGCCTTTACGTGGGAAAAAGGACAGCTGACTTGGACTAGACTCCCACAGGGATATGTAGAGAGCCCAACAATTTTTGCTTGTGCAGTGCATAGGGACCTACAAGACCTCTCCTTTCCTGCTGGCTCCTCCCTTTTAATATATGTAGATGACTTGATAATTTGCTCCACCTCCGCAACTAATTGCCACATGGACACCGTCCATCTACTAACCGCCCTTGCCGACAAGGGCCACAAGGTCTCACCAAAAAAACTACAATATTGCCAAACTGAAGTAAAATACTTGGGCCACATAATTGGCCACGGAACAAGAGCTTTGACAACTGAAAGAGTAGATGCTATAGCTAAGGTTCCCCTGCCAAAGACCAAGAAACAGCTCCGCGGGTTTCTAGGAATGAGCGGATTTTGCAGGTCATGGATCCCAGGGTATGGAGAATTAACCAAACCCCTTGTAAAGATGACTAATAAGGACGAACCAGAACCCCTTGAATGGTCCAAAGAAAGCCTACAAAATTTTGAAACTATCAAAAGGGAACTGAGGTCCGCTCCAGCCTTAGGATTGCCAGACTACCGTCTCCCCTTTTCGCTGTTCGTGCATGAACAGAAAGGGGTAGCCTCCGGAGTTCTGACACAAACCTTCAGAGGCCAGGAACGTCCTGTCGCCTACTACAGTATTCAATTAGACCCGGTAGCTAAGGGGACTGTAGGTTGCCTCAGGGCGATTGCTGCCGCTGCGGAATTAGTGGACAGAGCCCTAGAAATCGTTCAAAATCAAGAACTAATCCTAAATGTACCACATGCTGTAGCCACCTTGTTAAACTTACGAAACTGTCAACATTTTAGTAACGAACGACTAAATCAGTACGAAGCTGCCCTGCTCACACCATCCAACGTGCGCATTAAAAGAGTCAATACCCTAAATCCAGCCACCCTACTGCCTCTGCCCGACGACGGGACCCCCCATCACGATTGCACCTTAGCAGTCCGCTTGGCCGAAAGGCCACGGGAAGATTTAGACCACCTTCCCTTGGAAAACCCAGATATCTCAATCTTTACAGATGGAAGTTCCAAGGTCGTGGCTGGAACAAGACAAACTGGGTACGCTGTGGTAACACACGACACCATCCTAGAAGCTGCACCTATAAACCCGCGCTACAGTGCGCAGGCAGCTGAGCTTATTGCCCTTATCAGAGCTTGCGAATTGAGTGAAGGCAAGCGCGTAAATATCTATACTGATTCCAAATATTGTTTCGGACTGGTACACGCTACGGGTACCCTCTGGAAACAGAGGGGATTCCTAACAGCTGCAGGAACACAAATCTCTCACGCACCGCTAGTGAAAAGACTAATGGACTCCATACATTTCCCGAAGGCCATCTCAGTAATACACTGCAAAGCACACACAAATGGCACGGACTTTGTCTCCTTAGGGAATAGTATTGCGGACGCCGCTGCCCAGAAGGCAGCGGCCATGAGAGGGGAAATGTATGAAAATGAATTTCAAGCCATCTTAGTTCCAGCCGATGTAGACTTCAATCGAATGTATCGCACCGCTAGTGTAGAAGAAATAAGCTCATGGCAACAACTGGGGGCACACCAAAGGGACAATGCGTGGGTTTTGCCGGACGGACGTCTAGCAATGCCTAAAGCCTGGGTACCCCGCCACCTCCGGGTTTTACACAATTTCACACACTGGGGAGCAAACCGCCTAGCAGACAGCATCCTTAGGCATTGGTATGCCCCAGGTGCACACCAATTTGCGAAGGCAGTATCCAAAAATTGCACCATCTGCGCCGGATTCAACCCAAAACAAGAACCACGCAAACCACCAGGGTCTAGACCTTGGGCATATATACCCTTTGAAAGCCTACAACTAGATTTTGCAGAACTCCCGAACTGTATGGGGTTTAAACAATTACTTGTCATAACAGACCGACTTTCAGGTTGGCCAGAAGCTTTTCCATGCAAACGAGCAAATGCTCAAACCGTTGCCAAAATCCTCATGCAGGAAATAATTCCCAGATACGGAGTTCCACGTCGATTAGACTCTGACCGTGGGACACATTTCGCTGCAGAGGTAGTTCAGTCTGTCACCAAGGCATTTGGAATTAAATGGGAACTCCACACCCCGTACCATCCGGCCTCTTCAGGTCAGACGGAGCGGATGAATGGACTTATAAAAACCCAATTGGGAAAAATCTGTAAGGCTACCGGGCTAAAATGGATAAATGCTCTTCCGTTAGTCCTACATAATATTCGTAGCCAGCCGAGAGGACTCTTGAAACTATCTCCCTATGAACTCCTGTTCGCCAGACCCTCCCCGACTCATACCACCCAACTCCCCGTCTCTGAGCTAGAGACTGGGGAAAACGAACTGACTGTATATGTTACACAATTACAACGACAACTAAAGAAACTACACCATTATGCAGCGACCTGTCAGAATGTTCCCCTTGATGTCGATGCTCACTCCTTCACGCCTGGACAGTGGATTTGGGTTAAAACTTACAGGCGAGCCACCTTACAACCCCAGTGGGAAGGACCCTACCAGATTCTCCTGACGACCCCAACTGCAATCAAGGTCTCTGAACGTTCTGCCTGGATTCATCACACCTTCTGTAAGTCCGCACCAAACCCCAACGACCTGGGTGACGTTGCAAGGACCTCCCCATCTTCCATCAACTCCACCGAAGACACCGTCCCACTCGACAATCCCGCGCCAGCCATCGAATCCCCCCAAGACCCTCCCGAGGAACCCACCTCGATCCCAATAACGGCCAAGGAAGGTGACCAAGGAGACCTGGAGAAGTGGATGTCAAAGATCCTTGTAGTACCTGAACCAGACGACCCAGATCATCCACCCATACGAATGCAGTTCCGGAAACAGAAATGCCACGACACCGGGAGCGGGACCTGAAACCCCAGTTTTTGTTTTACCTTCCCTTTCTCATACCACCTTCCCAAAACCCAACCCAGTTTTCCCACCCTCCTCCCTTATCTTTCTCAAACCCAAAAACCACCACCCCCTCCCTTCCCTAACTGTATCGTGTCTGTCGAGTTTCTTTCTTTATTTTTATACAGATTTTCGCCTCTGCCAACCCGTGAGATGGACCGGACCCTGCTCCTGGGATACTGTCTCGCCTTCATCACCTACGTCGCAGCCCAGCAGCTCAATTGTGGAGAAATTCCTTCTGAGTTCTTCTTCCTGGATCATCGGACCGTCGACTCCTCTGACCCTACTTCCTTGAACAACCTTGGAGACTTCAAATTCTGCCTTCCCGGAACTAAGAGGTGGCTACCACATGCCTTTCGACCCCAACTGCGAGGCACCCAAACCTGGGAATTACTTATAAGGTCTGCCTCCTTCTCTATATTGGGACGTGCTTTCTTTACCCTTGACCATTCCTGGAACCGGTTAACTTGCCACAATGGAACTTCTCATCAGACCCAATGGGGCACCACTATTAAGACTTTTGACCCTGCAGAACAAGGACAAGGACTTTGGGGGGAATACACGGACTCTATGCATTATGACTTTTGGACTTATGGATTCATGTGTACCAATCCATCCACTGCTACGACCATTCAAGGTATCTGCGTTCGAAAATTTTGTTGTATATGGGACATAGGGACGGCATCAACCTGGGAAGGAAATAGGTATGTCGAGGGATGGTTACACTCAGTTGGAGGTGGGGCTAGTACGGAATGGGACCATGTAGGACCCCAGAGATGCGGGGGAGTCTCAACTGACCTACACTTACTCCACCGACAGGACCCTTTACAGCCCCTCGGCACTGCCCCTAGAAACGTCAACCTTACAGGACTTCCCTTGCCCCCGCGCATTTCCGATATCTCTGCATGGCAAAGTAATACGTACGTCCAGCTCCTTCAGCGGGCCGCCCATGCCACGAATTTAACTGACTGCTGGATCTGCACCCATATCCCATCCCACATAGAGCAGGGAGTGCCTTTCGTTGCAAACCCCCTAACCCTCCAACAGTATAAGAGTACCTACCTCCTGAACCGGAACCTTACTTTCTTAAAGCCCACTTCACAGTATATATACCTGAGTGGTGAGTCCCAAGGACCCATTTGTAGAGAATTTACAGGAACTGGAAGCCATGTGGGTTCTAGCAAATGCCCCGTTACGATCTTAATAAACCCCGGAGAGGACCTCACCTTAGTCAGGAATCACACGCATTCCCGTTCTTACCCTGATCTCAAGTCTGCCCTGACAGCCGTCTTGTTCCCGTTCATTCAAGAATCACCCATTGACGGTCTCATAGAAGCCTTTAGCACCGGACGAATTGGGAAACCCCTCAGCGGGCTATTCTGGCTCTGTTCCTCCCGAGGTTATACGTGGGTCAGTATTCACATGAGAGGATCCTGCTTCCTCGGCCACATACACCCAGGGTTCCGGGTAACCCAGGACTTACCTACCGGCCGCTTGAGAAACAGGAGGTCCCCGACTACCCCGTTAAAACCTAAGGCAAAGGCAGAGACCTGGCTCCGCGCAGTGTTCCCAGCCTATGGGGCTTTCTCGAACCATATGGACATCTTAAAACTAACGGATATTTTGTTGCGGTTCATCAATGAATCTGAGGCCGCCACGCTAGCAGTGTTAACAGAACTCACTCAGGTCCGATCCCTCTCTATTCAGAACCGCTTGGCTCTTGATCTCCTCCTGTCAGCGCAGGGCGGGACCTGTAAGCTCATCGGGGCGGAGTGCTGTATGTATGTATCCGATCAGACCCTGAATATAACAGCACACCTCCGAGCCATCGATTCCCTAACAAAAGATCTCCACGAGGTGCAGAATGAAGGGGTCTCAGACTGGGATATCTGGTCGTGGCTTCCCAATGCCTCCTGGCTCAGGGAAATCGTGAAAGGCACCCTTTTTCTAGCTCTATCTTTGATCCTCCTCCTTACCTCCCTTTGCTGTTGCCTCCAATGTTTCCCGGCTATGTTAACTCCCCGCAGACAAAAGCCCTCCCCAACCTCCTTTCAAGCTCCGTTATGTCCTTCCCCTGAGTTCCCCGAGATAGTACCGATGTTCCACCTTGGGAGTGGGGAGTACATTACCCCGGTGTGCGGAAATAATTTTTAATTACTTAAAAATTAATCCGCAGAGAGGGGAAATGTTATAAGGGGCAGGGTAAGAGGAATTTGCCCCCATGCATTACGAGACTACCAATGTACAGAGAGGGGACAGTTTAGCCAGAGAGAAGCCATTTTCTTGACTTCATGGTTCAAAAGTCAAGAGAAGCCTATTCTGCCGTATCAAGGTAAATTAATCCCCTGCTGACCCAGACAGTTCCTCCAGACCTCTTGGAAAACACACGCACCCTTTTACATAAGCCATCGCTAAATCCTGTCTCACACCCACATGGAAACTTGCATAATCGCACCTCCAGCTAGATAACCAAAAACGATAACGATCACCCATTCTCGGAACTTCCACCCTCCCAAATCCCCGCCTGAGGTGCCCTCCCTTGTACTTTTCATGACCCAGATTCAGCTGAACCATGGACCTTTTTAAGATATATATATTTATCCCTAATAAACTATTCCGTTGTTCCTTTAGTAATGTTATGGTGTCCTCTATCATGTTACCCGATGCATCTCCCTATTCTCTACTCTGTATGAAACTGTATCTATTTACGAAACCGCAATAATATAACCTTGCACTGATACCTTGAACCTTTCTATCAAATTGTACCTGTTTAAAAAATCCTGCCATCCTGAAGAATTAATTGTTTGACTCTACTATTTGCAAAGGTTTCCACTTATGCACCCTTCTAAGCTTTTAGTTCGTTGTCCTTGATAAAATGTTATAAGCTGTCAAACATCGCTCTGAACTGTGAACGTTTTACCGCTGTTAGAATTGTATCCTCTCTGTGTATTATTAGTTACTGTATAATATCTTCTTCTTCTTTAACTTTAAGTGTAGTCCTTTCTCTCTATTGCAAACGTTGAATATTTGTATAAACTTTGTTGCAAGTTAATAGGCACCTCTGTGGCACAACATATTTTACGGACTGTTTCCACTGTTTCTTGATACCACACTGCCACCTAGCCAGTCTAAAAGAGCACGACTCAAATACACACTTTCAGTGAGAACAACAATTTTATTTGATAAACAGGTGTTATCAACAATCTTCCCACATCCGCAGAGTCTTCCTGTCAAACAATAAGGAGACATGCATAATCATTACCTGGACTATCACCATGATATCTTACATCAAGAATTCCATCAACCCCTTTGTCCTCTCGCGATTACCCCCTCCCAGAACCCATTTCCCCACCTTTTATGCAATTCTGTACTATTGGAAATGAAACCTATAAATTTGTGAAGCTTCCTTTGTTCGGGGTCCCTTCACTTCAACTTGCTTGTGTGGACGGATCGCTATTGCAATAGCTTTATTATTTAATAAATAAAGTACCTTGCTTCGTACGTCCTGGTTTGGCCTCTGTTATTTGGTAGGCAGGAGACGCTCAAACTTCGTCTGCCTGCCAGGATACCTGGACTCTTCCTGGGTCAAGGATCCACTTAATTCTAGGACCGTGTAGCTCTGTAAATTTTTACAACACACTGCAAGGACGCTTTGTTCCTGCCTAGCTGCTGGGCTCCGGCTACCTGCATGCATCACAGCAACAGAGTCAAGTGAATTCACACAGTCCCATAATGCCGCTGACAGCATACAAAACATGCAGTAGGAATTAAGGCATCTTTGATCACATATCGAGATCACTTAAAAATTTCATTAGTAAGGAGGTGGCTTTGTAAACCCAGAGTGAAAGTTCCATGAATTTCAATATCTGAAAGGAGGATACATACAGCTTAGGTGCCCGAGGATGATAAAAAGGTCCTTTAATCTTCTGTGCTAATAGATTTTGGAATGGTGGGTAGTTGTTGAAATCTGGAATGAGTTTGTAGTTCTGACGTCTATGATTCCTATGATACCTTTCAAGTGTTGGAGACACAGCAATCACCACAAAATGGGGGGGGGTGAGAGAGAGGGGGGGAGTTGACTGCTCAGGAAATGTTTCACCTGCCCCATGGCTGGATGACAAACGAATGGATGGCAAGGAGGATCTGAAGATAATGATCGCTGTGCAGTCATTGTCGCTGCTGACTTAAGCCTTACTTGGTTGGCTTTTGTGGGCAATTGCCTCCTACTCCTCTTGGACACTGCACTTGCTCTGTTGTTCTCTCATCCAGATTATCAGAATGGCGAGAGAGTAACTTGCTGGCTTAGAGCAAAGGTCCACTTAAACCAGCTCTCTGCCAGTGAGCAGCTGGCTGCCTCTGGGATACATACAACCAGTGACTGATGTAAATAGCATCAGAAGTGCCCAGGATCAATCCAAAGGCCAATCTGGTCCAGTGTCCTGTTCCCATAAGCTGGGCCTAAGAGCAACCATGTTCTGCCCTCGTGCAGTTCCCAGAACATCTGGCAAAAAGACGCATCACCAGAACTTTGTTAAGCGCATACTTCTGCCGGAGCCCCACTGTTAAACCCCACTGCCTCATGCACCTGCTGCTCTAAAGCTGTTCACCTACATGCTCTGAGCCTGCAAGCAGTGACAAAAGCAGAAGACTGGGATAGAGACTATAAGGGATACATGTGTAAATTGACACCCAATTCTTCACGCATTTTTGCTTCTGACCATGGCATGCCCTCCAAATTGTTTTGATGAAAACCAGGACGCAGATCTTTTGGTGGCAAGCTCTCACACACCAGCACCACCTCATCCCTGGGGTATTTTGAGATCATATCAGAAGCTAGGGTGGTTTCTGTAATTCTGGGAATGTCCTGGGCAAATAATAATGGTTGGAGGGTATGCCTTGGATACATAGAGTGTGGGTGGACATAGAAACCTCTGACTTCTACTGTACAAAGTAAGACCACTCCTCTCTCTTTTGCTTCTGGCCACTCCCACCACTAGGCTGTGGCCCCTAGAAGGTTGCTCAGAAGGAAATGTGGCCCTTGGTTTCCCTACTGCTGAATCGGAGCACTCACGGTGATGCCTTTTCAGAATACCCATCGCATCATTCAGATTATTCAGCTGTAAGATATTTCTTCATTGTTGTCTACATTGTGTGGTGTAGTGGTTAGAGTGTCAGTCTAGGATTCAGACCCATGGAACTCACTGGCTGACCTTAGGCCTGTCACTGTCTCTCAGCCTAACCTACCGCACAGGTATGTTGTGTGGATAAGATGGGATGAAAGAGAATTATGTACACCACCTTGAGCTCCATGGAGAAAAAGGTGAGATACAAATGCAACAAACAGAAATACTAATAAAAGACATGTCTTTATTTAAATTGGAAACCAGCAGAGTGGAGAGGCCATCAGAGTTCCTTTCTTCGCAGGGAGAGCGATAACCACAAACCCAACATGTTAGAAAGGTTCGCTGTTTTCTGTCTCTCACACCTCCTGGGCAGGTTTGCGGCTGCTGAATGGTGTCAACTTCATGGCTTTGGGGAGCAAAAGTCAGGTGGACAGAATAATTTCAGTGAAAAGGAAGCAAAGGACGTTGGGAATGTTAAAACGCCTCCTCTGGTGACTTGCGTAGGACTTTCTGCTTTCTGTTTTCTCCTGACAGCCAGGAAAGAGAGAGAGAGAGAGAGAGAGAGAGAGAGAGAGAGAGTTCTCATGACTGTATTTAAAAAGTAATTTGTATAAATGCCAAAAAAAGTTTTGAATAAAGTATTCAATTCAATGGCAAGTTTCAGATTTCCCCATGAGACTTTTCTTTTTAAAGGCATTTGTGACAACTCACGAGTCGTTACAGACTTGCGTACCAAATCCTGCCGTTATTACAAGCTCTTAGCAAAAAGGAAACTGCTGCCAAATTTCCCTTTTGTAGCCTTTGGCAAACCTTGTTGTTTGGACAGGCCCAGATCCAGAATTTGGAGGGCCCCAGTAATTGGATTCAGAAGGGTGCCCCCCCCCGCCAGCCAGCCTATCTCACTTCCTCATCATATTCACAGACAAGACCTCGCCTCCTCTCGTCTGCCTTGCTCTCCCATAGTTTGGTTCCTTTTGCAGAGCTGCCATTTTCTTATAGACTGGGTATCCGATGTATGATGTTCTCCAGATGTTGTTGAACCACAGTTCCCACCACCCCTGGCAGGTAGCCATGCAGGCGGGAGCTGATGGTAGTCAGAAGCAGATAGATGGGGGCAGAGCCACTGCGCTAGCTTCCCGGCAAGTAGACCGCTGTTGCATACCAAAACTGGAAGGGAAGAAGTGGTGGAGAGGCTGCTGCAGTGCAGACACACCAGTGGCACCAATCCGGTGCTCCTGCCGGTGCTATTACACCACACCAACCTCTCCTCCTCACTTGTATCTTTCTCCTTCCTGGTAAACAGCAATGACTGGCAGCCAGTGGGGCGGCCGGCCAGACCTCCAGGGTGGTGACAGGGGTGGTGACTTGAATCACCAGCTGGGTGAGAGTGCCTCTATCTATTTTTTAATTAAGAAGACGATGCACACAGCTTGCAAGCTTCAAGGGGGCAAGAGCCAGCTGCAAATTATTGCATAGACTCTCCGCCATCTTTCACAAACCCTCCCCTCTCCCAATTAACCGCAGAGGCAGAATCACCAGAGGACCACCCTGTGACACCACCAGAGCATATCTGCCAAGTCTCTCGCGGAGAAATCCGGGATTGGCAGCCGCGCGACACCAGAAGTTGCGTAGACACAACTTCCGGTGTCGCTTTGCCCATCTATGGGCACCGAAAATGGCCAGCGCTGGCACCGGAAGTCGCGCCTACGCATGTCCGGAAGTGTGTAGACGCAACTTCCGGTGTCACTTCGCCCATCTACGGGCACCAGAAAATGGCTGATGCCGGAAGTCGCGTCTACGCATGTCCGGAAGTGTGTAGACGCAACTTCCAGTGTCACTTCGCCCATCTATGGGCACCAGAAAATGGCCGGCGCTGGAAGTCGCGTCTACGCATGTCCGGAAGTGCGTAGACGCAACTTCCGGTGTCGGCGCCGGCCATTTTCGGTGCCCATAGATGGACAAGGCGACACCAGAAGTTGCGTCTATGCACTTCCGGACATGCGTAGATGCAACTTTCAGCGCCGGCCATTTTCTGGTGCCCATAGATGGGCAAAGTGGCACCAGAAAAATGGCCGCCGACAGCAACCGAAATAAGGGGAATTAACGGGAGAGGAGCTGGAACGGGAGACCTCCGGGAAATGGTAAGGAAAAACGGGGGGTTTCCCGGGAAATACGGGGTACTTGGCAGCTATGCACCGGAGGCTGCCCCTAGGTCTCAGGCTTGAGCCCTGAAATCTCAGGGTCTGGGATGCTCCTGAATTGGCAACCCTACCTCTGCCAGGAAGCCAGATCGCAGCTCCGCATCATCAGGTGAATTTCTTCTGATGGCAGTCGTAATCAAATGGCTCCTGGGAGACACCACAATTTGTTTAAAACAGTGATGGCCAAACTTGGCCCTCCAGCTGTTTTGGGACTACAACTCCCATCATCCCTAGCTAACAGCACCAGTGGTCAGGGATGATGGGAATTGTTGTTCCAAAACAGCTATGCCCCCAGGACGCTCGCCAGCCCTGCCCGCACCTGCTCTACACCCCTGGTGCCAGAGCATGAAGCTCCGCCACTGCCTAAGTTACTGAGGCAAAAATATAGTAGTAACAGGGCCTAGTCTACACTGAATACCTTATACCAGGCTGTTTTTATACCAGATCTGACTATTTTTCAGAAGTATATAATTAATATTATGACTTTTGTTACTATATTATTATTATTATTATTATTATTATTATTATTATTATTATTCAATACATTAACACAAAAACATAAACGAAGGAAGACAACAGCAGCAGCAACAACAACAACTGCAACATAAAGAAAAAATACTAAGTTTGATGTTAAACACAAAATGACAAACTAAAAATGGTCTTACAGTATTACTATAGACCCAACGTCCCATCCACTCCTTACTTCAGATAATCTTCATTGGTTTACTGCCGATACATAATACATTTTGATCAGAATTTAAATACGCTTAAACTACCTTATCTCTCACTGCGAACTTAAAACTACTACTGAAGTTACTCAAAAGCTGCGACAGAATTTAAACTGGAATAATTATTTTTCAAGTATATCTTAAAGACTTCCCATTTTGAAATTAATGCCTGAAAAATAAAGAACAAATCAAGACTATTGTTACTGTCACTGTTATTCCTGCCCCATTCCCAGTTGTATCCAATTATTACGCTTATTATGCCCTGGATATAGGGACGCGGGTGGCGCTGTGGGTTAAACCACAGAGCCTAGGGCTTGCCAATCAGAAGGTCGGTGGTCCAAATCCCTGCGACTAGGTGAGCTCCCATTGCTCATTCCCAGCTCCTGCCAACCTAGCAGTTCAAAAGCACGTCAAAGTGCAAGTAGATAAATAGGTACCGCTACAGCGGGAAGGTAAACGGCATTTCCGTGTGCTGCTCTGGTTCGTCAGAAGCGGCTTCGACATGCTGGCCACATGACCCGGAAGCTGTACGGTGGCTCCTTCGGCCAATAACGCAAGATGAGCGCCGCAACCCCAGAGTCGGTCATGACTGGACCTAATGGTCAGGGGTCCCTTTACCTTTATGCCCTGAATATACTCAGCAAATGGTATCACTGAGCAGCTAAAAAAAATACAGTTGCCCTTTCTGTGCTACCTTTGACCAGTAAAGGACATGTCTGTACATTCCAAAACCTGCCCTGAAGTGTCTGCTTCCATTATAGCAAAGCCAGCTGGTCTGGGGCTGGTCCGCCTCTAAGGTAGGGTGAGGTAGCTGCCTTGGGTGGAGGAAGCCCCACAGGCAGGGCACCCATGGATGCCCGCACTTCCCCATTGCCACTTCCACTAGAGAAGCGGCACCAGCTTGCAATATCTGGTGAGATCTTGCCGAAATCGCTTGAGATGTTGCAGAGGGCACAACGGGGCTGCAGTAGGGCATGTTCCCTTTTTGCCTTAGGCAGCAAAACGGGACACGCCCCCCCCGCTCTGCTCAGCTGTGTTGCTGCCACTTGCCAGGGGGCAAAGGAGAGGTGGTGGTGAGGTACCAGAAACACCCCACTGGTACATTTGCATCACACGGACCCACTGCTACTCTACCTCAGCCCTCTCCTTCCTCCTGGTAAGCAGCAGCAACCAACCAGTGGTCAGGCGAGCGTTGCCTCCCCACCACTGCAGGGAAGCAAACATGCCATTATACCCTTCAGTCTCGGACCCACCGGTTACAATTTGTCTCCTCCGTTTTGTCAATTACAGCATGGATTCGATTAACCCGACAGAGTCATCTGATTAAAGCCCGCCTGCAGCCTGCTTAGGTATCACAGGCAGGCTTTAATAAGGGCTGTTGGATGGTGAGGATGGCTGGCCTCGGTTTTGTAAGAGCTTCGGGCCAAATGGCATGTGACAGCAAATGCCTTGCAGCCATTTTTCTGCAGCAGAAGGCGCTGCTTACTGTGAAGAAGACTATTCAGTTCTTCTCTTCCATTTGCAGTGAGGGGGAAACTCCTTGTGCCAAGGCAAGGAGGTCATGGTCAGAGGAAGAGGTCCAACAAAACTGGAGGTGTAGGAGAGGTGGGGAGCCTCAGGCACTGGGGCCAAATGTGGCCCTTAATTTTTCTCTGTCTGGCCCTCCTAACTCTCCTAAGGCCACTGGCTGCTGCTATTCAGAGGAGATAGTGCTGAGCTAGATGGAGCAATCAAAATAAGGCAACTTCCTATGTTCCTATGGATGTGGGCAGATTGCTCCTTGGTGCTGCTGGAGGAGACTCTTGAGAGTCCCATGGACTGCAAGAAGATCAAACCTATCCATTCTGAAGGAAATCAGCCCTGAGTGCTCACTGGAAGGACGGATCCTGAAGCTGAGGCTCCAATACTTTGGCCACTTCATGAGAAGAGAAGACTCCCTGGAAAAGACCCTGATGTTGGGAAAGATTGAGGGCACAAGGAGAAGGGGACGACAGAGGATGAGATGGTTGGACAGTGTTCTCGAAGCTACGAACATGAGTTTGACCAAGCTGCGGGAGGCAGTGCAAGACAGGAGTGCCTGGCGTGCTATGGTCCATGGGGTCACGAAGAGTCGGACACGACTAAATGACTAAACAACAACAACATCAATGTAAAGGAGGCTACAGACAAGCCACTGGTCCCACTGAGGCAGGGGATCATGCCCAGAAAAGGCTCATCTACCAGCATCTGATAGGGCACCCGCACTGGAGGGAGAGAATTACAGTCATACCTCTGGTTACGTTCGGTGTGGGTTGCTTACACCACGGGATACGGATGCGCCGAACCTGAAGTACAGGAATGGGTTACTTCCAGGTTCGGTGATTTGCACATGTGCAGAAGCGCCGAATGACATCACACGCATGCACAGAAGTGCCAAATCACGCAGCGAGCATGCACAGATTCAGCACTTCAGATTGCGCACTGCTCAGGTTGCGAATGGGGCTCCGGAATGGATCCCGTTCGCATCCAGAGGTACCACCATAGTTCTGTTAAATGATAACCCATTGCAGGCCCACTGCAGAATCCAAAAACCAAACCCCACACTTCCAGCTAGTGCTGGACTGGAAGCTCTCAGCTGTATTTCTGTGGGCTAAGCCATGATCAGGGCTGGCCCAAGACGTTTTGGCATCTGAGGTGAACCACAAAATGGTGGACCCCGCCCCACCAGGAAAGAAGAGTTGAGTGAAGATCTACATCAGGAACAAGGTGGGTATAAAGATCTACATTGGGAACAAGGGTGGGAGGAGACTAGCAGCTTCCCCTTGTTGCCAAGGCGCCATTGTGGAGGCAGCATGTGGGGGGGATGCCGAGAGCAGGTGACACACCACAGTTGTCACCGCAGCTGCAGTAGCAACAGCATTCCTTGAAGGCCATATCTGCTGTCCCTGTGGATCCTGCCGCCTGAAGCAGTTGCCTCCTGTCGCCTCATGGGTGGGCCAGCCCAACCACAATGTTTTTTCGTTCCAAGGGACGTTCTGCTGGGAAATGATGACCTATGCTGACGGCATTCTCTCTCCTTCTCCCACACGCAACGCCCCATGGAAAGGTAATTTGTCACGATGAGACATCATTCCAGGCATTCTTGGGAATTCAAAACAGCAGCCATCAGCTCAGCAGGGGGCATTTAGCATTCCACCCACCCACAATAGCTTCCTCATTGATTTATTTGGAAGGTTTATGCCCCATTTTCCAAACAACTGCATTGCAAGGGGGCTGGTGAGCAACAGGTAATATACCACCTCCAAAAATAACCCATGCACACAACCCAAGCTTCCTTTAGTCATCCAGTAGAATCAGTTTGGTGGTGATTGTTGTTGTTGTTGTTGTTGTTATTTGGCATCTGTGCTAGTCTAGACTCCTAGTAAACTTAACGTCCACCCTCCAAACACAGCGCCATGTTGACAACTGATGCTGGAATTCCCCTCAAGGGTGATTCAAATGTTTAAAGGAGAAAGGGAACTTTTGTCTCACACCCCCACACGTGTGGGAGCTTTCTTTGTTCTTTGCTGGACTCCTGCTCTCTCTTAGGAGACATAAATGTCATGTCCAGAGGCTTAGTTGCTAGATATTTTTAAATGTTGCATCTTCCAGACTTCACTAATAACAGGGGCAACGCATGTACCCTATTTCATCTTTCTCAGCAATGTCAAAGTGCACTTGGTATTTTGAGTTCTTTTAATAATTCAGCCCTTTTGAGGGAGAGAGGCACTCTTCCACGTCTCATTTGCAGACTTTTGTCAGTAATTCTAGTGCCTTGGACTTAGCGATGGCAGGGACACAGCTCACAATTAGATTTGCTCTCGCAAATCTTCACTTTCCAAAAGAATACGCAAACCAAGACATAACTCTCCTTTGAAATTTGCACTTCTCCAAATTTAGGAATGAAGCTCTAAAGCTAAGTAATGTGTACAAAGAAAAAAAATACTGGGGCAAAGTGTGCACAGAGATGCATATATAAGTGAGATTGCGTATCAGAATGTGTTTTATATATAGGGGAAATTGCTTTGCAAAAATGTGTATTTTACCCAAAATTGCATACAAAAATTTGCACTGCAATGCTAGTGCATTTCCACGAGGACACTTTGCAAACTGATGTGGAAATACGAACCTCAGGGTGAAAAAAATGAGAAACTGAGACACTGGAGGAGGAAGAGGAGTGTGTGGGGAGTGCACCGCCCCTAGCAGTGCGGTCCTGGTGGGGTGGCATCGCGTCTGCCCTCCCAGCCCACGCTGGGCGCCACGCCCCCACATGCGGTGCACTGTGCCCCCAGGACCTGCACCAGCGCAGCCCCCCACCTGATCTCCGCCCCCCAGTGAAGCTCCGCTACTGAACCGAGAGAAACTGAAAGTCCATCTATTATACCAAATTTCAGCTTTCTAGAGATGGTGAGGCTGTCAGGGATTTAAGCACCCAAGGGCCTAACTCTGACGCTGAATAGTACAGAGTGTTCAGGAAAAATCTTTGTTGTGCAGTCCTCTGTATCAGAGGCACTGCCTTGGGTCAAATATTTGGGGGCAGCGGTGCGCTGTGTACCTGTGACATCACGCGAGCGCTGCATGATGTGGCCACCTTGTATATTTTTCCTGGTACTAAGGAATGCTGCCTGTTGCTATTAGACAGCAATGGTCTCTCTCCCTCTCTCTTTCTGTGTGTGTTCAATAAATATTGTGTGATCTCCACATTCAGGGCCAGCAGGACCTAGCTGGCTTTCTATGGCAAGCATCAGTTTGTTGGAGATGGCTGTCTCTCTAATTTTGTGTCATGACATCCCATACGACTAGGTAGCTATTTTGGGACTGGTGCCCCCCCTCTCAAAATTCAAAATGTGCCTACTGGCCAAATTTGTGATGCATAAAACAGATAAAAGGCACTGGGCAAATGCCTTCAAGTTCATCTTAATTCATAATGTGAAGATGCCAGAAGATGGTTCATATGGTATCCCATAGATTCAGGGTGGTTTTAGGGATTGAAAGGTCATAGAATCATAGAACTGTAGGGTTGGAAGGGATCACGTGGGTCATCTAGTCCAACCCCCTGCAATGCAGGAATCTTTTGCCCAACATGGGGCTCAAACCCACGACCCTGAGATTAAGAGTGTCGTGCTCTAATGACTGAGCTGAGTTCAGTCTGGAGAACTGGTAGTAATAACTCACCGATTCTGGAACTTCCAAGCTCCCAATCACCTAGTGTCATTGTGATGTCAGGTGATTGATTGACAAGTGGGCAGTCTCACCCACCCATCAAATTCCAGCCTATGAAAGTTGACCCGATAAGGATCTGGCCTGCTGAGCCAAAAAAGGTTCTCCACTCCTGCCCTAAAAGATGGAAACAAAGGAATAAAAGCCTCATCTCTGCAGCAGAGGCCTCCATGTTGAAGCCCTGGGATCTTTAGTGAAAAGTCTCATGCAGCAAGGCAGAAGATCCTGCAAATTCACCCTGAGTAGAGATAGCCTGACATAGCCTAAATTTTTGTGTTGTGTTGTGAAATCTGATAAAAGCAAGCTGGTCTGGCAGGAAAGAGAAAACCCAGGCTATTCCTGACCTCTGCTCTAAATATTTTAAAGTCCTGGATAGCTCTTTCAGGTTTTTTTTGGGGGGGGGAGACGATGATTTTCCCCAACCAACCAACCAATCAGTGCCTACACATTTTGTCTCACAGCTCAGTTGATGGAGCATGAGACTCTTAAGCTCAGGGTTGTGGGTTTGAGTCCCACGTTGGGCAAATGATTCCTGCATTGCAGGGCGTGAGATTAGATGACCCTGGTGGTCCCTTCCAAATCTACAATTCCACGATTCTATGATATCTCAGGTTCCACCAGTGCTAGAAACCTAATGCTTCCCACCCCAAATGGAAGGGCTCTGGGGATTACATTTCATCCAGGAAGGGCAATCGCTTGCCCTGCTCATATGCATGCCTATGGCACTAAACAAGTTATGCCTCAAATATCTGAAAGGCACTCCCCATCTCCATGGACCTTCTCAAGTGTTAAGATCTGCAAAGGGGCCTCTCTTGGCCATTCTGCCACCCTCAAAAATGTGGGGAACGGTGAACTCATGAAAGGGTTTCTCTGTGGCAGCCCCTAAAGTGTGGAATTCCCTCCTGCACTTGGATGCATCTGGTACCTTCATTCCATAGCTTCTGCCTATACTGAAGACCCCCTTCATGGATCAATGCCTTGTCGTGGCGAAGGGGCTTGAATAACTCAGAGAAGCTATGAGCTATGCCATGCAGGGCCACCCAAGATGGACAGGTCATAGTGGAGAGTTTTGACTAAACGTGATCCACCTGGAGAAGGAACTGGCAAGCCACTCCAGTATCCCTGCCAAGAAAACTCCATGGACAAAGACAACAGGCATATAAAAGTTATGACGCTGGAAGATGAGCCCCTCAGGTCGGAAGGCGTCCAACATGCTACTGAGGAAGAGCGGAGGACAAGTACAAGTAGATTCAGAGCTGATGAAGCGGCTGGGCCAAAGCCGAAAGGACGCTCAGTTGCGGATATGCCTGGAAGCGAAAGGAAAGTCCGATGCTGTAAAGAAAAATATTGCATAGGAACCTGGAATGTAAGAACCATGAATGGAGGTAAGCTGGATGTGGTCAAAAATGAGATGACAAGAATAAATATCGACATCCTGGGCATCAGTGAACTAAAATGGAAGGGAATGGGCGAATTCAGTTCGGGTGACTATCATATCTACTACTGTGGGCAAGAATCCTGTAGTAGAAATGGAGTGGCCCTCATAGTCAACAAAAGAGTGGCAAAAGCTGTAATGGGATGCAATCTCAAAAATGACAGAATGATCTCGATACGAATCCAAGGCAGACCTTTTAACATCACAGTAATCCAAGTTTATGCACCAACTACCGGAGCTGAAGAAAGTGAAATTGACCAATTCTATGAAGACCTACAACACCTTCTAGAAATGACACCAAAGAAGGATGTTCTTCTCATTACAGGGGATTGGAATGCTAAAGTAGGGAATCAAGAGATAAAAGGAACAACTGGCAAGTTTGGCCTTGGAGTTCAAAATGAAGCAGGGCAAAGGCTAATAGAGTTCTGTCAAGAGAACAAGCTGGTCATCACAAACACTCTCTTCCAACAACACAAGAGACGACTCTACACATGGATATCACCAAATGGGCAGCATCGAAATCAGATTGATTATATTCTCTGCAGCCAAAGATGGAGAAGCTCTATACAATCAGCAAAAACAAGACCTGGAGCTGACTGTAACTCAGATCATCAGCTTCTTATAGCAAAATTCCAGCTTAAACTGAAGAAAGTAGGAAAAACCACTGGGCCAGTAAGATACAATCTGAATCAAATCCCTTATGAATACACAGTGGAAGTGAGGAACAGGTTTAAGGATTTAGATTTGGTGGACAGAGTGCCTGAAGAACTATGGATGGAGGCTCGTAACATTATACAGGAGGCAGCAACGAAAACCATCCCAAGGAAAAGGAAATGCAAGAAAGCAAAATGGCTGTCCAACGAGGCCTTACAAATAGCAGAGGAGAGGAGGCAAGCAAAATGCAAGGGAGATAGGGAAAGATACAGGAAATTGAATGCAGATTTCCAAAAAACAGCAAGGAGAGACAAGAGGGTCTTCTTAAATGAGCAATGCAAAGAAATAGAGGAAAACAATAGAATGGGGAAAACCAGAGATCTGTTCAAGAAAATTGGAGATATGAAAGGAACATTTCGTACAAAGATTACCATAATCAAGGACAAAAGTGGTAAGGACCTAACAGAAGCAGAAGACATCAAGAAGAGGTGGCAAGAATACACAGAGGAATTATACCAGAAAGACATGGAGGTTTCGTACACCCCAGGTAGTGTTGTTGCTGACCTTGAGCCAAACATCTTGGAGAGTGAAGTCAAATGGGCCTTAGAAAGCACTGCTAATAACAAGGCCAGTGGAAGTGATGATATTCCAGCTGAACTATTTAAAATTTTAAAAGATGATGCTGTTAAGGTGCTACACCCAATATGCCAGCAAGTTTGGAAAACTCAGCAATGGCCAGAGGATTGGAGAAGATCAGTCTACATCCCAATTCCAAAGAAGGGCAGTGCCAAAGAATGCTCCAACTACCGCACAATTGCGCTCATTTCACACGCTAGCAAGGTTATGCTTAAAATTCTACAAGGCAGGCTTAGGCAGTATGTGGACCGAGAACTCCCAGAAGTGCAAGCTGGATTTCGAAAGGGCAGAGGAACCAGAGACCAAATAGCAAACATGCGCTGGATTATGGAGAAAGCTAGAGAGTTCCAGAAAAACGTCTACTTCTGCTTCATTCATTCATGCAAAAGCCTTTGACTGTGTCGACCACAGCAAACTATGGCAAGTTCTTAAAGAAATGGGAGTGCCTGATCACCTCATCTGTCTCCTGAGAAATCTCTATGTGGGACAAGAAGCTACAGTTAGAACTGGATATGGAACAACTGAGTGGTTCAAAATTGGGAAAGGAGTACGACAAGGTTGTATATTGTCTCCCTGCTTATTTAACTTATATGCAGAATTCATCATGCGAAAGGCTGGACTAGATGAATCCCAAGCCGGAATTAAGATTGCCGGAAGAAATATCAACAACCTCAGATATGCAGATGACACAACCTTGATGGCAGAAAGCGAGGAGGAATTAAAGAACCTTTTAATGAGGGTGAAAGAGGAGAGCGCAAAATATGGTCTGAAGCTCAACATCAAAAAAACCAAGATCATGGCCACTGGTCCCATCACCTCCTGGCAAATAGAAGGGGAAGAAATGGAGGCAGTGAGAGATTTTACTTTCTTGGGCTCCTTGATCACTGCAGATGGTGACAGCAGTCACGAAATTAAGAGACGCCTGCTTCTTGGGAGAAAAGCAATGACAAACCTAGACAGCATCTTAAAAAGCAGAGACATCACCTTGCCGACAAAGGTCCGTATAGTTAAAGCTATGGTTTTTCCAGTAGTGATGTATGGAAGTGAGAGCTGGACCATAAAGAAGGCTGATCGCCGAAGAATTGATGCTTTTGAATTATGGTGCTGGAGGAGACTCTTGAGAGTCCCATGGACTGCAAGAAGATCAAACCTATCCATTCTTAAGGAAATCAGCCCTGAGTGCTCCCTGGAAGGACAGATCGTGAAGCTGAGACTCCAATACTTTGGCCACCTCATGAGAAGAGAAGAATCATTGGAAAAGACCCTGATGTTGGGAAAGATTGAGGGCACTAGGAGAAGGGGACGTCAGAGGACAAGATGGTTGGACAGTGTTCTCGAAGCTACGAACATGAGTTTGACCAAACTGCGGGAGGCAGTGCAAGACAGGAGTGCCTGGCGTTCTATGGTCCATGGGGTCACGAAGAGTCGGACACGACTAAACGACTAAACAACAACAACATACTGAAGACACACCACTTTACCCTGGCCTTTGACAGTTTCATAGAATCAGAGAAGCGTAGTCCAACCCCCTGCAATGCAGGTATATTTTTGCCCAGTGTGAGGCTTGAACCCGCGAATGACCCTGAGATTAAGTCTCATGCTCTACCGACTAAGCTAGTTTAAGGTATTTTCTTTTGTGAGACCCCCACCTCTGTTGCTGAGTTTATATTCTTCTGTTCCATTTGGAATGATTTTGCTTTTTTATTCTTGCATGCTTCTCTGTTGTTGTTTTTTTAAAGAAATGTTTTAAATCATTCTAAAATTCTTTGCATTTTAAGAGAAAGAGCTGTTTGACAGTGGAACGAACTCCCATCAAAAGGTGGCAGACTCTTCTTCATTGAAGGTTTTTAAACAGAGGTTGGATGCTCATCTTTCAGGGATTCTTTAGCCATGATTCCCACATGGGGGGCTCGACTAGATGACCCCTGGGGTCACTTCCAACTCCACATTTCTATGATTTATAAACTGCTTAAAAGGTAAAGGAACCCCTGACCATTAGGTCCAGTCACGGGTGACTCTGGTGTTGCGGCTCTCATCTCGCTCTATAGGCCGAGGGAGCCGGTGTTTGTCCGCAGACAGCTTCCAGGCGAACTAGAGCAGCGCATGGAAACACCGTTTACCTTCCCGCCAGAGATATCTACTTGCACTTGACGTGCTTTTGAACTGCTAGGTGGGCAGAAGCTGGGACTGAACAACGGGAGCTCAACCCGTCGCAGGGATTCGAACCGCCGACCTTCTGACTGGCAAGCCCAAGGCTCAGTGGTTCACACCATAGCACCACCCACGTCCCTGCTTAGTATTTTTTAAATCAAAAACTTCTACAATTTATAAACTGCTTAATAGTTCAAAAAATACCCCCCCTCTGTATATAGTTGCAACATTTCATATTATGTTTTCACACTTGCAACCCATGCCAGGGCCTTTATAGCAAAGGACGGGTAAGAAATCTTATCACTGAAATGTCTCTCCTCCCTTGGGGACCAGAGGCCTTGTGTTCTTCTCTTCCTTCCTCGCTTGGACGATCAGAGCAGCAGATTCCCAACCAGAGTCTGGAGTTGGTTAGGGAGAGCCTTGGTTGCACTTTCCCTTTCTCCCGGAGGCGTTGGCCAATCCTAAACCCCTTTTTGATTATGGTTCTCTCGCCTGGATTGACACGGTGACCTGACACTGGGTGGACAAGAGCGAGAGCGCGCGCGAACCCAGGGGAGGAGGAACGGCAGCCGTCGGTGCCAAGATTTTGCTGAGCTCAGGCGCGCTGCCGCTGTAGCCAGCCGAGCAGAGGCTGTTGACATTTCCGGTTGCAATCCCGCAGCCAATTGGCGATCGCCGGAGCAGCGAGACACGGAATATGATAATTTCGTCCTGCTGAAAGGGAAAAAAAAATAAAAGAGGCGGGCAGGCAGGCAGGCAGGCAAGTCGCGCGAGCCGGGAGGAGGGAAGCAAGAAGAGAGAGAGGGGACAGTCAGGGATCAACTCCTATTAAGAGGGCCTGTGGCCTCAGGTCTATCTTGGAAAAAACGCTCCCCTCCCGGCTGTATAATGCACTCTGCACATGCCCGGAAGCTACTTCGAATTTGAGAACAGATTCTGAACAGGTCTCCAAGTTCTCTTTGGAGCTCACGCCCACATGCTGCGGTCAACAGGCTCAGCAGACGCGCACCAACCCCAATTAGATTTGGTCACTCTCCAGGGCTGAGTTTTGGTGCTGTTGGAAAACTGTCCCTCCCCAAACCACCGCTTAGTGTCCCTCGAGGGCTCCGAGAAAGCTCTGTCGTGGCCGATGCACTCTGCACGCGCTCCGGGGGCCCCTCCCCTCCCTGTCTTCTGGGGCTGAGCTTTGGGCTCGAAACTAGGTCCGAAGCCTAAGAATTGCTGGGGAGGCCTGGGATTGAGGGATACACCCGCCCCCAGCTACCCGCGAAAGATTGGTCGTTTGTGGGATGAGTCCAGTCCGGTGGTGGGTCGGCGGCTCAACGTGTGGCGCCGGAAGAGAAAGATGGAGCGGCCCTACGGAGGCGTCGGAGCACGTGCCCAGAGAGCAGCTCAGGTCTTCGTCCAAGTTCCTTAAGGCGCCTCGGGCTGCCCAGGGGCTTCGTGGCTTCTTCCCGGGACATCATTAGGGTTGCTGAACAGTGCAGAGGCGGCGATCCGAGCGCAAAGCTCGCGCTGCTCCCACTAATCATCCTAGGAATAAAAAGCTGGCGCATCGGTTTGGATCGTGACGGGTGGCCTGGCGGCTGATGTTGGTTCTGGTGGCCAAATCTGGAGAGGCGGGGGGGGGGGGAGAGAGAGAAAGGGGAAAATCCTCTTCCTCAGCCACCTTTTGACAGGGTAAGTTGTCATTGAATAGGGTGGTCGGTTTGCAACAAGAAATGAATCTAAACCAAGTGGGTGGGTAGACTGCAGTGGTCATTTATTTGGTCCCCACACAATGAAAATGGGTGGACATGACGGAAGCAATCCCGCGTGTTGGTTTTGACTGCGTACACACCACATACTTAAAGAAGGATATTGGGAACTGTAGTTTGTTAATGGTGCTGGGAAGTGTAGTTCTGTAAATAAGCTTTAAATGTGCGGTGGGTAGTTCTTTTCGTGTGAGTGCCCATTAATGCTGCAATTTTACCCACACTTAGCAGAGAGCATGTTCCATTAAACTTATTAGGATTTACTTCTGTGTAGACATGTATAGGCTCTTGTTATATGTACAGGATTGTGTTGAAGGGCCGCATACCAATAGGAGGCGACTGAGGATAACACCAGCAGCTGGGTGATACAGTTCTTAAACAGCGCAAGCCTAGCCATGCCTACTCAGACAAAGACCTATTGAATTCACTCAGGAGTAAAACGGCAATCCGATGCACGGTTACTTTGGAGTAAGCCCCGTTGAACTCTGCTGCAATACACAACTCAACTACGAAGCAATCCTCTGCGTGGTTACTCGGATTGTAAACTCCACTGCACTCCACGGAACTTACTACCAGGTAAATGTGCATAGGATTTCAGCCTTGTAGTGCAAGGCTATGTATATTTACTTTGTTCAGGGAAACTTACCCCCTAGTTAAGTGTAATATGTGTAAACGCATGAAAAAATTCTGTGGCCAAGCCAAAAAAAGAAAGATACAAGCGCAATTCTACGCGCACTTATGCAGAAGCAAATCCCCACTAGTTTGCTCAATGGACATTATTCTTCAGTCAATGCACAGCATAGTTACGCCATGAAGTTGGATTGGACCCTTTGAATACAGCGGGGCTTCCTTCCGAGACATCAGGCGTAGGGATCGGCCTTTTGCTTTGTTTTGTAAATGGACACGCCGAGGGATCGACAGCCTGAGCCTTGCACTGGAGGAAGTCCGCTTCCACCAGGGCAATCCTGTGCATGCCTTACTTTGGAACCAAGCCCCATTGAGTTGAGCAGGGTTTGCTCCCAAGGAAGCGGATGTGAAGGATTGTCGCCTCCTTCTGCTTTGAAGTACAGTACACTTCCATTGATAAATATCCAGAGGGCTCGACTGCTGAGGGTTTGGTGTTTTGTTTTTAATAATAAATAATAATAATAATAATAATAATAATAACAACAACAACAATATGCTCGGGGACCGAGAAAAGCCACTTCCTCGAAAGGAAGTTGCATCGAAATGCAAAGGGAACCTACTTCCAAGTAGGACATGAGTGGAAAGTCTTCGAGACGGCTGCAAAAGAAGGAGAGAGAAAGTAAAGCATTCGCTTCCCCGGCTCCTCCCCTCGCCACCCACGGTGCCCGCTTCTGGCGCTCAATGGCGTGGCACTAGCTTGGGTATTTTAGGCCGGCCAGCCAGCCAGGCCCCCCTCCCTCTCCACTAAAAGACCCGACACCCTCCACCTCCACCGGCCTCCCTTAAAAGGCTAATCGGTGTACTGTATCTTTAAAAGGTTCAAACCTCTTTCCAAAAGGCCTAGAGATAGCCGGGGGTGGGGGAAGGAGGAAAAAAAAATGAAAAAGCCACCGCCGCGGAGATAGACGGAGAAGCTCGGCTGTTTTGCCTCTTAGAAGCAGAGGAGGCAAAGGAAAGCAAGCAGCAATTCCGATTGTGATGCGGCTTCTTCGGGCGGAATTTGTTCTTCGCTGTCCAGAGGCGGCAGGAAGAAGCTTCCGCGTGGGCTTCTCCTTCTCCAGCGTGGATTATTTTTATTCCGAAGAATAACAGAGGAGGATTGGTTCCGGCTGGAGCATGCTCACAAACTGCAGAATCTCCCATGATTAAGCTTGCCTAGGGTATTGTGGTCCCCCCCCTTCTTTTTTTATCCTCTCCCCCCTCCCCTTCTCTCTCCCACATTGATTTTGTTTTGAAGCTGAGCTACAAACCGTCAGGACAGGGTGGGGGGGGGAACCTGCTTTCCCCCTTCCTCCCTTGGAGAACGAAAACATCGCGCGCCTTCTTCTCCCAGCAATATGACATAATAATCCCCAACCCCGATCCTCCCTCCCTCCCTCTGCCCCCTCCTCCTCCACCACCTCTTTTTGAAACAGGTGTTATTAAAAAGAATAGGAAATAAGCACCCGGCAGCTCAGCAGAACGCTTCCTCCAGGAGGGGAGAGCGAGGCTGCAAGCCTCTCAGGAAATTGCGAGCATCGTGAGAATCGCAAAAGTGGAGGGGATCGGGCTCTGCTTGCAGCCAGACAGGCAAGGTAAGGCGATGGTGTTTCGCCCATTTATCTCACTGCCCCCTCGTGCCGTTGTGTTTGACTATTGCTGTTGCTGCCGCAGCCGCTGTTCCTCGCTGTGGAAGGGAGGCAGCAGCAGCAGCAGATTCCATTTTGCCTGGGCTTCTGAAGAGGTGTCAGGTTGCTTGCCTTCCTTTATTATTATTATTTAGCAGGACGCTCTTAGCTGCCTTTCGGGACTGTTGTCAAGTGTGTGTGTGTGTGTGTGTGTCCGTGTGTCCCCTGGGTGGGTTTGAGCCTGCGAGGTGGCTCCTCTTGCAGGGCTGATGCCTGGGTGCCTGAAGTAACCTCTTGCGGTGTCAATCGGCGGCTGTTAACCCTCTCCGCGCCTTGCGCCCAGGAAGGCCTGCGCAAAGGTGTTGATGTCGGTGGTCTATAGGGGGCTGGAGCATGCGCTGGGGGAGGGCAGCGGTGTGTTGAGGGAAGGCTTGAGGAGGCCTGCTGGGCACAGGAGGGCCAAAAACAGTCTCGGGTGGGCGAATGATCTTGCAAAAAAAAGGGGGGGGAAGGGAGAGAGAAAAGGAGGCAGAGAAGTGAGGCACATCAAGTTGCAAAGTGACCAGGCCTTCCTATGTAGCTTCATTTGAAAAATATGTGCAGTTTTCCCCTTGCATACTGCTTGTGTGCAGAGAGGCTTTTGCCCTGTGCTTTTTGGGGAAATGTTGCCAGGAGCCTGCTGCCCTCCGCTGCTGCAGTGATCTATCTGATCAAGTAGTCTTGTTGTGGATGCACTGCTCCCCTGCTTGGAGTAGCCAGGCTTCATTTATTTTGCTGGTGGGTCCAAAGGAGGTCTCTTTGAGTTATGTGGTTGTGTCTCTTGGTGTCAGGAAGGGTGGGCAGCTGCTAGTCCGGTGGGGGAAGGCTAAGGTTTACCTGGGAGCAAACCCCACTGAATGGGTTGGGGCTTACTTCTGAGTAGGCATGGGTAGGATTGCGCTGTGAGCTCCTTTTCCTGCAGCCCCCCCCCCCCCATGAGTTGAGTGCAAATGACTGACCACAGAGGAAGTGTTTCCCTCCTGCTGGTTGTGTTTGGGTTGCTGATCACAGATGTTTGGGTTGCCTTGGCTGCAGTGTAGTTGGCTTCTGACTCATGTGCTTCATGGAGCCCTATCTCTGTCCGGGCACCCCTGTGTCTTTCCCCTCCATCTGCCCACTACCAAAGCTGCTGGATATGATCTTATCCAAAAGAGACAACTAAGCAGCATTCAGACATTCGGGCATTGCATTCACCCGGGGGGGGGGGGGCGATTTCCAGGATCTTGCTCTGTGGGAAGAAGCTCCTAAAAGCCCTGCAGAAGGAGATGGTAACCTTTATCCACCAGCCCCATGCAGTACCTGCTTGACTGCCTATCTTTACCCATGCATGAGATTCCCCCCCCAACCTTCCTTTTCCCTGCTGGGTTTCAAGGGAACTGCAAAGCTGTGATTGCAGCAGTGACTGCAGAGGGCTGTTCTCAGTTGGAGGCAAAAAAAAAAAAAAGGGCACCCGAGTGCACAATCTGGCAAGTCGATTGTTGGGTGGTAATTGGCCCAGTTATTACATAAGAGAGGCAGATGCAATGTAAGCAAAGTGCTACCTTATACTGTATTGGATTAATCAGAACTCCATATAAGAGAAAAAGGGACTTGATTTTTTTCTGATCAGTTAACCATTTCCTGTTGGGGTTCACCATTCCCATGACTGTGAACAAGAGGGTATATATTCTGCTGGCAAAACGAATGCCCCCAAAGGCACTTTTAACAAAACAAATACTGTATAGGCTTATTGTCGTCCTAACCTGCATCTTCATATAAAAGTCACCTGAGCCTATTGTCTCCGCCGAGGTGTTCATTATGCTTGGTAAACAAGGAGTGGGCCAGGGATGTGGATCATGTGACTCTCCAGGTTTTGGACTGCAAATCGTGCGGCCCCTTGCCATTGGCCATTCTGGCTGAGCCTGATGGGAGTTCTGGCCTTGCAGGTGTTGTTAGACACCAAGTTCCCCCACCCCTAATCTAGGCAAATTTATCACATGCTTAGTAACAGAGTATAAAACCACATTTGGTAGAAGGTCACAGTCTGGCTGCCAGCATTTGGGTCTTCATCAGGGGAAACGTTTGATGTTGGTTAGCACCAGAGCTATTAAAGATGCCTTCAAAAAAAGTTTAAATGATTGCGTAGTTCCTTTTGTTGAATATAACCCTCACAAGGAGTTGGATCCAGCATGAAACCCACTGGACCTTCTTGTAATGCAACCTTCCTCTGCAGTTATTGGTATTTGTAGATTTTCTGATCCATTGTGATATGTGTGCTGGGTAGTGCTGTGGCCAGGGACATTTACATGAGTAAGTATCCACCCATTCATCTGTTTGATTTGTGTGCCGATTTCCCACCCCACCCCCCCAAAGAAAACCATGCTCAAAGCGGCTTGCAACAAAGATACAGGGATGTATTTCAAATAAACACAACAAAGTCAATTTCGTAATAACATAGCATAACAATAACATAGTAACAATTTCATACATAGCAAAACAACAACATCACAATGGTTACTAGCCATGGTGACAGCAACTACTGTATTTTTCTGTGTATAAGACTAGGTTCCCCCCCCCTAAAAATAATATAAAAATTAAGGGGGCATCTTATACACGGGGCCACCTCCCCCCATTTTTGTAAATCTGAGTCCCCCAAAATAGACGGCGTCTTATACATGGGATGTCTTATAGACGGAAAAAATACGGTATATGCATATTATGAATGCATAAATGGAGGACTCCTGCATCCAGGATGAGCTGCCCCCTTGCATTTTTTGTAGCCAATAGTTGTGTAATTGGTACTGCTGTCATTCCATGAGTTGAAGGGCAAGTTGCTAACTATTCGGGTCATGAGGTAACAAGGTCCATGAAATTGTTCTGATGTCAGCTGTGCTCAGTGAGTCCCATGCCTGAATTCTGAACTGCAACTGTACTTCTTCAGTGGAATGTTATCATTTTAAAATAATTTCTTAGTTTTGCAAAAGGAACTGAATATGTCCCAGTTCTTAGGATGGGGCAAATAATTGCTCTACACACATTAATATGTTTGAGTCACAGCTTTGTGTTTCTAAGTTTCGGCCCCTAGGTGGGCGGGGGTTGAGTCACCCATTTCTGCTGTGCTCTCTCTCTCTCTCTCCCCTCCCCTCCATCCACACCATACACTTAAAAGAGTCATGGCTTCCCGCACAGAATCCCAGGAACTGTAATTTGTTAAGGATGCTGAATGTTGTCAGGAGACCCCTATTCCCCTTATAGAGCTACAGTTCCCAGAGAAAGGGAACTGGTTGTTAAACCACTTTGAGAATTGTAGCTCTTTGAGGGAAATTGGGAATCTCCTAACAACTCTCTGAACCTTTAACTAACTACAGTTCCCAGGATTCTATGGGGGAAGCTGTGGCTGTTAAAGATATACAATAGTGCTTTAGGTGTATTGTATCATATTACCTCTGTGCTGCAGAGCCCACCAGGAGCCATATTGGAGTTGTCTTCCGTCTTAGCTTGCCTGCCTTTAAATACCTGCAGGCAAGCCTTGCATCCTCCCACTTCCTGTCCTCCTCTCCAGTTTCCTGTAGGAACATGGCTGGCATTGCCATGGCAACATGGCTGTGCTGTTCCTTCTGTTGACTTGACTGAGGCCCATCATTGCCATGGCAATGGAAGACATGGTGGCTCTTTTGCCATTGGCCCAGTGTTCCAGGGGGCTGTCTTGGTCCACCAGGAGAGGATGGAATTGGGGCCAGTATACTTTTTTGGCTACACTTGGTGCCACAAAGTTTCAGTTATTTGCAAAAGTCAACTGTACCGTGCTCTTGTATACATGGGTGTTATTTTATCATTGTTATGTCCCGGGGTTCTGCACAATGGTACACTTTGAAGCCAAAATATGGGAGACCATCTTCCCATTCTTTTAACTGTGAGAGCATGGCAGCCATTTTGGTTGCTGTGATCTCGCGTGATTTCCACACCCCACATTGGGGGGGGGGGAAATCATGCTGCAGAATCCCAGCAACCAAAATGGCTGCCATTCTCTCGCAATAAAAAACAAACGTCCTGTTTTTTCTGGGACACTTGTGGGGTATGTGGTGTAGTGCGGCCTTTCCCAAAATGTTGCCCTCTAGATGTTTTCGACTATAGCTCCCATCAGTACCAGCCAGCTGGTGCTAATGCGAATTGTAGTCCAAAACATTTGGAGGGCAACAGTTTGCAGAAGGCTGGATTTCTTAATGCTTAGAGTGTCTGATGAGGGCATAGGAACCAGAGAGACCCAAGTTCAAATACCCATTCAGCAATAAAGTGGGTGGCCTTGGGTCAGTTGGTCTCCTCCCTTGCTGAACCTACCTCAAATAATTGTTGTAAGGATGTAAAACGTAATCCATACTAAAGCAAATAAATTCATTTCCAATGTAACTCAAATTCTGTCTCACAAATTGATGTGACTTGTACAATTCATGCATTTGCTTGTATTTATTTTACATAAATCATTTTGTTTCAATAGCTCTGGGAAGGTACAATCTAGCTATGAAGCCCTTGCCACTAAAAGCTAGTTTAGGCCCCATCTTTAGCTTCTGCAATTTCCACACAAACAGTCCACATATGCTCAACATCCTTAAGGGCTAGAAACTGGTAGCAAACAACAACAACAACAACAACAACAACAACAACAACAACAACAACAACAACGAAAACTCCACAGGATGCTGTGTTTTGCTCTTTATAACGCTGTGACTATGTAGTATGACGGAAGAATCTGTGCAGCCTTGAGTGAGTAGCCACTCCTTGTTTCTTTATTATTTGCATTATTTCCCTAGGCACTTTAATATCTGAATATCTCAAAGTGGTTTATGCCCTGATAGTTTTACGGGACCCTTTTTACAACAGCATCTTCGTAGGTCATCAAATAATTGTGGTCTCTGGCAAGAAATATGGCACATTATCATGGAAATATTTTGGGAATCTTAGCATTGGGGGACAGTGGGTTAATATCTGTACTTCCTCAGAATAGCAAAACACAAGATGTGAAGGCATGTGTTTTATTTGGGCTAAACAGTGTTTCCAAAATGAAGGCACCTCATGCCTCCTTAAGAAGACACTGTAAGAATGCAAATTCCAGAGAGGTAGGGGGCTTCAAGCCTATTGCAGGAAAAGCAACAACAATCATGTGGTCTAAAGGTAGCGTTGCCTCTTAGGCATTGTCAAAAACAGGAGGGTGGTACAGTTTTGCATGAAAGTTGTGTATGCTGATTTATAGGTGTAGATTTAGAAATAATTGCTATGATTTAATAGAGATACAATCCATCTTGCCGTAGCGGCTGGTGACCTGTGTGTCTGCTCATTCCGGCTACCCATGGGCTGTTAACTGTTGACAGGCAGCGTCAAGGCCTTCCCAAACCTGATGCTCTCCAGAGTTTGTAGGACTACAACCCCCATCATCCCTAAACATGGGCTATGCTGGCTTGGACTGGATGGGGAGATGAAGTCCAGCAATATGTGGAGGGCACCAGGTTGGGGAAGACTGCTGTAGTTGTGTGTGTGTGTGGGTGGGGGGGCATATAGCAACTTTTAGTTGATATAAGCCAGGGCCAAGATAATAAAAATACTTAACTAAATGTCCAATTGTGTCCCAGATAACTAAGTTCTACCTCCCAACATAAAGCCTGCTCCCCCCCCCAATTAATCCTGGCTACGCCCATGGCCAAGAATAAACCCATGGAAAGAAATCTCCATCTAACTCAGTGTTTCAAAAACTTACGTTTCCAGTTGTTTTTGGACTACAATTCCCATCATCCCTGTCCACTGGTCTTGCTAGCTAGGGTGATGGGAGTTGTAGTCCAAAAACAGCTGGCGACCCAAGTTTGGGAAAGACTGGTCTAACTGAACAATGTGGAGGTTTGCTTGTGGTTCAGTGTACAGCAATTACACTGAATCACAGGCAAAATGGCACATTGTGCATTCCAGCTAAGGGAACCGTGTGATTCAGTGTAATTGCTGAATACTGTATTTATTCTCAAATATATTGTAGGCTTAGGAACATAGAAATATAAGAAGCTGCCTTATGCCAAGTCAGACCATTTAGTTCAGTACTGTCAACACTGACTGGCAGCAGCTCTCCAGCATTCCAGACATGGAATCTTTTCCAGTCCTACCTGGTGATGCCAGGGATTAAAGCGGGAATCTTCTGCATGTGCTCTGCCACAGAGCTAAGTTCTAACCTAAGTCTCTGCGCTCTGTCCAGCACCAAACAATGGTGGTTTTGCAATTGATTTCAGCTGGCAGTAGATTGGACCCCAGTTCCCTCTTTTTTCCTCGTAGAATAACAGTGACTTTGCTTGATGATGCTCCTTAGGCATCCATGTTC
Organism: Zootoca vivipara; assembly: GCF_963506605.1. Taxonomy (NCBI): domain Eukaryota; kingdom Metazoa; phylum Chordata; class Lepidosauria; order Squamata; family Lacertidae; genus Zootoca; species Zootoca vivipara. Next base: position 30,816,538 of record NC_083281.1, on the reverse strand, counting down.
CCTGAAGTATTAGGAAAACATTAACTTGGAACATGGTTGTGCAATTTTGCTTTCTGACTCTTTGACGAAGTGACAAGCTGCCTTTTGTGTGGCTTTGAGTTTGGCAAAATAACCGTCATCTTCTGGCAACGGGCTGCTGGGTCAGAAAGTCTGCAAGTGTCTTATTGCTCCACAAAACCCGAGAGCCTAAACTTGGAAGCCTTGCATGCCAAGTGTCACATCCTTCAGCCAGAAGAGACCGCGTGATGTCAAATGGCTCATGACTGCCTAAGTTCTGGTCCATCAAAAGGCTTCAGAAAACTGCTCCGGGTGGTTAGAATTAAAAGTTCATTCCTGATTCTGGATGCTGCTCCAGCAGACGCTTCTGTTTCCTCACTCTGCTGAATAGTAGACAACTGATGGGCTCTCCTTTCTCCTCTAACTAGATCACACTTCAAGCAGCCTCCTCTCAGTTTCTGTATGGGTCATGCATACAATGGCCCTATCAACAGTTAGGTCCTACTCATTTCCTAGGAGAAAGGAGGATAATATGGCAAGAGGAGCAGTTTTCTATCTCTATTGCTGGAGACGATATGCCTCTGAATTGCTGGGTAAAGCAAGTGTGAACATCACTGTTCCACTCAGATCACATTCCCCATGGGCATCTGGCTGGTTCTTAACTTTATGTATTTCTCCTTGGGCTCCTTGGAGGAAGGTAGAATATGTGTAATTAATAATCCTGTTTATAATCCTGAGCAGCTCTCCACTCCTATTTATAATAATAATAATTTATTATTTGTACCTGGCCCATCTGGCTAGGCTTCCCCAGCCACTCTGGGCAGCTTCCAACAAAATATTAAAATACAGTGGTGCCTCGACTTACGAATTTAATCCGTTTCTACCTAATCCGTAGGTAGAAAAATTCGTAAGCCGAAAAGCGCCATTGGAAACGCGATTTCCCATAGGAATGCACTGAAAACGGAAAAATCCGTAAGTCGAAGCAACCCCATCTAAAAATTCGTAAGTCGAAAAAACCCTATCTAAAATCACCACGGTTTTTTTCCAGATGTCGAGAAATTCGTAAGCGTGTGGCCATTTGCCCCATTTGTAAGTCGAAAAATTCGGTTGTCGAGTCGTTTGTAAGTCGAGGTACAACTGTACAGTAATCCATCAAACATTAAAAGCCTCCCTAAACAGGGCTGCCTTCAGATGTCTTCTAAATGTCTGGTAGTTGTTCTCTTTGACATCTGATGGGAGGGCGTTCCACAGGGCGGGCGCCACCACCGAGAAGGCCCTCTGCCTGGTTCCCTGTAAGTTCGCTTCTTGCAGTAAGGGAACCAGCAGAAGACCCTTAGAAGAGGACCTCAGTGTCCGGGCAGAATGATGGGGGTGGAGACGCTCCTTCAGGTATACTGGACCGAGGCCGCTTAGGGCTTTTAATGTCAGCACCAACACTTTGAATTGTGCTCGGAAATGTACTGGGAGCCAATGTAGGTCTTTCAAGCCCGGTGTTATGTGGTCTCGGCGGCCTCTCCCAGTCACCAGTCTAGCTGCCACATTCTGGATTAGTTGTAGTTTCCGGGTCACCTTCAAAGGTAGCCCCACATAGAGTGCAATTTAAATGAATGCTCCATTGTCTGTGTTGCCCATAATCTTTTTCTTCTGAGGGTGGTAGGGGTGCATTAGGACAAAAGTGTAAAACAGGAAAAAATTATGGATGGTGCTGCAATTCAGGAATCTCCCGGAAATCCAGCTTTTGTAGGGGATACTGGAGGAAAAAAAAAAACTAAATTCCAACTCATTCGCTTGGAATGCAACTCGCTGACATAAAAGTGAAAGCATGCCCTGACAATGCCAAGTGGAAGTGCTAGCTGTGATTTTGTACATCTTGAGTATTTATTACCGTGTTGCATAACAGAAGCATGATAGGAAGGAAACACTTTTTAATTCCGAAGTCTGAATGTAGACGCTGGTTGCCTACTAAAGTCCCAGATTTTGAAACTGATATTAACTCTGCAAAGAGCAGATAATATTAATCTACTGTAATATCTAATCCTAATGGTCTAATAGGAAAGCTGGTAATACAGGGCTGGGTCTTAAGAACTGTTTGCAGGTGGCAGAAGTAGAGCTCAGTTAGGAACACCCTTTTCAAGGGGAAATGAAACTCCCTTGAAAATCAGGGGGGGGGATAAATTTATCTAATTCTTGTGTGGGTGTGTGGTGGTGCTGTTGGTGGGGGCTAATATGAAGTAGCCAAGAGTTTCCCATTTTTTTCTGACCCCCTGCTGCTTTGAGCGGTGAAAGGCAATCTCTGCCCTGCTGGCCATTGGAATGCATTGGGAATCTCTTCGCTGTTGGAATGCATTGGAAACCGCACTACATTACCTTGTGTTCTCAAGGCTGTCTGGGAAGTGTGGTTGGTGGGAAGGATCACAAGGTACTCTCTGCCGTTTCCCATCATCCACGCTTACTGGTGGGACCCAATGAGACAAGTGGCGACCTCCATTAGAAGATTGGAGAAATTCCAAGCAAAACAGCAGAAAATTGATTGCTGATTTCCCAGGGGGTAATATTGTCAGAAAACAGGAGGGAGTGGGAAATGTTGGTCTCCTGGATGGGGACTTATCTTTCCTTCTGCATTTCAAGAAGCCTCTCCTTAGGGTCTGAGGACAACGCTGACTGTGTGGCATCTAGAAGAAGGAATGCTTGTAAGTGCTGAGTTCACCTTGACTGTCCATGCTGTGGACTTCTTTCCCAATCACTAGATAAACAGCATAGAGCCTGCTCACCGCCCCTGTCTATGGTGTTCAGCAGAAGCTGCACAGATACTATAAACCAACTTGTCTACAACCCTTGAAAATGTATGTTGGGAGAGGCAACATGACCTATGGACACTATAGGGGGTGGAAAAGAGATCAGTGCTAGATCTGCACATGATTTGCAGGTTGAGACTCATGTGTTCAAACTCTAGTATTTCCAATTTTGAGAAAGGCTCTGGTAGCCAGTGACGAGACAGAGAAAGACCTCTGCCTCAGACCTTGGAGAGCTACCATCTGTGAAAGTGGACTAGGCTAGATGGATAAATAGTCTGACCTGGTATATGGCAGCTTCTTACTTCAGTTCTTGGGTTCTTCCATGCTTTCATTGGATGCTTAGGGATTTTGTTGGTGTACTTGTCACTAGGTATGAGTGAATCTGTCAGTTTTAGTTTCTGTGTCTCTCTTTATTCCCCCCCACCAAATACAATCTTAAATTCAGTTTGGTACACACCCATATAATTTTGGGATTTATTTTCTAAAAAGAAGTCATACAAATTCAGCAGCATTTTTGATTGTGCAGTTCCCCCTAATATAATGCAATTCTGTGTGCTGTTTCCCCTAATGTAATGCAGTTCTGTATGCTATTTTCTGTAATATATGCACTTTTATGCACACACATCTGCATTTTTATACACTTGGAGAACTGCACTGTGGAATTCTGAAAGGTGTGAATTTAGAAGGTAGCAGTATGCATATTATTCCTAAATCAAATTTCTCTTGTCATACCTGGATGCCCATCATGTTTACTCTCTGAGTTGCTTGCAAAGGTTATATTGATGTTTGTTTTAGTTGCATTTTTACCCCAGCTTTCTGCCAGGTGCTCAAGGTGGTGTATTTTGGTATCCAGGTGCTTTCTGATACTCTCACTTGCTTAGCTTCAACCAGGTGGTTCCATTCTGTGCAACCTTCAGACTTCTCCTTCCAGGGGCCAATGAGGTTGCATGGCCTCATGGCCTATTTTATTTAAAAGTAAGGAAGAGAGAGGGCAGGGCAGCAGCTGTCTGCATCCTACGCTATGACTGTACTTGGAACAGTAGGGGCATTGATACTTGTGAGTTGACAGGGTTCACTCCTAGGCTTACAAATTGCCACTCCTCTGGTTGCCTGGGCAAGTGAGATTCGCCCCCAGGTGCCTAAAGATTGGGGACACTTTAGGATTAGAGGGTGAGACTTTATTTTTAAAGAGCACAATTGGTGTAGATTTCTGTTGGGCTAGTAACATGCATGGCGAGACTCTCTCTCTTCAAATGAAACTCTCACCACAACAATATCCTGTGTTCCTCTGTCATTCTTAGGTATTGATATACTTCTTTTGGTACCTGAAAGGAAAATTTGAAACTCCCGCTGCTCTGCACTTTGTTAATGATAAGAGTTGGAGGTGAGAAAGTATCATGCCCTCTGTAATAAGCTATCTATAGCAATTGGTTCAGGTTAAAGGCTGCTGCTTGTTGGTGGCGCTGTGGTCTAAAGTAACCACAGAGCCTAGGACTTGCTGATCAGAAGGTTGGCGGTTCAAATCCCCGTGACGGGGTGAGCTCCCATTGCTTGGTCCCTGCTCCTGCCAACCTAGCAGTTTGAAAGCATGTCAAAGTGCAAGTAGATCAATAGGTACCGCTTTGGCAGAAAGGTGAACGGCGTTTCTGTGCGCTGCTCTGGTTCGTCAGAAGCGGCTTAGTCATGCTGGCCACATGACCCGGAAGCTGTATGCCGGCTCCCTTGGCCAGTAAAGCGAGATAATAATAATAATAATAATAATAATAATAATAATAATTTATTATTTATACCCCACCCATCTTGCTAGGTTTCCCCAGCCACTCTGGGCGGCTTATAACAGAAAAATAAAACACAGTAATCTATTAAACATTAAAAACCTCCCTGAACAGGGCTGCCTTCAGATGTCTTCTAAAAGTCTGGTAGTTGTTTCCCTCTTTGACATCTGTTGGGAGGGCGTTCCACAGGGCAGGCGCCACCACCGAGAAGGCCCTCTGCCTAGTTCCCTGCAACTTGGCTTCTCACAACGAGGGAACCGCCAGAAGGCCCTCGGTGCTGGACCTCAGTGTCCGGGCAGAATGATGGAGGTGGAGACGCTCCTTCAGGTATACTGGACCGAGGCCATTTAGGGCTTTAAAGGTCAGCAACAACACTTTGAATTGTGCTCGGAAACGTGCTGGGAGCCAATGTAGATCTTTCAAGACCGGAGATGAGCCACAGAGTCGTCCGCGACTGGACCTAACGGTCAGGGGTCCCTTTACCTTTACTAAAGGCTGCTTGGCCTCTTCAATGTTTTTTCCCCACCCTCCCACAATCATGCATATTTGTGTGCAAGAGACTCAGGTGGACTTTTGCCTTCCTCTGTCTCCAGCCTGAGACATAGATTGATCTAGAGATGCTTTGCTAAACTTGTTTTGCCTTCAATTATTGAGTGTTGAATCCCCTGCTCCTTGTTGCTTGGGTGTGATTATTTCTTGGACTACTCATTACTATTGCAAGAGCCACTAGGAGTGATAATCAGCTGCGGTGGTGGGGCATGGGTGAAATGAAATTGCCTTGCTTCCAGTAGGAATGTGACAAGTGCCAGCCAGAAGTGTGCAGTCACTGCAAGATTTGCTTTGCCTTTGGAAGCAGCCCGATCTGTTTTGGATCTGCTCAGTTTAATTCCAGTTCAATTCTTTACTTTGGTCCACATCAGGTCTGCTAAATCCAAGCTCTGTTTCATTTCCACCTTGAGTATAATGTGGAATCTAAGCGTGGATATAGCTTGCTTTCCTTTTCCCATTTGAAACTTGTAGGCAAGGCAGCACAAGGGAAGCCCCACATAGAGCACATTTTTGCATTCAAACTTGCGCACTGCTTTGATAAGTTTGTGACAAGCGCTATATAAATATTTCAATAATGCAAGGAACAGGAAGAAAGAAACCTATTTTGTTTCCAGGGTTGCAACATCCAAATGATGGAGTTAACGCACAAAACAAAACAATACAAAACACAACCAACAGAAAACAAATCTGCTGTCTTTGTGCCTGAATTCTGCTGCTGGATGCGGCCACCACATTTGATCACCACAGACGATCCATCCACACACCTTTTAAAACTGTACAGAAAAAAATAACATACTTGCCCTTCAGAGGAGCATAATGATCCTAAAAGCCTGAAAATAATAATTGTGCAGTTAAAATTCCTTACTGCCCTACACAAGCTCGTAATTTTCCACAAGGTACCACATTTACCATCTTGGGGTAAGGAGAGATCCCCCTTTCCAGGATACTCCAATAATAATAATAATAATAGTAATAATAATAATAAAAATTTCTTATTTATACCCCGCCCATCTGGCTGGGTTTCCCCAGCCACTCTGGGCGGCTTATAACAGAAAAATAAAACACAGTGATCTATTAAACATTAAAAGCCTCCCTAAACAGGGCTGCCTTCAGATGTCTTCTAAAGGTCTGGAAGTTGTTTTTCTCTTTGACATCTGATGGGAAGGCATTCCACAGGGCGGGCGCCACTATTGAGAAGGCTCTCTGTCTAGTTCCCTGCAACTTGGCTTCTCGCAATGAGGGAACCGCCAGAAGGCCCTCGGCACTGGACCTCAGTGTCCGGGCAGAATGATGGGGGTGGAGATGCTCCTTCAGGTATACCGGACCGAGGCCGTTTAGGGCTTTAAAGGTCAACACCAACACTTTGAATTGTGCTCGGAAATGTACTGGGAGCCAATGTAGATCTTTCAAGACCGGTGTTATGTGGTCTCAGTGCCCGCTCCCAGTCACCAGTCTAGCTGCCGCATTCTGGATTAGTTGTAGTTTCCGGGTCACCTTCAAAGGTAGCCCCAAGTAGAGTGCATTGCAGTAGTCCAAGCAAGAGATAACTAGAGCATGCACCACTCTGGCGAGACAGTCTGCAGGCAGGTAGGGTCTCAGCCTGCGTACCAGATGGAGCTGATAGACAGCTGCCCTGGACACAGAATTGACCTGCGCCTCCATGGACAGCTGTGAGTCCAAAATGACTCCCAGGCTGCGCACCTGGTCCTTCAGGGGCACAGTTACTCCATTCAGGACCAGGGATTTCTGTTTCCCCTCCCTGCAGTGGACACATGGTGTTCACCACAAGCTGTTTTTAGGATCCCCCCCCCGGGTTTTGCTTTCAATTTCTTTTGGAGGGGTTGCTTTTGCAAATCTTGAGATTCCTTCAAATTTTCTGACACTCCCCTCTTGTGCCATTTTTGGCTGCAGAAAGGTCAGTGTTTGGAGACTTGAGTTTGCTATCAGGACCGATGCATTAAGGCCGCTGTAGCTCTCATACAATGGCAACCACTTCCGGAGGGTCCTATGACCACATTTTAGCATTTTAAAATCACGACTAAGCGTTGAAGCTGTTTTAAGCCGCTTAAGCCAACCTTAAACCCCCAGATCAGCTAAACAGCTTGTACCAATAAAATGGCTTAGAGTTTCCTAAGCACCTTAAACAGATCTAAAGCTTTAGTATAAGACTGTGACCAAACTAGAGCATGGCGTTTAGCTTCTCAGTGACACCAGAGGGCCTTACCCAGCTAAGCCAACTAATTACAGAACTGAGACCCTCTCCCCTGGGTTTTTAAAGGCCAGATGTTTAATCAACCAAAGGGATGCAAATACACATTGCAAGTCTATATACGTGCTTAACCCAGCCCCATATTTAACTACAAGAGTAGCTGAATGTTGCATAGAGTTACAAATTCTCTAGGAGCACACTGTTGGTCACTTTGAGAACATGATTTGGTGACTAGATAGGCCTTTGGTCTGATTCAGCAGCACTCTTCTTATGCTATGTTCTTGATAGTCCCTGGCAAAGACTTGGGCTCTGCTAGTCAAGTGCCTATGGAAATTCACAATGCAAACTTCAAGCCAATGCCTACTCCCTGGCCTTTGTCCCTTTCACCTGGTAATTGGAGATAGACTCCCTGTGAATATGGAGGCTCTATATAAACTGTTGAGGCAGATAGTCCTTTTGAGAAACCTGTCCTTCACGAATCTGTCCGGTCCTTTAAAAAAGCCATCTAATGTAATGCCATCGCTGTAATTTAATTATTCACTGTCTGAAGTAGTGCTCTTTTGTCAGTCCTGAATGTGTTGTCAATTAACTTAATTGAGTGACTGAGAGCTGTGGTGTGATGAGAGAGGGATGAAAAATTCTCTCTGTGCTGTCTGAGGGCTAGCCCATAGCCTTATAAACCTACATAATACCTCAGTTTTGTTTTCCTCCCTGTTGTATCTATAAATTATTGTTATGATTAATTATTATTTGGCGTTGTTTGGCCCAAAAGACCCCCAAAGCTGTGAAAAAAAATATTACAGCAAAAGCATGATATTATAAATATATCTATGTATTACATTTATATCCCCCCTTTTACTTCAAGTTGGGGAGTTTCTCCCCCTTTCTATTTTATCCTTACAACAACCCTGTGAGGTAGATGGCAACTGGCCCAAAGTCACCCAGTGAGCTTTTATGGCTGAGTGGGGATTTGAACTGTGGTCTGCTAGTCCAGCACTCCTAACTATCAAACTACCCTGACTCTTTTTTTCCACTTTAAACAGTAATAATACAGTAGATCAACCATCAATCAAATAGACGAATGTAAGGTGACAATATCAGGAGATAAGAATAAAATACCCCCCACCTGATGCATCGGAAAGTGAGGAGGGACTAAAAAAAAACCTCTCACACCACAGCCTTTGCAGTGTCATCTGATATGTATCTACTTAGTCCCATTGAATTCATTGTAGGAGGGTTGCAGGTTAGTGGTAGAGCACATGTTTTGCATGCAAAAGGTCTCACTCAATCCCTGGAGTAGGGGATTTCCGGGAATATCCCCTGCCCCAAATCCTGAGGAGTAGCTGCCAATCATTTTCAACAATATTGAGGACTGGTGATGGGGGAGGAGGGAAGAGGCATTTGATTCTGTTCATGCTGAAAGGCAAATGTAACAAAGCTGCACTCACTTTGGTGCAGTCAGTGTGGTGTAGTGGTTAAGAGCGGTAGACTTGTAATCTGGGGAACCAGGTTCGCGTCTCCGCTCCTCCACATGCAGCTGCTGGGTGACCTTGGGCTAGTCACACTTCTTTCTCTCAGCCCCACTCACCTCACAGAGTGTTTGTTGTGGGGGAGGAGGGGAAAGGAGATTGTTAGCCGCTTTGAGACTCCTTCGGGTAGTGATAAAGCGGGATATCAAATCCAAACTCTTCTCTTCTTCTTCTTCAAAACAGTAGGAGAACTGAAACACAGCTGTCCTTTGAAATTTGCACTGGTACGAATTTTTGCGATGCAGCTCTGGAGCCGAACGGTGCTTACAGAAATGCATCTGCTAGGTAATGCGTCTGCTAGTGAAAATGGCTTATAGAAATGCATGGCGTTAGGAGAAATTGCTTGTAAAATGTATGCACACACACAAAAGGGTTATTAGAAAAAAAAATTGTGTTAAAATGCCACAGAAACTTCATTAGGGTTTTCTTTTTTTCCCCTTTTAAATTTTTATTAAATTTATACCAAAGAAAAATACACACACACACACACATTAAACATATACAAGCATCACACATCTTCATGAGGGTTCTATTGGGGGGAGCGAAAATCACAAATTGCTGCAGAAATGTGGAGAACTGAATTTAAGATGGGGGGTGGGAATAGAAATGGAGAGAACCAGAAATCACAGAGTGATACAGAAGGTAAGATTGACCAGTGGTTTGACTTGGTATCCGGCGCCTTCATATATTCAGTAGTAAACTCAAATCCCAGAAAAGTATGTGTGGGATTGTGACCAGAGTTGGCCCTGGGTGAAATAGCACTCTGGACCAGGAGTGCCTTTGGCACTCATAACCCACCCACCCCCACCCCGGTCACTTTTGCACTGTTCCCAAGTTGTGTGACTTCTGTAGGATTGAGAAACCTAGCAGTGTAAAAGAGAGGCCCTACTGGTCTCACGAGTTGCCCTGCAGTACTTAGATGACACCAAAGTTGAACAGCGTCTTCCCAAATGTCTGGGCAGCACTACGAGCTCTCCTGACATTTCCAGATACAGTTTTTTTTTTTTTGTAATTATTTTTATTAAAGATTTTCTTAGGTTACAAAGATAGTGCAATGTCTCTTTTTTTTCATGCATCATTTTTACACATCGATTATAACTTGTTGAGACATTATGAGGAAGGGGGGAAAGAGGTAGGTGGGAAGGGGGGTTGGGTGTGGTGAATTGCCGATGTTTCTGTTTTTCTTGATATGTGATGGGGTTCGGCGTCAGCGTCGTTTGTGCAGGTTCTCTGTTGTTTGTTCGTGCTTCTTTGTTGGTGAGAGAGGTCAGGATTTGTCTTAGAATGTGGTTGTTCATTCATGGTTGGCTGTGATGATCCTTAATTTCTTGCGTGAGTGGGGGGGGGGAGGGTGTTTTGATCAAGTTAGCCATATTGATTTGTATGCTGCCGGTAAGCTTTTGTCATTGTCCTGTTGGGTTGTATAAGTGATGAAGGGGAACCATACTGGGGTGAAGGTGTCTTCTTCTGTTTGTCCCCGTGTCAGTTTCAGCTTACTGGTTAGTTTTTCTAGCAGGGCCGTTTCCCATACAACTTGGTACCATTGGTCCAAGCCCACTCCCGATAAGTCCTTCCAGTGCCTGGCCATGATGCTTCTAGTTGCTGACAACAGATGGATTATAAGTTCTTTATGATTTGCGTGAGCGTTGTTATCTTGAAAAATATTTAGTAAAACCAATTCTGGGGTAATTTCTAGCACTTGCTTAGTTATGTTACAAATTTCTTGCATGGACGTCTTCCAGAATGATTGAATTTTAGGGCACTCCCACCACATGTGGAGGTACGTGCCTGTGGAAGTGCATCCTCTCCAACATTTTGATGAGATTCCTGATCGTATTAGTGATAATTTTCGTGGAGTCAGGTACCATCTGTGAGTTAGTTTCAATGAGAGTTCTTTTCTTTTCATTGATATAGATTTGAAAGGGGGTTTCGACCACATTTTAGTCCATTGGGTAGGGTTGATTTCATATCCTATGTCATCCTCCCATTGTCGTTTTATCTTGTCCAGGGGATCTATGGGATTCTGAATTAGTATCTTGTAAATTGCAGATACCATCCCTTTTCCGTGTCCTTTTGGCAATTGGAGGAGGCTTTCGAAAGCTGTCAGGGGTCTGGTTGCTGCTGGTTTTACAGTTGGTTTGTTCAGAAAGGCATGTAGTTGATGTTGTGCTAACCAGGACATTGGGATGTCTTCTAGTTTGTCCTGTATTTCTTGTGGTGACAAAGGTTTGTTGTCTTTATAAAAGTCTATTAAGCGATGTAAACCTTTAGTTTGCCAAATCTTCATCTGGAGGTTTTGTGCTGCATGATGGAACAAGGGATGGTAAGCCAGGGGAATTAATGGGGATGGGGTTGGAGATAGTTTACTAGTTTCTGCTTTCCATGCTTTGAACATGGTTTGTGTGTATCTGTTGAGTGTTGTGGGAATCTTCCTTAATTTGTTTGGGAGAAATGGATATGCTGTGGTGCAGATATTTTCAATTGAGTCCCTCTCCAGATGTACCCATTGTTTTGTCTCGTCTTGTAGTATATATGGGATTATATGGCGTATTTGGTTGGCGTTGTAGTATGTTTCTATGTTGGGGATTCCCCATCCTCCTACTGAGGTGGGGAGGTGAAGGTATTTGGTGCCAATCCTTGGTTTTTTATGTGAGAAAATAAAAGAATGTAATTTTCCCTGCCATTTGCGAAGTTGGGTTGGGGGGATCCAGATTGGGAGGGTTTGGAATAAGTATGTCAGTTTTGGGAGGGTGACCATTTTGACGATGGCTATTCTGTCTGAAAGAGTGAAACTCATACTGTCCCATTTCTTTAGGTCTTTGTTTATTTGTCGCCACATGGGCTTGTAATTATGGAGGTATAATTTATTGAGGTTCTTGGTTATTTGTACCCCTAGATATCTGAATTTGGTATGACAAAGTTTTATTTTGGTGATATTAGTAAGTTCTTTTTGGATATGGGGAGGGGTGTTGAAGCACATGGCTTCTGATTTTCCAAAGTTTACCTGTAGGCCCGACACCGTTGCAAATGTGTTGAGTTCTCTGATTAGGGAGGTTGCTGTATTTAATGGGTCTGATGTTGTGACCATCAGGTCATCTGCAAAGAGCCCTAATTTATAATTTTTGCCTTTTATTTCCACTCCCTTGATGTCTGTGACTGCTCGGATTCGGATTGCTAGGGGCTCCAAAGCTAGGATGAATAGGAATGGAGACAGCGGGCATCCTTGTTTTGTGCCTCTTTGAATTGTTATGGTGTTCGAGTCCATATTATTAATTCTGCATTTTGCTGAGGCTTGGGAATATATTTGTTTGAGGATTTGTAGGAAGTTGGGGCCAAATTTCATGTTAGTTAGTACTGCTAATAAGTATTTCCACTCCAAGCAATCAAAAGCTTTGAGGATATCTAGGGACATAATTGTCAGTGGAAGTTTAGTTGCCTTACTGTGGTTGATTAAGTTTAGTAGTTTCCTGATAGGGTCTGTAATATTGCGACCAGGGACAAAGCCAGTCTGGTCTGGGACTATTAAATTGCCTAGAAAGATTTTTAAACGATTGGCCAATATTGATGTGAAAATCTTGTAATCCTGATTTATTAATGAAATTGGGCGGTAAGATTCTACTTTGAGGTTGTCCTTTAATGGTTTTGGGATGGAGACTATTTTGGATTGATTCCATGTTTTGGGAATAAGCCCCCCTTTCATGATATCATTGAATAGGCGTATCATGTAGGGCATCAGGGGTTCTTTGAATTTTTTATAGAATTCTGCTGTGAAGCCGTCTGGGCCCGGGGCTTTATGTGGTTTCAAGTTTTTAAGGACCGTATCTATTTCCTCAGGGGTGATAGGGCTGTCCATAAATTCCTGTTCCTCGTTGGTTAAGGTGGGCATGGTCAGTTCTGCCAGGAATTTTCTAATTCCCTCCCCAGTTGGGTTGTGAGAAGTGTACAGATTGGAGTAGAATTCTGCAAATTCAGAGGTTATTTCTTTCGGGGAAAATGTCACGTTGCCGTCTTTTTTGGTGATGCAGTGTATTCTTGTTTTAAGTGCTTTTTTCCTGCATCTATTTGCTAATAGTCTGGAGTTTTTCCCTCCGTACTCATAGAAGCGCTGTTTAGAATATAAAATATTGATCATTGTTTTGTTAATTTCTAAGGAGTCTAATTCTCTTCTCTTTTGTTCTAGAAGTTTAAGTAGTTTTTTGGAACCTGTTTGTTTGTAACGTGATGAGAGGGCAATGATGTCTTGTTCTATTTTGTTAATTTTTGAAGAGGTTTGTTTTTTAAGGAGTGCTTTCTCTTTTATGCAAACTCCTCTGGTCACCGCTTTCATAGCGTCCCATAAGAGGGGGGTATTTATATTGTCTACATCATTCTCCTTAAAATAGTTTTGGAGAGTTTTTGTGATACTTGCTCTAATTTGGGTGTTTGTGGTTAGAATGGGACTGAAAGACCATGATGGAGTGGTTTGCGTTTCTTCACCTATTTTAACAGTGACTTCTACTGGGGCATGATCTGTGATTTTGATGCTGCCTATGTTTGTTGATTCTACCAAGGGGATCAGACCCTGTGTGAGCAGGATGCTGTCCAGTCTGGACGTTGTACCATGACGTCCGGACTGGAATGTGTGGGTGATGTCTCCCGGGTTGTGTTCGCCCCAAATGTCATAAAGACCCCTGTTTTTTAACATTTTTAGTAACTTGTAAGAAGCCTTAGTTGTTTGGGAGGGAGGGTTGAGGAGGGTTGCCTGTGAGATTACAGGATGTGTGTTTTCCAGAGTTATGCCCTTAATATTTAAGTTAAGGTCGCCTCCTAGAATTGCTTCCCCCTCAGAGAAAGAAAGGAACTTGTTTAGTGTTTTTTGAAAGAATTCAAGTTGTCTCGAGTTAGGGCCATATAATGAGCCGATTGTCAGTTTAATTTTGCCATCTAGTATTCCTTTAATGAAAATGAATCTACCTTTTTTGTCCTTTAGGACTGTTGTGGCGTTGAAATTTAAGTCCCTACTAATTATTACAGCTACTCCGCGGGCCTTTCCTGAGCCTTGTGCTACCCATTGTTGACTAAAACGAGGGTCATTCAGGAGTTTGTTCCCTTTGGGTGGGTTGTGTATTTCTTGTAGGAAGGTGATGTGTGGTTTCATGGTATTTATGTATGAGGTAATACGTTTTCTCTTGATTGGGTTTCCCAGCCCCCTCACATTTAGTGTAATTGCTTTTAAGCTAGCCATCTTGTTTATTTATTCTGTAGGATGGTTCCTTGCCAACCCGTTTGGGTTGTCCTATGTCCCTCACTTCGTGTCGTGTATTGAACCATTGGAGTTGCGCTGACTTATGATGTGGCAGGTGGGGGTTCAATGGGATCAGAATTAGAATCGGGTTAAAGAGTGGGAGGTAAGTTATAGAGGGTTTCCTATATGTAGTTATATAGGTGTTCGTTTGGGGTATTTTGGACCTTTTGGCAAATAGCCGGTTGGTCCTTGGTCTCGGCTGATGTGAAGGGCTGTACTCAAGGACAGGCCTTCCCCTTTGTCGTTTGTGACAGGGGATGATCAGCGAGACGGTGTAGAGTGGTTTTGTAATGTTAGTGTCTGGTATAAGGTTCGTGAGCAATGTTGCCAATGTTAATAGCAACATCACTGATGTGTTAGAGTGTGTGTATGTGTTGGTGCGCTCTGGTGCCACCATGTTGTTGAATAGGTATCATGTTTTAGCCTGATAGTGAGTTGTGTTATGGATGTTGGGGGAGTTGTTTTTCTCTTGTTTGGTATGAAAGGGATACTGGAGATATGGGTTGTGGTTGATGGGGAATGTGATTGAGGTTATCTGGACTGGTGTCAGGGTGGGGTTGGGATGGGGTAGGTTCTATGGAGGTGTGGGGTTGGGGGGGATATTGATGATGATAGTTATGTTCAAGGCCTATGGGGAGGGGGGAGGGGGGTAGGGGGAATCACCAGTCCTGCAGTTCGAGATGTTTTCCGGTTGCCTCATTTAGCTGTGGTTGTTGTTGTTGTTGTTGTAGGGTTGTTCCTCAGTGATGTTTTGGTTCGGTTGATCGTGGTTAGGCGTCCTGTGGAGAATGTTCGGTAGAATGATTTTGTGCGCGATGGTAGATGGTTGAATCGACGAGTCTTGATGTATTGCTTCTGTTGTCTCTTTCCTCTCTTTACTTCCATCCACTCATTTACTGTTATTCCACTTTCTTGATCTCGGCTGTCACTTGGTAAGTCTTTCTGTTGCTGGTTCGATGGAGGGTCGAGTCCAAGGTTCCTCAATAGTTGTTGGGCTTCCGTTTCGTTGGTAGCCATGTATTGCGTTGTGTCAGTTGTCACGATGAGACGGAAGGGAAAGCCCCAACGGTATCGAATCCCTTTTTGCTGAAGAAGCTGAGTGTATGGACGTAGGTTTTTTCTCCGATTTAGGGTGTCCTGGGATAGATCTTGTAGGACCAATATGGAATTGTTTTTGTATTGGAGGTTGGTTGAGTTTCTGAGGCTGTTCCATATCTCCTCCTTTTTTCTGTAGCGTGAAAAGCACACTATGATGTCTCTTGGGTGGGCACCAGGTTTTGGCAAAGGTTTTAGAGCTCTGTGTGCCCTTTCCAGATCGGATACCTCGAGTGTCAGATTTGGGATTGTATCTTTCAACCAGCTCACAATTAGGTCTGCTGGGCTTTTCTCCTCTGCTTTTTCTGGGAAGTTGCGGAAGCGGATATTGCAGCGTCTGTTTCGGTCTTCGATGTCTGCTTGTTTAATTCTCAATTCTTCGGTTTCTCTTTCCAGTTCGCACAATTTCTCATTCATGCGTGTGGTTTCATCCCGATATTGCTCTATTATTCCTTCTTGCAGTTGATTCTTCTTTTCTAGAGCTTCCACTCTGGAGGTAAGATTGCTGATTAGTAACTGTATAGGGGCCGTTGCATTTTCCACTGCAGCTTCCAGTTTACTAGTCATTCTCTCTTCCATTTCTCTTAGGTGTTGTAATATTTCATCATTTTGAGGAGGTGTTGTGATCTCAATGTTTTTTACCATCTTTTTAGTTGGTGACACCTTTATCTCCTTGACGTTTTTGGTTTGAGGTTTGTTTGGCATTCTCTCGGAGTGGGACGTGTTGCGGTTAGGGGTTATGGCGATGAGGATTTCTGGGTGTTGGGTTATTGGACGAGTCAGGCGTTGTTGACTGGTGGCTTCTGCAGAGCGTTCGGTTTAGGCAATCATTTGTATCATCTCTTGGCGATGTTATGTGAATTTCTCTGAGGTTGTCGTACTCTCCTCAACAGTGTTGTCAAAGCGGTGGTCAGGTACTCAGAGAGGCGGGTAGACCCAAGGACAAATAGACAAACAAACAGGTGAGAGTAGACAAACAAACAGGCGGGGAAAGAGAGAAAGAGAAAAAAAAGGGGGGGTAGTTTATGGATGGGCAAACAAGCAACTCAACAAACAAAGAGGGTATAAAACAAAAGAAGGGGTGAGGAGTGATAAGTGGGGTGGAAGGGGAAGATAAGGAATGGACAAATAAAGGGGAATTGAGTGTCTGGGAAGGGGTTCAAGGAGAAGGTTTATGTAGTGGAATGAAGGAAATAAGATAAAAATAAAATAGAAGTGTTTATTTTAAAGGGGGTGATGAGTGGGAGGAAAGGCTCCCCTATTGGAGACAGGTTAATAAACAGACTAGATAGGGGGGTTCAATTTAAAAGGGGGAAAGAAGGAACCGAAAAGGAAAGAGAAGACAAAATGAGGGTGGAAAGTAACAAGTGAGACGGAGGGTAAAAATAAGGAGAGGATATATTGGGGAGGTGGGTTTGAGTGTATGGAAAGGGTTTATGTATTGAGGTGGAAGGAATAATATAAGGCTAAGGTAAAAGAGGTTTGGAGGAGAGAGAGGACAGCTTAAAAAGGGTAGAAATTTAGTAAAAGGGCTAGGAACTGGTGGTTTTATTTTTGCTTGTTTTTTTTCCCTAAAGGGTTAAAATGTATAAAAAGAGGGGGTTGGGTGTTAAAAAGTGGAAGTAATAAACTGTGGCAATACTAAAAATATTGGTTAAAAATATTAATATATTCTTTTTTTAAAAAAGGGTGGGGGTGGGGGAGAAATAAAATTAAGGTCTTTTTGTTGTTATTGTTCTTATAGAAGAAAATTTTAAGGAAAATGAAAAAGGGGGAAAAAGAAAGAAATATATAAAATATTTATAAAAATATTTACATATTAAAAAATAGCATTAAAAGTATATTTTTTATAAAAAAAATAAAAATAAAAATAAAAAGGGGGTTTATTTTTTAAAAGATTATATATAAAAGATTAAATATATATATATTTAAAAATGGAAAGAAAAACGAAAAACAAACGAGGCCTTTCCAGTGGGCCTCCCTTTGGACTTTGGGCGCGCTATTCGGCGGGAAAGCAGGCCCAGGTTGAGTCTAGGCCCAGCCTCGTGTTCCTTCAGGGCCGCAGTTCGTCCTCCTACCTCTCCCTCAGTTTAGCGGCGGGGGTAGCGGAGGCAGCTCGACGGCGGGGTATCTGGGTCAGGGTCTCTCCCCTTCCCCCAGGCACCCCACTCTCACTCCTGAGTCCCTTCGGCCTCGGGGCTCCAGGTAGCCGGGTGACCTCGGCGCGGTAGCGCAGCAGCAGGGAGGATGACAGGTCTGAGGCTCCTCTCCCTCTCTGGATCGAACGTGGCGATCATTTCCAGATACAGTTGTCAGTGGTGAGGGTGCTTCCTCAAACTTGAAGCTCATCAAAATGTACTGGTTATCTGTTATGGCGGGTGAGAGGCTCGCATCACAGGCTAGCCAGTCCATTCTGACTGACAGCTCCTGAAACTTGTTTATCTCAGCCACTCAGCTGCAGTTTGCACAAACCAAAGCTTCACAAGTTCACTTTCTGCATGGGGTTATTGCACTAGGTGAGTGGCGGAGGAAACCTTTGGCATGCTAGATGTTGCTGAACTAAAACTCCCATTGGCCCCAGCAAAGCATAGTCAATGTTCAGGGATGATTGGAGTTGTAGTTCATCAACATCTGGAGGGTCAAAGGGTCTCCACATCTGCACTAAGCAAGATGATGGAAGATGACTGCAGGTTTTACTTTTGCTTAGTTTTGTAGCAATCCGTTTTTGAAAGCATTCTTTATTTTAGGAAATCCATCACCCAAGATAGCAACATTTTCATCTACAATTTATTTTAACGTTACCCCATTTTCATGCGTTCCCTGCTGCGTTATATGAAGTGCTAGTTAGCTGCTGTTTATCATTTTAGACAAGGTAGATTGAAAGCCTTGGCAAAGTTTGTTTTTCCAATGAAACAGTTTTATTTTTTATTAGAACTAAAGACAACATTTCCCATCACTTCAGCAGGGTATTTTGGATTTGTTACATTATTTATCTTCATAATGTGGACGAGGTGATTGCATTTTTATCTTTGAAAATAATAAATAAAAGTTATAAAGGAAATAATTTTGAAATTGGTCTCTTAGAGCTCTCTCTCATAATTGCTGCTTGGTCATGTCAACTCACAGTCAACCCATATTCCTCTAATTTTTAACAAAAACAAAGAGGAATTTTCTATTAAATATATACAGTGTGTGTGTGTACACTAGATATGTATAGGTCAAACTTATGGAGGGTGTCTGGGCTGTAGGATGTAGGGGATCTCTGGGGCAAAGAGGGAAGTCTCTTCTTGGAGGCTTTTCTATATTTCTGGCAGAGAGCTCTGCCACTGTTGACCTTTGGCCATTGTTACTTCTGGGGATGTAGCAGGGGAACATTTAGAGCCACGTGATTCAAGACATTTGCCTTTTCTGGATTTCCTCCTGCACCATTCCAGAAGATCAGCCCTGCAACTGGTTTACTGATTTCCCCTTCCACTGGAACAGATGGAAGAGAGAAAATACCGCCCAAGAAAGCAGAAAAGGTTAAAAAGCCACCCCACCTCCCTCGTTGGTTTTTGACTTTGTGGTTCTTTCCTTGTCCCCTTGAAGTTCATATTGGAGATTAGTATCCAGACAACTTGCAGGTGAGGAGTGGAGATGTTGGATTATCGTCCCTGACCATTGGCCAAGTTGACCAGGTGTGGTGGGGGTAAGAAGGCAACAACATCAAGAGGGCTACAGTTTTCCCACCCCTGCTGTAGAGGGTTTTTTTTTTGGTGTGTGTGTGTTTGGTTTTGGTTTTGAATACCCTGCTTTCTTCACTCTGTCTCTTTGCAAAGAGTACACTCAACCAGCAATGAGCTCAGATTGCCGCCTCTGCCAGTTTGGTGCCCAGGGTGAACACCCACCCCTAAGGCCGGCCCTGATTGGCACTTTAAAGTTGACGGATTGGAAAGTAGTCTAATCCTCTGATCATTCTTTTAAAAGCTGCTTTAATAATTTAATAATAATAATTTATTATTTATACCCTGCCCATCTGGCTGGGTTTCCCCAGCCACTCTGGGCGGCTCCCAACATAATATTAAAAACATAAAAGATCTGACATAAAAAACTTCCCAAAATAGGGCTGCCTTCAGATGTTTTCTAAAAGTCAGATAGTTGTTTATTTCCTTGACATCTGATGGGAGGGTGTTCCAGAGGGCGGGCGCCACTACCGAAAAGGCCCTTTGCCTGGTTCCCTGTAACCTCACTTCTCCCTTTTGTTTATCTGCTTCAGCTATGTAATACTGTTTTTGATATGGGGTAACCGGAACCATACACAGCATTCTAAATTTGGCTGGACACAGATTTATATAATGGTAACATACTTGTTGTATTTCACTGCAAGAAGAGGCAGCGTAATAAACGCTTTCTTGAAATGAGCTAAAAGGGCATCTCTTCCATGCAAGTCTCAATGAAAAAGGGGTAGTTGGATAGAAATTCATTATGCTATCTTATTGGTCAGCTATGACTGGCTGTGCTAAAAGATGCAGTATCAGTGCATGCCAATATCGAATGTTGAAAAAATGGGTTCTCCCTACCTCAGGTTAAGTCAATCTGTAAAATGAAAAGGAGATGCATTGCACTGGACACTGAGGTCTACGAAATGTACCTGAACTGATTTTTATTTTTAAAATATAGAAGAACTGCATGTGAAGCCAGGTGTTTAATATTTGGACCTTGCATGGGGATCTCGGGGCCAATATGCCTGTGTGTGTGTGTGTGTGTGTGTGTGTGTGTGTGTGTTTTAAACCCACCTCCTAGCATTCAAGCCATCTGTTTTCCATGTTTAAAATCCAACAGATGGAAATTGCTGCTAGAGATGGATGGATCTGTCAATCTCAGTCCTCTCAGTTTATGACCCTCCCCCCAGTCTTATATTCAGTTCTCCACATTTCCACAGCAAGTTTTGATTATTATTATTTTTTTAAAATATACCCCCCAAAATCCTCTAGTCTTTTAGTGTAGATTACTCCTAAAATCACATTTTTGTATACACTTGCACATTTTCACAACAAATAAGAAAGCATTTTGGTACGTTGTTATTACACATTTATTAATTTTTATGCACACTTTTACCTAATGCGTGCATATATGTAAATATTTTCGGGTTTGAGAAGTGCATCATAATTTATGCATAGCTGCCAAGTTATCCCTTTTTTTAAGGGATTTTCCCTTATGCTGAATAGGCTTCCTCGCGAGAAAAGGGAAAACTTGGCAGCTATGCATAATTTTTTGGATATGTGCAGTTTTGAAGGCTTGCTGTTCTCATTGCATTTTGGAAAAGTGGAAATCTGATAGATTCAGTTTTAAATGTGAGCTGAATTAAATTTCTCTCCTGTTCCCCATGCCCAGCCCTACTTGCTGTTGTCTTAGCTATAAGCATACAGCCGTGCCTTATGTAAAACAAAATCCACCTGACAGTAGCATAATGCACAGTATTTTAGTATATAGTGGTACCTCGGTTTACGAACTTAATCCGATTGATTGGGCAAAAGATGTGGGGCATAATATCATGATGGAGGACTGGGAGACGTTGTGGGAAAAGGCTATTAAGTTTACAGCATGTAATATTTTGAGAGAAAACATGATGAAAATGATGTACAGATGGTATCTAACGCTGGTTAAACAAGCTAAGATTTATCATACACATGATGATAAATGCTGGAAATGTAAGAACTTGGAAGGAACCTTTTACCATATGTTGTGGACTTGCCCCAAAGTAAAAGACTTCTGGGAAAAGACTTATAATGAAATGAAAAAGGTGTTGAAAAACACATTTATTAAAAAACCAGAAGCCATTTTACTTGGAATAGTTAGGGAAGAAATTCCCAAAAAGGATGTTACTTTCTTTTTGTATGCCACGACAGCAGCAAGAATACGGATAGTGAAGAATTGGAAGACAGATTCCGTTCTTAGAAGTTTGCAAACCGGGACACTACTTCCGGTTTTGCAGAGTTCGTAAACCGAATCGTTCATAAACAGGACTGTTCTTAAACAGAGGTACCATTAGTCTGCCCCTGGCGGTCTACAGAATTCCCTTTGGGCAGCAGTTACTACAATCCATTATAAAAGCATAGCAAAATTCCATGGGATTTTCCCATGGGAGAGGATTCCTGATGGGAACTTGTGAGAACCTGGATGCAGTCCCTCCTTTGGCTACTGCCGGTTAAAGTTCTTTCACGGTACATGCAGAAGGCTATAATCCAGGGGTTGTTTGCAGCATTTAAGCACAGATTTATTATTAGGAAATCCGATCCCTTGATTTCAAAACATAAAAGAAACTTAAAAAGCTCTTTACCCTAAGGGTCCATACTTTTTTTTGGGGGGGGGTCTGAAGTGTCCCAAGTCTAATTGTAAATCTGGAGGAAGGCATGAGTCCAGCTTCCACTGGCTCCAAGCACATGTTTCCAGTTAGGTGGTAGAAACAAAACAAGACAAAAAGCAGCAAACAAGAAGGGGCCGAAGCAAGATCCTTCGTACCCCCCAAAAGAGATTCAGGTGGAAAAATGAAAACAAATTGGAAACAGAGCCCTGTACAATATCATCTTCTTACCTGTCTTTCACTCTCAGGTTCCAGGGCAGGTTACAACAATTAAAACACAATGTTGAAAACAGTTTAAAACAGCCTGCAGTCAAAGAAATAAGGTGGGTCCTAAAAAGGAGGTTGCTTCTGATGCTTCATGAATAGGGCTGCTGATGGATCGGATAGTTGATGGATTAGCTGATGGATCAGATGGATAAACTGTTGAAAAACAGTTTATTTTGACTACTTAAGACTTAAATAACACACGGTTTGTTGTTATCTTTTAAGGATTCCTGTTAATACTGATGCCTTAGCTGAAGGTGACGAGCATTCACTTATGAGAGACAGTTTGTACTGTCTGTCATGGATAGAAATGGAAAGGGTTATATCTATCAATCACCTATCAATCTATCATCTATCTATCTATGAACTCTTAAATTTTCTGATTCAGAAATGTATGTGGATTCCATTGAGTAAAAGCTGATTGTCTACTGCTGCAATCCCATTTACCTGGGAGGAAGCCGCACTGAATTCAACATGGCTCACTTCTGATTAGACATCATTAGGATTGTGCTGCAAAATTTATTTTAAGCAAGTGAGCTTTGGACACCAAATGGCATTTTCTTTAAAGAACTCTATTTTTCTTTAAAAAGTAAGAATACAATAGGCAGGTATCTATCTATCTTTCCCCCTTTCATATTTACTGATAATTGCACAAGTATTGGGAAAAAAATTTCCCACAGAAAACCACTGGATATTTGGGCCATAAAACTGAAGCACATAAGTACAATTAAAAATCCCAGCTGGTGGAAGTTTCCATTTTGGCTTTCTTACCTCTGAAAGAAATCGGTCCCTCTCGTCTGTGGTACTCCAAGAAAGACTGGCAATGATTTATTACCAAGAGTTTTCCATTCCTTTTCAGTTCTGGTGTGTAATCTCTCATGCTTTAATTGTAAGCATGTTTACTTGGAATTGGGTCCTATTGACTCAGCAGAATTTTCTTCCAAGTAAGATCTTGGCTGCAGATTGAGAGATTTGTGTTGACATGCACCTCCTGTTTCCTTTGTTGCTGTCTTGTCTGGTGTGCACATTACAGTCGCATTAATAAGAGTAAGAGGCTGCTGGATTGGACCAGTGGCCCATCTGGTCCAGCATCCTATTCTCCCAGTTGGCCAACCAGATAAAAGCATGATCTACAGTACTGTACCAGCTTGTGATTCCCAGCAAATCATGACTTTGAATGAGCATGTGGGAGAGGAGATTGTCGCTGTTGCGCTCCTCTGATCTTCCTGCAGCAGTGACATTGGGATCATGGCCTTTCTCGCTCTAGACAAGCCACGAGTTGTAACCAAGCTTTTTGTTCTTGGATTTGCTACTCGTGGTTTGTCTGGCGCATCCCAACTCTAGGTTGGGATGAAATGATAAGCTAAACCATGGCCTGCCTCACAGCAATGTAGCTGCAGTAGGATGAGAAGAGGAGCAAAGCAGCTGTGATCTCCTTCCTGGGAACCTGCATGTTCATGCTAAGCCATGTTCTGTGTGGTGGGGTGGGTGGGGAAGAGAGGGAGAATCCATCACTACCACTAAGGTAGACACGAAGGTTGGACTAGATGATTTTTGGTGTCCCTTCCAACTCTATGGTTCTAATGCCTTGCTCCCACCAGAACTGCTGAGTTCGTCTGGGCCCTCCACCTTTGCAGACGGGGAGGGAAACCAAGCTGACCCCCCCCCAATGCAAGACCCCTTCAGTTTCCGGCTTTCAAATTAGAGTGGGGGTGGACAGTTTGAGACAAGTCTTTTAAATAGAAACATGACTGTTCCCCGCCATCTATGGCACCCTGGAGGGCACGCTAGCCTAGGAAGGGTGAAAGCAAAGCAGGACGATGCCAAAACCAATGGAAGGATCTTTCAGCCCCATCTCCTGCTTTGTAAGCTCCCTGTTATATTTATTGCGGAGGTGAGGGTGGTGCGGCCTGTTTACTCTTGTGCGCAAGCATTTAATGTCCACGCTACAGAGATTTCTGTGGTCCTCTGGTCTGAATGCAGAATTGTTTTTGTCGAGTCCTCTTCTCCTGCGTGGAGGTAGCGGATGAGGGGGGCGGCAGTGGAAGTGAACAACATGTTACCTGAATGGCATGTGTCCTGGGGGAGCCGCCCGATGTGGTTGACTCAAGCCTAGCTTCCTTTGCATCAGACTGAAGGTCCAGACCCCCGATTCAAAGCAAATAAATTTACCTTTCTGTTGGAAGGCTGGCTCCGAGGAGGTTTGGATTAACTTTACTAGCAGTGTCAACAGGCTGCAGCTGA
Organism: Zootoca vivipara; assembly: GCF_963506605.1. NCBI lineage: Eukaryota > Metazoa > Chordata > Lepidosauria > Squamata > Lacertidae > Zootoca > Zootoca vivipara. Next base: position 30,792,454 of record NC_083281.1, on the reverse strand, counting down.
GTAAATCGTAGCTCAACAAGAACAGCACCTTCATTTTCAAAATTAGCTCTATTACCATTTTGAGTGGGGAGAAATTAATTTAGGGGGTTTGTTGGACCAGGATGAGAATTGCGCTTTGATGCAGAGAGGCATTACTGTGTTCTGAACGAAACTGGCTTATACTGATTCACTGCCCATTTGCAAGGAGTGAATTATGGGGAGCAATTTTGGTGGGGTGTTTTTTTTGTGTGTCTGTGAGATTTTTTATATATTTTTTAAATTAAACTTTATTGAAATTCAAATCAATACACATAAAATTACAAATCATATAACTTACAAATTTTCAAATCAAATAATAAATAAGTAATACATAGATCCACTATCCTTTCTTGTCTTTTTCATTTACTCATTCTAAATCATATTAAACCAATAATAAAATAAATAAACATACAAAAGCAAGCAAACAAAATTAACCTCTCCCTCCGTAAGACTTCCACTTATCTTCATCTCGAGTTGACTAAACTAAAGTAATTACTGCTTCCAAAATCGTAATATACTTCCCTAATATTTCCTCTTATAGATATAATTTGCAGACAGTACAGAATATTAGAAATAGATCCAGGATTTTAGCGTGGGGCAATGTCTCTTCATATAGTCTCCCTAAAGGATTCACGGGTGGGCAGGTTTACCATTGTTGGCGATACTGGCATGGTCTCTCTTTCTCTAGTTCTAAAGCGGCAACAAGACCGCAGATGCTCCAAGTTATGCTGCTTCATGGCGAAAGCATCGTCTGCTTGCAAATGAAGGTGGGGTATTAAAGGAAGGAGGGCTGAACTACAGAGAGGGCAATGAAGTGTTCCAGATGGTATTTCTAATAACAACAACAACAGTTTTATTATTTATATGCCGCCCATCTGACAGGGTTTCTCCAGCCACTCTGGACAGGCACCCACAGCTTCCCAGAGATGGTGCCTGTGGTTCTATTGGCTTTTAAAAGATCTTATAGTTGAATCAAATGTGTGTCAGTGAAGGATCACTGGCATTTCCTGAAATGTATGGCCCTTTTAGACTGTGTTTTGGGGTGGCATTCGATCATTTGTTGGAAATGTAGGTGGTGCAACAGACCTGCTTCCCCAAAAGATAAGAGTGGTTTTGCATTAAGGGAAGTGACGAGAAAACGTGGTGGAAAGTTTGGGATAATACTTACATTGGCAGAGTGTCATCTAACGTCCCTGCAAAACAAATCAGAATGAATGCATTGAGCAGCCAACGTTGTTTAATCTCCAAACAAATCAGGATGGGTGCTGGATTTAAACAGGTTGTCTGAAAGCACTTATAATGCTTTCCTAAAAAAGATCTACAGTGTCTCTCAGTACATTTCCAAGCACAATTCAAAGTATTGGTGCTGACCTTTTAAGCTTTGGCCCTGAATACCTGAAGGAGCGTCTCCACCTCCATCATTCAGCCTGGAAACTGAGGTCCAGCTCTGAGGGTCTTCTGGCGGTTTCCTCACTGTGCAAGAAGTGAGGCTACGGGGAACCATGCAGAGGGTCTTCTCGGTAGTGGCACCCGCCCTGTGGAACGCCCTCCCATCAGATGTCAAGGAAATAAACAACTATCTGACTTTTAGAAGACATCTGAAGGCAGCCCTGTTTAGGGAACTTTTTAATGTTTGATGTCTTACTGTGTTTTAATAAAATAAAAAAAATCCTTCAGTAGCCCAGAGTGGCTGGGATAACCCAGTCAGATTGGAATAATAATAATAATAATAATTAATAATAAACAGTGGACCCTCAGGTTATGTTACCTTTGGGTAACAAACGTGCAGAAGCGCTTTACGGCACTGCGCACGTACGCAGAACAGGCACCTCCAGTTACGAAGATTTCGGGATCCCATTTGTAACCGGAGGTACCACTGTAATAATAATAATAATAATAATTAATAATAGGTTTGTTTGTTTTGCTTTGCTTTCTGTCCATTGTGTAGCTGGTATGCTGTGCTGTGCTGGCCACATTGAAAAAGTTACTTCTCGTTGCATTTCATTAAGTTCTGGTTGCTTTCCACGAGAGGCTGGTCCTCAACGCTTTGCTCAGTTCTTCGGTGCTTCTCTGCGGGAGTGTGACTCCTCTTGTCAAGCCTGTTTTTGCTGTCACCGTGGCTCGCCTGTTGCCAGGGCAGCGACGAGCTGCACAATGACTTGGGGTGGTGGAAGGTCTGCATTCGAGAACTCACTTTGATCGGCGGGCCATGAGCCAGGAAGGGATTTAGGTGAGCCACAGGCTGGCTCCCTTGTGTTGGGGGAGCAGCGTGACCCCGCACACAGAGCAGGCATCTAGCCTGCCTGCCTGGCTGGCTGGTTCCCTGCTCTTGGCATCCTCAGCATTACAGAGTCCTGCTCAGTGATCCGCTGCATGATACTGAGCTCTGCCCCTCTGGCTAGTGGAAGGAGTGTTGGTAACAGTAGTTGGCGGCTCGAGGGGGAGAGGCAAGTGGTGGCAGATGTTGCCAATGCCAAAAGCTTCACAAACAGGATTAGGCAAGCCGGGGCTATAACTGCTCCAGCTGTGCACAGCTGTAGCAGAGCTTTCACAACAAGCTGCTCCCCCACTTTTTTGAATTGGGAACTAATTTGGCAAAGGGTTCTTTTCCCTGCTGTGAATTTTAAGTTGCCTGTAAGGCTGTGGAGTGAATGCCGGAAGGACAGCCATGCCTTGTGTTTTGTGGAAGGTTGCAATCCACTTTTTTTTTTAAGGCAGCGCTTTGCAAGATGGGCATTCTGTGTTTCTCCGTGTTTGCTTGGGGAGGGGGAATTGTTGCCCTCCTGTTTTACCCCTTTCCCTTATTTAAGGGGCAAGGCGCGAATTGCCAAGGATACTGAGCATTCCAAGTTTGTTCATGTAGTTGTAGTTTTTGGTGTGTGTGCACAAATTAACTTCTGCGTCTGCTACCTTCTCCTACTTTTATATGGTCAAAATTTTGTTTTGTAGCTGTCCAAGGACTAGAAGCAATTAAATGAGTCTGATCTGGTCTCTTCCACAGTAAGACAAAAAGGCAAATCTGTCTGTCTGTCTGTCTGTCTGTCTGTCTGTCTGTCTGTCTGTCTGTCTGTCATCTATCTATGGTTGTTATTTGTATTTCATTTAAATATTTCTAGTGGACCAGCTTTTAGGGCAAAGGATCCACAAACTGACTTTTATAAAACACACTATAGTATTTATTTATTTCGGAAGCTTTATACGCTGCTTGATTGTAAAATAAAGAAACAAACTCTTGAAGCGGTTTACCAAAAAAATCCCCAAAACAATAAAATGACATTTGAAAAGAAATAATTTTAAACATTCAAAAATTAAAACCAGCAGAACTAGAGTGGCTGGGGCAACCCAATAAGTTGGGTGACATATAAATAATAAAATTATTGTTATTATTATTATTATAGATTAAAACACATGCCAGCATTCTAGATATCGGAGTAGGCTTATCTAAACAAAAATGTTTTTAGCAGACACTGAAAAAGAGTACCGTGGAGGCACTTGTCTGATTCTAATCGGTAGGGAGTTCCAAAATGTAGGTGCTGCTACACTAATATGTTGTTTCAAGAAAATGCAGCCCTTTAAGAAGCAGCTGAAAGCGATTCACAAACCAGCAGCACACCACCGTATGTTTATGAAAACAATCTGAATCCAACACAGCACTATTATTCTTCCTGGGAGTTGTAGTCCAATACATCTGGTGGGTACCAGGTTGAGGAAGAATGCTTTGTGGCCAATTTTCCCCCACTTCTCCATGAATTCCCTCAGTTTCCTCCTCCCTTTTTAGAGATGTCTAAACTGGTGGCCATCATAGAATCATGGAAGTGGGGAGGGACCCCAAGGGTCATCTAGTGCAACCCCCTACAATGCAGGAACCTCAACTAAAGCATCCATGACAGATGGCCATCCAACCTCTGCTTAAAAACCTCCAAGGAGTCTGCCACCTTCTGAGGGTGTCTGTCAAACAGTCATCACATTACATGACAGCAAATCCCATGAATGCATCTGGCATTGTGCTTCCTTTTGCTTGTCCTGAATCAACATCCCACCAGTTTCATTGGCCGACACTCGTCTATAGAGTTATAAGAGCAGGAAATCCCTCACCTCTATATTTTCCATATGATGCATCATTTAAAAAACCCTGGTATACCCAGTTCTCACTTTTTTGAACGAATATGTGAACCAAAGCACAATTATCTTTCAGAAATCTACACTTCTCTGAATTTTGTGGTAAGCAATGTGTACAAAGGTGTATATTACCAGGGGATGAAACTCCGCATGAAATAGGGTTGCCATATTTTGAAGAGCAAAAAAGAGGACACATTTGCCGGTGCCTGGGGTAGGGTGAAGGAGTGGGCGCATTCCACAATGCCCCTTCAAAATATAAAAAAACAAGGACCTGGTCCTTTCCTGCACCATGCAAAACTCACATACGTAATATGTATATGTTTTGCACTTGGTTGTCTAGTACTGCATACGTGACATAAAAGGTAGCCGGTTCCTGCACCTCCGGACATTTTGACAAATTCTAAAAATTTGCCCGGACAGAAATTTTACCCCTGAAAAAGAGGACATGTCCTGGAAAAAGAGGGCGCGTGCGAAACCTAGCATGGAAATGCATGCGTTTGTGAAAATAACATGCAAAAAGTGTGTCGTGCTAGGGGAAATCACTTGGGAAAATGTGTATATTGCTCCAAACTGTATACAAGTATGTGTGTTCAGGTGACATTTGCAATAAAATGTTGCTGCTGATTTTTTTAAAAAAGAAAATTGTGAATTGCTGCCCTGTATATGGAGAAGTGAATGTAGGAGTGGGAAAATGTGAAATAGAGAGCCCGTCCCTTGCCACCGCCGAGAAGTGCACAGTCAAGTATCCATCCAACCACGGCCGTTGGCTAATGGCCTGCATCCAGGTTGGAAGCTTGCAAATTGCACGAGCTTGCTTTGCCCGTGTGCAAATATACAACAGAGGTTTGGCTTGGAGTCTGCAACTGTTGCTTTCTTCTACTGGGTGGGTGTGACCCTTTTCTGGGGCAGACTAGCTCTGATTAACAATGGTGCCATCAGGGCAGGACTTTGGGGAAGAAGCCAGGGCCCCACTCAGCAGAATGCCAATGCAGCCGGGCTGGCTTGCCCGCATTTTAAACTAATAAATGTTGCAGGCTAAGGAGGAGGCCTCTCCACAAGACCATTCAGCCCAGGCTGTAAATTAACTTGGGCCACTGTTCATTAGCCCTGTGGAAAGTTTTTTTTTTAAGGAACCCCCCCCCCCAAACCTTTCTCCCTGGATTGGTACCTTTGCTGCTATTTAGCATTTATTCTGCGCTGGTAGTGTGCTGCTAATGAGCAGAAATTTGCAAGGCACTTTCTTTTGTGTCTGTTAAGAGTATATACAGTGGAACCTCGGTTTACGAACACAATTGGTTCTAGAAGTCTGTTCATAAACCGAAGTGTTCGTAAACCGAAGTGAACTTTCCCATTGAAAGTAATGGGAAGTTGATTAATCCGTTCTAGACGAGGAAAAACACCCCCTAGAACGGATTAACCGCTTTGCTCCGATGCCTTCGCGGAGGCCGGGGAGCGTTTCCGCGACTGGGCTGCAGCCGCGAAAGCGGTCCCCGGCCTCCACAAAGATATCGGAGCGAAGTCCCGGCTCCGATGCCTTCCGGAGGCTGGGGCTTTGCTCTGATGCCTTTGCGGAGGCCGGGGACCACTTTCGCGGCTGCAGCCCAGTCGCGGAAACGCTCCCCGGCCTCCGCAAAGGCATCGGAGCGAAGCCCAGCCTCCCCGAAGGTATCCGACGCTCCGATGCCTTTGGGGAGGTTTGGCCTTCGCTCCGATGCCTTCGGGGAGGCCGGGCCTTCGCTGCGGGCCTCCAGGAGGCATCGGAGCGAAGGTCCGGCCTCCCCGAAGGCATTGGACGCTCAGTAGACCTCCGGTACTTCGGTTTACTAACTTCCGGGTTAGGATAGTTTGTAAACCGAAAGTTCGTAAACCGAGGTGTTCGTAAACCGAGGTACCACTGTAATACTTTGAGAGGGTCTTCTGTAGGCTATGTTGAGACACCAACACCTGCTCCTTCACTGCTTCCTGTAGAAGCTGAATTGTACCCGCAGGAAAATGTTATATCCCTTAAAATAAACAGTGCCCTTTTGTGACGTGTTTGTGTGTGTGTGTGTGTGTGTGTGTGTGTCATGCATATATATATATATATATATATATATATATATATATATATATATGCATCTAAGAAAACAGAAGAAAGCCACAGGATAAAAATATAACTCCCACTAGGCAACAGCCATTGAAAACAGCAAGCTTCTGAATTCCTGTCTCTGCTCAGATCTGTTTTCCAATCTGGAAGATGTTCCCCTTTAGGAAGCTGCCTCTATACTGAGTCAGGGATCATTAGTCCATCTGTTCCAGAATTGCCTCCATTAGCCTTTCCCAACCTGGTGCCCTCCAGATGTTTTAGAGACCATAACTCTCATCAGTCCCAGCCAACACAGGGAACGGTCAGGGATGGTGGGGTTGTAGTCTAACATTCTCTGGAGGGCCACATGTACACAAGGGAAAGCCAATTCCTTATACCAGCATGCTTGTTTACTAAGATTGTCCTTGAGGCCTTCTCCATGTATCTTTGGTAGCAGAGGTACATTAAGTATTTTATCTGTAGTAGCACCCAGACATGTCTTGCATCAAAATAATGCAATATTTTAATGCGTCCCTATTTGCCAAAGCATTTTTTTATCCAGGGAGCAGGGTCCAATTAAGGCCACACTCACTCCTAACATTTAAAGCTTTATGTTATCACTTTAAATAGTATGGCATTCCCCCAAAGAATTCTGGGAGCTATAGTTTCTTAAGGCTGCTGAGAGTTGTTAGGAAACCCCTGCTCCCATCAGAGAGCTACAATTCTCAGAGGCAACCCCTCTTCAGGAGGAACTCCCCAAATCCGTTCCAGACAATGTTAGATTGTATTGCATTGCATTCAATTGCATCCAATATTCTTTTGCAAAGAAATCCCCCATGATATGATGCATTGTGTATGCTCTTTTCACTAATATATTTGTTTCTATGTCCACGTTACCCTAGCAAATTCAATTTTGTACATGTTGCTTGGCTGAAGAGCTGCATTGGAAAATTCAGTGAAGTGCAAATTTTGAAGACCAGCTAAGTTTTGCTCCCATATTGTTTCAGTAAGTGCGAACTAGATAGCTTTGCCTTCAAATGCAAACTCAACCAAATTTCTTCCCCGTCCCTAGTAACAAACACTTTGGGTCTGCAGCTATTTTTTCCGGATGCTTCCTAAGGCGTGTTAGAAGCGAAGCAGCCCAAAGCTCATGCAACACAAGAGAGTGCCTATCTATGACTTGACATTTCCTCTGCTGGACAATAAAATCATTGTTTTGCTGCCTGCCTCTTTTATGCCTGGGCTTTCAACTGGGAGATGCCTCCCAGAGCCAACCAGGAAGAACGTGGAGCCTTTTCAAGGGCCTGTCATGTTGTGCTTGGGTCTTTTTTCTTTCTGGAATCCTACTGTGCCTTTTGCTTTCTCTTCCTTCCTCCTTGGCAGAACCCTTTTGCAAAGTTTTGTCTGGAATATGTCCTTGAACTTTGATAATGGCTCTTAGTTGCTTGGATGGAGCATGGAGAGGGGCGTGTGTAGAAGCCACCCTACTCTATAAAGGTCTAATTTGCCTCCATTGCTTCTGGCCCTGTCTACCACTAGCATATGACCTGTGGAAGATTTGACCAGAAAGGAATGCGACCTTGGACAGAAAAAAAATGTTCTCTGCCCCTATCTTTGTGAACCACCCTTGTCTAGTGCATCACACTGGTTTTAGTCACATTGGCATTTTCATTTTATTTTTAAATAATTTTTATTTGATTTTACATGTGTAGAACTATAACAAAACAAAATGCACACCCATATTTAGAGATTTCTCTGAATCTCCAGACTTCCCACCTTCCCCTCCACGGGTCCTGTTGTCAACCTTTTCAACTGCATATTATTTCATAGTCCATATTTTATATCTTTCCATATTGTTCATGATACTTGCTACATCACAAGAGTTACTAAAATCCTACTAATGTTTCCATCTGCTTACAGTGGTCTCCTAAATAAATTATAATTTCCCCCCGTTCTTTATTGAAGTTCTTGTCTTCTTGGTTTCCGGTCAGTTTTGCCATTTCCCTGTACTCCCAACAGCTTGGTTTGGTAGCGACTTGGTCTTCTTTCAATCTCTGGGCTAGTAGTATCCTTGTGGCGGTTGTCGCAAACATAAAAAGTCTTTTCTGCTCCTTTGGGATATCGGTACCTACAATTCCTAACAAAAAATCACAGTGGCAAATCTGATGGATATTGAGCCCCTGCCTTGGCAGGCAACACAAGGAATAGCTTCCTGCCTGTGAAAGTGTATGTTGTCAATTATAGCATCTCAGGAGCATTACATAATAAATAGAACAGCATGAACGCTAGCAATGCATATGGATTGATCAGCCTTTCCTTCTGTTAACCCCATGAGAGCTGCATGGATCATGCGTCTGAACAGATGGATACATCGTCCAAAACCAGTTTGAAGTCCATATCATGATACTGGTTTAATAATTTTTGACCTGACAATATATTGTGTGTGCGTGTTATGCAAAAATCACGATGTGGCAAAAACCATGAAGCTAGTCAGTGCATAGTTCCATCCTTATTTCAGGCTTCATGATATATCGGTATATCATGATGTTTAGCTGGTGATAAATCAGGATGTCGTCCCCTTCTTGGAGAAGGGGATGACAGAGGACGAGATGGTTGGACAGTGTTCTCGAAGCTACGAACATGAGTTTGACCAAACTGTGGGAGGCAGTGGAAGACAGGAGTGCCATGGTCCATGGGGTCACAAAGAGTCGGACACGACTAAACGACTAAACAACAACAACATGATGTTGAAAACCAGGTATCTCCCAGCCCTAATTGCAATCCTTTCTTACTTTACAAGGAAAAGCTGTTCCATAACCTGACTGTTCCTATTGTGTGTGGGGGGGGGGAAGAAGGGGGATGTAGCAATGGAACAATTTTCATTCATAATTTTATTTGTATGCCGCTTTTCCACAAGAAAGAACCATGCTCATAACGGGCTTGCGGCAAAGGAAACAGGAACGCGTTTCAGAATCAAACAGTGCGAAATCCATTTTGTGGCAGCATAGAATAGCAACACAATAGCACATTACAAAAACAATGACATTTCAGTACTATAAATACAAAAAGTTTACACCTCCTGGCAGTAGCAAAAAATAACAAGGAAGCTTAATAGCTTCATCCTGGTCCTATAAACATCCCTCTCGAGATGTTGCTCACAGTCCCTCTCCTCCAGCAGCTTCTTATAAAACGCAGGGGGGCGGGTAGCTGAAAACACCCTTTCCATGAAGTTAGTGCCATGATGATGCAGGTATTCTAGAACCTAACTAGAATATTCTGATAAAAAAATCAGCTGGATGCTCCTTACAAAAGTAGGCACTAAGCAAAGCACTTGCCTCACCTAGGGGGTCTAAAGGAGCATTTCCGTTCCAGCCCATTTTTGTCGCATGCAGCACTGTTTCTGTTCCGCTGCAGTTTAGCTTCTGACAGCTATGTTATTCATCTCACTGTCCACAGTGGCAGAATTTTATGTACTTAAATAAGGGTCATCATTGCATTATTCCACACCATTCGTTTCAAAGCAAAGACCACCATTTACATGCAAAGGAAAGACCAGGCAAACAGTGGTGGGGGGTGGGGTTAGGAGGGAGAAGCAATTGGTTACGTACTGTTTTGCGTGGTAAAAATAACAGCATTGAATACCACTTGTATTCACTGGTTTGATTTCCATTCAGGACGTGGGATGAATAAGGAAGCATTGACATTTTCTGCTTCTTTCCCCATTCATGTTGGGAATTCTCCTCCAGCCTTATCCCACATCTGAAATAAAATCCAGGCACATGACAAGTGAATTTCTGTTTGTAACTTGTCAGGGCAGCTCTTGCAAGTTCCTGATGCCAAAGATAAAAGCGTTAAAGAGTTGAGAAGTTCCGGCTTTGGCTCTTTATTTCCAGGGTCAGGTACGGGTGATTCCCATGTTGCAATCAAGAAACATGGAAAGATTTCTTTTTGTAATATATCCATGTATGTGTAAGCAAGAATGCATCACACCCATGGCTGGATTTAGGTTTGATGAAGCCCTAAGCTACTGAAGGTAATGGGGCCCTTTATATTTCCAGCTGTCCTTTGTCAACAACAAATTGCCGCTGTTTTTTGTGTTGAATATATGCTATATGGTAATTTATGGACCTACTAGGTATCTAAAGCCATTTGCACATAACACAATATGTATTTAATCAAAGTAACTGATATAGAAATGAGCAAACCAGTGATATTTTAGGGAGCAGGCTAGCATATGGGGCCCATTACTTGCGTCATAGGAGCCTGTTGTTGTTTAGTCGTTTAGTCATGTCTGACTCTTCGTGTCCCCATGGACCAGAGCACGCCAGGCACTCCTGTCTTCCACTGCCTCCCGCAGTTTGGTCAGACTCATGTTGGTGGCTTTGAGAACACTGTCCAACCACCTCGTCCTCTGTCGTCCCCTTCTCCTTGTGCCCTCCATCTTTCCCAACATCAGGGTCTTTTCCAGGGAGTCTTCTCTTCTCATGAGGTGGCCAAAGTATTGGAGCCTCAGCTTCAGGATCTGTCCTTCCAGTGAGCACTCAGGGCTGATTTCCTTCAGAATGGATAGGTTTGATCTTCTTGCAGTCCATGGGACTCTCAAGAGTCTCCTCCAGCACCATAATTCAAAAGCATCAGTTCTTTGGCAATCATAGGAGCAAACACAACACAAAACACTGTTGCTGTATGTAGGTTTTATTTTATTTGTTTTTTTTATCTTATATTTTGGAAATGTACATCCAGTTTTCCCCCCCTTTAATTCTTTTTGGGGCCCCCAAGAGAGTGGGGCCCTGAGCTATAGCTTGTTTAGCTTATACGTAAATCCGGCACTGATCACACCCAAAGGTGTGCTTGTATATGTGTGTGTGTGTGTGTGTGTGTGTGTGTGTGTGTATATATATATATATATATAATTTAAAGGACCAAAGTTTAGATGTGAAGTTCATAGTTTTACCCCATCATGTCTGTGTTGTAAAAAATATTGCTAGCCAGGGTGTTTTTTTTGGGGGGGGGAATGTTTGGTAACATTGTGTAAAGGGAGAGGCACTTGAACCCATCAGCATTATTGTGATCAAAAGTTGCTCCTCCGCATACCTGCTATTTGCAGTGGGAGGAAAAGAGTTTGCCTTTTTCCCTATTTGGGGTGTGGTTTGTGTGTGTGTGTGTGTGTGTGTGTGTGTGTGTGTGTGTGTATGTGTTCAATTTCAGTTGGGACGGGGGGGGGGGAGCAAAGGGTTAAGTCCCCTTCACACAAATGACCTCCTTCTCTGGCCCACTTCTTTATACCATATACAGATTTTTTAAAATATATAACCAACAATGAAGAGGCTATGTGACAAGCACCACATCTAGTTTAATTACTGTTGTCTTTTCTATGTTTTCAGCTATTTGTGTTTTATCCGCGATTGTCTTAATTTTGGGATGTGCCTTGGTTCCCGGTTCTGGGAAAAAGGCAGGATATAAATAAAGTAATGAAAATATTTAATTTTTTAGTTAAAAATAATATCAATAGTTTTTTATTGCTATTGTTGTTGTTGTTTCATCTGTTGCTTTTTACAAAAAGAAAACCTCAAAGTTTCTCTCAACAAAATGCATAATAGAGGATTCTGCATGCAAAGTTATGGAAAAAATATTTGGAAACCTAATGAACTAGAACTTGTAAATATTATGAAATTGCCATTCTGGTGTAGGAAAAATAGGAATTTTAGAGAAGCTACTGTTCACTGGTGTCTGGTAACTCAGTTTTTAAGGAGATAACTAAGAATTCCAGGGCAAGCTGCTGATTTTTGCATGTGTATAGATTGTTTCATAAATTGAATGTTTAGGTAATTGCCATTAAAGGTGTAAGAGAAAAATGATGGCTAACAGTGTTGTTGTGCATTTTGTTACACACACACACACATACACACACACACAAACTCTCACACACAAGCCGCCTCTCTCTCTCACACACATATGACCAGTCTGAAGATTTTTAATACTCAATATGTTAAATCTAATGTTTTATTATAAAATGTATTTGGTTGTGTCCATTTAAGCTATTAAGAGTAGGCTCAGTGAAATTAATGAACCTAAGTTAGTTGTGCCCATTAATTTAAAGGAATCTACTCTGAGTAGGGACTAGCATTCACTAAAACCCATTGTAATAGGCTTATGAAATAAATACAGCCCTCCTAAAAAGAATACGATGCATTATGCATGCCTCAATTAAAATTAGAATACACATTAAAAATGTTAATCCAATTTGGTCTAGAGCCTGGGAGCAGGAGTGGGTGCATAAGTTTTTACTCCTCCTCCCCACTTTTCCTTAGAGCGATAAGGGAGCCTTTTTAATACACATGTTGCCTCGGTTTTTAAGAGACCGCTGCTATTTTATTCTGAGGAGTAAATTAGTCCCGAATAGTAATAAAAGCAGCTGGTTGCTTGGAATGTAGGGTGGGGAATGGGGGGGGAGGAGGAGTTTCTTCCACATAACATAATTAAAAATAAGGTTTGTGGCTATTAGACGGACAGTAAGCGTCCTATGCACTGGTGTGCAAGGCTCTAAACAAACAACTCTTTGCTCGTTTCGCAAGGCTGCCATAATTTACTCCTGTCTGTTTTAATAGCAGCAGGGGATCATTGCGTGCAGCTTTATTCCATTCTTTTTTCTTTTTTAAAAAGAGCAGTTGTATTCCATGTTGTTCTCTGATGGGATTCATGGTAGGTTTTGTAGGAAAGTTCTCAAATCCCTGATTGGTGCTTTTCAGAGGACATTCCGTCACTCAGCGGTAGAGCAGAAGGTTTGCATGCAGAAGGTCTCAGATTTAATAGCCACTGTCACAGGCCACCTCACCAGGTCCAGGGACTAGCAGCCCCCCCTGCTCTGCACTATATTTTCAAAAGTTGTTTGCTTCAGACCCTTGGCAAGAGACCATCAGTATGACCTCAAGCCTGTTACGCTCGGGGATTTCCTTGTAGCTAAGCTTCTAAAAATTATGCAAATAATCTCTGAATAAATAAAATAAACAGCTAACTGGGGATTTGAACTCTGGTCTGCTAGGTCCTAGTCCTGCTCTCTAGCCACTACACCACACTGCCTCTGGAAGAGCTCACATGAGCACTTGCACTATTGTGAATACATAACGGGAACCTGCCAGTCACAACAAGTCTCTGACAAGCTCTGTGAACATGGGAAGCTGACTTTATACCAGGTTAGGCTATGTATTTAGCCCTTTAGCCTTCTCTGATTAGCAGCAGCTTGGCCGCGTCTTGGACATTCACATCACCAGACTGTCTGAGTTCTTCCTCATGCAATGTGTATGCTTTATTTACCGCTGAACTTTGGTGCCTCGCCCTTGTGTAGTGGTTATGATCCTTTTGCTCCCTGACCTGTACATGGTAGCAATGGACAAGATGGATCTCTCTTGCAAATTTGAATGACAGAGGAACAAGTTTGGTGTACGGAAAGAGAGGATGTTTGCATATTGGATGGCTGCAAGGAAAGGGACAAAGAAAAGAGGATTTAATCAGGTAGTGGCCGAGCTCTGAGAAGTATGAGTGCACAGGGCTGTTGGGCCTGACCACAAATATCCGGGCTTTTATAAGGCCCGAGCCTTTGTCCAACTGCTCCTGCCTCTGGAATTGGGATGCTGGAGAACTCCAATGAAAACAGAAGTGGAAATTGCGGGTGTTTGCTTATTTGCGCCATGTCCAGAACAGAAATCAATTGGAGAATACAATTGCTATTCGCAGATGTTGCTTTCAGTCTGCAAACAATGCATTACAGCTTTCTCAGTTTGAGTTGTATTTCATTTGCATTGAAATGAATAATGGAATGACAATGTAATGCACATTATGGATGTATGGAAGACAGTGAAATAGTTTTTGGTGGAAAGGAACTGCAGTGGAAAGGAAACAGTGCTGCATGTGACAAACACAGGGTGGCATGGAAAAGGATGTCCTCTTACATCCTTACCCTGGAGCTGCCTACACTCCCAAGTGGTTGCGTATACTTTTGGACATACTAAAAAGAAAGAAGCATTATATATAGGTGTGGATTCTCAAAGGTTATTTTCAGCCTGTGCAGTGCCAGTGGACCATAGCTCTGGCATTGTGCATTGTCCCTGGCATCTCCAGATAAAGAGTGAGGCAGCGGGCAATGTAAAAGACAGCTTCCAGAGACAGCAGTGAGCTGCCAGGAGTCCCAGTCAGGCAATACTGGACTAGTTGGTCAAATAATCTCACCTGGTATAAAACAGCTTTCTATTTACTGTAGATTGTAATTAACACGCAAGCTGCACTGGAGTTGTAATTAATTGCTTGCTGAATTGGACTTAATGCCGCAGCCAGTGTGATCTCTGCTCCCTTTGCCACATTGAATAAAGTTTCCCTCTGTCATAGCACTAGAACTCGCAGACATCCAATGAAGCCAAATGTTGGAAGATTCAGGAAAATAGAAAAGAAAGTTCTTCTTCAAATTCCACATAGTTAAACTATGGAACTCGCTTCCGCAGGAGGCAATGATGACCACCCACTTTAAAAAAGGATTAGACAAATTCATGAAGGAGAGGGCTATTGATGGCTTCTAGCAATCTTCTTCTTTGGCGATCACTCATAGCTGAGTAAGATTGTCTTTCATAAACACGGTTTTAACAATGAGTCCATAAGTGACTGTCGAGGCCAATTCTGGATCCACACGTCCTTCCACAGTGGGGACATTGGTTTCCGGGTGGGAGTTGATCACAGTGTGGATTTGCCATGCATGCCTTCCTCTTAGCACGTTTCTCCCTTGCGTCCTGAGTTTGAGTGTCTTCAAAGCCCCTGACACCTTTGGTAAAGGCTATTCTCCAATTGGAGCACTCGCAGGCAAGTGTTTCACAATTGTTGGTGTTTATACCTTTAAAAAAATGGGGTTTTTTTTGCCTAAGACAGTCTTTAAACCTCTTTTGTTGACCACCAGCATTACACTTTCCATTTTTAAGTTCGGAATAGAGTAGTTGCTTTGGAAGACGATCATCAGGCATCCGCACAACATGACCAGTCCAATGAAGTTGATGTTGAGGAATCATTGCTTCAACACTGGATATTTTTGCTTCTTCCAGTACACTAGTATTAGTTCGCCTGTCTTCCCAAGTGATGTGTAAAATTTTTTGGAGACACCATTGATCGAATCTTTCGAGGAGTTGGAGATGGCGATTATAAGTGGTCCATGTTTCACAAGCATACAGTAAGGTTGGTAGTACAATAGCTTTGTAAACAAGCATTTTGGTTTCCCTGTGAATTCTAGTAATTACGACTATGCTTTGCCTACATAACTGGAGGCCGTAATGCTTCTGAACACTGGTTGCTGGAAACTACAGAAGGGAAGAGGGCTCTTGTGCTCAAATCCTGCTGGCAGGTTTTCCCCTGGTTGGCCACTGTGAGAACAGGATGCTGGACTAGATGGGCCCAATGGCCTGATCCAGCAGGCTCCTCTTATGTTCTAATGCAAATGGTGGCTTGGGCTTGCAGCAGATGTCTCAAGAGATGCCTTTGCCACAAGCAGGAGCCCAGAGTAGCCAACGCAAGCAGAGTGGTTGTGTACATTGGCCCCAAGTCATTCCTTGGATTGCAAACAGAAACCCGGTGCGGTCTGCTAAACCAGAAAAGTATTAAGAAGTCATTTGTGGCCTGCAATATTGCCACGCTCCTCTTCAGTGCTGACTCGCTATATCACCCTTTGGCATTAGGATTTTCAGCACTAGTGTGTTGTTTAAAGTGGGGGGGGGGAACACACACTACCAAGTCTGTTTCTTCCGGCTGATATTTCCTGAGTGTCGCTCCCTTCACACATCTGTTTTCAGTGGTGCCTTTTCAGATTATTTTTTTAAAGGTCTCCAACTCTTTAAACACAGCATGTCTTCAGATTGTGGATTTTTTTTTTAAAAAAAACTTCTGGAGGATCACAGCATTTTTATTTTTCTAAGGCTCGGGATATGTTGGTGGGAAGAGGCAGCCTACTAGACCTGGAACCTTTAACAAAGCTTTTCTGATTAGACATGGGCTTTACATTCAAAGCTATTTCCTGGTATAACATAGGAAGCTACCTTATGCTGAGTCAGATCATTTGCCCATCTAGTTCAGTCTTGCCTACACTGACTGGCAGTGGCTCCTGAGGGTTTGGAACAGGGGCTTCTCCAAACCCTACCTGGAGATGCTGGGTATTGAACCTGGGACTTTATGCATCCAAAGCAAAAGCTCTAATGCTGAGCTATGGCCCTTCCCCTGACACGGAATGCTTGTGTAATGTACTTATTTTAATTTAAACACATTACTATTTGTACATGACTTTTATACATCACTAAGCTAGGGTTAGGAACATGTGACCCTCCAGATATTGCTGGACTCCGGATTCCATCTGCCTTGCCAAGTGTTACGAATGGACAGGGATGATGGCCGAGGGCCTTCTGGCGGTTCCCTCGCTGCGAGAAGCCAAGTTACAGGGAACCAGGCAGAGGGCCTTCTCGGTAGTGGCGCCCACCCTGTGGAATGCCCTCCCACCAGAGGTCAAAGAGAACAACAACTACCAGACCTTTAGAAGGCATCTCAAGGCAGCCCTGTTTAGGGAAGCTTTTAATGTTTGATGTTTAATGTCTGATGGATTTCTGTATTGTAATATTTTGTTGGAAGCCACCCAGAGTGGCTGGGGGAACCCGGCCAGATGGGCGGGGTATAACTAATAAATTATTATTATTATTATTATTATTATTATTATTATTATTATTATTGTAGTCCAACAATATCTGCAGGGCACCAGGTTTCTCACCCCTGGACTAAGCAGATACTGAAATCAATATTAAGGTATCCATGCTTAGACTGATAACAGAAATGAAGGAATAACAAATATTGAAATTAGGTACTGGCATATACCCCAACTTCTTATTCCAACTTATTAAATATTGGACCAATGTGTTAAATATTTGCTCCTAAAACCCCTGAAATCCCCTCAACTCTTAAAAACCCTTAATATGTCCTGAATTCTGTCTCTTTCCCCCTCTCTCTGTGTGGTTCCAGTGTGGATTTTCAAAGGTTGTAGAGGAACCTTCCTTCTATTGACTCAGACCATTGGTTCATGTAGCTCAGTCTTGATGGACTGACAGAGGCTCTCCTGGGCTTCAAGGAGTGAGTCCTTCCCAGCCCTACCTGGAGATGCTGAACCTTGGACCTTCTATATGCAAAGCAGATATTGTCCTACACTTGCCTTCAAAATTCACACTTTCTGAATATTGCGATGCACACCCCTAACCAAAGAATGCTAAATTTTAAATATTAAAATATTTAAAGAATATTAAATTTAATATTAAAGAATATTAAATTTTAAAATGCACATAAAGTCATTCTGTTGGATGGCTATGGCTTGTAAAAATGCACATACTAGACAAAATTGAATACAAACATGCACGAGTTAGGAGAAATACACACAACAGTGTGTAACTATGCATTTTTATTTTATTTTAAAAACCCCTCATTGCAAATGTATGCAAAAATGGGGAGAAGTAAAAACTGGAAATCAGTCCTGAGTGCTCACTGGAAGGACAGATCCTGAAGCTGAGGCTCCAATACTTTGGCCACCTCATGAGAAGAGAAGACTCCCTGGAAAAGACCCTGATGTTGGGAAAGATGGAGGGCGGAAGGAGAAGGGGATGACAGAGGACAAGATGGTTGGACGGTGTTCTCGAAGCTACGAACATGAGTTTGACCAAACTGCGGGAGGCAGTGGAAGACAGGAGTGCCTGGCGTGCTCTGGTCCATGGGGTCATGAAGAGTCAGACACAACTAAACGACTAAACAACAACAAAAACAAACTGGAAGAATGAGAAACCAAGATGGATAGATTTGCCCATCCCTACTTCATTGCTAATGTTTTAAATCTGGGTCCCTCAGACATGGCATCTATAATAGGGTGGAAAAGAGAGGGAGGTGTGGAAGGAGGATTTCCTTAGCAGTTAATCTGTTTCAGTTCCTGTACCTTTTGGTAAGGCTTGGTGCCTGCCCCTTCTAAGCTATGTAGACCCTACCAGGAAATCTAGAGTAAGTAGTCGATTAAGTAGTTATTTAGAGTGTGTCATTATCTGATTAGCAAAATGCTGACTGACAGATAGCAAAGTCCCTGGGTGAACACAGAAACCACTTCTGAGTATTAACCGGAATTTTGCATTTGAACTTAGCTCTGGTGCCAGTAGTGAAGGGGTCCCAGTTAAGGTGCTCTTTACATCCCCCAACAAATAGTACACCCCTCAGAGAGTTTATCAGATCTACTGGTGCAAACTTTGAAATTATTGCTTCTAATTTAACTAGAAAATCAGTACATATTTGCTGTAGGGGGAAGACTGTGGCCAGGTGACCTGTCTGCTGGCTCAACCTGCTGCCCAGGTGCCGCCCACTGCTTGGACCTTACAGCCCTCCTAATAATAATAATAATAATAATAATAATAATAATAATAATAATTATTATTTATATCCCACCCATCTGGCTGGGTTTCCCCAGCCACTCTGGGCAGCTTCCAACAGAATATTAAAATAAAATAATCTATTAAACATTAAAAGCTTCCCTAAACAGGGCTGCCTTCAGATGTCTTCTAAAAGTCTGGTAATTGTTTTTCTCCTTGACATCTGGTGGGAGGGCGTTCCATAGGAACTCCCTCCCACCAACCTCTGTAAAGTAGGTAAAGAGAGCCAACCTCTGTAAAGTAGGACACATTACCACCATACAAGATGGTGTCCTTAAAATGCCATCTTGGGCTGCCTTGGCATGCTTAGCAGACATGGGCTGCTGATACTGCCCTGGCTAGCATGGCTTTCTTTGCTTTCAAGGTTTCAGCCTTGAAAGGAGGGGTACCAGACCAGTTCTTATGCTTCCAAATGAGCATAAGAAGAGCATTGCTGAATCAGGCTAAAGACCTATCTCGTCCAGCATCCTATTCTCACAGTGGCCAATCTGATACCTGTGGTAAGCATGCAAGTAGGACCTTATGAGGGGCGTGTCAGGGAAGGGGAGTGGCTTGTGGAGGCTCATTTGGACTAGATAGCGTGGCCCAGAGAGCCACATTTCACCCTTGAGCCCTCAGCTCCCCACCTTGCGACAGGCCCTATCCCCTTTTAGCTGCCTTAGTCATGGATTGGCCGGATGCAAAGGAGTGGTGAGAGGCAACAGCTGGGGAACCCCCTGGGAGGAGGGAAGGCTCATTAGTATCTTAGGAGCTCCACTCCGGAATTGTGTAGGGTTTACTCATTAGCCCTTCTTCTCCTGAATATACCCCACAAGGCAGCAGAGGTTTAGGGCCAGAGCTTTCCTTCTCCTAGATGGGCTCCCTTCCCAGGTTGTCGAGCCAATCTGCCAGAGCCTGCCTTTGCATGCGGGGGAAGTCCCTAACGCACTGAGGGGTTGAGAACCATCAGCTACCCTCACCTGGTTTAGCTGGCCAGTCGAAGCTGTTTCCGTAACACCCCAAACATAGCAGTAACGAGGCAGATAGTACCTACATCAATTAAATTAATCTGTGTGGTTGAATGTTATCTAGACATTTCATATTGCAGTGAATTATGAAGTCTACTTTTCAATAATCTGGTTGTCCACGTTTTAAAGAAGTGACATCAGACTGCATCTTACTAATGGTCCTTCTTCCCAGCTGGTTTGTACGTGTATATTCAGGGAAGAGATCAAGTCTGCTAGCTCTGATTTTTTCCCCTTCTTGGGTGCTTCTTGGTTCACAGAGCAAACAGGGTTATCATTTGCGTTTAAAGCGATTTGTGCTATACGGAGAGTCCCCTGCTATTCTTAGTTATTTGCACAGGCTTTGAGAGTGGAGCAGCTGAGAAGCTTTGTGTGCCCTATTTAGGTCTGGGAAAGACATGTAAGCAAATAATCAAGGTAGGTTAGGCAACAATCCCTCTGCTGTTTTCTGGCAGGGGTGGGGGTGGTTCTCTCGTGCTCCAGTGGCACTAAGAGCTTTCTTCTGAGTGGAGAGAGAGGCCTCTGCTTCTGCACTTCCTTAAGGTCAAGGAGGTGCTTCTGGTGAAAGCTCTTGCCATGCCTGTGAGCAGGTTGCTGCCATGCCTTAAACCTTCTTGGCAGGTGACTCTCTCGCATGCATTTTTAGAGCATTTGGTCTGGTGCACGACTGATTCCGGTGGAAATGTTTATGTCCACGACTTGGATGGGGCAAGGAACATTTTTCAGATTGAGGGCTGCCTTCCCTCTTGGGCAACCTTCCAAGGGTCGCATGCCAGTGGTGGGTGGGGCCTGGAGCAAATGTGGGCGGGACAAAAGATGCAAATGTTACCTTTGTGCAGCAAGCTAGTTTCTGCACTGTGCACTTGCCCACCGTGCTCTGTTTGCATTATCAGAGCCAGTGTGGTGTAGTGGTTAAGAGTGGTAGACTCGTAATCTGGGGAACCGGGTTCGCGTCTCCGCTCCTCCAAATGCAGCTGCTGGGTGACCTTGGGCTAGTCACACTTCTCTGAAGTCTCTCAGCCCCACTCACCTCACAGAGTGTTTGTTGTGGGGGAGGAAGGGAAAGGAGAATGTTAGTGCTTTGAGATGCCTTCGGGTAGTGATAAAGCGGGATATCAAATCCAAACTCTTCTTCTTCTGGAGGACACATTCCAGCTAGGCAAATACACACTGGTTGTTTAGCGGGGCCAGTGAGAGGAGTATGTCTTGGGAAGAGGGGTGTGTGGCTTAGGGGGAGTTCCAAGGGCCTAATAAAGAGTTTTGGAGGGCCACATTCATCCCCTGGACCTGAGTTAAAGGAGTTAAAGGAACATGATAAAAGAAATACGAGGGAGGACAAGCAGCCTGGTCCTTTGATTGGGGCAATGGTCCATTGCAGAGAAGTGTGAAATAATGACTGGCTGCAATGAAGTCCCAATGTGGAATGCCCTCCCATCAGATGTCAAAGAGAAAAACAGCTACCAGATTTTTAGAAGACATCTGAAGGCAGCCCTGTTTAGGGAGGCTTTTAATGTTTAATAGATTATTTTATTTCATTTTTATGTTGGAAGCCACCCAGAGTGGCTGGGGAATAAATAATAAATTATTATTATTATATTATTATATCCCAGCCCTGAGTTGCATCTGCAATCCATCTGTGGCTCAGACTTGTAACAATAGCGGTAAATAATATGGATAACCTTTGTGGAGATTCAAATAAAAGGAACAGCGCAAGTGAGAGAAGGCTGGGTCTCTCTCCCTGGATGCCTTTCACAAGTGTAGGGCAGAAATGGGTGGAGTTTTCCCTCGCTTGCAATGCACTTTGGAGAAGGGAAGAAACAGCAAGAGAGAATCTGCAATGCCAGAGTGGCTGTTGGGGACGGCTGGAAATCCCTCCTGCTGGAGGACCACGGGTGTCTGAACCTGGCAACCTTGGAAGCATTATTTATTAAATCATTGAACTGTAGAGTTGGAAGGGACCTCAAGGGCCCAACCCTGGCAGAATGCAGGAGTCACAGCTAAAGAATCCCCGATAGATGGCATCCAACCCCTGCTTTAAAACTTCTACTGGAGTAAAATGGTATACATTTGATCCTGACCCACCAGGTGTATAGATGACACAGGAGTGGCTTGGATCCTGCATTTTGCAGGACAGCAGTAGAGGAAGACATTGCGGCAAATGACCTTCCAACCTATTCCATCATCAACCAGCCTCCATGTGCAGGGCCGTCTTAAGCAGATCGGGCGCCCTGGCGCGATGATCGCTCCGGTGTCCCCCCGCCCCGTTTCTCACCGTGGCAGGCGGGCGCAGCCGCCCCCTGGTGGCCCGGCGCCCTGTGCCACCCGGGCTTGCCTTAGAGCCGGCCCTGTCCACGTGCCTATATCCTCATTTAGCAGCTAGTTAAGGGCGTGGTCTTGCCAGCCAGCTTTTTCCTCCTTAGTCTCAGTTTTGAACCTTGCGGAACTCAGCAGGGAGGAGGATGGGGACAAGAGTGGAATCAGTCAGCCCTGGCTCTAGCTGCAGCCCCTGTTGGGCTTCTGTCCTACCTTGTCTCCTGCCTCCCCCCCCCCCCGGTAATCCAAATGGGCACCAGCCGGCGCTGCAAGGCAGCACCAGCTACGAATAAAGCTTCTGATGGCAACTGTAGCTGTGACAAACACTTTTTGTAGCTGAAGTCACACTTCTTGGGAGCAACAGAGAGTAACTAAGGCTCTGCAGAGATCTGGATTGCTACAAAAGAGCCTATTCAGTAGCAGGCAAGGTGAAAGCAAGCATCTAAAGTGGGACAGGAGACAAGTTTTTGGATGTTTACCTGGGGGCGGGGGAAAGTCTCACACAACTTGGCAAGGTTTGGGAAAGTTTCAAAGTACACAAAGGGGCTAATTTTAGCATGAGCAACTGTGTTGTGACTAGTTCAGGAATACTCTCCCTCACCCCAATAAAAAAAAAAAAGCCACATCCCGAAATAACTTGTTGTCATTCTAAATGTTGCATAGTCATGGCGGGGGTGGGCATGCTGCACCCGCCAACATTTTACAGGTGGAAACAGGGATGTTTATAGCATGGCTGTTCTGTCCACAAACAAAAGAAGTACTGCTAGATCATGGGTAGGCCAACTAAGGCCCGGGGGCTGGATCTGGCCCAATCACCTTCTAAATCTGGCCTGCAGACGGTCCAGGAATCAGCGTGTTTTTACATGAGTAGAAGGTGTGCTTTTATTTAAAATGCACCTCTGGGTTATTTGTGGGGCATAGGAATTTGTTCATATTTTTCTTTCAAAATATAACCCCCCCTCCCGAAGGTCTGAGGGACAGTGGACTGACCCCCTGCTGAAAAAGTTTGCTGACCCCTGTGCTAGATCCTTCTCTCATTGTTGTTCTCCAGCATCTAGGGATGGATGGACCTGCTGAAATCTAGTCCACCCCATTTTTTAAAACAGAATGGGGCTAGGCCTGTCTTGCTCCATTTCCGGGCAGATTTTTATCGGAAGCACACATTTTAAAATCAAATCAAAAGGTACTTAAGGTGGTCTGCGAGTTGCCTGCTGCCCAGTGTTCGAAATTAGCCAGGCGCCAGGTGCATTTTGCACTGGGCTATTGCTGATCTGCGACCAAGTGAAGATGCCTGGGTGACAGGATGACATCTGAAATCTCTTCCCCCATCTGGAGGTGCATGTCTGGGGATCATTGGATTTGGACTGTTTTCACACACCAATACCCCATCCTGTAGAATTCTACCAGATGTATTTTATCTGCACAATTGGAATGCATTTCAGCAACAAAAAGGCTTTTTCTGTGCAGCCTGAGCTTGATAGGGCTCAACGATGTTCTGTATCTCCTGGTGGGAGGGAAACACGGTTGTCCCCATTTAAGCATTGGTGCAGCCATGTCCCACCCACCCCCATCGCTGTATCATTCACCCTGGAATGTCACCAAGCCTCATAACTCCCCATAACTTGATCTCTGTACACTGAAGCACATGTTAACAAGGAACCTCACACACCAGTTGCTCAGGATACGCTATTTCAAGAAGTTTAAAGGGGGAAAATGGGAGGGGAAAGGGATCTGAGGCAGCATGCCAGCCTCATGAGAACCAGTATGGTGTAATGGTTAGGGTACTGGACTAGGTCCTAGGAGACTAGGGTTCAAATCCTCACTTGGCCATCAAGCTCACTGGGTGATCTTGGTCTTGTCACTTCTTTGCGGCATGACCTGCCTTACAGGGTTGTTGTGGGGATTAAACAAGGAAGGGGACAACCATGTTCACCACCTTGAGCTCCTTGGAGAAAAGATGGGATACAAAGGCAATCAATCAATAAAATGGATAAAATGGAACCTGCTGATTCTGAAGTGAACCATTGACCCAGTCTGTGCCATGATTTTCCTGGAGTGGATCAGCTGAGTTCACTTTGAGATCTGAATAGTGCAGCTTTTTCCTCCATCCCTGCTGGCAACTGCCTTTCAAAGGTATAGTACCTCTGAATAGGGAGGATCCACTTAGCCATCATGTCTCCTAAGTCTTACCTTCCTCTGTGTATCTGCTTTTAAAGTCTTAGCTGCCACCACAATGTCTCTTGGCAGAATTGGATAGGAATGCGTGGGCTGTGTAGATGAAAAATAGTGTTTATTTTTCACAGTTCGTGTTAATGGCTTCACCTTCTAATGAATCAAGCTATTATTTATCTTGGCTTCTTGGATTTGTTCTGCGCTCTGGTGAAAGGTTTCAAGCTCATACCTCTAAGTACAGTGGAACCTCGGTTTACGAACACCTCGGTTTACGAATTTTCGGTTTACGAATGCCGCGGACCCATCTGGAACGGATTAATTCACTTTCCATTACTTTCAATGGGAAAATTCGCTTCAGTTTAGGAACACTTCAGTTTATGAACAGACTTCCGGAACCAATTACACCCGTGCTTCGTGTTAAGTACGCTTCAGGTTGAGTACTCTGCGGACCGTCTGGAATGGATTAATCCACTTTCCATTACTTTCAATGGGAAAGTTTGCTTCAGTTTATGAACACTTCAGTTTAAGTACTCTGCGGACCGTCTGGAACAGATTAATCCACTTTTCATTACTTTCAATGGGAAAGTTCGTTCAGTTTATGAACGCTTCAGTTTATGAACAGACTTCCGGAACCAATTGTCTTCATAAACCGAGGTACCACTGTACTTTTTATGCCAAGTTAAATCTTTAAAAATGTGTTTTCGAATGGCTGCAGTCTTTGACATTCTAGCAGGAGCGTTTGAGTGGATCAGGGGAACAGACTACGAAGGATGAATAAGTGGAGCTCAAATCTGATTTTGCTTTCCCTTTACTTGCAATTGAGGGTGGAGGGAAAAATGGATTTGGTTCACATTTAAAGGCAAACCTGCCTAATTCACACTTTCTGAAACAGCCATCCTTTGATATTCACACTTCTCTGAATTTTGCCATGCAGTTATTCAGTCAAGGAAGGTGTGTGAAAATGCATCTGTTACTGACAACAGCATACCAAAAAGTTATCAAACCAGGCAACATTACATGCAGAAAAGTATATATTAGGAGAAATTGCACCAAAATGCTGATGAATTCACACAAGGACTTCTTGTTGTTTTTGCAAAGTGATTTGGAAATGTGTTTATGTCTGGAAAAAAGACAAAGCGGGAGAAACCAAAACTGGCAGATTTTCCTATCTCTGCTTGTATTGCAAATATGCATCCTACTTTGACTATTGTAAAGTACAAGACAGCATGAATGGCCTTCCCTTGTTTGCTCTCCCTCCATCTTCCTTCCTGTTGCCCCATTATCTCTGCTGCATCACATTTTGGAATGTAATCTTGTGGTGGGGACGTACCATTCCCCACTACTATCTATCATCTTTCTATCTATCTATCTATCATCTATCTATCTTAGTTTCTTTCCTGTGTTCCATCCTAACCAAGTAATTCTTCAAATACTGGGGGCTGCCTTATACTGCTATGTTCTTATTTGCCCATCAAGCCCAATGCACGTCAATCAGACTGGCAACTAGTACCTCTGTAGGTTATATTCCTGTTTGACACCTGTCATATCTCACTTGTCATGGGCACCTGACGAAAAGCCTCAGCATTGGGTTGTATTTAACATTAGCCATATGCAGAACAAATCTATTGAAATTACGGAGGCGACTAATTTATGTTGGTTAATTTCAGTGGACTAACATTGGATACGACCAAATGACTTTGGCGTACATCAGCAGTAGGCAATGTGGTATCCTCCTGATTTTGCTGGACTTCCAGCTCAACAAGAAGGAAATTATGCCCCAGCCCAACAGGTCTGGGGAAGACTGTGATGCCAGGATAAAGCATCTACTTTGCAAACAGAAGGTCCCAAATTCAATTTGCAGCATCTCTAGGTAGGCTAGGAATGGCCCTTTCCTGAAACCCTGCAGCTGAGTGTAGACAACAAAGAGTTAGATTGACCAATGCTGTGACTCAGTGTGAGGCAGCGTTCCTATGTTCCCATGAACACAGGCAAAAACAACAACTGCAAACCACAACATCAAAATCAGAAAAATATAAAGTAGCTCTGCAAAGCAACTTTAGATGACAAATAGAAACAAATGGCATAACCAGTGAATACTCATTTGAAACTGTAATAAAAAGACATAGGTAATTCAGCTTAGCCTATAAAACACATTGAGCTTTAACACAACATCTTCAGCCAGTTGTGATGCAGGTGTTGGGTTTTAATTGGCAGCCATCTTGCAAAGAAGTGGGACCGTTTTAGCATGAAGTAGGAGCCTCTTTGAAGGAAAGGATGGCCATACCCAGTGTCTGCATGATTCCTTCCCTTTTTCTCTGGCTCCCTCGATGCTAATCTGTCGTGGACCAGCCTGGAAGCCTCATTATCCCTTTGCCAGAGCAAGTCATGGGGCCTATTACGCTGGCACTTCAGCAGAGGACTAGACAAATCAATGGAGGAGAGGGCTATTGATTGTAACTCGCCAGGATGGCTATGCCGTACCTCCAGAGTCAGAGATGCTTCTGAACACCACCTGCTGGAAGCCACAGGAAGTGGGAGTGTGCTTGTTCTCAAATCCTGCTTGCAGGTTTCCCACAGGTATCTGGCTGGCCACTGTGAGAATAGGATGCTGGGCTGCATGGATCATTAACCGGATCCAGCAGGCTCATCTTACATTCTTATGATGCCATTGCTCCTGGTCATAAAGCACAAACAAACTCCGGACCACCCTGAGCAGTGCTGTCTTGTGTTCCCCCTATGCCACAACATAGGGAGGGAGGACTCCTTCCAAGGAAAGGCAAGCCCAACCTTCCATTGGACATGTAGACAGGGTCTCAATGTGCAGAGGGGGGCAGGGGCTGCTGCGCCTTTAATGGTTGTGTAGAAGGAGGGGGTTGCAGCAGCTATTGAAGGTGCAAGAGGCTCCCCTGCACTCGGCCACCCAAAATGTTGAGCTGATTTTGCGTTTCTTTGGATCCTGTCCAGTGCTTTGCAGATGTAACCCTATGGTGATGTAGCCTTGAGGTGATGACTGAAGGATGGAACGACTCCATGCCAGGAGCTCATGACACTATTGCCAAACTGTGCCAGATGGCCGGCAGTTGTTCTTAATTCAGATCACAGCATGGCTGACCGTATTTCAAAGGTTCTTTCAGTGTTGAAGGCAGGGGGAAAAAAACTTTTAATAAAGTTGCTGCTGTTGAAATGTGCTCCCCTCCCCTCCAACCCCACCCCTGCCTTCCAGTTATTCCTAGATGTTCAGAATGTTGTCCTTAATTGACACCCTCCTTTCCAGATTGGGGGAGTGATGTTTTATGGAATATTCATAATATGTCTGCCACTAATTATCACTCTACCAATGTGCTATTGGGCATATGCATACAGTTGTCTGGAAAAAACACACACATATGCTGAGCAATTGGGATTTGAATGGTGTCTCTCGTGCTGTTTCCACTCCACTGTGGTTGAGCTCATATTTTATTAGCTAAAACGGGAGAAGGCAAGGATGCTTCGGAAAGCAAATGAGCCGACTCTATTATTGGCTTGTTTCTCAGCCTAGCTTCACATTCTCACCAGTCTCTCTTGGGCAACATGTCATGAAATCATAGAATTGTTGAGTTGGAAAGGAGCCCATCTGGTCTAACCCCTGCGAGGCCACCACAACCGCTCTACCCTGAGGTACATCTTATTTATTTTTTAAGGGTTCTGTAGAACAATCTGCGCCCCAGAATTAGAAATACAGTTATTCAGTGGAAGATAAGCATTAATTAAAAATACTTTTAGATGATTTAAGGTGTTTTAAATGCGCTTTTGTTTTTATTTTTTAAATGCATGGTTTTACCACTTTCTAAATAATAATAATAATAATAATAATAATAATAATAATAATAATAATAAGTAGTGGTTTATTTCATTGATGTCCTGCCTTTCTTCTCAACAGGGGTAACCAATATGACACCCTCCAGACATTGGGTTGTACCCAGCTAAGCCCTACTCAGAGTAGGCCTGTAGGCCCCGTTTTGAAGAGCATCCTTAGATAGCACCTCAAAAATGTTTCACCATCCTGATTGTAATTTTCAAAACTGGGAAAGCTTCAGGAATGTCTTCTCAATTGTGGTGATAACAAGATGCCTAAAATGTATATTGTGACTAATGCAAATTGGTTGCATCTCCCATTTGGCAAGCTTGGGAGTTCATCTTTTTGAAATGTTGAAAATTCGCTTTCTGGGATCATGAGAGATGTGTGCTAAGTATTATATTCCTCTGACGAGTTGGGAGTTCAGGCCCTAGGAAAACCCCCACTTTGTATAAAATCCTTTTTACTGCATTTATGTTTTGTCTGAATTCCCATAAATGACTGCTTAGGAGAACTCAGTGTGGCGTTTTACTGTATTCCGATGTTAAGCAATTTGATTAATGTTGCTATAAAGTTCTAAAGAGCTATAAATTTGCTGCTTATTAATTTGCCTTCTGGGGAGTTTTGACGTTTGGTGCAGTTTTAGGGTCTAGAAGGTGGAGCTGCAATTTTTAAACCTGAACGCAAGTTGTTCTTGTTTTTTCCCCTTCCTCTCTATCTGAGATATATGTTAATTTTTTTCTTGACAAGCAAGCTGCACTTTCCATTCTGTTCTCCCTCTCTAGAACTCATGAGCATCCAAGGAAGCTGAACGCTGGAAGGTTAAGGGTAGATAAAAGAAAGCACTTCTTCACACAGTGCATAATTAAACTAGGGAACTTGCTCTCACTGGCAACAGTGAGGGCCACCAACTTGGATGGCTTTAAAAGAGGAGTGGATAAATTCATGGTGGAGAAAGCGATCAATGGCTACTAGCTATGACAGCTGTGTTCTGCCTCTGA
The DNA here is from genome assembly GCF_963506605.1 of Zootoca vivipara. Classification (NCBI taxonomy): domain Eukaryota; kingdom Metazoa; phylum Chordata; class Lepidosauria; order Squamata; family Lacertidae; genus Zootoca; species Zootoca vivipara. The sequence continues at coordinate 30,763,457 of NC_083281.1, read as the reverse complement.
ATACCAGTTCCAACATCATTCCGAGGAAAGTATTCACATGATGCTTACTAGATCAACATATTATTTTTTTGTTGTTGAATTTATATACCGCCCTATATCCCAGGGTCTCAGGACAGTTCACAGTATAAAATCAAGATACAAAATCACAAAATACCCAATAAAAATAAAAACATCAACCCAATGCCCCCCCCCCAAATCACCACATTCTAAAAAGGGCATAGATGTAAACCAGAACAACGAAAGGCTTGATCAAAAAGGAACATCTCTGCCTGGTGCCTAAAGGTGTATAATGAAGGCGTCAGGCGAACTTCCCTGGGGAGAGCATTCCCATATAATATAAATAAAGCTAATTCTACTCAAAGGAGTGGTCTTTGGAAAGACGGAGGGCTTCAGTAGAATGTTAGAATCCTCTGTAGGTTTGACTTTCACCTTCCATCCCTTGCGGTCAAGGGATTGAAAAAATATGCACAAAAATTTGCTATATTTTGGGCAACGTTTGAGGATGTTGGATTCTTGTCAGATGCATCCTGCAAGATCGAGGATGTCTATTTTCTTATTAGTATGTGTATGTCTATTTGTTTGCTCATTCCAAGGCTGCTTTCAGATAGTTTCTACTGGCAAGTGAGGCTGCTTTGTCCTGAGGCAGCTCAGTGCTGTCAACACTGATTGGCAGTGGCTGTCCAGGGTTTCAGGCAGGTGTCTTTTGCAGACCTACCTGGAGATGCTGGGGCTTGATCCTTCTGCACACAAAGCTGTTGTTCTACCACTTCCCTAGGCATGCATGTAGGTGCATGACTTTGGAGGTACTCGGAAGAAGCAAGATGGAGTCTCATGGCTTCTGTTGCCAGGGCCACCCTGGGATCTTCATGCTGAATTTATTGCAAGCTAGTTTCTGTATTGCTTCATTAAAAAGAAAGCTAGTTTTTGGAATACCAGTATGAAATAGTAAGGCAGGAGAGCTAAGGGCCTACTATTTTAAATGTTGAGAATCCACGTAATGCTGCTTGAGCAAAATGTTGCCAGAAACTGAAGACTTTGGTGGAATCTATACACACAGAAAAATGCTGTAAAAATGCTTTTTTTAAAAAAACAACGTTTAGACGAATACATTAAATTTGGCATAGCTCACTGTCACCATCTAGTGTGACATTTGTATATTGCACTTTACAATACATTTTAAACGTTTTCTTTGCAGCTTTGCAGTTTGGGGTTATAAGTCTTGAGAATCCTTCCTCGCTACAGTATTTTTTTTATCTATTTACCATGGCAGGTGTGTGTGTGTGTGTGGGGAAAGTCTGATTTAATACCTGAATCCTTTTGTTAGTAACTCATCTGATTCTGTCCTTCAAACCAGCACTGCTTGTTCTCCAATAAATCTGCAGCAGTGGCTATTCAATCATGCCACATTGCTGCCCTTTTAAATTCCTGGCAATCTTACTACAAGTCTGCACTTTAGCAATATGGGCACTGGCTTGGGCACATAAGAGTTCAGTTAAGCTTTTGATCCTATCAGATCAACACCTGACATTTGCTGGGAGCTCTCCATGGTCCTACACAGCTCAAGCTTGTTCTGCTCTCCAGAAACCTGTATTCAAGGGATGCTGAGAGTTTTGTGGTGTCCCTTTAAGAGCCATTGGTCAGTTGAATAATCATGTTTTTTTTGTTTATAAGTAGCTGTAGGGTAATACAGTACTACTGTTATGATCAAGTCACAAAGACAAAGTCATAAATTAGGTGGAGATGACCTTCTGCTTTCTAATGATATGATGAGGGAATCAGTATGCCCTCCAATCACTGAGAAACATTATCCAAAATACTTCTATTGACTTTATACCTAGTGCACCACAGAAAATAATTTTCCAGACTGTGCTAATATAAGGATTAATACCTTTTTCTTTATTTCTGCTCTCTGCCTCATACTGATCTTAATTAGTGCTAGAAACAGAACTGAATAAATGTTGATTTACTTATTTTTGGACAGCAGTCTTTGTAGCTTTTGATGTCACCTCAGATCTTTTCTTTTCTTCCACCAAGTATTGCCCAACCTGATAAGGTCTGTGTAACACCTGTCCACATGCTGTTTGAAGACCATTCCCTTCTGTGAACTTGTGCTTTTTATCCTGCCAGTTGACAGCCTTTGGTATCTCCTTAACTCCACCTCAACATCTTTGCTTAGCATCTAGCCTGATAGAAATCTGATGAGCTCAGGAAGCCCACTTGTTCCTTATGACTTTGTTGATTCAAATAAAGGCTTCACCTTTCTGTTATAGTTGGATTTTGTTCTAATGAACCACTGCTGCCACGTGTAATTTTGTTCTGCGCTTGGAGATGAGATAGATAGATCTGCGCTAGATAGATAGATAGATACAGTGGTACCTCGACTTACAAACGACTCGACAACCAAATTTTTCAACTTACAAACATGTCTTGCTGTTTTGACTACATCAGGATCAACAGTTACCTCTGGATTTCAGAAGCAGAATGATTTTCTGATCAGCAGGATGCTATTTTTGCACTCGTGGTCATAAAGCACCTAGGGAATTGCATTTACTATTAATATATACCAAGGGTAGTCAACACAGTACCCTACGGATGTTGTTGGACAGCAACTCCCATCATCCTTGGCTATTGTTGCTACTTTCAAGTGCTGATGGGAGGTGTAGTTCATCAACATCTGGAAGGCAACATGTCTGTCAGTATGTATGATGTCTGTCATTTCTGCTTGAAGTTTTTCAAGACAGCTTAAAATGTATAAATGAGACCTGCGGGTATAGGGCGGCATATAGATTCAATAAATAGAATAAGAAAATGAAAATACAACTGAAAATGCAAAGAAAGAAAGGACGAAGGAAGCAGGAAAGCTTAATCCAACAGCTGGAGGGGAAGCTTAGTCCAAAAGTTAAGAAAAAATAAATTCCTTCTACACTAGGGGGCTCTAAATGCCCTTCAAAACTACACAGCCTTCTCGTGTCACCAGAAGACCAACAGTGCAGGTGCAAAACGAACTTCTTTTGTGGAACAAAGTTCCAGGGAGTTGGTGCCACTGTAGAAAAGGCCTGTCCTGTCCGACGTGATACTTCACCATTATTCACACAGTGAACACCCATGAGGAACGATTACAATGTTTGGGATTTGAAAAGTTTTTTTTCTTTTGGGAGGGGGGAGGAAATGGTAGAGGTGAATAAAAGTTTGTATGATGTACAGTTGGCATCCGTCTGTCTCGAGAGGCAATGGAGTGCACCTCCAGGGGTGAATTCAAATTGCTGTGTTAGCAGCATTGAAGTGACCGTGGGGGTGGGGGTGGGGGGGGACAAGCCACAGTGTGTGTGGAGGTCCTGGGCTGCCCAGATGACAAGACCCTCCTCCTCCTTGGCCTCGCTAATGTGATCCAGAGGAAAGCAGAGCAATGTGTTTGGCACCAGCTTGACTGCAGAAGTTGCCAGAAAGAGGTGTACAAGGTGCCATCAAACTGTCTTTGGGACTCTACTCTGGATTTGTGCAGGGTTTACTCCATGGGTAGGCAAACTAAGGCCCGGGGGCCGGATCCGGCCCAATCGCTTTCTAAATCCGGCCCGGTCCGGAAATCAGTGTGTTTTTACATGAGTAGAATGTGTGCTTTTATTTAAAATGCATTTCTGGGTTATTTGTGGGGCATAGGAATTCATTAATCCCCCCCCAAAAAATATATAGTCCGCCCTCCCAAGGTCTGACGGACAGTGGACGCTGCTGAAAAAGTTTGCTGACCCTGGTTTACTCCTTAGCCCTTTCTTCTCCCAAAGATCTCCCACAATGCAGCGGAGGTTTATAATATATGATAAATCTAGAACTCTGAGTCATCCAATCAGCTTCATTGGATGACCCAGAGTTCTAGAATTATGAGGGAGGGGGGAAATGTATGATGTGGAGGAAGCATTTCCCTCCGCCCCCATAATTCAAGAACTCTGGGTCATCCAATGAAGCTGATTGGGTGGATATTCAGGGCAGGCAAAAAGCAGAGCTTCTTCACACAGAGTAAAACCAACCAGTTTAAGGGATTCGTTGTCACAAAATATGGTGATAATCTCTAGCTTAGAAGGATTTAGCAGGGGATCAGACAAATTCACGGAGGATAGAGTTATCAAGGGTGGTTCATCAGGATGGCTCTATGGCTACCTGCAGGTTATGTCTTGTTTGTGGCCTTCTCAGTGTCTCCACCATGGGAAATGGGGTGCTGGATAGGCCTTTGGTCTGATGCAAAAACACTCTCCCTGTGTTCTTACAGACAAATCCATGGAGGGATAAAGCTAGTCATCATAGCTATGTGCTAACTCTGGTATCAGAGGCACCATGACTCTGAATGCCAGTTGTTGGGGCCATAAGCAGGAGGGTACGGTTGTCTTCATGTCCTGCTCATGGGCTTCCCAGAGGCATCTGTAGGATGCATCTGTAGGCTACATGAACACTGTAGGAAACAGGATGTTGGATTAGACGAGTCTTTCGTTAGATCAAGCAGGGTTCTTATGTAACTTGGAGCCAGGGCCTTGGAGGGAAGAGTTTAATAAATGTTTAGGAGACTGTCCTTTAGTTCTGCCAGACCCAGAGTGCTTAGGGTTTCAAAGGTCAACCCCAGGATTTTGAATTGGCCTTGGAACTGATCCTGTTACTGCAGATGTAAGTCTATGCTTACTTGGAAATATGTTCCACTGAAATCCATGAAATGTTTATTCTCAAGGGACATGCTACAGGAATCCTGCAACTGGTACAGGGATAACAGCTGCTTTGGTGCAATTAACCGGTGCTGTAATGACTTGTTGCCACTTCATCTTGATGTACTTTTAGGCAGTCCACTCTCTTTACTGCAGGGGTGTTTATTTGCTGTTGAAACTCTGTTTTCAATTTTGAGCAAAAACACCGATGAAGAAAAGGGCTGATAATATGATAATAAATAAACTCTGATTCCAGTAAAAGAGGAAATTCAGTGAGTCAGTTCTCTGACATGAGCAGATGTCAACATATTATCTATCATTCATCATTTCCATTTGGGATCTGTTTTCCTTAGTGGGTATTTGGCCTAGGATTAATCTAGGGCAGGAGTAGCCAACTGGCACCCTCCAGAAGTTGCTGGATTACAGTTCATGCCATTTGGCTGGGACTGATAGGAGTCGTAGTCCCAACAACATCTGGGGAGTACGTTGTTGGCTATCCCTGAGCTAAGGAATAGATTGCATGCGCAGGGCTTTGCAGGTCTAGGGAGGGTCCTTGAAGGGCCAGGTCCCTAATCTGGTTCCCTCTAGATGTTCTGGACTAAAACTCCCATCCACTCCAGTCACAGGGGCCAACGATTAGGAATGATGGAAGTTGTAGTCTAAAACATCTGGAGGGAACTAGCTTCAGGAAACAAGCTTTCCTTTAATGGCTTCAGGAATGAGAGATTGTTCCCCCTTTAAAGAAGAAATAAGACTCTAGCTTGTTCTTGCTGCTAACTCAGCTAGTGAGATCCAGGACGGAAGCAAGCAAAATAATAATAATAGAAGTGTAAGGATCTCTTTTGCTGTATAAATTCCTACAGTACTGGATCAGAATACAGAGGAGGTTCTGTGTGTGAGATGTAATACACTGGGAGCAGTCAAGTACAACATTCCTTGTAATGCTAGAGTGGGCATGTGAGGGAATGTTTGGTCCAGCCAGTCAAAACTTCCGGTTCCTCCTGGCTGGAACATCCTTCCTTTGCATGTGACTAAAGGTGGGCGTGACCTTACTTGTCCAGGTAACCAAAGGACGAGTCACGCAGCACACCTTTTCACTTCTTTCTTCGTTGGACCCGTTTCTTAGCTTGGAGTGCCCTGCTAGCTTCTCAGTTAGCAGAAGCACTGGGATTATGCCTATGGTTACCACCTTTTTTTCAATGAATCCAGGGACACTTTTATTTTATTTTTTGAAGCTGAGTAGCAACAGGGAGTCAGTAGTGGGGATGGTGAGACAAAAGATCCTGGGCCCAAGCACACATGCATATTGTATAATGGTGCAAAGCCCTTCTTTCACACCCTGTGAAACATAAATGCACAGAGTTTTTAAAAAACTGGGCAATGGCCGCCCGCCCACAACTCCTGGGCCTCCCCCGATCAGTCAAAACAAAGGGGGCAGGAGATCTGTACTGCCGGATGTCTCCGGTTCCCCTTTGGCAGTGGCGGCGGCAGCTGCAATCAGCAGCCCGGAGCCAGCCTGGTAGCACAGTTGGCTCTGGCTGGCTTCAGGAGCTGCTCACGGCCCGCTGCTGTGGCGCCCGCCATTTTTCCTCTCTGGAAGTCCCCATATGATGTGTTGCGCACAAGACACATCATATGGGGACTTCCAGTGAGGAACAATGGTGGGTGTCACGGCAGCGAGCAGCTCCTGAAGCCAGCCAGAGCCAACTGCGCTACCAGGCTGGCTCCGGGCTGCTGAGGCTGCCGTTGCCACATGTCCCAGGGACAGATTTGCAAATCTGGGGACATTCCAGGGATGGAATTTGTCCGGGGACAAATTTGCAAATCTGGGGACTGTCCCCAGGAACTGGGGACGTCTGGTAACCCTAATTATGCACCCATATGGGGTAGACCCACATGTATATATTTGTAACTAAGTTTGCCTTCAGGAATCCAACTGTGAACTGATGTGAGTGAACTTCTTTTATTGACTTTGAATAAGATTGTCATGTCTTTATTCTTTTAAGAGGGATTAAAGGGAATTTACCAGGAATATAGGGACCCAGGTGGCGCTGTGGGCTAAACCACTGAGCCTAGGGCTTGCTGATCAGAAGGTCAGCGGTTCGAATCCCTGTGACGGGGTGAGCTCCCGTTGCTTGGTCCCAGCTCCTGCCAACCTAGCAGTTAGAAAGCACATCAAAATGCAAGTAGATAAATAGGAACCGCTATAGCGGGAAGGTAAACGGCGTTTCCATGTGCTGCTCTGGTTTGCCAGAAGCGGCTTTGTCATGCTGGCCACATGACCTGGAAGTTATACACTGGCTCCCTCGGCCAATAATGTGAGATGAGCGCGCAACCCCAGAGTCGGTCACGACTGGACCTAATGGTCAGGGGTCCCTTTACCTTACCAGGAATATACAATTCAATACTGAATTGTATATAATAATGAGAGACTTACACAAGCCTGCAACCAGCTATCTGCTGTGCATGTATGAAAGGGGAATGTAAACTCTGCTACGTAAAGAAACCTGCTAGCGCAAGTTAGGAAGGCTATTTATAAACAGTACATCCTCTCCTGCCACCCTGAACATTCCCACACTGTGGAGCACCATTGGAGTATTTCCTGGCTCTACTTGGAGATACCAGGGATTGAACCTGGGACCTTTTTGCATGAAAGCAGCATTTGTGCTTCTGCCACTGAGCATCTCTTCTCTTCACAAGATACTGTTCAGATGTAGTTCTGAGAAAGTGAAGAATGTATCTTGGCAACTAATTATATCTATATGAACTTTGAAGGTACGTTAATTAAAGTCATAGTCTTGCCTTTCAACTTTGAAGAGTTCAATTTGTCTGTGTGTTCACATTTGCTTGCTGTAATATCCAATATTAATTTTGAAAGCGAGGAAGGAAATGAATATTATTCCAAGGATCATTTTATATGTGAATGGCCACAATGAATATTTCCCTCCCTCCCTCCCTCTTTAATTTTAAAGACCTTTCTGTTATGTTTGGCTTTTAAATTTTTACAGGAATAACTTAATTATTGAATAATTTAGTCAATATCATTAGTGATATGGAAGACTGGATCAAAGGCACATTTATTTAAGATTGCAGTGGTCTGGCACTAGGAAGATTTTAAGGTACACCAAGTAAAATGAGGAGGGGAAGGGGATGAAATGAAAACTAATCCTAGGAAATTGACAGTTATTGCAGAAATGCTTGGAAAACAGTACAGTGGTACTTTGGTTCTCAAACGCCTTGGTACTCAAAAGCTGAAAAGCCAGAAGTAAGTGTTCTGGTTTTCAAACTTTTTTGGAAGCCAAACGTCCAGAGTGGTTGTCTGCTATTGTTTCCAGGGCACCTGCACCAATCAGAAGCTGCGCCTTGGTTTTTGAATATTTTGGAAGTCAGACAGACTTCCGGAATGGATAAATTTTGGTGCTTTTGTTTTTGATATTTATTTTGCAGGTTTTTTAAGGCTCTTTTCAGTTAATTTGTTTTTGTGACTGTGTGGAACCCAGTTCAGTTATTGATTGATTGATTGATTGATTGTGTGACTGCAGAAATGGATAAAAGCCCCACCATCTAAACAATGACTATCATCAGTGCAGGTAAGAAAAAAGTTTAATTTTAATTTTTATTATCTACAATACTGCCTTATTTGTTTTATAGTACAGTTTTAGGGAAGCTTTTAATGTTTAATAAATTACTGTATTTTAGTATTTCTGCTGGAAGCTGCCCAGAGTGGCTGGGGAAACCCAACAAGATGCGGGGGTATAAATAATAAATTGTTATTAGTAGTAGTAGTACAGTAGTAGTACATTGACTATAAAAAAGGGACGTGGGTGGCACTGTGGGTTAAACCACAGAGCCTAGGGCTTGCCGATTAGAAGGTCGATTCCCCCTACCGGGTGAGCTCCCATTGCTCGGTCCCAACTCCTGCCAACCTAGCAGTTCGAAAGCACGTCAAAGTGCAAGTAGATAAATAGGTACCGCTACAGTGGGAAGGTAAACGGCGTTTCCGTGCGCTGCTCTGGTTTTGCCAGAAGCGGCTTTGTCATGCTGGCCACATGACTTGGAAGCTGTCTGCGGACAAACGCCAGCTCCCTCGGCCAATAGAGCGAGATGAGCGCCGCAACCCCAGAGTCAGTCACGACTGGACCTAATGGTCATGGGTCCCTTTACCTTTACATTGACTATTGCTTTCATTTTATGGATCAATGGTCTCTTTGGTTGGAAAATTCGTATTAAATTGCTGTTTTAGGGGTTGTTTTTAAAAGTCTGGATCGGATTAATCCATTTTGCGTTACTTTCTATGGGAAAGCGCGCCTTGGCTTTGGAGCGGTTTGGTTTTGGAACAGACTTCTGGAACTGATTAAGTTTGAAAACCAAGGTACCATTGTATACCAAAATAATTTGTGGATTTTTTTAAATTAAAAAGGTACATAACCAAAGAACAAGCTTGCTGTATTTCAGGCTGTAGCTAACCATTCTTATGTGTGATGCAGGAGCTTGGAAGGATCATTTTAAAAGGGAACTGGTTCAACATGTCCAAAAAAGAACTAATTCCAGTTCATATTCATCCTTTTACAAAATGAACAAGTTTGGTTCATATTAGGGCTGGGTGATATATCAGAATATCCGAAACCGGTTTAAAGTCCATATCATGATGTCTGTTTCATAATTTTTGACGTGGCGATATATCACGAATCATGATGTTTGTGTGTGTGTGTGCTATGCAAAAACCACAATGTAGGGAAAACATTAGGAAGGACTTCCCAATGGTAATGGCTGTTTGACTGTGGAACAGAATACCCTGGAAGGTGGAGGAGCAGAGTTTGGATGGCCATCTGCCAGGGGTTCTTTAGCTGGAATTCCTTCATTTCAGGGGGTTGGTCTAGATGACCCGGGGTCTGTACATTCCGTAACTCTGTGATTCTGCTTGTCTGTTCTCCCAGGGTAGGGGTGGGGAACAGGATCCAGTTAGCAGGCAGATTCTGACCTCCCTGACCTCCCCACCCCCAATGACCCTCTTGGCGGGGGAGTGGGACCTCCGGTCTATCCGTCACCTGATGTTGCAATGATGGTGGGTGACTAAAAAGAAAAAATCCTTTGTAGTCCTGGCTCAAGTCACACTTACAGATCCTTTGCATCACAGGCTTCAATTTTGCTTGGAGGCAGATCTCAGCTCCTGGGCGCAAGCAGCAGTAAACCTCCTTCCAGCTATTTCAGGTTGTTTTTATCCCGCTGCTGGAAAATTTGTCCTAATGTGATCTTAGCTGCTTTACGTCCAGCCGTATATGAGCCAATTTAAAATGCCCAGGAAGTGCGCAAGACATGGCCTTCCCGGGGGCTGTGTGCAGCTTTTAAAGCTGTGGTTGAAACTTCCATTTTCAAAATGCTCCACTAGGTAAGGAAGTGAGGGATTTAAATAATCACCTCTCTTTGTCTCGAATGTTGGCACCCATCCATGCCTTGTGTCTGGGTGCTGGCACGATTGCTTCGGTGTCCTGGCTGCGTCTCAGCTCCATTTCCCACATCTTGCCTTGCAGTCCTTTCCGCTTTTATGACTTCTGGACTTGCGTGCCTCGAACCGGCGAGCAGAAATGGTGCAGTGGCCAGAAGTTTTCTCTTTCTCAGATTCCCCCTAATCCACATGCATCTCGAACCCTTGCCAGATGTGTGCCTCACATTTTGAAGAGAACTGGAAGTGGCTACAGGGCATTTTCTGTAAGAGATCTGCTTTTCATGTCTGTGGGCCTTTGGCCCAGGATAGGCCTGGATGGCCGCTGGCATAATAAATCTTTATTAGTGGATGAGTCAACTTCTCGGCAGACTGAAGTTAAGAAACATTTTGCGAGCAGGTTTTTGTTCTGTCACTCATGTTTGCTAACAAAGTTTCGCTTTAGAGCAGGAGTGGGAAACCCTCATATTTTTTTGGCCCCCGAAGGCCACATTTCATTATGGGCAATCCTTATGGGGCCACATGATGGGTGTGACTCTGATTTTTGTACAGTAGGCTATATCCCAACCATGCAAAAGCCACAGAGGTTTCTATTCCAGCCTGTTTTCAGACACAATTCAAAGTGCTAGTTATGACCAAGACAACATAGGCCCAGGCTGTCTGTATTCTCCTATAGGAACCTGCCCAGGCTCTGAGTTCTTTGGGGAAAAGGCACTGCTTTTACCTTATTACTCTCACAAGCACACTTGGTAGAGACTGGAAAGAGGGCCTTCTTGGTGGCGGCTCCCAGACTTCGAAACTTCATTCCTAGAGAGGCTAGTCTGGCTCCCTCTTTGTTGTCATTCCACTAGCAGATGAAGACCAGAATGTGACAGCTAGACTGGTAGTGGCCGCCGAGACCATATGACACCGGTTCTGAAAGACCTTCATTGGCTCCCAGTAGGTTTCTGAGCACAATTCAAAGTGTTGGTGCTGACCTTTAAAGCCCTAAATGGCCTCAGCCCAGTATACCTGAAGGAGCATCTCCACCCCCATCGTTCAGCCTGTACACTGAGGTCCAGCTCTGAGGATCTCCTGCTGGTTCCCTCATTGTGAGAAGCAACGTTACAGGGAACCAGGCAGAGGGCCTTCTCAGTAGTGGTGCCCACCTTGTGGAACGCCCTCCCATTAGATGTCAAGGAAATAAACAACTATCTGACTTTTAGTAGACATCTGAAGACAGCTCTGTTTAGGGAAGTTTTTAATGTTTGATGTTTTATTGTGTTTTTAATATTCTGTTGGGAGCCTCCCAGAGGGGCTGGCCAGGCCTGGCCAGATGGGTGGGGTATAAGTAATAAATTATTATTATATATTATAATTCCATCAGGCTTTGGGTAACTGATTGCGTTTAAGGAAAGGGCTCTTAAATAGTGTGCTGTACTTGGTTGTTGTTGTTTTGCTACCTGCATTTTATATTTTTTTAGGGTTTTTTTGCATTGTTTTAATTCTATAGTTTAACCATTACCATTTATATGTTTTAAGCTACTTGTGTTTGTTTTAATTTTTGTGAGCCACCTCTAGTCCCTGTTCTGGGGGAAAGGCAGGATAGAAACCAACCATTTATACATGCATCTCAAGCAACTCTCCATCTTCCATCCCGGCATGACAAAGACATTGTCACAGTGAAATGTCTAGGTTGGCAGCAGTTGTACGATTTTGATGCTGGGATACTGACCACATATAAGTGACACCCCCCCCCCCGCCTTTACTTAATTTCTCTTCTGATGCATTGCAGCCTCAATTTGCTGTTACGATAAGGTGAGAGCAGGTGATAAGTCCTCTGCCAATAGCAAGTTTTGATTTCCTGTTTTATATTATCATACTATTTTGGCTGTGTCTTGGCACCAGAAGGCTGCACAAGAGGTTCTCTGTGTATTTTGCTGAGTTTTTGATGGCCTGGCTTTGGATGGGACAGTAATTAAATAGACTGCAGGTTGGGACACGCAGCGGATTAGAGGAAAAGTGCTGAATAAACATTTTTTAAAAAAATAAAAAATAAAACCAAACCATACCGGTGTGTAATTAAATTGTTTGCTGATCTGTTGGACTTGGATGACTGCGAATAAGGTTGTCTCCTAATATGCATCTCAAGGCTCTCTCTCTCTCTCTCTCTCTCTCTCTCTCACACACACACACACACACACTTTTTCCTTTTTCTTTTTGTGGTAAGATGCTGCCTTACAAATGTTCTATATGCTGGTCACGTAGGTGCAGCTTTCGTTGGTTTTATTTTTTAAAAAAGTTTTTAAAGTTTTTTTAAAGTTTTGGCACTTAGGTGGAGTTTGTGCATGTTTAGCAAAACCTTTGATCAACCAAAGATGGCTCCAGTGCATAGCTGCCAAGTCTCCCGTATTCCCCGTGAAACCCCCGTTTTTCCAGCCATTTCCCGCTGGCAGCCTGGATTAAAAAAACCCCCGTAAATCCCCCGGATTCTTACCGGCCCGGGGAGGCTCCTTCTGCACATGTCTGGATTTCTGGCGCTGTGGCCATTTTGGAAATGGGCAAAACATGCATAGAAGTGACTTCCGGTGCTGCTCTGCCCAGTTCCAAAATGGCCACACCGCTGCCAATCCCGGATTTTTCAATCTGGGAGTTGGCACCTATGCTCCAGTGGAGGACTGGCCCCCACCCACTGGCAGAGGAAGGGGTGTGTGGTGGATGAGGCCCACCCTGGGTGTCATACCTGGTGTGTGTGTGACATGGCCCCCCACCCCCTGGGATGCTGGCCCTGCTCCCGCAGGTGGCTAGCCCTGCCCCCGGGTGCCCAGCATGTGCGCCGCTCTGGGTGCCAGAGCAGCTAGCTCTGCCTCTGCAACCACGAGTCTTTCTTTGTACTTACAGTCAGTCCAAAGAGTGACCCTGCCTGACAGCTTTCCCCTGCTTAGTGTCAAATATTTGGAGCCTGAGTCATTTAGGGCTTTAAAAACTAGTGCGTACACTTTGTTTGATTTTGTGGGGAGTTAATATAATGCCCATTTTAAAAAAAATTGAGAGAAGATTGCAAGGAGTTTGAAATGCAGTTTGGGGCAAGATTCCAAGTCGAAGAGACTTTCCTTTGGCTGACAAAGAACCCTCAAAACTTCCTAGACCATCCCATCTCTTTTGGACACGGGGTGTATTTTTAAAGTCCTTTTTCACTGGCCGGGATACTCAATGCAAAGAACTATAATTGCTGGTTAACTGGTCTGGTAAACAGAGCCCTGTGTAGACACGCTGTAATTGAGGCTGTGTGGGTCACCCGGTTTAATTACTGTCTGAATACTTGGAATAGAAACTTCTCAGAAGCCACCATATCATAGAGCATCCGATTAAGTAAACAAATTGGTAGTTGCCGAACCACACGGCCAAGTGACGAGAGGATTCTCCAGTCCTTCCCTCGAGGTCTTGGAGAAAGCGGGGTGAATTTTGCCCAGGGTAGCCAGAGGCCTTGTGGGTATTTCTCCCACACATCTGGCAAGAGAGCAGCTTAATTGCACTCCCAGATGCAACCCATTCCAGATGAGTCTCCCACCATCCCGCCAGCAACCTCTCTCTTGCTGACGGATGAAATTAGACATGGCCCGATGACCTCATGGTCCATTACAGACACACCTTATCCCGGACATACTGGCTCAGAGCAGATGTTATGACAGCTGCAGGGATGAGATTTAGAGGCAGGCAAATCATGTCATTGCCCAGGGTGCCAAACCTTCCCCTCCCCAGGGGTGGGGGACAGTGACACCAGGCTGGAGGTGCGACTGTTATGAACTACAGCCGTACCTTGGAAGTCAAACGGAATCCACTTCGGAAGTCTGTTCGACTTCCAAAATGTTCAAAAACCCAAGCACGGCTTCTGATTGGCTGTCGGAAGCTCCTGCAGCCTATTGGAAGCTGTGGAAGCCCCGTTGGCCATTTGGCTTCCAAAAATTGTTTGAAAACTGAAAACACGCGGATTTCGATCGTCTGGGAGCCGATTTGTTCGGGAGCCAAATTGTTCGAGATCCAAGGTACAACTGTATCTACTCCAGGACTGGGGAATATTTTTCAGATGGGTGTGTGTGTGCATATTTGCTTCTAGGCAAGCTTCCGGGGAGCCCACACCCATGGTGGGCATGTCCAGAGGTGAAAGTGGCCAGAATAATTAATGTTCATGTCATGTTTTATGCAGCAGGTAGTTTCTGCACACAATTGCACACCCTTCTCTACCCTCCAGCCAGGTAAGCAGGAGTTCCAGGACACATTTCAGCTAAGGACACCCCTCCCTGACCCCAGAACAAACATTCAAGGAGGGTGCAGGGTACATTGGGTGAGGGGGGTGGTGGCTTTGGAGGTTGGGTGGCCTGGGAAAAGTCCTGAGGGCCTGATAGAGAAGTGTCAAGGGCCACTTGTGGCCTCCCCGCAGGTCTGAGGTTATGTGCCGCCAAGAAACTGGCTATGCTGCACATGTCACAGAGTTATGGAGGAGAGAAGAAGGAGGGATCCTGAAGTAGCTTTCGAAATACTTTTTTTCCGTGGTGACAAAGGAACTCTATAAATGCTTTTTCGTCTGAAAATCCAATTTTTACATACTGTGTGTGTGTGTGTGTGTGTGTGTGTTTGTGGGTGGGTGGGGGGAAGCCCCAAAGTGAATGAAGAATACTTGGAATGCAGCCAGAACAATCTGGGCCACTACTTTTTTCTCTCTGTCCCCCCACCCCACCCCCCGGCCACTGCCTTCTATTTTTGATGCTGGTAACATGGTTTCCTGTTTGTTGCAAAATATGTGGGTTTCTGAATGTTGCACCTGTGGTGAATTCCATACACTACACCCTTCCTGTCTGCAAGTGGGCGCCCACAACTGTTTCCCTCCCCACCCACCATAAGCGTTTGCAGCAAGTCCTTTTGAACTAGATCTCTGCCTTCTTTCTAGGATGGAGGTTACTGAGTGGAGTTATAAAGGGGAACCAGGACTAGGACAAAAGAATCAAGTGTGCTCATCTGAATCAGAACCGGTGAACTTGCAGCCCCATTGGATATGGCTGAACTACAGCCCCCCTTAATCCCTGACCATTGGCCATGGCAGCTGGGGCTGAGGGGAAATGGAGTCAAACAGCATCTGGAGGTCTACAGATCCCCCCCCCCGATCTATCTATTATGTCATTTGTTTTCAGGTCGCTTTTATTTGCTACGCTATGCTATGCAACCCATTTTTAGACCAGGACTGTGAAACCATTACTTTTCCCCTCTTTTGTGACTCGATTTGTTTTTTCGTCTCTTTGCAAACTCTGCTTTTCTTTTGTAACACAACCATTAAAATTGAATATTTTTAATGAATTATTTGTTTTGCTCACATTAGATTCCTTTTTGTATTCCATTTTCGTTTGTTGTTGTTTAGTCGTGTCCGACTCTTCATGACCCCATTATATCCAGAGCTAATTCCTCCAGCTGTTCTGTGCTCACTGGTTGCCACCATTTTTGTTCCTGACATGTCATGGAATGACACCATCAAGAGCATTCTGGGTAAGAAAATATGGCAGCCACCAGCAGTTTGTCTTGGGAATGAACTCTGTTGCTGCTGGTGGCATAGGAGACAGAGAGCTCCTCTTCCCACTCCCAAATACTATGATTGAGAGTCCTATCCATACTTTCTTATTCCCCTGGAAATTGATTTCTGAATGACCAAAAACTGAATCCCATTTGGCCTAGTTGTTATGAAAGAATGCATACCCTTAACTTTATCCTTCTTTAAATGGTTAATATGGTGATACTTGTTCTCAAGTTGCCAATTTTAAGTGCTTGGTTTAATTCCAACAGCAAGAGGTAGCAGTGACTGCCGGCTACCAACAAGTTCTTCTGGCTGCTTTGGGCAGGCCTGGCTGGGGCTGCACAGCCGATTCTGTCCTCGACAAAGATCTTTGTGGGCTCCCCAGTGTGTCACTGTGGGAAGTAGGAAGCTGAACTGGCCTTTGGTCTGACGCAAAAAGGCTCTTCCTATGTTCTGATAGAAAGATCCATGGAGGGGTAAAGCTACTAGTCATTAAGGCTGTGTGCTCATTCCAGTATCAGAGGCAGCATAATAACTCTGAGTAGCAGTTGCTGGAGACCAGGACCAAGAACAGGGGTCAGCAACCTTTTTCAGCCGTAGGCCGGTCCACCATCCCTCAGATTCCTGGACAACACACTGATTCCTGGACCGTCTGCGGGCTGGATTGAGAAGGCGATTGGGCTGCATCTGGCCCCCGGGCCTTAGGTTGCCCACCTCTGACCAAGAAGGGGCTGCTGCAGTCAAATGCTGTTTGCCTGCTTCCCATAGGCATCTCGATGGCCACTATGAGAACAGGATACTGGACTATATGGGCCATTGGCGTAGTCAAAGAATCATAGAATTGTAGAGTTGGAAGGGACTCTCAGGATCATCTAGTCCCTTGAAATACAGGAATATGCATCTGTCCCATCCCGGGATTGAACCTGCAACCTTGGCGTTAACAGCACCACGCTCTAACCAACTGAGCTATCCAGGTTCAGAAAGTGGTGTTTCCTGCAGTGCAGCATCAAATTATAGAGAAGCAGGCAGGAAGCACTTCCTCTCCCCGTGACAGCTAGTTTAGCACTCAGCACAAGCGGCAGGGAACCTCAGACCTGGCAATTGTAGATGGCCTTCTAGTTCTTTCTGTTTTGCCCTTGGGGATCTACTCAGGCCATATCCCTCACCAGCCTTCTCGAATGTTTTTTGCCTGGCTGTAATATGTCCTTGAACTGTGATAATGCTTCTTGCTTGCCTGGACGAAGAGATGTAAATGGAGGAGTGTGTGTTTAGATCCCTCTTATTTTTTGCATGACTGGATAGTGCAAAGTCAGAGGTACAGCTCCACAGCTCCACAGCTCCACCCACCTTTTGCCCATCACCAGCATGCGGTCCCCGGAAAGCTGCTCATAAGGCAATGAGGCCTTTGGCCTGGAAAAAGCACCCCACACCTGCCTTAAACAGGGTTCCATGATTTTCATGTGTTTGTGTGTGTGTGTGTTTCAACCCATACAACGTGGAACAGAATGAATCAGCGGAACAAGAGTAGGCGGGGAAGAGACTAAGGCTGATTAACTGTTTCCCTCCTATTGTGGCTCCTGGTGATTGAGGGGACAGATGTATATTTTGTTACCGATGCAGTTACTTGTTGCTGATTGGCTGGTGGGTGAAAATTAGGCGATCCTCTTTAAACAGGGCTTATTGCAGTAATTGCTGACCAGGGGGTAATGGCGCATGATGCAACATCACAAAACCTGTGATGCCAGCAGTGCAAACAATGAAACAGTTAGGCTAATTAATCAGCAAAGAGAATATATTGCAGCTGAGACAATAAAAAACGACCCTTGTAATGAAATCACACTACACGATCTCAAATTCTGCAGAATGGTTGTTGTTGCTTCTTAAAACTGATGATTCAATTTACATTGTTTTTAACGGATTCTGATTAATTAGCTACACTTTGTAGCCTTAATTGTAAGTGGTCATTGATTCCTCTATAAACACTGCGTTTGATTCATGTGTTATCCCAAATGCAGATCTACTGCTCCTTTGAGGGGGCACATTGACAGGTAGGCAGGCTGCCCACTCACCTGACATGAGGTGATTTAAAATTTAAAGTCTTCAATTGGGGCCCCAAAGACTGGCCAATCACCACTGTGCAAATCCTCCCTATTGCCAAAGTGGAACATCAGGTTTCCTCTGAGCTCAATCCATGTGCTCCCCAAATGCAGTATGCGCACACCCGCAATTTGTCGCCTAAAGTCATGTGCACCCGGACAAGCTCTGTCTGAAGCTGCACAGTAGGAGATGCTACGCCATCTCCATTGTCTAGCAGGAGAATAATTTGTAAGTCTTTTAAACTATTTGCCGACTGTTTCACGAGGCTCTCCCATAAGTGATGGAGTTAAAATAAGTCGACCGGACCGTTGTTCCCTTTCTCCTGGAAAGCAGCTTGGCTTTCTAATTCTTAGCGGCTTGAGGTTCTCTGCTGCTCCAAGAAGCATGGGAGAAACATGTTCTGTTAACATTCTCCGGAGGATGAGTTCATGTTTTACTCCAGAGAGATCCATTAGCCAGTGCTTCGGCTGGTTATACAACAGTTCCGTAAGACCTGTACAGAAATGTTCTTCTGCCTGCTGAAGGGCAGCCTGCATCATGATGCTGCAACTGCTTTCCGCCTGTAACCAAATTTCTGCATCACAACTCCAGTGTGGTTTCTTGTTTGTTGACTGTCGCTCTATTTTGGGAGCTGTGCCATTGGGACTTCTTAAGTCTAGGAAGTGCTTTCAGATACGTTGGGCGGGGTGGCGGCGAGGGAAAGGTGTTGTAATTTTGTGGTTTAACAATAAATATATTTTTAGGATGATCTGTTTCCCGCCACCCTTCAAAAATTAAGCAAACATGTTGTTTTACCTGGCTTCCCCTCCCTTTTTTGCATATAATATATATTTGAGTTTCAGTGGTTAGTCCGCAATTTATATCTCTGTGCAGCCATGACTGACGTGAAGTGTAAAAACAGCCCTGAAGGATGTCTCTGTAGACCCATCTACTCCAGTGTCCTGTTTTATACAAGCCCTCTTCCATTTTGCTGGAGGCTGCTAAAATGGGTGGGTGGGGGTGCAGATGAAAGCCCCGCCCTCAGTGTCCCTACAAGCTCCGCCTTCAATATCCCTACAGCACATGGTTTTATCAGAGCTGTGCACATTGCCAACACCACCAATTGGACCTGCAGGGCTGGCATTGTTACAAGGGTACAGTTGGAAGGGACACTGAGGATCATCTAGTCCAACCCCCTGCAATGCAGAAATTTGCAACTGTCCCATACTGGGGATCAAACCTGCAACCTTGGCATTATCAGCACCATGCTCTAACCAACTGAGCTATAGTACCCAGGCTTCGTTCCACCCTTGTAAGAAAGTTCATCTTTTGGCATGGTAAGAGGTGCATACTGTCAATTTCATATCAGAATTCATAGAGACCAAATTCCATAAGCAACTACTTTGGGGGAAGTTCTGCTCAATATGTGGGTGGGGGGCATGGGTTTGGTCCCTCCTAAGAACACATGGAAGAGCTCTCCTGTAAAGGTCTCCGCTTTCAAACTTGTCACCCTCCATCCAGGATTCCCTCCTCGCTAAGATTTTTACAGTTGCTTAATATGGGGAAGATATACCACCCAACATTAAAAATAAAAATGAAATAACGACACTCTTCATGTATTCAGTAAAATAATTTTAATTGCATCATGGGGATGGTTATTCTGCACTTTCTTCTGAAAATTGCACCCTTCTGGCTGCTTTTTGCTTCTCCCCCCCCCCCCCCTCCACCACACACGCTCTCTTGGTGTGTTTCTGCATTTCCCGACTAAGCCTGTGGGCAGGGACTGTCTTTTCTTATGTAAGACAGACGGTGAGCCTTTTCGGCTGAAGAGTGGGGAACTAATGCTCCAATTACTTACTTACCTACCTACTCAATTCTAGGAGCAGGAGCATTTTCTGGGCTTAGGCCCCTATGGTTGTTTTTTCTCCAAAATAAAAGCAGCCAGGTTATGTATTTTTATTTTTATTTTAAGCATGTGGCTACTGGGATAGCTCAATTGGTAGAGCATGAGACTCTTGACCTCAGGGTCATTGGTTTGAGCCCTGTGTCAGGTAAAAGATTCCTGCATTGCTGGAGGTTGCACTAGCTCACCCTTGTGGTCCCTTCCAACTCTACTACATGCTACACACGCTCTCGTCCTTGGATCATGACATTCCTGATTCATGGCTGGAGTTGGCACAGCCAGAGGTGAGGTCAAGGCAGTCAAATGCAGCCCTCCAAGCCACTCTTATTTGGCCCTTGGGAACCTCAACAAGTCCTCCTCTGTGCCCTTCACCTGCCGGTGCTGTGGTCTAAACCAGTGGTCCTCAACCTTGGGCCTCCAGATGTTTTGAGACTACAGTTCCCATCATCCCTGACCACTGGTCCTGCTAGTTAGGGATCATGGGAGTTGTAGGCCAATAACATCTGGAGGGCTGCAGTTTGGGGATGCCTAGATTAGAAGGTCGGTGGTGACGGAGAGAGCTCCCGTTGCTCTGTCCCAGCTCCTGCCTACCTAGCAGTTTGAAAGCATGCCAGGGCAAGTAGATAAATAGGTACCACTGTGATGGGAAGGTAGACAGGTTTTTCTGTGTGCTCTGGTTTCCATCACAGTGTTCTGCGCACCAGAAGCGTTTTAGTCATGCTGGCCACATGACCCGGAAAGCTGTCTGTGGACAAATGCCGGCACTCTCAACCTGAAAAGCGAGATGAGCGCCGCAACCCCATAGTTGCCTTTGACTTGACTTAACCGTCCAGGGGTCCTCTACCTTACCCTACCTTACCTTACCTGGCTGATAATGTACTTGAATTCTGATGATGTCTCTTCCTTGTAGAGGGATGCTAGAAATAGGTGTGTGTAAACTAGCCTACTCTGGAAAGGTAAACTCTATTTTGATTACAAGTAAATCTCAGGGAAGTCCTGGATGCTCAAATGACTGATCTCTGAGCTGCTCAGTTTGACTGACATATAGCAATACAGAAAATGGCAGTTTCCATCACTGTTGACCTCTTTTCACTCCCAGTCTGGCACTCCGAGGCTTTATTTCACAAAAAGTTGATAAGCGATACGATTTGGTAGATAAGCACAATCAGCCCCTTAACTGCTTGGCGAAACTAAAGTTTCCCATCCAAAAATATATTCGGTAACCACCAAATCATTGCCTGGAGGCTAAGAGCTGACTGCCTCATTCATGGCCAAAGTTATAATTAGGACAGGAATAAGAAAATACATGATAGTGAAACAGAGAACATCTTTGTGGGGTTTATTTCCCCCTTGCTGATGATGGATGCAATTTACACTTCAGTCAGCTTAACCTTCCTTACCCCCAGCCATGGTTGGTAGCAAACACTGCTAATAAAGGATCCTCAGAGAGGAAAAATTGTATCTTCAGTTCCCACAAGCAACAAATGAGGCTTTTAGCATCATCACCAACATGGAGAGAGCAGATACACCATACATCCATATAAGATATATACCCGAGGGGATTCTTTACCTATTCTTGGCCTATTCAACCAATTTGTTCTGCAGTACTGACAATGTTACAGGTGCCACACAATACTCACTCTGCACCTGTAGGAAATTGTTTTTATTTAGCATGACAGCTTCTAACCTTTGGAACTCCTTGCCTCTTGACTTCAAGCAGCGCATCTTCACTGTACTTTTTGGCATCTGATAAAGACATTTTTTTTTGTACAGGCAAGCCTACCCAAACATGTGGAAAGTTGAGTGCTTCAACCAGTTTTTATAACTGTTGGTTTTAGTTAAGTGAACTCTTGATCTTTTTATTCATTTAAAAATAGCTGTTTTTAACTTTGCCTCTTATTGGCAACCTTAATCTTTGTCTAATTTCCTTTTTTAAAAATCACACAGAGGTTCTATTAGCAAATGTGATATATAAATGCTAAAATAAACTAAGTATGATTTGGTACATGGAACATTATTGTAACAGATTATGTGAATAAATAGTGTCCTGGAAGCAGTGCCGGATAAGCTAAACAAGCTTTAGCTTAGGGCCCTACTCTCTTGGAGCCCCCTGCCCCAAATTTCACTATTAATATGTTGTTGTTGTTTAGTCGTTTAGTCGTGTCCGACTCTTCGTGACCCCATGGACCAGAGCACGCCAGGCACTCCTGTCTTCCACTGCCTCCCGCAACTTGGTCAAACTCATGTTGGTAGCTTCGAGAACCCTCTCCAACCATCTCTTCCTCTGTCGTCCCCTTCTCCTTGTGCCCTCCATCTTTCCCAACATCAGGGTCTTTTCCAGGGAGTTTTCTCTTCTCATGAGGTGGCCAAAGTATTGGAGCCTCAGCTTTAGGATCTGTCCTTCCAGTGAGCACTCGGGGCTGATTTCGTTCAGAAGTATTAATATACTTCTTCTTAATTGTATTTCAGTTCAACAATTACTTTGATTAAATACATATTTTGTTATGTGCAAATGGCTTTAGATACCTATTAGGTCCTATTAGGTGTTCCTGTCCAGCCACACCTCTCACTGACTGAACATGGGCCTGCCACTGTCTCTTGAACTACCTACCTCACAGGATTGTTGTGAAGAGCAAAACAAGTAGAGGGAAATCCACATAGATCTCTGGGAAGAGACCCCAAAATGTAATGAATCAATGAAAGTTCCTTTTCAAGGCAATCTTTAAAGGATCCATTATTAAAGCAGTCAATAAAACCATATTAAAACGACTATGATCATTTTCCTGATTTGTTTTTCTTTATTTTTTTGTACACGAGTTTTTATTGTAAGCCACCTTGGACCAATTACTGGAAGGGCAGCATGCTTGCTTGAAAGTAGATGCTTAAGTGCAAATAAATAAAAGCGTTTTCTGCCCCAAGTCCAGTTGTTTGCAGAAGGAAAGTTTTGACAGCCGGTGTGTAAAGCTGCCTTCACAAGGGATGCATTTTTCTCCCGCGGGTTTGTGCAGTGACATCACCCAGGACCTCACTGGCGAACCCAGTTTTAAATGCTGACTTCCTTTACCCACTCAGGGATTGCAGACTTTGTGCATTTTAATGCAGGAAAAGCCAGGCCTCTGAAATATTTATTATTTAAAGAATAATCCTGAAGTGATTTCACATCGAAAACTTCACCAGTGAAAAACGATGACACAATTTCATATATGAAAACATCATTATACACACACACACACACACACACACACACACAATCAAAACAGTTTGATGTGCACTGAAAAATAGTTTTGTGAGTTCAAACCATGTATAGGTATAGATGCAGATTTAAAAATTACTACCATACTTCAAGTGTATCTTACCCTAAAAGGGAAGTTGTGACCTGTGTTGTGAACTGTTATTGGGGAACCTGAAAGCCATTGCTCTCCCTGCTTAGGGTTCTTATTTTAAGACAAACTTTGACCAGACAGCTCTTCAAACAGAGGACCATCCTCTCTAAAGATGACGTGTGGCCCCCTTAGTCTGCACGCTGAGATAGGAAGTTTGCACAATTTGCAGACCCTCCCAGATGAGTGGTTTACTGAGCATTCACCATGTTTTGTTTGCAGATAGACTGAATGAACATTTGTTTTGATTTGTGTGCGGGGAGGTTAGACAACATTGCATCAAAGCAAATGTTACCCCACACTTTCCGGTGCGATTCCCCATCACTTTCCTTATTGCAAATAGTCCAGTCTTTTGGAAGGAGCAAGTTTGTTGCAGATGACCTCCAAATGAACTTTGATTGCGCAACCTGAATTTGTGATTGAATTCCCACCCAAAATAGTGACAGTCTGAAAACACCAAAATGGCCAGTAAAAATGTGGCTATTTTGTTATTTGAATGAAATGAAATGAAAAGATGGTTTTCTGCTTTGGTCACATTCATAGTCTAGGTGGGGGGAGAGAAGGTGTAAGATACAAGAAAGTTATTCTTAGCACAAAAGAAGCACCTTCTCTTTCTTCTTCCTGTTAAGCTGCTCTTCATTCCAGGCATTTTGTTTTGTTTGCATATATATATATATATATATATATATATATATATATATATATTACAAACATGAGTTTGACCAAACTGCGGGAGGCAGTGCAAGACAGGAGTGCCTGGCGTGCTATGGTCCATGGGGCCACGAAGAGTCGGACACGACTAAACGACTAAACAACAACTATATATATATATATATATATATATATATATATATATATATATATTCATATTCATTTAAATCAGGTGTTGGGAACCTCCAGATGTAGGACATCTCCCACTATCCATGACCATTGGCCATGCTTGCTGAGGCTGATGGGAGTTGTAGTTCAGCAACAATCAGAGGGCCAAAGATTCCCTACTCCAGATTTAGATAGCGATTTCTATTGCACTCTTTGAGTGCTATGTACAACTCAGTTGGTCTGATTACTATTTTAAATCATAAGGTGAAACATTGCATTTAAAATGCAATGCTTAATTATTATTAATTTTTTTTAAAAAAATTATTTTTTGGCGAAGTGCCCAAACAAATAAAATATAAAAACAAACAGGAACAAACATAGTACACCAGCTAAAGCAAAATACACCCTGGGTGTTTGCCCACAAACTCTGGCATTACAACAAAAGCAAGAAGGTTGGAAATCATTTTACATATTCACAAAATCTCAGCATCTTTAGCTGCAAGCATGTGTTGTCATCACTCTCTTAAATACTATTTAAAATATTTCTTTCCCTCAGCTGCATACGCCCAGTGCAGGCGATCTACATGCAATAACCTTTATTTGTGCCCAGTTTGTATTCTCTGGGACAGAGTGGAGGTGGTCTTTAAAAATGAGCAATATCAGTTCACTACTCAGCTACTTCCTTGTTTACCTCTCCCCTCCCTGTATTGTTTCATCTGTGCCAAATTTCAGATTGTAAGTCTGCTGGGGCAGAGACCTGGGTATAAAACACACAAAGCAAATGATCATAGAATCACAGAATTGTAGAGCTGGAAGGGACCACAAGGGTCATCTAGTCCAACCCTCTGCAATGCAGCGATATTTTGCCCAATGTGGGACTTGAACCCGTGACCCTGAGAATAAGAGTTTCATGCTCTACTGACTAAAGTATCACCATTCCCTCCATATTTTATTTTATTTGATTGATGGATTGATTGTAAATTGCTTCAAGACTTTTGTGGAAGCAGGCTCATAAATGGATTACGACTGCTGACAAATAAATTTCCGAGGACCCGGTAGGACGAAGCGTTGTTAAACTTCTAACGTTAAACGCCCCGAAGAAAACTTTCCCGTTCTGTCAGGCAGATGCAGGCAGCTAAGAATACATCCCCCCACAATTTCAGATTTTAACTTTTTGATACGGTTGTTTATTGCATGGTTTCATGCACAGTTGTGAAGCACTTTGATATATTCTTTATGAATTAGTGGCCTATAAATATTTTTTAATTTTTTTTTTAGCAAACCTTGGTCTGCCCTTAGCAAACCCCCACCTGCCTGCCTGCCATCTCACCATTATCAGTCCAGGCGGTGTTCCTGGCTGTCTGCTTCTCCTCCCTGATCTCTTGAGGATGGAAGACGGCTAATGGATTGAGGTTGAATCCTGACAAGACAGAAGTACTGTTTTGGGGGGACAGGAGGCGGGCAGGTGTGGAGGACTCCCTGGTCCTGAATGGGGTAATTGTGGCCCTGAAGGACCAGGTGCACAGCCTGGGAGTCATTTTGGACTCACAGCTGTCCATGGAGGCACAGGTTAATTCTGTGTCCAGGGCGGCTGTCTACCAGCTCCATCTGGTACGCAGGCTGAGACCCTACCTGCCCACAGACTGTCTCGCCAGAGTGGTGCATGCTCTGGTTATCTCCCGCTTGGACTACTGCAATGCACTCTACGTGGGGCTACCTTTGAAGCTGACCTGGAAACTGCAACTAATCCAGAATGCAGCAGCTAGACTAGTGACTGGGAGTGGCCTCCGGGACCACATAACACCGGTCCTCAGAGATCTATACTGGCTCTCAGTACGTTTCCGAGCACAATTCAAAGTATTGGTACTGACCTTTAAAGCCCTAAACGGCCTTGGTCCTGTATATCTGAAGGAGAATTTCCACCCCCACCAATCAGCCCGGACACTGAGATCCAGCACCGAGGGCCTTCTGGCGGTTCCCTCATTGCGAGAAGCCAAGTTGCAGGGAACCAGACAGACGGCCTTCTCGGTAGTGGCACCCGCCCTGTGGAATGCCCTCCCAGCAGATGTCAAGGCAGTAAGTAACTATTTTACTTTTAGAAGACAACTGAAGGCGGCCCTGTTTAGGGAGGTTTTTAATGTTTGATGCTGTACTGTTTTTAATATTCGGTTGGAAACCGCCCAGAGTGGCTGGGGAAACCCAGCCAGATGGGCGGGGTATAAATAATAAATAAATAAATAATAATAATAATAATAATAATAATTATTATTATTATTATTGAGTTGCCATTTAGAACTCAGCAGGGGGAAGAATGGGGACAAAACTAGAAGGAATCGGCTCTGCCTGTCCTTGACTCTGGCCCCACTTAACTTTTCACTTCCCTGCATTCTGCCCCACCAGTCTCAACAGACCCCTGTGCAGAGCCCCTTCAGTGGACTCACTTTCTGAGCAAAGTGTACCTTTTTTTTATTCCAGGGTATCTGAATGTCAGATTTGTTTCAAGTGGTATCAGCTAAGAGATCACGTTTTCTGAACTCCCCTCCCCCTACACAATGCCCATATCCTGTTGGGGTTTTCAGTGCCTCATTTGAAGTTAAATATTTCTTGCCGAAGTTATTTATAGCCCAGCACCTACTTGCGGTGAAATGCGTGGGCTGGAGCAAGCTCCTTGGGGAGCAGGAGCACCTGCTAATTTTAGGCAGCCTCAACTTCCTTTTGTTTTCCTCCCCTGACACGTCATCGAGCCAGCCCAGTGCGGCTTGTTTTGCTTCCCCCCCTAAAAATAGGACCCCCTTTTTTTTGCTTTGCATCTGCACGTGTCAGGGCTCGAGAGGGGAAATGCAAATCTCTGTGCTTCATCTGTAAGGCCCTGTGTTGCTGGATTGCATCAGAAAAAAACAACAGCGGGGCTGCTTTCTTTTTGGAACTTGGGCAGCCGGCGATACCTGATGTCACTTCTGCCTGTTGGGCAATGATGTGCTTCTGAGCCTGAAATATAGAAGTGGTGAAAAGAGACCCCTGGTTGAAATCTGTCTTGGCTTCAGGGCGAGAGACCTCAGTGGGACATTGTATTCAATGTCATTGCTTGTTCACTTTCCCCTTTTTCCTCTCAACCCAGGCAAGGAGGAGAAGGACCTGCTGCTAAGCATTGGAGCCCCTCTAAGGAGAGGGCCTCAGGAGACCGCCAGCAATACCATCTCCTGATGCCAGATCTATGTGAAATAGCGTGTTAGCTTCTCAGTATGTTAATGACCAGAGTGCTTGATCCTCATTGGTTTAAAAGTGGAGTCTCATCCAGCCTATTTGGTAGCAGTTCACTGGCCAGAGGTTCTTACCTTCCCGTCCCAATCAACTGGGCTGATTTGAACCTATGAATTCTGTCACCTATGCGTAAAGGAAACTGCCTTATAGCTGTTTAGAGCAGACATAGGCAATCTTGGCTCTCCAGATGTTTTGGAACTACAACTCCCATGATCCCTAGCTAACAGGGCCAGTGGTCAGGGATCATGGGATTTGTAGTTCCAAAACATCTGGAGAGCCAAGGTTGCCTATGTCTGGTTTAGAGAATTTGTCCATCTAGCCCAGTGTTGTCTACTCTGGCAGGCAGTGGCTCTCCAGGGTCTCAGGCAGAGGACATTCCAAGACAGTGGAATGGTCCAGGAAGTGGAGGAGGGTTGTCCTTTGCTGGAGGCATTTAAGCAGAGACTTGGATGGGCAGCTGTCAGGGATGCTGCGGCTCCATCTTGCAATGTAACAGCAACAGCAACAACAACAACCACAACAACTTTATTATTTATACCCCACCCAACTGACTGGGTTTCTCTAGCCACTCTGAGCAGCTTACAGTACACATAAAAATGTAGTAAAATATCAAGCGTTAAAAATTTCTTCAGATGTCTTCAGATGTCTCCTAAAAGTTGTATAGTTCTTTATCTCCTTGACATCTGATGGGAGGGCGCCACTACTGAGAAGCCCCTCTGCCTGGTTCTCTGTAACCTCACTTCTCGCAGGGAGGGAACCGCCAGAAGGCCCTTGGCGCTGGACCTCAGTGTCCGGGCTGAGCAATGGGGGTGGAAATGCTCCTTCAGGTATACTGGGCTGAGGCCGTTTAGGGCTTTAAAGGTCAACACCAGCACTTTGAATTGTGCTCAGAAACGCACTGGGAGCCAATGAAGATTCTTTAGAACTGGTGTTATATGGTCCCGGCGGCCACTCCCAGTCACCAGTCTAGCTGCCACATTCTGGATTAGTTGTAGTTTCCAGGTCACCTTTAAAGGTAGCCCCACGTAGAGCGCATTGCCGTAGTTCAAGCAGGAGGTAACTTGAGCATGCACCACTCTGGTGAGACAGTCTGCAGGCAGGTAGGGTCTCAGTCTGCATACCAGATGGAGCTGATAGACAGCTGCCCTGGACACAGAATGGACCTGTGCCTCTATGGACAGCTATGAGTCCGAAATGACTCCCAGGCTGCGCACCTGGTCCTTCAGGGGCACAGTTACCCCATTCAGGACCAGGGAGTCCTCCACACCTGCCCATCCCCTGCCCCCAAACAGTACTTCTGTCTTGTCAGGATTCAGCCTCAATCTGTTAGCAGCCATCACCTCCATCCAATTTAGACTCTGCATTTAACATTTAATGGGTGGATCTGTCAGTTTCGCTTTCTCATTTTTCCATTCTTAAGGTTGGTTCTCCACACTTCCAGACCTGTTTGCAATTTTTTTAAAAAAATGTCCATATGGAAGTTGAGCAACATTTTAGTGTGGATTACTCCCAATGCATACATGTTTGTAAGCAATTTCTCCTAACATGCACTTTCTTGCAGTGACAAATTTCCCTACTACAGTGCATTTTTGTGGAAAACGTCTTAGCTCTTGTGCAGTGTTGACCATCTTCTAATTGTCCATGAACCTTGGTCATTGTTCCTAGACTGGGCCTATTCCCAGCCATCTTTTTGCCTCATGAGAGTTCTGGGACTTGAATTGCTCTTTCCCTGCTTCTGAGTCTGCAGCATTACGCTGTCCCAATAAAGATCCTTCGTTTACTCACAAGTAAAAACATCTGCTGTTGTGTTTTGGAACTGGAGCCAGGACACAAAGCAAATTCCCCTTATATAATGCATTGTTTGCATTTCCCCTAATAAAAGCAGTACAAAATTCAGAGAAGTGCAAATTTCAAAGGTGTGACGTTTTCCAGTTCTCACATAAGTGAGAAAGTGCAGGTTAGGTAGATTTGCCTATAAATGAGGGACTGGATTGAATTTATGCCCCATGCTGATGACAATAAATTGAACTCGATGACACCCAAACTCCTTCCCAGTTCTTTGATGCTATGGTTTTGTTTGCCATCAATCAACCAGTTTTTCATTGAGAGCATGGGGTGAACATTAAAAAAAACTGTTCTGCAAAGCAGCTGGCTTTGCAAGTGCATGTGTGAAGCTCCTTTAATGTTGGCTGCCTTCCTCTCACTGAAACTGTCATTGATTGCCGTGAAACTCCACAAACTACCCAGCAGCTGGGCTTGGGCGCCGGGTCTAATAAATGCTGATGGTGCAATGTGATGAATCTCACAAAACCTCATTTTGCATTATGAGCAAAGTAGCACTTTTTGCCACTTGGTGCAGCTGAACATTACTAGCTGGGGAAATTAATTCCCCATCCCTAGCAGCACCAAAAAGGGAGAGGTAATTGTGAACTTTGGAAATGTTGCTCCCATTTCTTTAGTACCTCTTTGGTAGGGTTTTCTTAGAAGCACAGGATTTTCCAAAATCTCCTTTTATATTGGGCATTAGAGATTAGAGACCTTACCACTTTGCTTTGCTTATACAGGCATACCTTGGAGATCTTGTGGGTTCTGATCCAGACCACCGCAATAAAGCGAATATCACAAATAAGCAAGACACTTGCAAGACACTTTTTTTAAAATATAAGTTTTGTTTACACTATGCTGAAGTCTATTAAGCTAAACCCCTCTGGCTGCAGGGACAGGAGGGGAAAAAACCCTCCCCTGGAAGCAGCTGGGCTGCCTGTAGCTGCACTCGAGTCATCCTCGTAAGGAGCAATATCTTCAAAGCGCAATAAAGAGAATCACAATAAAACGAGGTGTGCCTGTAATCACTTACCTCTTATCAGGAAAGAAGACTTGTGGGGCCTCCAGTTGTTGCTCTCTAGACAGCACCTGGCGCAAAAATCAGAATAAAAGGTTGAGCCTCGATAATACGTTTGGGTTTTTTTCCCCCAATCCACTTTTAAAAGGCAGCAAAGGTTTTTCTGCATAATGCTCCCCCATCCATCTGTAATATCAGTGTGTCCGCTTCTGTTGGCCTCAAACATTAGTCCATAAAAACAAAGGAGCAGATCAATGGACTCGTACGGCCCAGCATTTTATCTCTGCAAACACTGGGAGGTTACAAAGCCCCCTCGTTGTTTGCTCACTTCAGGCCATTCTGTCCACTTACAAGGATAAATGATCTGTCAAGGCTCCCAGAATATCGTGCCATAATCTCGTACATGCTAACCGTCATCAAATAACTTGCCATCAAGGCCATTTGACAAGGCCTGTGCTCATTTGACTTTCAATTGCCCCTTGTTTCATCCTTCTGAGCTCACCTACCTTTCATCAGATTTCCACCGCCCAACTTCCAAACTCGCTTTGACCATGTGAAGCTCCTATAAAGCAGTGTCATGATTACCCCTTGCTATCATTTTAGCTACCCATCAACCAGTTATGCCGGCATATTTGTCCCTAAACTAAGCCTCTTCTCGTTGATCTTAATCCAACTCAACTGCTTTGATTGGGAGCATGCCCGTGGCTTATGGATCTCGCTGTTCTTATTTAAAGGTCAATGACCTAATCCCAATTGATTGTGGTTCAAAAGCACTGTGAGCCTTTGGTCTTCTCATCTGTCAGCGATTTGCACACGGTGCTTAGGAAGGAAAGTGCAGCCATGGCTCTAAATATAGCCAGGTGCTCCCAGCTGGGGAAGGTGCTGTCATTCCTTGTGGCTCTGAAAGAGCCTGTCCTTACCCAAGGGCATAGAGCCTCCATTTAGGATGCCCTTCAACAGCAAACTGGAAGTCAATGCAGGGAGGAATGGTAGCTCAGTGGTAGAGCATCTGCGTTGCCTGAAAATGTCCCCGGTTCAATCCCTGGAATCTTTTAAGTAGAGCTGCGAGAAGATTGAAGTGGATGGACTAATTGTTTGAACCAGTAAAAGGCAGCTTCCTTGATTGTTAGACTGCATGGAGGAGCTCTTTAGCGCCATGACTGAGCATCTCTCTGCCAGTAGCTCAGCAGTAGAGGATTTGTCTTGCATGCAGGAAGTCCCAGTTTTAATCCCTGGCATCTCCTAGTAGGGCTGGGAGAAATCCCTGCCTGGATAGGCATTGCCAACTGTGCTATGTTAGGTGGATCCAATGGTCTCAGACCAGGCATAGGCAAACTTGGCCCTCCTGATGTTTTGGGACTACAATTCCCATCATCCCTGACCACTGGTCCTGTTAGCTAGGGATGATGGGAGTTGTAGTCCCAAAACATCTGGAGGGCCGAGTTTGCCTATGCCTGGTCTCAGACCCTCCAAGTGTCCCTGTTTTCCAAGGACAGTCCCAGCTTTACAGAAGCTACCCCTGTTTCTGATTTGATCGTGTAATGTCCCACTTTTCATTAGGGCGTCCCTATTTTCACCGGAGAAATGTTGGAGGGTATGTGGTCTGACTTGCTAATAATGTGACTTGTATAATGTTTCTATTTTATTTATTTATTTATTTATTTATTTATTGAATTCATATACCGCCCTATACCCGGTGGTCTCAGGACGGTTCACAGAAAAGATCACAATATAGAAAATCAAAATAAGAATAATAATCCAATAACACTCCTCCCAAAAAGAGCCATGTTTTAAAAGGGTGTAGGATGCCAATCAGGTCAACCAAAGGCCTGGTTAAAAAGGAATGTTTTTGCCTGGCACCTAAAGGTGTATAATGAAGTCGCTAGGCGAACCTCCCCGGGAAGAACATTCCACAGACAGGGAGCTACTGTCACCCTTTGGACCTCTCAATGGAGGAGGCACACGGAGTGAGGGCCTCAGAAGAGGATCTCAGGGTCCGGGTAGGTTCCTTGAGGTATTGCGGGAAAATAAATCCTTTGGGACTTGGGCCAGATCAGTAGCCAGAATTGTTGGTGAAAGAGCTCTAGCTGTATCTTACAGCACACTAAAGGAGGTGTTTCTTCATGCAATGCATAGTTGAATTGTGGAATTTTCTCCCACAATCTGTAGTGATGGCCACCAACATGCATTCCTTCCCCAGAACATCCACCAAAGACGATGGTGGGGCAATATCTTTTTGGGTGTGCATGGACAATTTCCTGATTTTCTCTCTTCACTCCTTCCACAAAAAAAAAAAAAAAAAGGAAAAAGGAAAAAGGGAAGCACTCCGTGATGCAGCTCTCATCTCTTCCAAAGGAGAGGACAATGTCAGTTTCGTCTGTGCACCCCACCATATCCAGTTGTGTGTGTGTGTGTGTTTTAAAAAAAGGATCAGGTAACTGGTTATTAAACAATCCATTCATGAGACTCTGCAGAGCTGCTGCCAAACAGAACTGGCAGTACTGGGCTAGATGGAACCATGGTTTGGCTTTCTGTAATCTATGGTGTATGGGGACATGGGGCAGGGCTTTCTCAGTGGTGGCACTTCGATTGTGGAAGAACCTCCCCAGAGAGATCTGCACAGCCTTTATTCCTGTTTGCTTTTTGGCAAGCAGCAAAGGTGTTTGTTTGGTGTTTTTTTTTTTTTGCCTCAGTCCTGGACACTGATCATAGTTCAAATAGAGCTATGCAGAAAATTGGGTGCAGGAAAGTTCCTTGATTTTACATATCTCCCAGGTTATCAGCTGCTAAACAAATTCATGTTCTCGACAGACCTGGTATTTGTGATCTTTGGTAATGCCATGAATTTGCAGCTTGGGTGATGGTTTCGTAGAGTCCGGGACCTTTTGGCAAGTATGATGAAGACAAATGTGTTACATTAAGCAGAGAGAAACAAAATGCCATAAACCATGTCATTATGACTCTAGAATGAGTTTATTACTGTATTTGATGATGATGCTAATAATAATAATAATAATAATAATAATAATAATAATAATAATAATAATAATTTAAGCCTCCCCCCTGCTTTTTAGTGGAGGAATAACAGCTGCCATTGCCCCATTTATGATTGGAGTAGAGGGGTGGGGGAACTCACCTGCTGACATTTGGGGAGGAAAACGGGGTGCCCTGATTGGAAACCGGCATATGCTTCCAGCTTGCAAATAGAGAAATAACCACCGAGGCAGCTCTTTTCCAAAATGCTTTATATGTAGCCAACGCTGAGCTCCTCTTAAAATGATTCTGGGAACCCCGAGGTGGCTGTTACAGGAATTTGCAAAGTACGGTTGCCAGCAGTAGCAAATGCTGGCAGAACGAGTTTGGAAGCCTCCTGCTAGATGAGGCGACAACTCCTAAGAGCCACCTGATGGTAGAGAAAGGAGCAGATGAGGCGGATGCCTCCTGGCAGAATCTCTTGTCTGCAGCAAAAGAACAAAGGGAGAAGGCGGTTTCATCCCGCAGATGGGGAGGGGGGGGGGCTGGTTCTTCTACCTCCTTATTTTGTCCACTTCAAATCAGAAGTGAGGCTGTGATGTAGGAGCTGTGTTGGCCTCGATGGGGCTCGACACCTTTGCTTTATTTTTCTATGGGATTTTATTTCATCCCACTTTTCAGACCAGTATTGTCTCCTGAATTGGCACATGCCATTAAAAGAGAGAAAAAAAGAAAGAAAACCTGGATGGAAAGCTCTGAAGCTGATTGCTGGAAGATTCAGGACAGACAAAAGATGATACTTTTGTATGCAGCCCATAAACTAGGGAACTTGCCCCGACGGGAGGCAGCGATGGGCAGCGACCTAGATTACTTTAAAAGAGAATGAGACAAATTCATGGAGGAGAGGGGTGATGAAGATTGCTACCCATGTTGGCTATGTTCTGCCTCCACAGAAGCAGCAATGCTTCTGAATACCAATTGCTGAAAACCAGAGCAGGGCAGAGTGCTGTTGGGTTTTGGTCCTATTTGCGGGCTTCCCACAGGCATCTGGTTGGTCAGTGTGAGAATAGGATGCTGGACTAGATGAGCATTCTAGTCTGGGATCTCCAGTTAAAAAGACCAGGTAGCAAGAGTGACTTCTGCCAAGACACTGCCAGTCAGAGTACGCAGTACTGGGCTAGAGGGACAAATAACCTGATTTAAGGCAACTTCTTCTATTCCATTCTTCTTCTTCTTCTTCTTCTTCTTCTTCTTCTTCTTCTTCTTCTTCTTCTTCTTCTTCTTCTTCTTCTTCTTCTTCTTCTTCTTCTTCTTCTTCTTCTTCTCCTCCTCCTCCTCCTCCTCCTCCTCCTCCTCCCTCCCTCCCTCCCTCCCTCCCTCCCTCCCTCCCTCTCTCCCTCTCTCCCCCTCTCCCTCTCCCTCTCCCTCTCCCTCTCCCTCTTCCCCCTCCAGTGTTCACTTACAGATAAAAAGTGTAAAGTGGCCCTCAGATTTCCCCTTTGCTTAAGTGGATGCATGGTTTTGTCATTGGTAACTTGAAAACCATTTGCAACCTCTTTGAAGAGCAACCACCTCATCCTGATGACTAATTTCAATTTAAATGATCATCCTGTTCCAACACCTCCTCAGTGTCTGACAATGTCTCATCTTTGCTGTCTACAAATCAAAACCCAGCGATTTGATGAGCAGATTGAACAGGCTTTGTAGTCCTGATCTTGTCTGTCCTCATTGCATGCCTTTGGCACAGGTCCTGAGTATTCCCCTTTCACAGATGATGCAAACAGTTGAGGTTGAGATGGCTCCTTCGCATGTGAAGAAGTTCCCCTGCCACTACATTTACGCCTTGGTAGAGGAGCACAGTAGCATCCAGTTCCTTCTCTCTCTCTCTCTCTCTCCCACCCACAATCCCTCCCCCATGTTGCTGGTGCATATTGCCAAAACACTGCAGAAAATCAGCCCTCATGGCTTCCTCGTTTTCTGTCTTCACAGACCCAGCTTTATCACAAATGCAAATAAATAAATAAATAAATAAATAAATAAATAAATAAATAAATGCTGTTTTGGTGTTCGTCAATAATCAGTAGTGTTGCAAAAGCTGGACCTAGGATCAGATGTGCAGGGTCCCTCAAACAGGGTGTCAATTTGTATAAATTATTTTTGGGGAGCCAGGAAACCACCCACCCCACATAATCGATCTCAAGATGCGGCACACCCACACCCCATTTGAATAGCAATGCCCATCAACTTTGGGGGCTTCCAGTCTCCTCAAATATTTTATTAGGGGGCCGAAGGTACCTTGGCACCTTGGAATTAGCTCCTATGCCCCCAACCCAGCCACACCCACCCACCAAGGACCACCCAGCAAGTGTTAGCCTCTGGGGGCAATGGCACATAGACCTGGTTTCAGCTCCTAGTCTTGCAGATTAGGAACATAGGAAGCTGCCTTATACTGAGTCAGACCATTGGTCTCATAGATTGGAAGGGACCCCACGGGTCATCTAGTTCAACCCCCTGCAATGCAAGAATATGCAGCTGTCCCATACAGGGATCAAACCTGCAGCCTTGGCGTTATTAGCAGCACGCTCCAACCAACTGAGCTAACACCATCTAGCTCAGCATTGCCTACAGGGACAACATCCCTTCAGGGCTTCTGGCAGGGTCTCTGCCAACTCCTCCTGGAGATGCCTGGGGAATGGACCTGGGACCTTCCACATGCACGGTGGATGCTCTGCCATGTACATGGCTGCAAAGGCCCATTTTATTATCTTTACTTTGAAAAAATATTATTATTTTCTGCAACGAAAAGGTGCTTATTCCCCAATAAATGGGCCTTGCTTGAGAGCAGCCAAAGCAAACTCCGTAGTCATGATGGTGCTATCATGCTCATGCCTAGATAGATATATACCGTATATATTTGTCAGAAGTTGGCAAACTGAGGTTGTTGTTGTTCTTGCTTTTTTTTTTTTGCTCAAGGGTGAAATAAATACACTGTGCCCATTAGAATCAAAGAATCCTGTAAAAGTAGAGCTGGAAGGGGCTACGAGGGTCATCTAGTCCAATCTTTCACCTGACATGGGTCTCATGCCCTACCGACTGAGCTATCCAGCCAGCTGAGCTATCCAGCTATCCATTATGCTGTGAGCAAAGTGTGCAAGATGATTTAAAGCTGGAAAACTGGTTGGGACAGCTTCTCAGCTCTCGTGCAGCCATGAACTTCTCACAATTGACCTTGAACTCGTGCATCTTGGCCACTGTTCTTAAACCAGGCCCATCCCAGCTAACCTTTCACTCTGCAAGAAGCTCTGGGACTGGAATAGCTCTTTTTCTGATTCTGGTGCTCAGCTTTAACAAAGATCCTTCCCTTATCTACAAGTAAAAGCATCTCCTTTCGTGTTTTGGGACTGGAGCCAGGACACAAAGCAGTTTCCTCTTATATAATGCCCTTTTGTATTTCCCCTAATAATATATGCATTTAGAAGGACACTTAGCTGCAGTATATGCATTTTTGACACATGGCTTGGTTAGAGAAGTGCGTTGCAAAATCTGGAGAAAAGCGAATGTCAAAGGACGACTGTTTTTCAGCCCTCATACAGTTTCAAGGGGAAAAATTTTAAAGGCAAACTGAATCAAATCGCGCCCCCCCCCCATCCCTACGCTGAGGTGTTTGGCAGCTATACAAACATAACTAGTGAGAATCTGCTGGGCCAACAGAACTATCTGCAAAAATCCATAGTTCCTTCAGCAGGGGTTTGAGTGTGACATTCCTCATGGGGTTTTACACAACCTTGCTGGGAATGCTGGCATCAACATGTTAGATCTTATTTTGATTGCAAATTATCCTAAAAGAGCCAACAGTTCTTAATTCCCAGAACGTGCTGTAACCCAAACTAAGTTGAAAATGTACAGTCTCATTCTCTCTCCCCCCCCCCCCGTCTCACTGAAATTTAATGTGGCTCAGTCAACTTTCTTGGGGTTTGGAATGGAAGGCAATCATTCTCCCTCCAGTTCCATTTGTACTTACCTTTTATTCCTTGCATGGAAAAAGGGTTGCCCTTGTTGAGTACGTTTGCAAACACAGGCATTCCATTCCATTGTTGCTGTTCTAAATTATTGTTTTCTGCTAAGCAGCAATCAGTCCACATTTTCAGCCCCACCAGGGCTTGCTGCTTGTCAAATTGCTTCATGCATATTTCTTACCCCCCATTTGCCATTTCTGCAGCGAATCCTCTATTTGTGCACTGGTGCTACAGGATGCAATTCATGAGCGTGCAAAATGTCCCATAATCAGTGTGGGATGCAAGCTGGCATTGTGTTTCCAAGCAGTCTTAGGCAGAAGCAGAAAAAAAGCTTCATAGTTGGAGACAGTAGGAGCTGCATAGAAAGAGTTAGCTGCTTTCATGTATACCATGTAATTTCACATTTTCTTAGTGGCTGAGTTTGATTGTTGTAGAAACAGCCAGGAGGGTGACTGACAGTCTGGGGTTTTTTTTGGGGGGGGGGTGAATCATAAGCATCGAGGACGCCAAAGTAAAATTCTTCGTTCTATATTTTGCAAGGGGAACCTGCAACAAAATGTTGCAGTGTATTGTTGGCATCTGTCTGTCTCAGGCTACAGTGGAAGAATGCTAACATTTCTCCAAAGAAAATAGGGACGTTCCCATTCCATAAACATAATTTTACTATTTATACTCCATGCATCTTACTGGATTGTCCCAGCCACTCTGGGCAGCTTACAACATATATAAAAACACAATTAAATATTTTTTTTAAAAAAACCTTCCCTATACATGATTGCCTTCAGACGCCTTGGGAGTCAGATAACTCCATACCCTCCAACATTTCTCCAATAAAAACAGAGGCATCCTACCATACCGCCCAACATTTCCCCAGTGAAAATAGGGACTTCCTAAGGAAAAGTGGGGCATTCTGGGATCAAATCAGAAACTGGGGTGGCTTCTGTCAATCTGGGATGTCCCTGGAAAATAGGGACATGGAGGATCTGAGAGTGTGCCTTTGGGGGTAAAGATAAACCATTGAAGAGTTACAGTGCCTGCTGTGGCTGTAGAGACCAATATGGGAGAGACATGTTTTATTGCAGGGGGGGGGGGCAAATGAAGGTGCCTGGTTTTGCTGCCACAGCTGTATGGTTTTACATACATAATTTTAGTTATATGCCACCTTTCCATAATTAAAACCGTGCTCAAGGTGGTGTATAACATGAAAAAGTACATAATTTCAAACATAACAAAAGTAGCCATCAGGAATAAATAAAACATCAGAAAGTACACAACCGTTAGGGACTGGACTGAGGAGGAGTGGAGGGGGGACCGCCCTCCTTCTCCTGAACCTTCCTGAGAACGGGAGGACAGTATAGATTTAGAACAGTGGTTTGCAGAAGGTCATAGTTCAGGGGCTGCAGAGGGCTGCTGGGAAATATTGGAACAGCAGGGAGAAGAAGCATCAGGGGAGAGATAGCTGATAGACTCAGTGTCTCTGGAAAGCATTCCTGTAAAGATTTACTGTAAAGCACATCAGTTGCCTCAAAGCAACCTGGAAACTAGTTTCGTTAAGGCAACCAGGTATTCTATCTCTCTGAAGGGTAAACTATCTTTGGGGGAAGACTTCTGCTCTCAATGTATGGTGACCTCACTTCCATGAGGACTCTGTGTTGTGTGAGTTATTAATAAATCCAATAAGCTAACTAACTTGCAGAATTTTCTGTGCAGCGATCTCTAGGTTGCACGACTTTAAAAGGGGATTAGATGAATTCATGGAGGATGATCTGTCAGTGAGAGAAAGAAAGAATGAGGGAGGGTTGCCGCCTTCATGCCCACCTTGTAGGATTCCTGAAGGCGTCAGCTGGGCCACTGCCAAAATGATAACAACAGAACATTGGATTAGATTGGCCATTGTTCTGATCCAACGGGACTCCTCTGAAGTTCTTATTCATAGGACCATAGGAAGCTTCCTTCTACTGAGACAGGGTCCATCTAGCTCATTATTGTCTTTAATGACTGGCAGTGGCTCTCCAGGGTTTCAGACAAGAAGCACTCTTAGTATTACCTGCAGATGCTGGTGAGAGAACCTTGGGCTTTTGCATTCGAAGCAGATGCTCTCCCGCTGAGCTGTGGCCCTTCCCAATTTAGCTCAGTCTCTAAAACCCTGTGTGACACGAGCTCCCTGCATCTCATGAAGGTTTGGGGCACTGAATGTTTTAGAGCCTTTGTATCCCAATCATCCTAGACTCCAGAGATCAGGAAGCCTGCCTTTGCCGGCTTTCTGGACTCTGTGAAGAGCACGGCATGTAATTAGTGAGACTCCAGCATGCCAGCTTTTCTCCTTACTGCTGTTTTTTGAGCTCTGCTCAGGTTCGCCACATTCCCGGTTCACTTTTGATCATCAGCTAAGCCCGGCTAGTTGCCTCAGCATCAGCCAAGCCCCTCCCCAGCCAGCAGTGGGACAACCTGCAGGTTCTAAATTGGTGCTGAAGCAGATAATCATCAGCCACTGCCCTCCGTTGTAGTGGCATGTTCCCTAGGAACGTTTTGCTTTGTGCTTTGAGCTGAAAGAGGGGAAACAGATCTAAAATGTTAGTTTTGCACTTATGTACTTACATATATGACAGTCGATTGACTAGCTTTTACTCAGTTGACTGATTTTAACCAATCATACACATGGGTATATAATTCCACACATCAGTTCAAATTGCTGATATTAAACTCTTAAAGCTCTACACCAAAGATTGGGAAACTGTGGGGTCCTTGCTGTTGTTGGACTCCAGCTCCCATCATCCCTGATCGTTGGGCATGTTGCCTGGGGCTGATGGGATCAGGAGCCCAACAACATTTGGAAGGCCGTGGGTCCCCAGTCATTGCTCTGAAACAGCCTTCTCCAACCTGGTACTCTCCTGAAGTTGCTGGACTACAACTCCAATCATTTCTGAACATTGGCCATACTGGCTGGGGCTGGTGGGAGTTGGATACAAATCATCCAGTGCAATGATAATGAAGAGGGGTGGGAGGAAGGAGTCACATAAAGTGACCAGTTTATTTTCATAAAGTAAAGGTAAAGGGACCCCTGACCATTAGGTCTAGTCGTGACCGACTCTGGGGTTGCGGCGCTCATCTCGTGTTATTGGCCGAGGGAGCCGGCGTACAGCTTCCAGGTCATGTGGCCAGCATGACTAAGCCGCTTTCTGGCGAACCAGAGCAGCGCACGGAAACGCTGTTTACCTTCCCGCTGTAGCGGGAACCCATTTATCTACTTGCACTTTGACGTCCTTTCGAACTGCTAGGTTGGCAGGAGCTGGGACCGAGCAAAGGGAGCTCACCCCGTTGCGGGGATTCGAACCGCCGACCTTCTGACCGGCAATCCCTAGGCTCTGTGGTTTAACCCACAGCGCCACCCGCGGTTTTTATTTTCATAGGCAGAGATAATAGCAAGAAATGTTACTCCTCTATCCTCAGCAAAACAAAACCCACGAAGTGTGATCATCAGTTTTGTCGAAGCAGACAATGGTCTCTGCCACTCTTCAGCTTAAGAACGCTTATTCGGAAAGTTGTATTTCTCAAAATCAGCAGGAGTTACTTATTTTCCTCCATCAAATGTGCTTAGAGTGGAAGGGAATATTTTCAAGTGGCCTGAAGATGACAGCATGGCTGGTTCCTTTCTCCCACTCAGCTTGAGTTCAGCCATGATTAAAAACCTACCTGCTTTTGAGTACTTTCTCTGTACCAAGCAGTGTATCACCATCTCTGGTGCACCCCTGTTGTGACTGGGGTGCATACAGTTCTCCTTGCCTGAACTCTTTGGTCCCGTGCATAAGCAAAGGTCTTTTTTGGACTTAAAACAGAAGCAACAGCCTGATCCTCCTTCTAACTTCACCTGTGAAGCAGTTAAAACAAGAGGTGGGGAACCTCTAGCCCACATGGCAAACTTCACCCTCCGGGCTTCCCCCATTTGGCCCATGAGGTCCTTTTGGGCAAGCCACGCCCACCCACCCACCCTGACACCATACACAGGTAAGGGTGGGGCCTGACGGAAAAGGTGGGGCTTGCCTCCCAAAGCCCGAGACAACCAGCTGGTTTCCGGGAGGCTCTGAAGAGCTACACAAAGCAGGAATGCAATGCCAAGGAGGATCACTCTCCCTTCGCAGCAGCCAGTACAAAGGGGGAGATATCCTGTTGGTGCTGGGCTCAGTCACACCAGAACTCAGCATGCCTGAAGTCAGTGTTAAGCAGAATTCTGCCCCTGAACATCTCTCAGCATCCTTCACAAGCTACAGTTCCCAGGATTTTTCTTTAAAGAGGGGCAGCTCTTTAAAGTGGTATGATACCGCTTTAAGTGTATAATGCAGATGGGCCCTAAGCACCCTTGGCAATTAAGGACATTGTTATTCATACACTGTCTTTAATTCATGCAATTGCACCTATCAATTCTTTAAAGCTTTCAGTCCCAGTTTCTTCCATTGCAAGCTGGTCCAGTAGATGACAGTAACCCAGTAGCCAAGATTGCAGATGACACTGAATTATTCAGGATGGTAAAATCCCAGGCAGACTGTGAAGGGCTATAAAAGGAGCTCTCCAAATCATGTGACTGAGTGACAGAGTGGCAGATGAGATTTAGTACAAGTGCAAAGTGGTGGATGGATTTGAGGACCAAGAAAAGGAAGACAGGTGTAACTTCACATACCCACTGGGGGTCTATAATTTTGGAGATACAGTGGAGAATGAGACAGTGCGATGAACAAGGCTGATATACACTTATCAGATGCATGAAGTGTTATCCCCCACTGACAAAGAGATGTATACATGTTCATATAGAGGGTGAATAGTGTGGTCAGAAGGCCATAAACTCAATATCTGTGATGTTTCTCTGCAAAGCTCTGGTGTATTCAAGCTAAGCACAATTGCCATTCACAACACCAGGCTTTGGCAATGGCACAACCTTCCCAGGTTTGCCATGCTAACTTGCAGTGGGGAAAGAAACTTTGATCTCCATTGAGACTTGAACAAATGGAATCAAACTTGCTGGGAAAGGTAAAGGCAAAATTATCTCAAGGAGTGTTCTTCAATGTTGGGTCCCCAGGCATTGATGTATTACAACTCCAATCATCCCTAACCATTGGCTAAGGTGGCTGGGGGTGATGGGTGTTCAATCAATCAATCAATGAATCTCCTTTATTGGCATAGTAAGTGTGTCGTATACATGGATTGGAACACAACACAAGTAGCAAAACATAGTAGGAGGCACTTTAGGATAAAACTGTCCAGACGTTGTGAGATACAAAGGTGGCTCTTAGGACCTATGGGGCATAGCTGCCAAGTTTTCCCTTTTCTCGCGAGGAAGCCTATTCAGCATAATGGAAAATCCCTGAAAAAAAGGGATAACTTGGCAGCTATGCTATGGGGACGTAATTTCATGGCGTCACTAAAAAATCTTGGCACATTCTCCACAACATCATTCCTACAATTATTCAACAGATAAGGTCACCCGGAAGAATCAGTGCGGTAGACCCCCTCCTTCAATAAGGAGGTCAAGTACTTATATATTTTTGCATAAAATTGGCAATGAAATAGAATGTGTGCGATGGATTCGACCTGTTTTGTGCCACAATTGCCTTTCAGAATATGGGATTTTTGAGTATCTACCTTGCAAGATTGCAAACGGCAAAACATTAACTCTTGTGACGTAAAGTGCTCTGCGTAGATAGGGATCGTAAAAGCGATGATGTAAATATGGAGAATCCTGGCCAAAGGAAGGTGAGGTTATGGGAGTTGTAGTCCAGCAACAACTGGGGACACAGTGTTGAAGAACACTGGTCAAAAGGTCTTTTTACAGTGTCATTCAACTTTGGGCTTCCAACCCCATCACCCACAACCAGTGTAGTCAGTGGCCAAGGATGATGGGAGTTGTAGTCCAGGGACTGAAGAGTGAAGAACACTGGGGTAGGTATCCAATCTACTGATTCAATTGAGCCTGTTTTTGTCTGTAGAGGTACACACCCAGAGAGAAATACCCTGGGTTGTACCCAGTGTCCTACTCAGAGTAGAACCATTGAAAT
Organism: Zootoca vivipara; assembly: GCF_963506605.1. Lineage (NCBI taxonomy): Eukaryota > Metazoa > Chordata > Lepidosauria > Squamata > Lacertidae > Zootoca > Zootoca vivipara. The sequence continues at coordinate 30,720,470 of NC_083281.1, read as the reverse complement.
TAAGGGATATGACTAACTTAAGTTTGTTAATTTCAGTGGGTTTTCTTTGAGTAGAACTTTGTTTGATACAACCCCACCCTCCTCACTTAAAAAAAATAATAATAGGAAGCATTCTTAAGGCTCGATTAAATGTGTTTCTCTGTGTCCCAGAACCCCCAATCTTTTCCCTCCTCAGCCTCCCACCATAGGCAGACTCTGATTACTCGGAGCGATATCTCGCCATGAATGAATGGCAGAGATGGAGCTGCAAAGACAAAGAACTGGCTTTGTCTGCCGATGAATTAAGATAGCATGTGGGTGGCTGGGTGGATGGTGAATAGCAAAGACTTCCTTCATCCTCCTGTCACGGAGCTTTTCTTGTGTTTTCTTTTTTCTTCTTTTTTTTTAAAAAAGAAGAGAGCTTAATTCTCTGAACAATGAATTGCTGGCAAATTAGGGGGCTTAGGCAAAAGTTAATATTACATAAATGTATCTCCAGCAGGAAGGGGAAGCCACATTAGCAAAGTGTTTGTGCTGAATTGTAATCTAGCCTTATATCACCTCTTATCCTATGGCAGGGCAGAATCATAGCTCAGTGGGAGAGCATCTTCTCTGCAAACACAAGGTTCCAGGTTCGATCCCTAGCATCTCTAGTGATGTCCCTTGTCTGAAACCCTGGAGAGCTGCTACCGTTCAGCGCAGAACACCACCTCGTTTTATACTGCAATCTGCCCTGTGATCCTTGGATGAAGGGTGGTATAGATAATCATCATTATCATCCTGGGTCAAGGCCTCATCTAATGTGAGTCTCAGAAACTAGCTTCCTGTACAAAGGTCAAATTTACATCTATCCATCCTCTTTTGCCTCTGGCCCTACCCACCCCTGATACGTGGCCCTAGAAAAGTTGCTCAGAATGGAATGTGGCCCATGGTCTGAAAAAGGTTTCCCATCCCTGCCATATCAGAATCTTGGGACTATTAGCTTCCTTGCGCTGTTTTAGGAAATAGCCATCAAGGCAAGTTGCCTACCTGAGATATTCACATATGATGATGATGATGATGATGATGAACACACTCAAGGGAATGTGGTGACTTCGCCTCTTGCTCCCAAGGAAGAAGAAGAAGAGTTTGGATTTGATATCCTGCTTTATCACTACCCGAAGGAATCTCAAAGCGGCTAACAATCTCCTTTCCCTTCCTCCCCCACAACAGACACCCGGTGAGGTGGGTGGGGCTGAGAGACTTCAAAGAAGTGTGACTAGCCCAAGGTCACCCAGCAGCTGCATGTGGAGGAGCAGAGACGCGAACCCGGTTCCCCAGATTAGGAGTCTACCGCTCTTAACCACTATACCACACTCCTCAGAGACAGTTGACTACATAGCTCCTACCACCACCACACCAGGTCCCAAGCGCAGCAGGAGACAGTATGGCCTCTTTCAGGGAGAGCAGATTTTCTCTCAGGAAACAGGGCTTGGGATGCACACTTTCCTGCAGGGTAAAGCCCCTATAGACTCCAGACCAGCGCTAGATTAACACCCCACTACCACCACCACCACCACCACCATGAATACCTGCTCCATAGTTGAGGTCCTACTTGTCAACCTAGTTGTGTCTCCCACTGTGTGCTGACCAAGGTGCTGACACTGAACCAACACTCCAATCTATTCCCTGCGTATGCTGAGCCTTCAGTTCCTAAGTGTTTGCTCCCTACCTGCTCTGTGTTGCCTACATGCTTTCAGTCGGGTTAGGCAGAGTGCGACACAGTCCCAGTGCCAGGCTGCCTTGGGAAGGAACAAGGTTGTTGGATGATACACAGAACACCACAGGAGTGGGGGCAGGTAAACGGTGGGGGCCACGTGTCCAGTGCATTGTAAGGTGACAAAGGAGGTCAATAATCGAAAGGAGGGGATGAGTAAGGCCTGCATTGGTGACTCAACGGGATTGGCTTTTGCAACAGGTTGGCTCTGTTTCAAAGTGAATCATTTAAGTCTTTAGAATGTGCAGCAAGCTGGGTTCTCCGATAAGCCCGATCAAGTTACTTTGTTCATTTTACTTTTGGTTTAGATGTGCACTCTTGCAGAGTAAAAGGCCTTCAAGAATTGCCTGATATCAGTTCAGACTGTTTGCCTGTCATACCCAAAGTTGTCTGATAGTGACGGCCTTGAGTTACAGGAAGAGGACTTTCCCATCACTTGCTACTTGAACTTTCTAACTGGAAGTGCCAGAATACGAGATTGTGAGCTGCTGGTTTAGTAGGGAATGCTGAAGTCATGATGGCTCCCACTGAAACCAGTTCTTCCATGTACAAATCCATCCCTGGCTACCTGCTTTCCCCAGCTGTCTTCATTTCAGTAGTTCGTTTTGTTTTCTGTTTTTTTGCAAGGTGGGATGGGGTGGAATAGTCATTTTGTTATTAGCATTTAAAAATAGCTAGAAACTGGAAACCCTTGCCAATCTACATTCTGTGCACCTGCACCCTTGGCATAGAAGCCATGCCTCCACAGATACAGCTGCAGCTTCCAAATGGTGATCTCTGTGATGGTTGGCAGCAGGGGGAGGGGGAAAGTGGAAGGCGCAGGTTTATCCTTTCTTGGTGCTTTAGATGTTTCAGTGAAAAGATGAGTAAATGGCCTACTCTGACTTGAAATGATTTCAAAAGATGTAAGGTGCATTTGTTTTCTTGCCATCTGTTCCATTCTTGCAGAATAGCTCCAGCCAATCAGTGCAGTGAGAGAGAGAGAGAGAGAGAGAGAAGCAGATTATTTTGTTATGCACCATCCCAATCTCTGAGAGGCTCCAGGGATGCCTGTGCTTTACCCAGGGTCAGGTTTCCTTGGAATGAAGATCAGAAGAGACTGTGGTGCCATTAGGATGTAAGATTTTATTTACAGTCAGACCTCGGTTGTCAAACGTAATCTGTTCCGGAAGCCCGTTCAGCTTCTGAAATGTTCGACAACCGAGGTGCGGCTTCTGATTGGTTGCAGGAGCTTCCTGAACTCAAGCGGAAGCCGCGTCGGACATTTGATTTCCAACAAAACGTTTGAAAACTGGAGCATTTACTTCCAGGTTTTCAGCATTCAGGAGCCAAAACATTCCAAAATGGAGGCGTTTGGGAGCCGATGTTTGACTGTACACACATGTAGAACCTGAGTGTAGGATGGAGCTTCCCTTTAGGTTTCCAGGGGAGCCCCGGCGTTCAGCACAGAGCAAGACATAGAACTATAGAACTGTAGTGGTGGAAGGGGCCACGAGGGTCATCTAGTCCAGCCCCCTTGCAGTGCAGGAATCTTCTTGCCCAACGTGGGACTTGAACCCACAAGCCCGAGATTAAGAGTTTTGTGCTCTACTGACTGAGCTATCCAGCATGTCTTTCTCTCTGCTGCTTCTAGCATTCAGGCATATTGTTTCCCTACATAGCAGCTAGGTGAAGAGGGTGAGGGGAAAGACCCACTCGTTTGTTCTGTGGCAGCTTCTTTGGTTATGCTAAATTGCGCTAAAAAGCGTCACTAAATAAGGTTGCTGTTTTTCTCCAGGAACAGGTGCCTTTCAAGAGTCAAGTGGAAGCTATGGAATTGGTTTATGGAATTCACTGCCATAAAGTGGGATGGCTTAGAATGATGGGTTTAAATCAGGGATGGGGAACTCCCCACCCTTTCCTTTGGGTTGCTGGACTTCCACCAGCCCCTTTCAGCATGGCCAGTAGTCCTACAACATGGGGAAGGGCATGGCTTCCTCATCCTGGAACCAATACATTCATGGTGGGGGATAAGTTGGAAGAGGATAGATCATTCTACTTAGCCAGCTCCAGATAATCCTGGCGACACTCTCTGGAGTTTTGGGGATAATTGCTGTTCTTCACTGTAGAGGAGGAATCCAGCAATAAACCCAGGCAGAGTGGCCATTCTAATTAATTACGAAGAATAAAAACTAGGCAGCATTACAGCTTCCAGGCTCCAGTAAACATTTCTAACTGAAAGCAGTAAAAAAAGAAAAAGAAAAGAAAGAACACCAGACTTCAGGTATTTGAGCACTGACTGGGGCTATGTGACATCTCTGTGACAGGTCTATTTAGAACTCCCTTTTGCATCTGGTCCTCCCAGGCAATGACACTCATTAAACTTTAGCTGTCAATCAAAAGGAGTTATAATAGAGTTTAAATGGCTCTTTGCAACACACAATGCCCTTTTAATAGCAGCAGGATGATAAATAGCAACAGTGTTGCTCGCATTAATAATTGCAGAGCAGGGAGGGTAGGTGACTGACCTGCCACTCAGAGCAGATTTAAATATTTGTTCATTTACGCCCCTTGTGCTCCTTACAGCTGAAAGTCCCCTGGGCTCAAGAAAGGCCACTGTATGTCTGCTGAGTTGATCCAGGGCCTCCAAGTTGGACTGCAGTTCCCATCTCCCCCTGATATTAAGTTCAAATCCCTGTGAAACTTAACCTACCCCACAGGGTTGTTAGGAGGATAATATGGGGGGATTGTGTACATCCACCACTGGGAAACACTGGCCTGCGAGTGCTCCCGTTGGTCAAGTGATCGCCAAAGAAAGAGTTCAGGGGGATAAGCAATGCCATTTTTCTGCCTCCAATAAGCTACTAAGGAATTGAGCTACAAATAAGGAAAACTTGCTGCTGCCTTTTGAGCACCCACAAAGTGTCTTTTCTCTTAGCCTCATCTGTAACAGGCATAGCAGTAATAATAATAATAATAATAATAATAATAATAATAATAATAATAATAATAATAATAATAAACACTTGTGACCTGCTTTACAGGGCTGTTGTAAGGATCACAAAAAGTTAATGGCACAACCTGCTTTGAACACCCTAAACGTCAGAGCTTAAAGCAGTCTATATCAGGGGCAGAGAATTGGGGTGGGTGGCTGGATGTGCAGGTGGGGCAGTAGCCCCAAGTGCATTTTGGGTGGGAGGGGGAGGGATGCTGTTCACGCCACCCTCTCTTTGTTAGGCTGGGATCCAATCAGTTTCCAGCTTTGCAAAGCCTCTGGGAAGGGCGTAATGAGAAGGACCCCAGCCTCACGAAGGCAAGGCTGGGAACAAAGGGCATCTGGCTGCTGCGTTCTTTCTTACGCATCCTTCTCATTCCGCCCTCTCTGAGCGCTCAGGCGGTGAAGACTGGCCAGCTGCAGCAGGCTCCTTCACCCTCTGCACCCCACATCCTCCCTGGGCACAGTGGGGAAACGCTTCCCTGCTGCTCTGTATAAACACTGCATCACTGTGGGTGGCTCCCAACCCACCCCTTTGAGACTTGTTATTCTTATTTATTAAATTAGACATCACTTTCCCGACAATGTTCCGTATAGTTAAAGCTATGGTTTTCCCAGTAGTGATGTATGGAAGTGAGAGCTGGACCAAAAAGAAGGCTGATCGCCGAAGAATTGATGCTTTTGAATTGTGGTGCTGGAGGAGACTCTTGAGAGTCCCATGGACTGCAAGAAGATCAAACCTACCCATTCTGAAGGAAATCAGCCCTGAGTGCTCCCTGGAAGGACAGATCCTGAAGCTGAGGCTCCAATACTTTGGCCACCTCATGAGAAGAGACCCTGATGCTGGAAAAGATGGAGGGCACTAGGAGAAGGGGATGACAGAGGACGAGATGGTTGGACAGTGTTCTCGAAGCTACGAACATGAGTTTGACCAAACTGCGGGAGGCAGTGGAAGACAGGAGTGCCTGGCGTGCTCTGGTCCATGGGGTCACGAAGAGTCGGACACGACTAAACGACTAAACAACAACAACAACACTTCATTCAAAAATCACAGGGTGGTGTACAATGTAAAAGCACAAAACGCTCAACTTACGCGCTCAATAATGCTGCCACCTTGGGCCATTAAATAAATGAAGAATTCACAATTAGAACAGAACAAATTTAGGGGGGCGGGGCGGGGGCAGAAGCAGAAGCAAAAGCGAGAAAGGACAATATTACTTTTTAAATGTGCAAAGATGGATCCATTAGAAAAAGAGAGGGGAGCTATAGCTCCATGGTAGAGCACATAGTGAATCCTGACACCTCCGGTTTAAAGATTCAGGTAGCAGGGAATGGGAAAGTTCTCTGCCTGAGTTGACCCTGGAGAGCAGCTGCTGGCCAGTACAGACATTACTGGGATGGATGGGCAAAGGGTGTGAATTGGCAGCTTCTTGTATCTTTTGTGCTCACGTGGGGTGCTTGAATGCTCTTCTGCGTATGAAATTCCCTCCTATTTGCACCCGCAGTTGCTGGCATCTGTTGACATACAGCTTTCTGATGCGATTTATGAGCCCGCTTTTATTGTCTTTACGAGCTTTCGTTCCCTCCGCCCCCTGAAATTGTACCACTCCTTTCCCTTCTCTGGTTGCAGAGCAGCTTAAGAGAGGCTCTTCACAGCTCCCAAAGGTCAACTCTGAGGTTGTCGTTTGTTTTAAGATGTTATTGGCGCAGGGCTAGAGGGGACGGAGCCAAGGAACGCGGTTAAGAGTGCGGATTACGCTTGTAAATTTTAATTAATCACATTGCCGCTGTATAAGGCAGCATTGTGGCATGTACTTGACACTGAAGTATTCCATTTCTTACAGCAACACTGCCCTGTTTGCTTGTGAGTGCGCATGCTTTTAAAAAAGGCAGGGCAAGTAGTATCTATTTCCATGAACTTTTGGGTTTGGAAAGGGGCTTCTGAGTACTCCCGTCAGCTAAATACATTTTTGCTTCTTGGGATGCTGTAATTCATTTCACTATTAGATTTGCTTTTACACGTGCAGGGAAGGATCAACTAAGAATATTTGCCCTTTTTGGAAGTTGCTGAGAGTGTCTTTCTTTGAACGTTGTAATTGTTATCGAGGGGCTTTATACTGCTTTATATGAAATATCAACCCATGGCCTTTTAAACTCTCTCTCTCTCTCTCTCTCTCTCTCTCTCTCTCTCTCTCTCTCTCTCTCTCTCTGTGTGTGTGTGTGTAGGGGTTATTGTTTTCGTTTATAACTACATTTTGTATTTGTTATATTGTAAACTGCCCTGCGATTCTCAGATGAAGGGCAGTATAGACATTTAATAAGTAAAATAAATTTACAGCAGGGTTGGGGGAGAGATTTGATTCAGGTCACATTTTGTTTATTTATTGTGTTTGTATCCTGCCCTTTTCTTCCCAACGAACTCAAGGTGGCATACCCTGTTCTCCCTCCCCTCATTAAATCTCCACAACAACCCTGTGAGGTAGGTTAGGTTGCAAGGTAGCGGCTGGCCCAAGGTCACCCAGAAGGCTTCAAGTATCTGAGCGGGGATTTGAACCTGGTCTTCCAGGTCCTAGTGCAACACTCTAACCACTACACCCCACTGGCTCTTGAGTTTTAATGCGGAACTACCTAACTTGCACTTTGCAAAATAATGCAAGGGACAAAATGCAGCTTTACTTTGAAATGTGCGCTTGTCCCAATTTCGAGGTGCATTTCTCCAGTCGTGCAATACATACCAAAATTCTCAAATTAAGGGGAAGTGTTCTAGAAAATAGCATTAATCCGCATTTTATTAGGGGAAATTGCTTGCAAAATATGCATACCTGGCGGAAATGTACATTAAAATGCAAGTGCCTTTAAAAATAAAAGAGAATTGCAAACTGAACCTAAGACTGGAAGAATGAGAAATTTAGAGACACCGAAATGGGCAGATTTATTCTTCCCTAAGGAAAATGAGCCCATGTTTTAAAAGTATGTGGAAAATCCAGCCTCATTTCTTAATGAAAGACTTTAAACTAAATTTGAGCCTTTAAAAAAAATTAACGTGTGTGTATGTATATATATATGTGTGTTTATATATAAATGTGTGTATATATATGACATGACTAAAATAGGCTCTTTCAAAGGTCTCGGACCAAATAAACCCAATTGGCTGACCTTTTCCTGTTTTTCATTAAACGCTGCAGAATGTGCGCTGAACTCGCTGGTGGTCATGCAACTACGTTCTGTTATCAGCCCAGACAGCAGCCCAAACTTTTCCCAGAAGGAAGAATCAGGTCCTGCGGAACCTAAGTCAGACACAGTTTAATCCAGGCTTCAATCTTTCCCTCTTCCTCCTTCCCCTAAATTGGCTTACCGCAAGCAGTACAATAATGCTCTCAGTTAATTTGGCTGCTATCCCCATGGGTGAGTCTGAGGGTGACCACTTACGCAGTGCCAGAAAAAGAGGGCAAAGGAGGATATTCAATTTAAAAAATGACCACGAGTTAATTATACAGATAGCTGCAAATTTAGAATTCTTGGGGAGTATCCAACATTAGTCACACTCAGGTGTCTAATTAAGTCAGTTCATTTCAAGGGGTCTACCTGAACTAACATTGGATATCAAAATTATGTATCAAACATACATACAGTGGTACCTTGGGTTACAAATACTTCGGGTTACAGATGCTTCAGGTTACGGACTCCGCTAACCAGGAAGTAGTAACTTGGGTTGAGAACTTTACTTCAGGATGAGAACAGAAATCGTGCTCTGGCGGCGGCAGTGGGAGGCCCCATTAGCTAAAGTGGTACCTCAGGTTAAGAACAGTTTCAGGTTAAGAACGGACCTCCAGAACGAATTAAGTTCTTAACCAGAGGTACTACTGTAATTTTTAAATTTGTACTAATAATAACTTATAACAATGAGTGGTAGTTTTTTTTTCTTACTAGAGCTTCTTTCAGCAACTGAACAATAAAATAACACCCCAGCACCCCAATATTGCAACCAAATGTTTTAACTGTTTTAACACTGCATTTCTCATATTGTTGCAACCTGTGCTGGGGTGTAGGGTAGACAAGAATTCCAATTAAGCAATCAAAATGCAGCCGTACCTTGGAAGTTGAACGGAATGCGTTCCGGAAGCTCCTGCAGCCAATCAGAAGCCGCAGAAGCCCCATTGGATGTTCGGCTTCCAATAATAGTTCACAAACTGGGACCGTTTGTGGCGTTTGGGAGCAAAAACTTTCGAGAACTAAGCTGTTCGGAAACCAAGGTATGACTGTAACAGCAACAACAAATTGTTGTTGTCACCACCACCACCACCATCGAAATACAGTATGTCTCATTGTAGAGAGGAAGTGGCAGTAGTGAGCCAGCAGTTGATCACGCAAAGTTAAGTGAAGTTAACTCTTTATTAGAAAAAAAGATGATCTGCACAGGAGTGCCAGGCCTCATGAGCACAGCAACTCTTCTTCAGTAGGCCTTGCCCCATGAAGCAGTTGTGAAGACTGAAGCTCTCGCCTTCCCACAGCTGCGTAAGTCTCCTCCTCTCTAGGGTTTCCCCCCGAGCATTCAGAGACTGTGCCTGTGTGGTGCTAACTTCTCCTCTGCCCTCTTCATGCCTTTCCTGGTTCTGTGAGACCAGCAGGGAGGGGGGCCTTGTCACACCAGGAGGGGGAGATACCCCTGCCTCTTCAGCAGCCTGACTCATCTCTGCCTCTTGACCACCCCACTCCCACTCTCCTGCTTCTGGACTTCCCTCTGCCACATGCCCTCCCCACTTACTAAACCCTGTTGGCTCTTCAGCTTCTGACACCTCCTCATCCCAGTCTTCTCCCTCTGACCTCTCATCATCTTCCCACCATCAATCCCTGGGCTCTGAGCCTTCTTCCCTTGGTGGTACCCCAGCTGGTTCCTCCCACCATTTTCATTTTTGCCGCAAACAAATAATTGAATCCCCCCCCCCTCTTGTGACAATGGCAGTGCCTTCCCAGAGGCAGAAATGCATCTTGTACATTCATTTGAGAGTTGTGTCTGTTCCTGTACAGAGCCTTTCAGAAAGTCTTCCTGTTACACAGTTTTAGAAATCATTTGTGGGGAGTAAATATGTGAACACATTGTCTCATACATTTTGTTCATCATTCTAAAAGAAAGCATTTCATAATTCTTTTGACTTCTTATTTTTTCCAGTCTGGGGAGGGGTGGGGAATGCTCCCCAGAAATCCTCTTTCCACCTAATATTTCTGGACCTTCACATCTCTACACCCAAAACACTCTGCCTAACAGTAGAACTGACCATAGGGAAGAAGGACCTATGGCAGGCATAGGAAACCTTGGCTCTCCAGATGTTTCGGAACTACAACTCCCATGATCCCTGACCACTGGCCCTGTTAGCTAGGGATCATGGGAGTTGTAGTTCCAAAACATCTGGAGAGCCAAGGTTGCCTATACCTGACCTATGGCTTCCTCCATGGTGCTTATACATTTTCTCCATATTGCTCACAATGTTCCATATGGAGCTCTGTGTAAAATGGTCTGATAATTGAAGGAAGGCAAATCAGCTGATTTGGAGGGGATTGGGTTTTTTTGTTTTTGTTTTTTGTTTTTAAGCAGCTTGTGCTTTTAAAGTGTACAATGGAGAGAGAGAGAGAGCGAATGAGAGAATCTCTTGATAATCTGCACTCTGTGAAAATGGAGACTGAAGATTCCCTGAAGATGCCAGTGTTAAGAGCCATTAGATCAAGTCTAGCCTTTGTCCCTAGGGCCATGGCAAAATGTCTACCTCTGATGCTTTCTAAGGGCTTTCTCTGGTCTAGTGTTAAAGCATTTTAAGTGGTGAGGTTTCCTTCTAGTCTTCTCATAGGATTTTAATGCCAGGGCAATCACCTCGCTAGAAATTGCTCCTAATAGTCAGCTTGCTTTTTTTGTTGTTGTTCTGCTTCCTTTCAGGCTCTCTCATTGCACTCTTTTCATTCCCACCCCCTGCGAGTCAACTCATCCTAGTATTTGTAAGTTCTGAAAATAAATCTGCTGCCATGTCTTGAGGTAGCCAAAAACATGTACTTTGGACTTTACTGTGGGAAAGAGGCACAGTGGTAGAGCATCTCCAGGTACTGCTAGGGAGAGTTCCACATTACTGAGGAAGTCAGACCTGACAATGGTACCACCTGCCTCAGTTCAGAGGTAGCGCCACCTGCCCTCCAGATGTTGTCAGACTCCAACTCCCCCATCAACCTTAGCCAGTATGGCCAGTGTCCAGGGATGACAGAAGTTGTTGACATCCGGAAGGTTCTACGTTGGCTACTCTTGCCTTAATTATATATCCAAGTTTGAATACTGCAACACAATTCTCTGTAGGGTTGATCTTTGAGGAGTCTTAACCAGCTTCACTTGGTCCAGATTGCAGCTTCAGAGATGTTGGTTGATACTCAAGCATGGGATGCCAGTCTTGTAACAGCTGCGCTGGTTATCGCTTAGCTTCCAAGGTGCACTTCAGAGTGTTTTTGTGATGATCATGTAGATGGTGGCTTAGGTCCTTAAGGTGGCTTAGGTCCTTAAGGTGCTTACTGCACCAACTTGCCTGCTCTCAGATGGAGAGGTCCTCCTCTTTGTCCTACCTAGGGTGAAATCGCAACTGCACGGGGCAGGCAAGAGGGCAGGGGAGAATAGGAGACTGCCTTATATATTGAGTCAGACCATTGGTCCATCTAGCTCAGTATTGGCTCTGGCTGTCCAGAGATTCAGACATTCTCAGCCTGGCCTAGAGATGCCAAGAATCAAACCTGGGAGCTTCTGCATGCAAGGGTAGTTGCTCTGCCACTGAAATGCAGGCCATACGGCCTTCTCAGGTGCTATCCTCAGTCCTCTAGCAGTGCTGTCCGAACCCCAGCCACCTACGAAAACAGAGCCTGTGGGAAAAAACCAGTCGATTGACCACTGTGGTCTTCAGATCTCCCCATCTCAAGCCTCAGCAATCTGCCTTCAGCAAGTGGACCTTGAAAAGCCTGCCAGCCAGTGAGATTGACTGAAAAGATCATGAACTGCTGGGCAGAATTATGCCAGGGCTTTCCCATCCAGCCATCTGTTTGGGCAGGCACTGCAGCTTTTGTGTTACCCAGATGAGGTAATGTGCTGTGGCAGCCTGTGGAGAGGGAGAGAGGGAGGGAGGGAAGGAAGGAGGGAGGGAGGTGGATAGAGAAAGCAGAATGATTTCTCCTTTCATCAGAAATTGACTCGTCCATCTCACTTTGGGCAACAGGGGCAGCCAGCTTCCATTTGCCACAGGCTATGACACTGGGCCACCATCCTTGTGGCCGCCCGCTTCCAGTGTCTCAGGAGAGCAACCCTCAGGGCACAAGAGCCAGGAGGCTTATTGTTTGTTCTAGTGCTGCTGACTCCACTTGCCAGCAAAAACCTGGATTTAAATATAGAAACCTTAGTTGCCATAACAACCATCATTTCTTTTTTTTAAAGAAAAAGAAAGGAAGGAAGCTTTCCAGTTTGAGAGGTAGCAAAGTTCTCCTGCTATCCAAGATGCAAACAGCTGCTTTCAGTTCTTTTTGCAAAATGCTCAGCAAAATAGAATAGAATAGAAGCTTGGGCTCATTATATGAAAAGGAGGCGGCAAGCCCCTCTTGCTCCTCATGAGAAGCGGGGTAGGGGTGGGAGAGAGAGGGAGGGGGGGGTAATGCCTAGACCTCCATCTGTTGTTTTGATGCCTGGAGTGACCAGCCTGCGTTACAGCAGGGATTCTGCAGTGACTAGGATTTTGTGTGTGCATGTGTGTCTGGGAGAGAGAATGTGTGCATGTGTGGCCCCCTCCCCTCCTCCTTTCTGGCACCTTAGAACTATCAGAGTTAAAATTCATTACATGCATGCATGTGGAGCAGAAAAGCGGACTGGGGGGGGGGAAGTATGAGATCACCAGAGGCTGATGAATTATAAATCACAGGCAGAGACTCCGATGACCAGCAGCTTGTATACCAATGTGATGCGGCTGTTGCTGGAGAACAACAGGGGCTTGAGGGATCGAATGTTGCAGGCACTGATAACAGCAACCCGATACTATTGGAAAGCAATCTTGCAAGCTCACCAATCAGAATGACTCCCTTAAAATTTCAAGGGGGTCCTTCAAAAACGCAAACAGCAAGGGTTCAGACCAAAAGATAAACCTCCCAGATTTCTCTCTACAGTGGTGCCTCGACTTGCGAATTTAATCCGTTCCGAAGGCACCTTCGTAGGTGGAAAAATTCGTAAGTCGAAAAGCGCCATTGGAAACAAGATTTCCCATAGGAATGCATTGGAAACGGAAAAATTCGTAAGTCGAATCAACCCCATCTAAAAATTCGTAAGTCGAAAAAACCCTATCTAAAACCGCCGCGGTTTCCATTCGGATGTCGAGAAATTCGCAAGCGTGCGGCCATTTGCCCCATTCGTAAGTCGAAAAATTCGGTTGTTGAGTCGTTCATAAGTCGACGTACCACTGTATATAAATTTGTTTTTAAGGGGCTTCTATTCCCCCTATGTTCAGAGATCAAACAGGTGCAGGGTGCACTCCAGGTGTTGTTGCACATCCCATCAGCTCTGACCATTGGTTATGCTTGCTGGGCCTAAAGAGAGGTGGAGTCAAGCAACATCACAAGAGCACCACGGTGGCTGCCACAGCGAGTAAGCAGAGTCAGTGTTTTTTTTTAATAAAAGAGGCTCATCTAGGTATGTTGGCCAGCAGTGGAGCAAGCCAATTGGGCACCAGGGGTGGCGCGTGTGCCCTGTGCCCAGGGGCGGGGCCAGCCCCCCACGGGGTGGGGTGAGCCAGGGCAGGATGCTCCGCGGGCCTCTGAAGAGTCTGCCTGCCTCCTCCCACTCAGCCGCCCTATAGCTGGGGGGGGGGGAAAGCGGTCAGCGGACTGTTTGGGGAAGTGTGGAGCCTGCGGGCGCCCAAGCCACTGCGTCACTCCCAGGAGAGATGCGTGGCTCGAGCTCGCTGCAGGCCCTGTGGTGAGTGCTGCCTGGGATTTTCTCACCCCCCTCAGTGGTGACACCCAGGGTGCACCACCCTCACCGCACCCGCTTCCTCTGCCCCTGATGTGACCCTAATATTTGCTGCATCAACAGATAAGCACTTAGGGTCTCCCCCAGGCATTTTCGCCTTTGGGGACAATGCTGTGTTATCGTGGGGAGGAGAAGCGGTGTGTGTGGGGGGGGGGAGTTCAATTGCGGAAGCCCAAGGTATTATTCTTTTTATAAATTTCTTTAATTAATTAACTTGGAAAGCCATCACAAGGAAAAACGTGATAAGGGATACGTAGGTAAAATCAATCCTGTGTGAACTTGTTTTCATTATCCACAGTTTAAACAAACCACAGCCCCCCTACTTTGGATGTAACAGGGAACCGTTATTTGTTTGGTAGTGGAAATGGATGCTTCTGTTCTCCAATTTTTGGCCACAACAGAACAGGAGAAGGCTGGGAAAATCTGTCAGGCCAAGGCTTGTGCCAGCTTGTTTGTGTAGCAAGAAACCATAGTTTCCTGTTACCTCTGAACCCGGTCTCTCCCTCTCTGTGTGTGTGTCCCTCTCTGTGATGCACATATCATGGCCAATATTGTTTTCATGTTCAAAACCATTTCTCATTTCTTCACCAGGCTCTTGTTCAAAAACCATCTTCCTCTTGCTGATCACCTTAAAGACTGTTGCTGAAATATACAGTGGGGACTTGTGGTTGCATCTTCACAGGTAAGGAAAAATATATTTGTTTGCTTGTTATGCATGCTGAGATAAATTATTTTGGGATGAGATTCAACAGATTGTTGCAATTGTGCTCTGCCCAAAGACACCTCAAAGACCTCTAAGGATCACACAAAGAATCTGGCACTGGAAGCAGAGTTGTTTGTTTGTTTTTTTGTTTTAGATCATGGATGGGGAACCCTGTTGGACTACAACTCCCATCATCCCTGACCATTGGCCATGTTGGCTGGGGATGATGGTTAATGGAGTCCAACAACATCTGGAGGGCCACAGGTTCCCCATCCAAGCTTTAGGTGTTGAGTTGCTGCCGCTGTTTACGGTGCAATGAATTTCCCGGATAATTTGCATTGGAATTTTTTTGATGCCTTGATTTAACATGTTTATTTTAGTTGTATTTAATGAGCAAAGCTAAAAACTTGAAAGCTGCCTAACACTGTACTTCCCAACTGGCATCCATTCATTTTTATTAACAAATATATGAAACAGAAATTTCCCCAAACAAAAATAAAGAGCTGGTGGGGTGGGGGGTGGGGATTCTACCCACATTACTGGTTGTATGAGACTCACTGGCCTAGTTTGGCTGATCATATCTTGACTTAATGAAGTGAGATATGAAAAGCATTTACTCTCTTTGCTGCTCCCTTTATAGGATGAATGACCAACCCAGGAAGTCTTTCAGTAGCCATAGTTTCCTGTTCAATTTCACTGGAAACTGTGGCTAGCACCTTCAGAACAAGCCAGAATGCTGAACCCATTCCAAAGTGTGGCCGGGCTTCTGCTAAAGCTGGTAACCATAGTTCCCCAATTCGGACGTAACAGGAAACTATGATTAAATCTAGCTTTTCTGGTCTGATTGCTCACATCATGAAGGCACAAAAGATTCATTCACATTTTGCCTTATTAAACCGAGACATGATCATCCAAATGCAACTGCTCTCTTGTGGTCTTGCCTCTGCCTTGTGCAGCTTTAACTGGTCCTGAAATTCCACAATGCCAAATTGTTTATTTCGAGATGAATTTTTTTAAAAAGGATGTTTCGTCATCAGATCACTTGGTCTTGAAGTCGATTCTTTCTATGCTTTTTATCAGAGCTGTGTGTCACATCCTGTTACCCGCGCTGTCAAATGCCAATGCTGTAAAAGCATGGTTCCTGTCCTCTCTGTATGAAGTGCTTTCCATTTTCCGAGGTGTGCAGTGAAGCTAATGACATTGACATACCTGCAAATACCTTTAGGGCCCCCAGCTTCTATAAGGGCACCTTCTCCTATGAGAATCTGCCGCCAATTAACACCATCCTCAGGGGACCATCTCTGGACGTTCTTGCCTCTGGTGACTAGCTGTATAGCTGTTAGAGACAGGATCTTCTTGACGGTGGCAGCCAGATTATGCAGTTCATTTTCTCTGCTTATTCACTTGCCTCCTTTTCGTTAATGGTGCTGTAAGCTCTCTTAATTGCTGTACATCTTCTCTCTTAATTGCTCCTTTATCTGTGGGTATTATTGTTAATTTGGTGCATTGTATGCTATTTTTTCTTTCTGTAAGCTTTTTTGTTGTTGGAAGATGAGCTAGAAATGCTAGAAAATAAAACTTTTAAAGATGAAACAATATTTTGAAATTGAATAAGGGAAAGCAATTTGTTTGAATGCACTGGTCATGATCTTGGAGTCTCAGAGTGAACTTGGTTTTAGTCTTATAGGCTGCCAGGGTTGCAGTGTGGTCTTTATTATGTATGTACTTAGGGAAGTGCTGGGCTAGGGTAATTTCTGAACGTGAGGAATAGTGTGTTTGTGTGGGTGGATGTGTGTAGAGGTGGATTGACTGAGCTATGGGTGTGCCAGTACATGTGGAATTTGTGTGAGCTATTGAGTGGAATCTTTTTTCATGGATCTTGATGTTTTACATACTGTATTGCTTAATTTTGTTGTCTAATTTCCCCCACAAACCGTGTGTGTGTGTGTGTGTGTGTGTGTGTGTGTGTGTGTGTGTGAGAGAGAGAGAGAGAGAGAGAGAGAGAGAGAGAGAGAGAGAGAGAGAGATAATACAGTGGTACCTCGGAAGTCGAACGGAATCTGTTACGGAAGTTTGTCCGACTTCCAAAACATTCAGAAACCAAGGCGCAGCTTCCGATTGGCTGCAGGAAGCCGCACTGGACATTCAGGTTCCAAAGAATGTTCGCAAACTGGAACAGTCACTTCCAGGTTTGCGGCGTCAGGAGCCAAAACATTTGACTCGCAATGTGTTCGAGATCCAAGGTACAACTGTAATAATAATAATAATAATAATAATAATAATAATAATAATAATAATAGACTAGAATACCCTCCAGTTCAGTAGTGGAGATAGCCAGAAATTCTTCATAATGCATGCTCCATTCTCCCCCCTCCCCACGATGGACATATGATTGATAACATGTTTTCTTCCATTGTATATACTTTGTTGTTCTTGTTACTACAATAACTTATCAAAAACTCAAATAACTCCCTGAGAAACTCAATAAAATACACAGTTTAAATAACAGTGACGGATACAACCAATATCAGCCATGCACTGAAATCAGGGACATGACGAATTTAGGGCCAGGTATTTAAATAGGTCTACTCTGAGGTGAATGTAAACCATTTTATGCACCCTTTATCCCATTATTTTATATGTATTTACTTGGCCAGATAATTGCATTGGAAAAATGCTGAGAAAATGCAAATTTTGAAGGATGTCCTAGAATTGTGGAGTTGGAAGGGACCCTGAGGGTCATCTAGTCCAACCCCCTGCAATGCAGGAAATCTCAGCAAAAGCATCCAAGACAGATGGCCATCCAGCCTCTGCTTTGAAACCTACCTGTCTGTTTTTCAATCTGCGTACAAGTGTACAAATTAGGTAAAGTTGCCTATCACAGTCAATTGAATCTAGTGGGTGGCCTTAGCTCCATCTGGCTTGGAAGACTGAGCTTTATTGCAGACCTCATCAACACGCTGTGCTTGTGCGAAACTGAATGCAGGTTTGTGGGTCCACGCGTGAGCTGCGTTTGTAACTTGAGGATCAGCCTGGAATCTCCATTTGTTTCCATTTCAGCTCGTAAGGGCGCTTTTAGTGCTAATTTTAGAATATTCTCCAAAGATACAATCTTTAGGGTCAGCGTATGATGAATACCCTATTTATTAAGCTCCAAGCGCTCTCTCTCTCTCTCTTTAAAAAAAGATGTGGTGGGGGTGGGAGGGAGGGGGGGATACATCCTACCCTTAAATATGCTGATCTCCAAGGAGCTGTAATTTTGGCGTGTTCGGAGAACAAGTTGGGGTAGGGTAAGGGCTCCGTCTAACAGCCAGGAAGAGGCTGTCTGTTTATATTTAAGGCTGTGCCGATGTGAGTTGTGTAAGCAGGTGGCACATTAAAATGCATGCATGATTTCCATTCCTACCAGGATGGAGCTCTGTTTTTACTGGCCTGCCCTTCCCTTGTAAGTGAGAGGGGGAAGTCAGTAACCATCGCAATGTGAGATATTTCAGGGAGCAGGAGAAGACCCGGAGGGACAGATTTGTAGATTCTGGAGGGTGATTCATTCCAGCCCCCTATCTAGACAAACTGTTGCCCCACTGTGGTTGGAAGCAGCCTGTTTTAATTGGAGCCCCTCCTACCTTTCTGGTTTAATGAAAGAGATCATTGATAGGAGACTCGGAAGAGGTGCAAACCCTGCTATTCATTTTGGTTTGTCACTTACACTTCCTCCCCTTTGCCTGACAGCTGCATAACATACAGCAACCCTGCAGGTGAAGCGACTTCCTGCCATGGAGATACAGGAATGAGATAGGGAAAGCATCGCCTGCCCGTTTTCTGTTGCTGCGTGGAAGCCAAATCCTCCCACATTGAACGTGCCAGGGTGAGATTTTGGAGGCATGACCACAAACAATAGGGAAGGGTGGGGAGAGTTTGCAAATGGCAGGTGCCATTATTTCTCCCACAAGGCTTCAGAGTGAGTGGGGGGGAAAAACATTGCCCACACTTGGATTTGGCTTCATGGCAATCCCAGGCCATAGGTTCATAGAATTGTAGAGTTGGAAGGGGCACCAGTGGTCATTTAGTTCAACCCCCTGAAATGCAGGAATCTCAGCTAAAGCATCCCTGACAGATGGCCATCCAGCCTCTGCTTAAAAACCTCCACTGGAGAGTCCACCCACCTTCTGAGGGTCAAACAGCTCTTACCACCAGAAAATTCTTCCTAGTGGCGAAGCTGGATGCTCCGCTACTGGGGGTGGAGAGCGGGCAGGGGTTTGGCTGGCGCCCCCCTGGTGCGTGACGCACATCCTGAGGGTGTGGTACGCAGCCTATGAGGGTGTGGCGCATTGCCCGCAGGGGCGTGGCGCGTGTTCTGGGGGAGTGACGCGCCGCCTGTGGTGGCGTGGCGCCCGGCGCACGCAGGGAATGAGTGCACGGCTGTGTCCGTGGGGGCTGCCATAATGGCACCCTACCAGAATAGTGGTGCCAGGGGCGGTCCGCTCCCTCCGCACTCCCGTTCCTCCACCAGTGATTCTTCCTAATGACACGGCTTCATCACGTAACCAAATCCTAATGGAACCAAACTGTGGTTAGAGCGATGTGCTTTGACACCAATGCTTCATGCTTTCACTTTGGAGACTTGCCGGGGGGGGGGGGAATGATGGCACTCCAATGCTTCGGTCAAAGTGCTGCTATGCAGGTGGTATTGCCGCCAGACGCCCCTCCCTTCCTGGGGTAGGGAAGAGACACAAGTTAGCATTCTCAGATGCAAGGGTTGGGATTAGTAAATAAGCAAGTCTGTGCAAATGGATGGGATGGCTCAGTGGAGGATTTTAAGGGTTTGGCGGGGAGAGGCTCATTGCGTGTTTGGATTGGCAATGTGGGAGACAGCAAAAAACACAGAGTAGCTGGCATGGAAGCAGCCATTCCATCAGGAAGCAGAAGGGAGGGAGGGAGGGGGGAGGGGGGAGGTAACTGCAGGACCTCTTCAATGGGTACATTGGCTCTGCTTGAAATACCAGGAACATTTAGCTCCACCTCTCCAATCCCCCTCCCCTTCCATGAAGCTGGTCATATCAAAAGCAAAAAAACTAGTGCCTGAACTTGCTTTCCCCCTCTCCCTCCCAATCGCTTTTCCTTTTGTGTCACGTCTTTTAAATTGTAAGCATGAATACAGTGACTGTTTCCCCCGACAGATCTCTGTAAGCTGCTCTGGGAGTCTTTTTCCAGCTGAAGAGCAGGATTTTAAAAAGTAATATGTTGCTGTGGGGAGTTGGAGGACAGTTTGCAAATGGGCTTGCATCAAGGGGATTTATTTTGTATTTCTTGAAGGATGTAAGGTGCCTTGAGTGTTTCTTTTGAGATGGAAAGTGTGGGGTATGAATTATCCAAATAAATACATTCTGTCTGAAAATGCCAGAACTACTTATACTTCAGAGATGGATAATAGGTTCAAAATTGTTTTGACATAGGATTCAGTTTGGGGACATTGCCATGAATTATCATAGAGACTGTTTGACACAAATGCTTGACACACGTTTGTAGTGGGAGAGACAAAGCTCAGTGGTGAAGTGTCTGCTATGGGTGCAGAAGTTCCCAGGTTTGTTCCATCCCCATCATTTCCAGGCAGGACTGGGAGTGTTCTTGCAGAGAAGCTGGTCTGGATGAACTTAACTGTTAGGTGGATTTGTAGCTGGTTGACTGACCAAACCCAAGAGGGCTCACTAACAGTTTTTTCACCCTGGAAAAAAGTGACAAGTGGGATGCTTCAGGGCCCATCATTGTTCAACGTCTTTATAAATGACTTGGATTGAGGGGATTCTCATCAAATGTGCAAACTGGCAAATGACAGCAAACTGGCAGGGGTAGCCAATGCCACAGAAGACAGAATCGGGATTACATATGACCTTAACAGATTGGAGAACTGGGACCAAACTAACAAAATGAATTTCAATAGGGACCAATGTAAGGTTCTGCACTTAGGCAGGAAGAACCAGATGCACAAATATAAGATGGGGGACACCTGGTTTGTCAGTAGTACATGTGAAAAGGATCTTGGGGTCTTGGCAGACCACAAGCTTGACATGAGTAAACAGTGTGGTGCAGCAGCAAAAACAGCTTGCGCCCTTCTAGGCTGCGTGAAGAGAAGTATAGTGTCCAGATCAAGGGAAGTCATAGTACCACTCTATTCTGCCTTGGCCACGTCACACCTGGAATATTGTGTCCAATTCCGGACACCACAATTTAAGAAGGATGTTGATAAGCTGGTATGTGTGCAAAGGAGGGCAACCAAGATGATCCAGGGTCTGGAAACCAAGCATTATGAGGAACAGTTGAGGGCATTGGGTATGCTTAGCCCGAATAAGAAGAGGCTGAGAGGAGATGTGATAACCAGACTCAGATATCTAAAGAGTTGTCATATGGAAGATGGAGCAAGCTTCTTTTCTCCTGCTTGCTCCAGTGGGCAGGACCTAAATCAATGGCTTCAAGTTACAAGAAATGAAATTTCAACTAAACATCAGGGAGAACTGTCTGATGGTAAGAGCTGTTTGACAGTGGTCAACCCTTGGGAGGTTGTGGACTCTCCTTCCTTGGAGGTTTTTAAGCAGAGGTTGGATGGCCATCTGTCATGGAGGCTTTAGCTGAGATTCCTGTATTGCTGGTGATCCCCAGGGTCCCTTCCAACTCTACATTCTCTGATTCCATGAAACCAGGAAGAGCTGCTGCCAGTCAGTGTAGACACTACTGAGCTAGATGGACCCATTGTCTGACTTGGTATAAAGCAGCACCCTGTGCCCCTATATTTAACCTGCATGATAAAGTCTTTTCATTTTTTCATTATGTTAAATGATAAGCCTTTGAAACTGTTTGAAACCATGGCTGCTCAACCTTGTGCATGTTTACTCGGAAGCCAGTTTACTCTGTGTGCACAGGATTGCATCCTCTATAATTGCAAAGGATCAGCGTACTGTTAGGGTAAATCATACAATTGTTTCTTTGTGTGTTTTCAAACACCCTAGTAACCATTTCTTTGATCCCAAGCAAGCTAGCTCCTTATAACACTCTACCCCTCGTCTGACAAAGAAGAAGCAGTGAGGTTTTTTTTAATACTCCTCTACCGAGTCACTAATGCAAAAGTTCCTGTATCGCATGTGCGGTGAGATCAAGTTACATTGTTAAGCTGTCTTCTATGCTGCAGGTTTATGTTTGCTATAAAACATCCCCCCACCCCTGTCTAAATGATCTATGGAGAAATAAGTGGCAACGATTAAGTAGCAAATGAATAAGAGGGGGTAAATTATGCTTTTCCTGAATCCAAGACACATTAAATGCTTGTGTTTGCATGTGAGCACACATCCAGGAAAGCGGGTGCTACAAAGCCATTTACTCTTTACTCAGTGTTGGGGAAACTCAGGTCTAGAGACCAAATATGGCCTTCCAAACCTCTCTCTTGCCCTCCAAATTCTCCCCAGATCACTCATGTGTCCTTGAATAAGGCCTTTCGCTTGTCTGGATGGGGTAGAGAGAGGGATGTAGGTGTGTGAGTAGAAAAGAGACTACTGCACAAAGGTAAATTTTAAATTCATTGCTTTTCTGCCTCTGCTCCTAATGAGCCCTGGCATGTGGCCCTCAGAAAGTTGTCAAGAAAGGAATGTGCATTAGGCTCTTGGGGGGAAGGGTGAGGCTATATTTTTTTAAAAATGTACTAAATAAGGATTGTATCCAATGTATAACATTCCATATCTCTTCCCACCCAGCACAGGGATTTCAATGGAAATCCCCTCTCTTTCTGCGTGCCCCCTAAATCTGTTCAGGGTCAGATGTGGAGATAGTGTGGGGCATGCCCAGGGACGAGGGGGGGGGGTTTCAAAGTTCCACTGCACATGCAGAGATCCTTGCGCTCATGTATCGTGTTGTTGGATGCTGCCCTAAATAAACCAAAGTTTCAAAAATAGTTCGTGCAAAGTGAGATGCAGCTGGTGGGTAACTGTGCCTCTTTAAAGGAACATGGCCTATTACCATTTTAATTAAGGGCTCAGCAGGCAGGAAAAGAGTTTTGAGCGGCTGTGTTTCCTTGTGGGGGATACGCAACCTCTGCCACATTCAGGAGGACGAAGCGAAAGAGCACTGATACACTAGCCACTCTGTATATTTTCCATTTTGAGTGTCTGATTTTGTCAGCTCCTGGGCTTTCCTGGGTCCCCAAAGGAGGTTTGTAACTTTGTGTGTGTGTCTAGACAGCTCGATATTAGCAGTCATAGCCCACATAGGCTAAGGTTCATCATGACTCCCACATTAGCCACAAAAGGAAAGTAGTGTAGAGTACAAGTGGAAAGTGGTTGGAGGTGTGATTCAAAAAGTGTACGAGTGTTAGCATCTCTTTCTCTCTCTTTCTCTCTCTCTCTCTTTCTTTCTCTCTCTTTCTTTCTCTCTCTTTCTTTCTCTCTCTCTCTCGTTCTTTCTTTCCTTCTTTCTCTTTTTTTAATAATATTTTTTATTGAGTTTACATTTTTTTTTACCAAAATCACAATCCATTAAAATCATAACATCGCCAGTAACTTTGCTCAACCTGAGCCTCGTGCCCCCCCCCCCCGGCTTTCATAAATATTCACTTACAACTTGGCATTTCTATATCAACCTATTTATCGTCTTTCTTTACTTATAAAATTTACCTTAATAATTGTAAAGGAGTTCCAAGAATTAACATTACAAAATATTTTAACTCAAACCTGCAAACGTTTTCAAATGTTTACAATGTTCTCTCATATATTGTATAAATTTACTCCAGTCCTTTTCAAACAGCTCGTCACGCTGGTTTCGGATCTTGCCTGTCAGCTTTGCCAGTTTTGCATATTCCATCATTTTAGTCTGCCATTCTACCAATGTTGGAAGTTCCTGCTGCTTCCACTTCTGGGCTAAAAGTATCCTTGCAGTAGCTTGTTTTAAACCAAGGGCGATACAAAACCAGAATTTGATAGAAAGCATTTAAATGTAGGGGTGGAGGTCATCATCCTATAATAAGATTTTGCTCTATCGGTTTTTTTTCACAAAACAAATGTTTGGGATTGGTTCAGTAAGAAACAAAGGAGGGAGTTTGATCTTAGGCCTTAGGTGTCGGTTGTTCCTGTTGCATTGTGGCTGCCTCTAGTTTGTCGTGAATCGCCCTGAGATCTGCAGGAAAAGGGTGGTATAAAAATAAGTAAATAATAATGATAATCGTTCAATATAGGGTTTTTCCTTAGTTATCTAACGCACTAGAATTTTTATTACAATACATTCTAGGTTTTTATATTTTTTAAAGGTTGCTTAAACAATAGTTTAATAAATGTTAGATTATTATCATTTTGGATTGACCAATTGAGCAATTTTTGGGCAAAACTTGTTAAGCGCATTGTATAAATTAAGCAAAAAATTGGTGTCCGTGATATTCATTTCTCTCTTTTTTTAGTGTCATGTTATTGGAAGAGGCAGAGATCATAGCTGAGTGGCAAAGCACATGCTCCAAATGCAGAAGGTCCCATGTGTTCAGAGTCCTGGCCTTCCACAGGTCACCTGAGGACAGTGCTAGCTGTAGGTATGGCTGGAGTTGCAGGACCTTGGAGAGTTCAAGATGAGAAACGTGCTCTGCAGTGGTGTAGGGGAGGAAGAATTTGGGGGAGCTTAACTCGTGGGCTCCACTTCCAGAAAGAATGATGATAACATGCCAGCAGGTGATATTTGCCAGTGTTGTAGGCTTGGAGGACAGGTCTGGCCTGGCAGATAATTCCCACTTTGTTAGGTATCGTAAACCGCTGTTCTTCAATCTTGTTACAACTCCTATCTTCCCTGTTGACTAAGCTGGCTATGAATGATGAGTTTTGTAGTCCAATGCCAGCTGGGGGCTGAAGGTTGAAGAGTTCTCTCCTAGGCTCAGACAGTGACTGCTTCAATGATTTTCATGGCTTATCAGGGATGTGAGCCCAGGTCTCCTCAGCCATAATCCAGCATACTAACCCTTTGCCAGCTCAAGCCCCCCCCCTTCTTCTTCTCTTTCCTTCCTTCTCTCTCTCTTATTTATCTATATCATCTATCTATCTATCTATCTATCTATCTATCTATCTATCTATCTATCTATCTATCTATCATCATCTATCTATCATTTCTTGCCCTTCCCAGAGGAGCCCAGCATTGCAAACACAGCAACGATAGAATGCAATTAAAAAAGTTTTAAAACATTTGAAAAAATAATTGAAAACCTCTTTAAAAATCTAATAATTTACACTGAAAGCTAATAACATCGAGGTTGCAGTAGGGGCTAAATTCCTCTGGATGACAGCCACCTCTCTGCTTCCTCCTCCCAAGCTGAGAAGCAAAAGGGTAGCAATTCCCTTGCATGCAAGGAAGTCCGGAGGATTTTCCACTCTGCCCAATATTTGTTTGTTTTCTCCCCTGCCTAGGAGGACAGAAGTAGCCCCCCCCTGTACTCCCAGGCCTTCTGCACTGCCTCTTTCCAACATCCCAGGGGTGGTGAAAGCAATAAAAATGTGATCGTCTAGCAGTAATTTAACACAACATTACTGTGGGTCAAGTACAAACCCTGCAGCAGTAGCAGCAGCAGGGATATGATTAGCAATCGTTGTGGCGGCGAGTCAGCAATAAATGTCCGAGTTTATGCAGTTCTCTGGGGGTGTTCACTGACTAGCTTTTTCAGTGCATCACTTGTAAGCTGCAGTCATCAAGCTCATTGAGCAAAGATCCGTTTCTTAAGGAATAGGGAACAAACGTTGCACTATAAAGGATTGCAGCAGTGGTGCCTCCTTTCTCTGCTAAAGTTTCTCATCTATATCATCTATCTATATCTATCATCTATCTATCTATCTATCTATCTATCTATCTATCTATCTATCTATCATCTATATCTATAAATCTATCATCTATCTGTATCTATCTATCATCTATCTATCTATATCTATCTATCTATCTATCTATCTATCTATCTATCTATCATCTATCTATCTATCTATCTATCTATCTATCTATGTATCTATCTATCTATCATCTTTATCTATACATCTATCATCTATCTGTATCTATCTATCTATCATCTATCTATGAATCATCTATCTATCTATCTATCTATCTATCTATCTATCTATCTATCTATCTATCTATCATCTATCTATCTCAGGGGTAGGGAATTTTTTCAGCCCAACCAAGGGCCACATTATTTTCTGGTCAGCCTTCTGGAGGCCATATGAGAATGATGGACAGGACCAGAAGAAAACGTGGAGATTCCTTGCCACCCCCTCAAGTGCTTTTGCCTGGCTGGAATGTGTCCTTGAACAATCATAACATCAATTGTTCCATAGAATCATAGAGTTGGAAGGGACCGTCACAAGAATCATTGAGTCCAACCCCCTTGCAATGTAAGAATCTGTTGCCCAACGTGGGGCTCGCACACATGACACTAAGATTAAGAGTCTCATGCTCTGCCAACTGAGCTATGGTTTCATCTGGATGGAGCTCCTAGATGGAGAGGCTTGTAGGTGGGTACATAGAAGATTCCTGGCTTTAGTGTGGGTGGGTTCACATGGATTGCTCTGACCACCTTTGCCTCACCCATCATTGGTATGTGGCCCCTGAAAGTTGCCCAGAAGGGAATGTGGCCCTCAAGTGGCTTACAGCTTCCCACCCATGATCTAGGGTCTGCAATCCTTACATTTCTGCAAATGCACTAAGTACATTGCCGAGGCTGGTTTGCAGCAGGAATGCTTCCTAGACAAGAGGCAAGCAGCTCCGTGGCATGTTTTCTTACTATCCAACCATGACCATAGGGAAGGGAAGGAGAAGCTAGCATACCTTGCATTCCTGAAGCGGGTGGTGGTGGTATTGGGGCGGAGGATTCACAGTAGCAAAAACGGCTTCCTTGCTTTGGAATCTGGTATGCACATCCTGCTTCTCTGTATGTCTGGAAGAAAACAGACAATTCCCTTCAGGAGCCTTTGGTCACCCCTTGTACCTAATGGATTGAATATGCATATTCAGTCAGCCACACTGATGCTCTGCTTCTTTTTCTGGCCTCTGGAGAGTCTGGCACATGCATTTCTTATTTCATTTTTTGCATTTGACTCCTTTGACTTTGTGATCTCTCCCAACTGTGTGTGTGTGTTTTTTTTTTTTTAAGGGAATATGGTAGCATTTCAATTTCAAACTTGAATAACCTTGTCTCTGAGCACTGTTACGGGACAGAATTATGAGCACTGTAATTCATGAGTTTCTGAAAGCTTCTTCCTTCCAAGCTAGCAGGCAAAGGCAAGTGAGTTCATGATCACAATTTGGAAGAGAGGGACAGGGTATATATGCATGCATTGTGGATAGTGAAATGCTATATTAAGTTAATCCAAAGCTTATAAACACCCCCTTCCTGTATATCCCATGCAACTTCATTGGCTCTGGACAACTTTCCGCCAATACCATATTTTCTGTCTTGACTTTATGAGGAGCTTTTTCCAGGCTGTCATTATTTTGTGGGAGTGAATCAAGTGCTTACTGGAATTTGAGGTTTGCACAATTAAAGTGAATCGAAATGCTTTGCTGCCTTACGATAACAAATCCACTTACAAAAACAAGAGCAGCAGCAACAGACTTTAAGCAGTTAGGAAAGTGATGGTGAAATGCATCAAAAAGTGTGGGATGAACGAATTATTAATGGGTAGACATGTGAAACCTCCTGCAAGCAAATTGGGAGGAATGCTTAATGATAAAAACCAGACATAGTCTAACCACTGCATAAGCTTTGTGCAAGCAAATCAGGGATGAATGCTCAATAAACAGGTCATGCAGAGGAGCCTTGATTATTGTTTTCAGAGGCAGCCCCAGGTATAACATGTTGGAGTAATCCAACCTTGTTGTTGTTTAGTCGTTTAGTCGTGTCCGACTCTTCGTGACCCCTTGAACCAGACATGCCAGGCACTCCTGTCTTGCACTGCCTTCCGCAGTTTGGTCAAACTCATGTTCGTAGCTTCGAGAACACTGTCCAACCATCTCATACTCTGCCGTCCCCTTCTCCTAGTGCCCTCAATCTTTCCCAACATCAGGGTCTTTTCCAGGGAGTCTTCTCTTCTCATGAGGTGGCCAAAGTATTGGAGCCTCAGCTTCACGATCTGTCCTTCCAGTGAGCACTCAGGGCTGATTTCCTTCAGAATGGATAGGTTTGATCTTCTTGCAGTCCATGGGACTCTCAAGAGTCTCCTCCAGCACCATAATTCAAAAGTATCAATTCTTCAGCGATCAGCCTTCTTTATGGTCCAGCTCTCACTTCCATACATCACTACCGGGAAAACCATAGCTTTAACTATACGGACCTTTGTCGGCAAGGTGATGTCTCTACTTTTTAAGATGCTGCCTAGGTTTGTCATTGCTTTTCTCCCAAGAAGCAGGCGTCTTTTAATTTTGTGACTGCTGTCACCATCTGCAGTGATCAAGGAGCCCAAGAAAGTAAAATCTCTCACTGCCTCCATTTCTTCCTCTTCTATTTGCCAGGAGGTGATGGGACCAGTGGCCATGATCTTGGTTTTTTTGATGTTGAGCTTCAGACCATAATTTGCGCTCTCCTCTTTCACCCTCATTAAAAGGTTCTTTAATTGCTCCTCACTTTCTGCCATCAAGGTTGTGTCATCTGCATATCTGAGGTTGTTGATATTTCTTCCGGCAATCTTAATTCCTGCTTGGGATTCATCTAGTCCAGCCTTTCGCATGATGAATTCTGCATATAAGTTAAATAAGCAGGGAGACAATATACAACCTTGTCGTACTCCTTTCCCAATTTTGAACCAGTCAGTTGTTCCATATCCAGTTCTAACTGTAGCTTCTTGTCCCACATAGAGATTTCTCAGGAGACAGATGAGGTGATCAGGCACTCCCATTTCTTTAAGAACTTGCCATAGTTTGCTGTGGTCGATACAGTCAAAGGCTTTTGCATAGTCAATGAAGCGGAAGTAGACATTTTTCTGGAACTCTCTAGCTTTCTCCATAATCCAGCGCATGTTTGCTATTTGCTCTAGTTCCTCTGCCCCTTTGAAATCCAGCTTGCACTTCTGGGACAAAGACAACTCCATGGACAAAGACAACAGGCATATAAAAATCCAACCTTAGAGGTTACCAAAGCCATAAATGACAGAAGTTGCGCAGTTGAGCCACCAGCCAAAGCTGATGGAAGGCACTCTGTGCTACTGAGGCCACCTGAGCCTCAAATGATAGCAATGGATCTGGAAATATAGAGGGATCGTAACCCCATCAAAAGCAGGCAGCCTTGCAGCCATCTGGTGTAGGGAACTACCCACCACCACCACCAACAACAACAACAGCCACAACAACAACAACAACAACAACAACAACTTATTATTATGTCTACCACACCCATCTGGCTGGGTTTCCCCAGCCACTCTGGGTGGCTTCCAACAAAAGATTAAAAATGCATTAAAACATCAGTCATTAAAAACTTCCCTAAACAGGGCTGCCTTCAGGTGTCTTCTAAAAGTCAGATAGTTGTTTATTTCCTTGACGACTGGTGGGAGGGCATTCCACAGGGTGGGCGCCAGTACTGAGAAGGCCCTCTGCCTGGTTCCCTGTAACCTCACTTCTTGCAGTGAGGGAACTGCCAGAATGCCCTCGGAGCTAGACCTCGATGTCTGGGCTGAACGATGGTATCCTGGGCCGAGGCCGTTTAGTGCTTTAAAGATCAGCACCAACACTTTGAATTGTGTTCGGAAATGTACTGGGAGCTAACAGTGCCTCTGTCTTATCCGGACCCAGCTTCAGTTTATTGGCTCTCAGTCAGTCCATTACTGAGGCAGGACAAAGGTCCAGCGGATCCTCTGCCAGACCTGCAGATGTAAAGGAGAAGCAGAGCTGTGTGTCATCAGCATATTGCTGACAATGTTCTCCAAAACTCCAGATGACCAAACTCAGTGCTTTCATGGGCAAGGATTGCAGTAGTCTCTATCGGTTAGTCAAGTGCCATCAGTTTTAATGCCTGCAATGTGCTTGAGCCAATTAGAACAAGTGATGCATTCATACTTTTAGGGCTGGTTCTGTGCAGGTTTTCTCAGAATTATCCCCACCCCCCAATTTCATCGGCACTTGCAAAATGTGCTTAGGATTGTAGCCTAAGTGCTATATTTATTATTAATAGATAAGAAGTATTTGTTGCTGAAGCCAGCCACAGGCCTTCAGAACGATGCCACAATTCTGTCGCAATGCCAGGAAATGCAGATTGAGGTCGAACCACCAAGTCTCGTGGAAAGTGGGTTTTATCTACTCATTTATTGGCTAAAGCATAGATATGACCTGAGAGCTTGTACCAATCAGGGCCTAACTCCATGTTACCTTAAATGTGCAGTGTCCCAGCAGTTTAAATAAATAAATAAATACTGAGCATTGGCAGGGTGATTTTCATCAGGACCCCACCTTGCTTGAGGACTGCTTGCTTTTAAAATAAGGGTAATAATTGCCATACTGAGAGAGAAGGGATGTTGTGGTCCTGATGAAAATCATTTCCCCCACCCACGGTATTAATTTTAAAAATCTACTGCCTGGTATACATTTCATGTAATGCAAGAAAGGACACACTGCTCTTACTGCTAGTTCCCCTTTGACTGCAGAGATAAAGGGAGGTGTAGTCTTGATTCTTTCTTGTGTCAGGGCCCCAAGGGCCCCCTGCCCTCCCTGGAAGACCATCCTGGCAACAGGGAGAAGACCAAGCTGATCAGCTAGTGAAGGAGCGGCTGCTTGAATATGTGCTTTTCTCTTCCCTCGGCATTCCCTTTTCCTTTTGTGTCATGTCTATTTGATGGTGAGTCTGCCAGCAGCGAGTAACATATCTTTTAATATTTGTAGAGCATGTATCATCATCATCATCATCATCATCATCATCATCATCATCAAAGTATAGGTCCTTTACAAGTATTATATGAAAGATAGACAGGCAGACAGGCAGACAGACAGATAAGTCCTAGTGAAGCTCAGCAAAAACACATGAGAGAGTCCTCACAGAACTTTATCAACCACTTTAGACAATGATGCAGGACCACATTTTTAAGTGTATGTGCCAACTTTGAGTCTCTCTCTCTCTCTCTCTCTCTCTCTCTCTCTCTCACACACACACACACACACACACAGAGAGAGAGAGAGAGAGAGAGAGAGAGAGAGAGAGAGAGAGAGAGAGAGAGAGAGAGAGAGAACTCTAGTGTTGGACCTGGGAGACCAGAGATTTGAATCCCCACTCAACCATAAAGCTCGCTGGGCGACCTTGGGTCAGTCACAGTCCCTCAGTCTAACTGATCTCACAGGGTTGTTGTGAGGATGGAATAGTGAATGGGGTGAACTGTGCATGCATCCTTGAGCTCTTTGGAGGAAATCTAACAGTCAAGTAATCAATCATAAATACCTGGGGAAAGGTTCTAATCCACCTTTCTCCCTGATGTGCTAGCTCTATACATGCAAGGAGCTTTTGATGTGTGGGAGTGTTCAAAATCTGAAAATTCATAATCTGAAGCATACTGCAGTCCTGGAGAAACTCTGTACAGTATTGTGTCTCCCTGCAAACACAGACTTGCAGATTGGTTCCAAGCACCCTTTGGGTTTCTTTCAACTTTGATTCCATTCCGAAGCTCAAGATGGAATGTTCTGCTCTATTTCTAATTAAGTACAATATCATACTGATTAAGTTAGTGTTCCTAATTAAGCCAAAGCTTGGGTGGTGATGCGACATGGGCTCTGCTGGAAATCCTGTCTCATTTCGGCTGGGAGTTCAGAGTCACTGACTCCCCACCCCCACCCCACCGTTACCCTGCAGAGTATCTAAAGATGGGGACATGGGCTTCCCTGCTGCGATTACAGCCTGTAAACACTGTGGCACGTGAGCAATGAAGAAACAGTTGGCACAGGTTAATTCTGTGTCCAGGGCGGCTGTCTACCAGCTCCATCTGGTACGCAGGCTGAGACCCTACCTGCCTGCAGACTGTCTCACCAGAGTGGTGCATGCTCTGGTTATCTCCCACTTGGACTACTGCAATGCGCTCTACGTGGGACTACCTTTGAAGGTGACCTGGAAACTGCAATTAATCCAAAATGCGGCAGCTAGACTGGTGACTGGGAGTGGCCGCTGGGACCACATAACACCGGTCCTGAAAGATCTACACTGGCTTCCAGTACGTTTCCGAGCACAATTCAAAGTGTTGGTACTGACCTTTAAAGCCCTAAATGGCCTCGGTCCTATATACCTGAAGGAGCGTCTCCACCCCCATCGTTCAGCCCGAACACTGAGATCCAGCGCAGAGGGCCTTCTGGCGGTTCCCTCGCCGCGAGAAGTGAGGTTACAGGGAACAAGACAGAGGGCCTTCTTGGTAGTGGCGCCCACCCTGTGGAACGCCCTCCCAGCAGATGTCAAGGCAATAAGCAACTATTTTACTTTTAGAAGACAACTGTTTAGAGAAGTTTTAAATGTTTGATGCTGTATTGTTTTTAATATTTTGTTGGAAGCCGCCCAGAGTGGCTGGGGAAACCCAGCCAGATGGGCAGGGTATAAATAATAACAATTATTATTCTTATTAGACACTCGGGCCAAACTGTAACCCCCTGTCACCAGCTGCTGCTGAATCCGGAACGGTCAATATGTTCCCGAGAGTTGTGGACCTAGTGGGTGGGGTTCTTTTGCTTCCATAAGCAGCACAGTGCTCTCATTGATACCGAGGTGTGAGCAGCATGACGGAGGTCTCTGCTGGCTGCAAGGAATGTTATTTTCAAGGCTCTTTACTTCCTGCTTCAGGCAGGCTTTCTGCTTTCCAGTAGCCCCTTTCTCCTGCCCGCTTCCCAGTCAGAGATGATTCCAGATTCACGCAGCGTGTCCCCTTAGGGACATCCATCCATGCTGAGGGTTTGCATGCTGGCTCCTTCTTAACTTCCTAGGAGCAGAACCTTGTGATTGCTGAAAAATGTGCCACCACGAGCTCAAGGTTGTATGTATCCATGGAGATGCTCGTTCACATAAATATTCTCTGCATGAATACATCTCCAGGGACGCCGGGAAAGCATTGCATTAGAGAGAAAAGTATTCTCTGGGGTCAGCTGTAGCAGTGGGGTGAGGGTAGGAGTTGACCGAGCTTTTCTTAATGAGCTCGACCTATGTGCTGATGGCCGCGCATGAATGTGGTGCTTGCTTGCAAGAGAACGATATCAGATTACAGAAGATTCTCAGTATAAAGCTGGTACAGGCCTTGGTCCAAAGAATAAGGGCCAGTTTGGGGTAGTGGTTTCAGTGTTGGGCTAGGAGACCTGGGATGCCAGGGTTCAAATCCCTGCTCGGCCATGAAATTCACTGAGTAATTCTGGGACAGTGGTTTGGAGGAATGGATTGCACCCCTGAATAGCCTGCCCCTCCCAGATTTCAAGGTGAAAATTCAGTATTGTGAGGTTTGGGTACAGGTGTCATAAAAACATTTTTAAAAAACCCTGTTGGATCAGGCCAATGGCTCATCCAGTGGTGTAGCGTGAGTTGCCAGTGCCCGGGGCCACACAGAGGGTGGAAGAGAAGCAAACAGAGTATGCATGCACATTCAACTGCCTAACTGCATCCATGTTACCCAGGAGATCGCAGTAACAGAGATAAGAAAAGAAGAGTTGTTCCATTGTCTGTACTTCCTGGTTCACCTTTTTCAACAGAGCTTTGTGACGGAAGTGCACAGTTGTATTGAGGCAGCAGCAGGTGTTGAAATTTTGCATCCGGGGCAAACGGCCTTTTTGGGGCCCACATGCTATGCCACTGGGCCCATCTAGTCCAGCATCCTGTTCTCACAGTAGCCACCCAGATGCTTGTGGGAAACCCACAAGCAGGCATCAAGTACAAGAGTGCTGTCCCCTCCTGTGATTTATAACAACTGCTATTCAGAAGCATTACTGCCTCCTTCTGTAGAGGGAGCGCGCTCCTGGCTAGTAGCCACCCATAGCCCTCTTCTCCATGAATTTGTTTAATCCTCTTTTAAGGCCCTCTGGTTTGCTGGCTATTACTGTCTCCTGTGGAAGCTCGTTCCGTAGTTTAACAATGCATCATGTGAAGAAATACTTTTATCTGTCCTGCATCGTCCCGGAGTTCTTGTGTTATAAGAGCAGGAGAAAAGCTTTCCTCTCTCCACATTCTCTATGTCATGCATACTTCTATGATCTTCTATCATGTTGCCTCTGACTCACCTTTCCTCGACTCAACCCAAAATATTCCAAATGCTTCAACCATTCTTCATAGGGGAGTCCTGTCATCTCCTTGAGCTGCAGCTCAAACACTAGATTTTTCAAAAGCAGATCTAGCGCCCACACGTCAGTTTCGTACTTGCCTTTTTTGAACACGAGAAAGCCACATGCCATATGATCATTGCTATGGAAATACTCTCCAGTGTCAAACATAGCTGCCAAGTTTTCCCTTTTCTCGCGAGGAAGCCTATTCAGCATAAGGGAAAATCTCTTAAAAAAAGGGATAACTTGGCAGCTATGGTGTCAAAACAAGTTTGATTGTGTGTTAGGGGTAGCAAATGCAGACCCTTATGTCTTTTGGGTTGCATGTTCCTTTGGATGAAAGCCTTAACTTTTGGAAAGTAGGGCAAGATTTTAAATAATTTAAAGAAGTAGAGAACATCGGCCTGGATAGCTCAGTTGGTTGGAGCACAGTGCTGATAATGCTAAGGTTGCAGGTTTGATCCCCGTACAGGACAGCTGGATATTCCCGCACTGCAGGGAATTGGATTAGATGATCACCAGTTTCCCTTCCAACTCAATTCTATGATTCTATTATCTTTCATTTCCTCACTCCCCATTACTTTGGTTTTGTTCTGTGGCTGCTATAATTAGGGTGTGTTTTGCATTTTGCACGATGGCTTATTGTACCATTCTTCTATTTTATGTTTTTTCACCTTTGTTTTGCACCTCACCCAAAAACCTTTGGACTTAAGGAGTATTGAAATGTAGCAGCTCTGCAACCCAATGTCATTGTGTTCAAAATTCAGAGCTGGTGTGGTTATAGCAGTTAGAGCACTGGACTAGGACTGGGAAGACTAAGGCACAGATCCCTTCTCAGCCATGAAGTTCCCTGGGTGACCCACTCACCATCTCACAGCCCAACCTAGCAGGGTGGTTGTGAGAATAAAATGGCAGGAGTGGAAGAAGAGTCATGTAAGCTTTCACGAGCTCCTTGGAGGGAAGGTGGGAAATTTCTGTAACGTAGAAAACGTGTCTTGTTTTAACCTCTGGGCAACCACAACTGTCTGCCACCTATTTGTTGTTGGGGGAATATCTGCTGCCAGGCTAATAAAAAGCTCCAGAAAAGAACGCCAGCATGTTCCATTTTAGAAATTAAGTGCTGATGGCAAATTTCCCACTTTCCCCCTCAATGCCAGCTCTATGCCAGCATAGTGGAGACGCTACTCTGCCAGGTCTTCGCACAGACTAAAAGAAAGAAACCCTCTGATATTTGTTTAAATGGTACGCTCATCTGAAACAGCTGCTCGTCATGATCAGGCATTGATATAGTCCTGGAGGACTGGGCTGTACAAGCTTAGAAACATGTTTTTGTGCTGGCAAAAGTCCCGTGAGATCGGGTGTGAAGACTTCCCAAGGCTTTTTGTCGTCCCTCCCGGCACTCTAGAGTTTGCCAGGCATTCCACAGCCCACAAGCAGTGCCCTTGTTTCGGAACACCTCCAAACCAACTGCAATTGCAACCTCTCCTTTTCTTTTTTTGCAAACGAATCGGGCAGGAGAGCATCATGCTGTGCTGACAAATCAACTGGTCTGGTGACATTAGCCCAAATAATTCCTGAATAGCAGTAGCTCAGTGGTGGAGCATCTGCTGAGCAGGCAAGTTTACTCCCTGACATCTCCAGGTAAGGACCGGGTGTCTGAAACCCTAGAGAGCTGATGGTTAACAGTGTAGGTCAGCCTTCCCCAACCTGGCGATCTCCAAAAGTTTTAGGCACCCTCCTTTTCCTTCTGGGAAGGGCAATAGCTCTGTAATATTGCATGCAAAATATCCCACATCTAGTCCCTGCCTGCACCTCCAGGTAGGGCTGGGAGAGATCCCTGCCTGAAACTCTGGAAAAACGCTGTCAGTGGGTGTAGACAAGGGTTCCCCAAACTCTGTGAACCACCCTGGGATCTCTTGACGAAGGGTGGCATATAAGTTTAACAAATAAAAATAGTTTGAGAAGTGCAACATGTAAGTAGATAAATTCTGGCTGACGGGTGGATTTGTGTTCCAATTGAAAATGTGCCTCTGTTGTTGGGAACTTTAAAAAGGGCACCCAAAATTTTATGCCAGTTGCAGAGAGCAACTTAACGGTGTGTGCCCTGCTGAGTCATTAAAAAAGAGTGTATGGTTTGCAGCGGGGGCTGAGTGTGCATACCAGGCCCCCACAAAGCAAACAATTGTCCCAAGCTTGAGGCAACTTTCTATTGCTAAGTAAACATGTACTTTCCAAGTTTGAGGCAAACTCCTTCCGTCTCTGGCAAAGACTGGCTTGAAATGGTAAGACTAGGCTGAGGGTTGCATCTAGGCAAACATCGGGACAGTTTTCCAAGACGGAGCCTTTCTTTAAAAGTTAGATCTAGCAACTGTCTGTCCTGCCTTTGTTGATAACTGCCTTTCAGTTACCTAACACCATAAAAACAATCAATTTGCATGCCTGTAAAACACCAGGGAAGGGGAAACTTCGGCTTGCCAGGGGTTCCTGGGCTGCTGCTCTCATCATCCCTGACCATTGTTCATGTAGGCTGGCGCCAACAGACATTAGGAATCCCAACGGCACCTGGAGGGCCACAGGTTTCCTACCTTTGCTATAATATTCCCCGCCTTTCAGTCAGAAATAGGGAAATGTCACAGACAGAGCCGTCTTAAGCATGCCTGGCGCCCTGGCGCCTTGGTGCGATGGATCCCTCCGGCGCCCCGCCCCCGCCCCGTTTCCCAGCGCGGCTGCCACGGGCGCAGATGCACTGCGCCACCCAACCTGCCGTAGGGGCTGCCCCCTGTTGCGATGCCCCTGCGTGTGGCGGAGGTGGCCCCAGGCCCGCGTGCCTCCCGAGAGCAGCCTGAAGCCTCTGAACAGCTGAGAGGCACGCCTGGGGCCGCCTCAGCCGCGCCTCTCAGTGGGCACATCGGTGCCCTGGCGCCCCGTGCCACCGGACCTGGGCCTAGAGACGGCCCTGGTCACAGAAGTTCCCAATGTCCTGGAGAGAAGGGGTTCATAGGCTTTTTCCTTCACAGGAAATTTCAAGTGAAAGGGGCCATGTGTGATCTTCACCAGCAGGACACAGCTGATTTCTCACAGTAAGCATAAGGTTGTCGCGGGGGAAGGTCACTCTGATTCTGCATTATGCCACATCTCTGCACCCTAACAGCCATTTTGCATTATGCCACACACACACACCTGTTTTGTGGCTGGAGCCTCCAGCCCCCTCTCAAAAAACAAAATATGCCTACTGATTCAAAAAGGCTGGTGACCCCTGCACTAGAGCAAGAGGTTTAAGCTGAGGAGAAGCCAGGAACAACCCCCTCAAAAAAAACCCGTAGCCCTCTTCAGGCATTTAAAGTTTGAGCATGCAAAGGGGCAAGCAGAAACTTGTGCAACACTCCCTAGCCAAGGTGTGATCCACATTAGTCTAGAGGGAACTGTGCTATTCCTGTGCAGCATTTCCAAAATGGGGTGGGGGTGGGGGGACCCTGGAGACTCAAATAGGGATCCTGACCACAGGCAGAACATGTTTAGGTAATGTGCTTAGATGCAGCCTACAGATCTTCCTGCTTTCCCATGCTCCTTAATTGCCCGGACAAGGCTATTATTTTGTGGTAATCCTTGCAATGGATATTGTGATCCTTATAACAGTATGACAGGGAGGCATTACAATCCCTCCGGACATCATGCCTTTATTATGCGACTGCTCTGGGCCTGAAGAATCACTTCAGGTGCAGGGAAAGCAACCAAAACAAAACCCATAACAATTAAAATGTAGCTTTGAGCATGTAAGAACTTCCTGACAGTAAGAGCTGTTCGGCAGTGGAATGTGCCGAAGGAGTGTGGTGGAGTCTCCTTCTTTGGAGGTCTTTAAGCAGAGGCTTGATAGGCATATGTCAAGAATGCTTTGATGGTGTTTCCTGCTTGGCAGGGGGTTGGACTGGATGACCCTTGTGGTCTCTTCCAACTCTATGATTCTATGTACAGAGTGTTTCCCCCTCAGGTAAATGAGTGGGTTGGGAATGCATGGTTTCTGGATCTTAAGGTGGCAGTAAGTTGTAGCCCATGGATTGAGAAAGCGCATCCCTTTAGATGTTGTTGGACTCCAGCTCTCAACAGCTCCAGGACATGTGGCCAATAGCCAGTGATGATGGGAGTTATATTGTGACCTTCTCTGGCTGGCCACAGGTTTCCTACCTGCTTCTGCCCCTCCCTTCTTGCTTTTTTTTTTAATCCTTCACTCCCCATCAAGTTCAAGGCAGCTGCGCATTATTCCACCTTGTTTTGTCCTTGCAACACCCCTGCAAGGTAGATTATTATCCTGAGAAACAGGGAGGGTCTGAGGTTTCTAGCCGAGTGGGGATTTTGAACCTGCCTCTCCCCATTCCTAGGTCAGACTTTTAACACTACACTATTCAGCTATCAGGGTGTAGAAGGGGAAGCTGTGCTTAGACCCTCACCGAACCATAGGACCCTCACCGAACCTAAGGTCGCCTACTGCTTAACCTACCCCCCCCCCCGCCCTTGCGAGGAGCACATGCATGCTGGGTGGTGCGGGCGCACATGCACTGAAATCCCTGCACCCTTGAGAGGCCTTTGTGTGAGCGAGCGTGTTTTAAATAGCTTCATCTGGTTTCCTCATTGAGGGAGGGTGTTAGTCATGCCGGGAGGGGGAAATGACTCAAGAACGCCTTTCATCTCCTCGCTGCGGGGGAGAAGCCGTGGGCGGCGCTTACTCAATGGGCCAGGGCCGGAGCTGAATTCATTTTTGTCAAGCCGGCCCTGAATGGAGGCGGGGGAGCCGGGGCGACGGAGGGCCGCCGGTGCCCCAGAGTGATGAATGGGGTGCTTTGGGAAGCGGCTAGGCCGGGACAGACTGGCAGATCAGCAAACCCGGTCGGCGGGCGTTTCAGGTGCGCCCAGTTCGCCGTCGGAGGCTCTGCGCAGGAGAGCCAAGCAGGAGACCGGCCGGCCTAGGGGCGGCCCCAGGAGGCGGGCGCTCAGCTGGGGCTGGAGCTGACTCAGATGATGCGGACTGGGGAAGCCCAGGCAGGCGTTGCCCCGAGCGAGGCGCGAGCTGGCACCGCCGCGAGCTGGCACCTTGGGGACGCTCCGTCGTCGGATCCTCCTCGCCAAATTCCCCCCGAGTGTGTTCGTTCAGTGTTCCCTTCCTCCTGGTCCTTTAAAGAGGTAACCCGGGGTGAACCGCGTTCACGCCTGAGAATCAACACCACGACCACACGTCTCCCCGGGCCATCAGCCCGTCTCTGGAGCGTGCGGTGGCTGTCTGTGAGAAGCCGTCAACTCGTGCTTCCTATGTGGCTCCCAGTTCGAATCCGCCAAGAAGTGCTGGTTCTCGCTATTCGGCCTTCGCCCATGTAAAAATAATAATGAAAATCGTGCCACCTCCTCGCCTCCTCAACACTCCCTCCCTCTCACGGTGACTGTGACACATCCCAGGGGTGCGCGTGTGTCTCCCCACAGGATCTTGTGCTCCGCCTACTCGGAGCATGTGCAGAGTAGCCCCCTTCTCTCTGATGGGCTGCCTGCCTCACAGGCGTTCTCCCTCTTGCCAGACGAAGCTCACCGTTGCCTGGTTCAGGTTTGGTGTAGAGACTGTGTGTGTGAGAGAGAGTCTCCACGCCTCCCTCTCTGTGCATAAGCTTCAATTCTATATACTGTATCCCTACTTGGGAGAAAGCCCCATTTGACACAGCGCGTCTTGCTTCCGAGTAAACCTGCCTTGGACCATCTGGCTGCAAAACACGAATTTGCTGCTTTTCATTCATTCCTGGAGTCGCCTTACCCCGGCGGCATCCCTCCTTTCGCTCACCTGCTACGCGTAAACAAAGCACCACAGAAAAGAAAGGGCACTTCCCCTCCTTTTTATTTTGGGGTACCGTTGCTGTTGGGGTGCAAAAAGGAGAGCCGGGCAACGGCTGATCGAAGGAGTCCTTTTTTCCGTAGCGAAAGCCGCTGCCGGACCACAAGAAACAAATGTGTAGTGAATAGGGCGAAGGAGGAGGAGAAAACTGGAAGGGACGCGCGCGAGAGGAAAGTGGGTGGTGCTGCCTGAACAACTTCCCTTGACATCACTGCCCAAATAAGGAGCTTTAAAATAACCCTTTTCTGCCGAGGCTCGCCGGAGGGAAATTTCTCTCTCCCCCCCCCCCCCCGCCGGCGTCTCAGGGTTCCTCACTTAGCGGGAGAGCAGGCATGGGCAAGAAGGCGGCTGCAAGGAGAGGGGATCCGACGACAGTGGCAGAAGCAGCAGCAAAGTCTCGGTAAGCAGATGCTGGGGGAGGTGGTGGCACTGATGGGCTGTGCTTCTCCCTTATCAACTCTGGTCAGCTGGGAAAGAGGGAGGAGTGGCGGCTCTGGAGGGATCGGGGAGGCAGCCCCGGGTCCCCCGATGGGGGCCGGTTGTCGTAACACTCGGGCACGTCTCCTCTCCGATGAGGTCACTCACTCCCCTTGAATGCGCCACGGGGACTCGACTTTTCTTTTTAAAGCTGGCTGCAGAAACGGCTGCCCCGTGTGTCCTGTTCTTCCCGAGAGGGCTTGTTTCTCTTGAGCTTCTGCCAGGCGAAGGCCAAGCGCCAGCCCTCGAAAGCAGACGAAGCGAGCCACGGCCTCTCGGACAGGAATTGCAGCCGGGGAAGGGGGGGGGGTCGTCTTGAATGTGATGCAAAGTCTCTGTTGGGGGCTGTGGTGGCACGGAGCATCGGGGTGGTGGGGTGGTGTTGTCACCCGCGTCCTGGATCGGGATTTATTTGGGCCAGATTTGTGGGACGGAGGGAAGGGGACGGCTGTCCCTGCTCCCTTTCTTTTGTCTACCCAGCCTTGACGCGAGGCCAGGATTAAATAGGTTTGGTTTGTATGGACCCAGTAAGGTCTGCTTGATCAACACCCCTATTTTATTTTTTAAAGTGTCTGGGTATGAAAAGGAGTGTCTTAGAGGCACAACCTATGTATGCTTACTCAGCAGCAAGTCCCACTAAGTTCAACGGAGCTTAACTTCCTAGTGATTTTTGCAGAAGGGATAGGGAACTTGAAGATATCCAGAAGTTACTGCACTCTGGCTCCCATCAGCCCCAGCCAGCATAGCCAATGGTCGTGGGTGATGGGAATTGTAGTTCAGTAGCGCCTAGAGGGCCACAGACCTGTTTGCTTTGGGATAGCTAGAAGGGAAATCAGTGCAAATTATTTCTGTATTGCTTTCCTATAGAATAGGATTTTTTTTTTATTGCTTATTCATTTCGGCAGGAAGCAACCTATCAAAATGTCACAGCAAACTGATCAAATAGCTATGACCTTCCCCCTCGTTGGTGGAGATGGAATGGCCAGTGTGTAGCTGATCTAAGGCTTGGTGAATGTAGAGTTTAGTACCACAGACAAGAAGCACGTAAATTAGGAGGGACGGTTGGTGCAACTTCCTCTCTTTCTCTTAAGGCTAGAAATAGTGGCATTTGCAGTGTAAATTATTGGTAGGCGATTCCGGACAGAGGAAAGCAAGTCCTTCTGTGCAAAGCCCATCCTTAGCTGGTGGCGTTTTTGCTGCTACAAGTTGTGGTGCTGTTGTGGATAACTTATGAAAAGGAACTGGGCAATTTTTGTGAACGTTGATGGGGTCAGGCAGTGGCCACAGGGGGCCTCCAGCTTCAGAGGCAGAGAGAATTCGAAGAAATGTCAAAAAGTTGTTATGGTGCTTGAGAACAGCAAAAGATCCTTTTGTGATGGTGCTCTTGTCAACGTTTTAAATAGATGGCACAGTGAGAGACCTGCTTCATTTCCCAAGCTGAGAGGGGACAGACAAGTCCTCTCTTTGTTCCAAGTTGTGTATTTATTTATTTCAAAAATTGTGGTGGTCCTAAGCATGTTTCTTAGAAATAAAAAATTCTATTAAAACTAAAGGGATGTGCTAGCTGATAAATATGTTTAAGGCCAGGTGGCAGCGGCCGGGTGTGTGTGACGTTCTGCTGCAGATTAAGGCCAATAGAATGGAGCACCTTTATTATTACTGTTATTTAAAAGCTAAATAATTTTAAAAAATGCATTAAGCCTCACTAAATGAGCTGTAATGAGTTAAGCTGCTTAATCCTGCTCAGTGGAAATTAATATGCGCTGCTTTACCGAGACATGTGACCTGAAACTGACAAGCATGTTCCAGACTGAGGATAAAATGCGTGGAAATTCGTGGCCAGAGTTGGTTGGGATGCAAAGCATTCTTCCCTTTCCACACCTGCTTTTCCATCCTTGACCCTTGGTATCAGAGGCCATGCTAGCTAGGTACAGGGCAAAAATTGTTGGTGCTGATTTATAAGCATAGATCCCTCTGGGTGAATTAAGATGGTGGGTGGCAGCAGCCATTCGGCAGGTAAAGTTTAAAAAAGTTTTAAAGAAGAGAAGGGCAAGAGATCAATGGTCTGGGGGTAAGAGACCCAGAGTGGTATACAACCAAGTTTGGGGCAGAGTAGATTCCCTGAAATGAATGAACATTAATGCCCATTAATTTCCATCAATTGGGGTTGAGTAAAACTTAACTGGGTATGACTGTGGGAGGTGGTATTCAGCCAAGGTCTATTCAGGAAGTAGAAGGGGCAAACAGAATATAAAATGGAAGAATGGTATAAAGAGATGTGGGATATAGCTATTAACAATAAATTAACATGTACCATTAAGGTAAGACGGGGAATATGCAGGAGAAATGATTTTTGAGGAGATATGGAAGGTGTTTGTAGAATTTGTACTGTTAAAACAGAAAGGGGTCAAACCATCGCAAGAGGTATTGAAATTTTGGGAGGTTGGATAGTTATAATAGAATGGTCTCAGTGGTGGAGTGCACATTTTTATCTTATTTATTTATGATTATTACTTTGTCAAAATATAGTAATAATAATAATAATAATAATAATAATAATAATAATAATAGAAAACAAAGATAAAAAATGACTAAGTTAATGCCCAGTAATTTACATCAATTGGTTTTGAGTAAAACTTAGCTGGATATGACTGTGGGGGGTGGTATTCAGCTAAGTTCTTTTCAGAGCAGACCCACTGAAATTAATGTAGGAAGCTTCCTTTTACTGATTCAGACCCTGGTCCATCTAGTTCAGTATTGTCTACACTGGCTGGCAGTTGCTCTCCAAGGTTTCAGGCAGGAGCCCCTCCCAGCCCTACCTGGAGATGCCTGGGGATTGAACCTGGGACCTTCTGCATGCAAAGCAGATGCTCTGCCACTCAGCGAGGGTGCCATTAATGGACCAAAGTTAGTCACGTCTATTAATTTCAGTGCCTCTGCTCAGAGTAGGACTTGCACTGGATACACCCCGCCAGGGTCTGGTCCCCACGGGCCACCTCTGAACAACATCCCTTTTTAGAACTGAACATAACTGGAGTCAGGTTCCCCTGGAAGAAATGTAAAGCTTAAGAGTGTGCTGTGATTTATAATGCAAACTCTGGACCTGCTGACAAGTGGCCTGGGGCTGGGGGGGAATCTGGGAGTGTTCTTTTCTTGTGAAATTAAGATTTCCACTGCTGGAGACTAGAAAATGCAGAACCAAACCAGCTGTTTTCTTATGCATTGCCTCATGTCTAGTTCTGTCTTCTATTATTGGAAGCCAGGATCCCCTTTTGCAGGAGAGAGCTGTTCTTGCTCACTGGACACTGTCTCCCCGCCCCCTTTCTTCTCCCTCCCTCCCTCCCCACCCCCACTTGCTGGGCTTTTTACACAACCTCAGAAAACATTTATGTCCTGTTTAGCTGTACTGCTTTTGCCACCACCCTGCAGCTCTTCTGGGAAAGGAAGGAAGGAAGGAAGGAAGGAAGGAAGGAAGGAAGGAAGGAGAAAACGGGGTCCCTGTACAAGGAGCATGCTGTGGTCACAGCTAGGAGCAATCTTCTTGCGTTGCAAGAAGCTCCTGTAACATTCTGAGAAAGCCACGGGTCAGTTGCATGTATAAAAAACAACCTGTGTGGTATTGGGAGCATCTTATGAAATTGATGGGCAATGGGTTGCAGACAGACCGGGGGAAGGACCCCTAGCTCAGTGATGGAACAGCTGCTTTGTATGCAGAAGGTCTCAGGTTCAGCCCTTGATTTCTCCAGGTAGGACTGGGAATGAAACCCTGTCTGAAACCCTGGACAGACTCAGTCACTCAGGGCAGGGCAGAGTTTGCCAGCATGGTTCCCTCCAGGTGATTTTGGACTACAACTCCCATCGGCTTCAGCTGGCATAGACAGTGGCCAAGGATGATGGGAATTGTATTCCAACAAGATATGGAGGACACCACGCTGTCTGTCCATCATGTATACTGAAGTAGATAGACCTATCGATTGTCTGATGACACTTTCCTATGTTCTTAGGGAGGCTTTTAATGTTTAATAGATTGTTGTATTTTATTTTTCTGTTGGAAGCCACCCAGAGTGGCTGGGGAAACCCAGCCAGATGGGCGGGGTATAAATAATAAACTATTCTTATTATTATCTTGTTATGAAATAAAGTACTTTGGCACACAGTGTGTTGTATGGGATTTGTTGATGCTTTGAATGCGAGAGTAGTGGGTTCCCTGTATCGGAATGCAGGCTGGACGTTGAGATCCCTTCCGACTTGTATGAATTCTGTGAGTATGTTGCCGCAAGATGTAGATTCAGTCATAGTGTTGCAGATTCAGTGTTAGTGTGCCACTGAAATACCTGCTGCTCAGTGGGAGAGAGCCACTGCCTTCATGCCCTGCTTGTGGGGTTCCCAGAGGCAACCGGCTGGCCACTGCGAGAAGCAGGATGCTGAGGAACAGGTGGACCTTTGGTCTGCTCCCTCAAGGCTCCTGTATGCATGGGAGAAGAGAGCTGTGGCTGAGGAGAGAGAGGCAGCATCGGAGTCCAATGAGTCCCCTGGGAGAAGATGCTGTTCAAAGAGTGGTGAGGCATCTTCTCTCTCTCTGGACCATGCCTGAGGCCGTCCATATATTGTCGCACTGCAGCTCCCATCATCCCTGAGCTATGGCTACGCTGGTAGGAGTCGGAAGCCAGCAGCACCTAGCAGGTCACAAGGTTTTCCAACCGTGGGCCGGATCCAAGTATAGGCCATTCTGCTTCTGTGTTCATTCCTCAACTCTGCACATTTGTGATACCTGTGTGCCGAAATGGCTTTCCACGCTGGCAACCTGTGTGTTTAGTTAAAGATTTGAGAAAGTTCTGGGTTACAAACCAGACTTTTTAACTTCTCGGAGGTGAGGAACAGCCCTTGCT
This sequence comes from Zootoca vivipara, assembly GCF_963506605.1. Lineage (NCBI taxonomy): Eukaryota > Metazoa > Chordata > Lepidosauria > Squamata > Lacertidae > Zootoca > Zootoca vivipara. Next base: position 30,675,547 of record NC_083281.1, on the reverse strand, counting down.
GATTCTTGCTGCCAGCCCAAGACGTGTGTGTGGACTGTTGCGGCTGCTCACCGTCACTGCCTTTGAAAAATACAAATGATCTATAATCTATACAGGCTGTCTACACACCGCACAAGGAATCCTGAGAACCATAGTTTACCCCCCCCCCCCAAAAGAGCTATAATTCCCAGCAGCCATAAAAAAACTACACTTCTCAGAATTCTTTGGCAGGAAATTGGCTTTGAATGTAGGCAGTGTAGGCAGCCACAGTCTGATTAATGCCACCCTTTTACAATGGCATCGTAGCTCCTGCAAAATGCATAGATGACAAATATTGAACTTGAGAAAAATGTATATTTTTAAACACTGGTTATGCATGTGCTGATCCCACATCTTCAAGAACGCTGTCAGTCATATTTGACAATTGACTGGGCTGAATGAATGCCTGTCCCCAAATCTTTTTATTTTTTATTTTATTTTTTACATTGACTGGCATGACATGTACAGGAAGCATAATTTTAGCTCTTTTCAGAAGATAGACATACATATATACCTTAAAAATCTTGCTATGGCTTATTTTATGACTACGTCTTAAAATAGGAGAAACAGGGTACATACATACCCTGTATAAGCGCGCACACACGTGGATGCATAGAGAATATTGTGTGCCTTACTAATTATCCCACCTCTATAAAGGATCTCCCTTAAGAAGGTGCAGAAAGGAAAGTGGTTGCTGGTGGATCTTATGCTCAAAAGGAAGCACCACGTGGTCCAATTGGACTTTCTTCTGAGTAAGTGTGCAGCAGATTGATGCTGTATCCATGCTACCGGTAGTTTTAGTCTAAGGAGACCCACCAAAATTTAGTGAGGACATGTCATTTTATGGGGCAAAACTTAATTTTTGCAAATTTCTTCAGTGAGGGTGTGAGGAATTAAGAGCTGCTATTATTTTTGTGTTTGGCCAACATTTAGTTTAGTAAGTCTCTATGTTTGATTAAGAAGCAAATAAACTGCCCTTGGAAAATCAAAGAATTTTAATGATACCTTCTGAAACTCTCAAGTAATATAAAATATGTATGTTATTGGGTTGCTTTTTTATTTTGATTATATATATTGTGGTTTTTATGTTGATCTTGTTATGTGAACCGCCCTGAGACCTCTGGGTATAGGATGGTATATAAATTCAATAAATAATAATATTAAATAGAAATGATGTTAATATGTAATATAACTGCAATAATGTGGAAACAAAAAATAAATAAAAATCCTTCCAGTAGCACCTAAACTAAGTTTGTCATAGGTATGAGCTTTTGTGTGCATGCACACCAATCACTTTCATTAGTTTCTATGCAGTTTTTACACACATCTTATTTACGAAGCAAAATTAAATTATATTGGTTTAACCAAAATATCTTTAGAATTTCCGAGTCACCGTACAACTTTTTAGTACCCCTCATTTTTGGGGAATTTGAAAGTTGAAAAATTCAACACGCCCTACTCAAGCATGCCCTTTAATGTTAATGGGACTACTCTGAGTAAAACCTACTTAGGCACAACCTATTGAATTCAATGGGGATTGCTCCCAGAAAAATGATTATAGGATTTACAGCCTACAATGATCAAAAGTTCGGGGTGCTGTCCTGCAAGGAAAACTTAAAACAGCCTTTCCCAACCTGGTGCCCTCCAGATATTGGCCATGTGGTTTGGGCTGATGGGAGTTGCACCAACATTCACATATTTTTGGCCCCTCCTTTCTTTGGTATTTGTCGGAACATTTTGTGTCTGGGAGATGGGCATCTTTAAAATATTTACAATAAATAAGTAAATACGGGGCAGATCTTTGGCTTGTCATCGGTGCTTGCCTTCAAATATAACGTTCAGTGGCACTTGGGAATATTGTTAGAGTTCATTGGCTGCTGTCATATGGAAGTTGAGAGAAAAAAGGAGCATTATATCTGGTAACAGAACTTGGCAAAGATTTAGAAAGTGAAATTTTTGTTGCCACTTTCTAAATCTTTGCCAAGTTCTGTTACCATATATAACATATGTATACACCATATATAAAATTGGAGTGGCAACAAAAATTAATGGAGTGTGCAGAATTAGCTAAGCTATCAGGAAGAATTAAGAGACCATGATCAAGTATTTTTTAACAAATGGGGTTTATTTGAAAACTACATAAAAGATTGCAACAATATAAAATCTGTGGCAGCCTTTGAATAGCTTCTGTTATATACTGAAAAGGTTTAAGAAAGTACATTATCATGGCTATGCAGTTATTTAAAATAGATACAAATAGTGTGCTAGATAAATATACATTTAAAGTTAGATGGAGTTGGCGGGGAGTCAATCGAACTAGAAGAAGACTGTGGCAATGTGTAATAGATACTGATAATTTTTGGAAGTCTATTTGTTATGGGCAATTTTGATTTTGTGTAATGCTCTTTTTTTAAGTTCAATAAAGCAATTTAAAATGCGCAAAAAGAAAAGAGATTGTAAATGTATTCTTCTCGGTTATATGTTTCTGAAAGTAAAGTTCTTTTGAGTATTGAAAAGAAAGAAAGTGAAATATGCTTTCCACCCGCCCCTGTTAAATGCTACTGTGTGGAAATGTCAAACTACACCTGACACCTTTCAGGAACTTCGAACATTAATAATACGTGGAAAACCTAGGAAGCATGAGTAAGTCGTCCTGTGCTTATGCATATCCTTAGTTTTCAAAGCAGGGATTCATCAGTCTCTTAATGTTGGGAGCTGGCTGTGTGTGTCTTGGGCATAGCACATTTATCACGCGAGAGATGCACATGTCTGCATTTTGAACGACGGACACCCACAAAAATAGGTGACGTGACAGCTTCCTGTAATTTGCTCGTGGCATGGACATTCATACCCCCTCTCTCAAAATGTAGAATTCTCAGCTTTTCTTATTGATCTTTACTTTTTAAAAAGCAATCCTCAGCTGTCAGGTTTTCAGCGGTGAATCCAAGCCAGCATTATCCCATGGTCAATAGACACATAAAGCAACAGCGGCCCTGTTGTAAGAGCAGAGTGAGGGGGGGGGGAAACCCAAAAATCTGCGTTCAGGTTATACGTTTGGCAGGACCAACTATAATGGCACAGAATAACGAGGAAGTTTTTTGGTTTAATCCTCGTGTAGAGGCTGTACTGGACGCGGGTGGCACTGTGGTCTAAACCACAGAGCCTAGGGCTTGCCAATCAGAAGGTCGGCGGTTCCAATCCCCGCGATGGGGTGAGCTCCCGTTGCTCGGTCCCAGCTCCTGCCAACCTAGCAGTTTGAAAGCACGTCAAAGTGCAAGTAGATAAATAGGTGGGAAGGTAAACAGCGTTTCCGTGCATTTCTCTGGTTCGCCAGAAGCGGCTTAGTCATGCTGGCCACATGACCCGGAAGTGGTACGCCGGCTCCCTTGGCCAATAAAGCGAGATGAGCACCGCAACCCCAGAGTCGTCCACGACTGGACCTAATGGTCAGGGGTCCTTTTACCTTTAGAGGCTGTACTAGAAGGTTGGAGTGGTTTAAAAATAATGTTAACACTTCATAGATCCTTGTTCACATCTTTTTCCCCCAAAGATTTTAAGACTGGAGGCATAGGAGCCGACTCCTGGGGCTGCTATCCTTCTGCCACCCCCTAATAAAATATTTGAGGGGGCTGAGTCTCCCCTCCCCCCAAAGTTGATGGACACTGCAGTTCAAATGGTGTGTATGTGCAGCATCATGTGATCGATTATGTGGGGTGGGACTTACCAGGCTCCCCAAATATTTTATTCAAGTTGACACCCCTGACTGGATGCCAAATATCTAATTGGTTGGATAATGATCTGCATTGCATGTAAAGAAATTGTAAATAATGGGCACTGCAAAAAAAAAAAAACCAAAAACGATCAGTCTCATCCCACAATGGTTTCAATATAAACAAGTTATATAGAGAAGAAAATATAAGAAGGAACAAGATGGCGAGAGTACTGTAATGTTTTGAGCAAACAAATTACAAGAAGGAAAATCTAAATATCAGCTTACACTTTGCCATTGGATCTCCTGATAATTTTATTAGGGATAGAACATAAAGAGTTAATGTGGAATTTTAATAGCTGCCCACATGCTGATTGCGAACAAATAGGGAAATAGGTCATTAGCAACAGTGAAGGAATGGTTAACAAAAATTGGGAAGGTAGCAACAATGTATATAAGCTGATGGAATTGATTAGAGTGAGAGAAGGCAGACAAGAATGGGAAAAAGTTGAAGTTAATGGAAAATGCTTATTGAATTTACGAAATGCAAACATTGCGTAAACACAGTGCTTTTTTCTGGGGGGACTAAAGGGTACATAGTACCGACACCTTTTTTTCCTAGAAGAAAAGCACTGCATAAATATGGACAAATACTAAAGTGCAATATAATCACAATGTTTTTATTGTATTATATATTTTGCTCCTTTGTGAATATATATGCAATTTAATAACTTAATTTGGAAGTTGTTTTGGGTTTCCCTGAGAAAGAGAAAGGAACTAACAAAAAAGCCAAATAATAATAATAATAATAATAATGAAAACCAAATAAAAACTTGTATACACACACACACACACACACACACACACACACCTAGTTTCCCCAGGTTTTGAGTAGCTATAACAATTCACAACTTTATTGAAATCATGATAGGGATTACAGCAGGAGCTGAGAGCCTCAGGCCCAGGGGCCAAATGTGGCCCTTCAAGTGTCTCTACCTGGCCCTCAGAACTCCTCCAGCCCCCCACTTCTCAGACCACACTTTTCACTGCTCCCAGGCATTTTGTCTGGCTGGAATGTGTCCTTAGCTTCTGACAAGGCTACTTGCTGAAACAGATGGAGGAGAAGTATGTGTAGAAACTAGTCTGCTGTGCAATGGTGAAATTTGCATACATTACTCTGCCTGTTTCTGCTCCTGGCTCTGTCCACCACTGGCATGTGGCCCTTGGAGCATCACTCAAGAGATAATGTGGCCCTCGGCCCTGAACAAGATTCCCTGCCCCTGGATTACAATTTTGCACCAGCTTTCTGCTTTAAAAAAATAATAAGATTAATAGGCTTTCTTTTGAAGGAAAGGGGAAAGGGAAATAATGTTACAACCAAACCAATGTCTAGACAGAATTCTCCAGAGGGATTCACACTTGCGCAGGATTAGAATTTCCCTGGTTCTGTAGCCGGTTCTATAGATGCGGAAGAGAATACTAATAATGAATCCCCAGGAAAAGAAAACTGCGTGTAAATAATATTTCTTCTGGACCTCCTGTATAGTAGTCTAAATCCAGTGATTTGTGTGGAGGGTGAATTACCGTTACGGGGTTGGTTTGATTTAAAAGCCACTCTGGGAGCCTTTTTGGCTGAAGAGTGGGACCAACGTGCTTGAAATGAATAAACAAAATAAAACTCTGGTGCGGAGCAGAACCCCGTGTTGCTTTCCCCTCCCCTCTCCTCATGCCAAATGTAAACTTTACGGTATGTTAAAAGTGTAGTGAGCAAAGACACTGATTTTTTTTTAAAAGAAAGCATCAACGGGGTGTCCCCTCTTTCTCTCCTCCCACATCTTGTGCAGCAACTTACTTGGAGAGGTCTGAGCAGTGGCGGACCTACATTTTGGGGGCCCTGAAGCTTGAACTGATATGGGAGCCCCTTCACATCCAACCATGAGGTCTGGGTAGCCACTGTTATCTTCTTGTTCCACGACAGATCACGACAGGTATTTTTTGTTTTGTTTTAATGCACTACTGCATCTCAGATCCCGGTTAAAATTGCTGGATTATTTCACATGTCAAAGTCACTGGTGCAAATAAAAGAATTCCAGTGCCTTGTACAGTGGTACCTTGGTTGTAAAACTTAATCCGTTCTGGGAGTCCATTCAACTCCCGGAACCATTCAAAAACCGAGGCGTGGCTTCCGATTGGCTGCAGGAGCTTACTGCATTCAATCGGAAGCCGCGTCAGATGTTCGGCTTCCAAAAAACGTTCTCAAACCGGAACAGTCACTTCCAGGTTTGCGGTGTTCAGGAGCTGATTTGTTCAGGAGCCAAGCCGTTTGACTACCAAGTTACCACTGTAGTTTTCAAGTCTACCAGACCCCCTCAAAATTAAGCAATGTGAACTAAAGTCAGTCACTTTGGGGGCCTCTCTGGGATTAGGGACCCCAAAGCTTAAGCTTCATTAGTTTCATAGCAGATCCGCCCCTGTGTCTGGGTATCCTTCATGCACCATTGATATTACTCAGGCCTGGCGCCCGGCATGCGGAAACCACATCCACCTGATGAGGCCATCACACCTTGGCAGAGCCAACCTCTGAAGCCTGCTCTGTGTCTGCCTCGTTCATTTCCCCACCCTCTCTTCTTAATTGATTCCCCTGGTCTTCCAAAGAGTGCCAGGTGGCTCTGACTTGAATTTGTGAACCAGCCTCCAAAACACATCTCTGCAAATGTGCATGCAAAAAGGAGTCTGGTGGCACCAGAAACACCAATGGACTGCATTCTGACAACCCTATCATTAAAATGGTTATATATTTTGGGTGCTCTTTAAATTCTTGCATCCATTTCCTTTCCCTTGCTGGTTTCTACACTGGTTTTATATTTATTTAATGCTGGCTTTCGGGTGCGCTAATTTGTATTGTGTGTAGTTGGTTCATACCGGGTAGTCTTCATTGTATTTTAATAAATTAGTAACCCACCCCCCAGGGGACTTAACAGATGGACAGTATAGAAATAGAATGAATGAATAAATAAATAAATAAATAGCACAAGCCTCCCCCTGCCCACATGCCCAGCCCTTCCACAATGAGCAGAAAGTATCTAATTCATCACAGTTGTACAATTCATTCAAACTGGGTAACTGGTTACCATATTTGGAATGTACCAGGATACTGAATTACGGTTTGTAATTGTTTTACTAGCCTGCCTTGCTCTCAGGGGGTGACTAGCTATTCAAGAGGACAGGACTCCTGCACCTTTAATAGGATCATTCCTTGGGTGGCCTGTTACACAAAATTGCTGGACTGTTGTACGTTTAATTGTTGTGCTGAAGCAAACATTTCAGCAGTGGTAATAGATGTATCTGCAGAAATTCCTTATTTTACACAGCCTTTAACAGTGTAGGAGGCCATCCCATTTCCCACAAAAATAGTGGCCATAGTTTTCTAGTTTAAATGAAGCAGGAAACTATGTTAATTAGACGGTTCCTGGTTTAACAGCAACTTAGGAAAAGCATAACTTAGCTTAGTAAGCCATGATTCATTCAAACCGTGCCATTCTGGCATAACTTCCACTATCGTCAAGATGCTTTTGGTCTTTGTTACGAACAGGTTAGTGACACTCCCCTTGTAAAATGCACATTAACTTCTTTAAAAACTGAAATCTGGGGAGCTAGAAAGTGCAATCATTATTATCACTGGAATACCAGTCATGTTGATTCTAGTAGGAATGAGGCAGAGAACATCACAGACTCAAATCTGGTGCTGTTAACACCATGCTACTTGTGACTACCATTCCCTCAGGTGCTTGGAACATAAATATTCAGATTCCTAGACTGCAGATTCCAAGGTAATAGTTACAGTCTCGGTCTGATTTGGTTTTTGCCAGTGAGCTTGGTTCTCAGCTGTTGCCTGCCTTGATCCTTCAGATAAAGCTATTCATTGTGAGAACTGGGGTGCCTTGCTCCCTTCATTTGCACAAGCCACAGTCAAAGGACACCTGCTGGAAGATCTGGCATAGTTATTAACATTTCACACATTCATATGTGAAAGAGACCTGATGGGAGGCTTTCCCTAGAGAGCAAAAGCCTCTTGCAAATTGACCCAGAGGGACTCAAATGTTATGTTTGGTACATTTCACCTGGCAACCTTAAGTAAACCTGCCTCCCACCGCAGACACTGTGTTTTAAAAAAGAAAGGGGCATAAAATAGGAAGAAGTAAATATTTGGGGTTCTATAAAAAGCATTTCCCACATGCTGTTGGGTTATCAGACATACAGGAACTGTATTCCCCCCTACTTAGTGGCAACACACACTTAGCACAGTTTCTGTGCTTCTGGAAGGTAGGAAACTGCCCTCTACCAGCTAAGGCTGTTTTCTCTCTGGTCCAACCCTGTCCCCTGTGGCTGGGAGTGGCTTCCTCTAAGGCAGCAATGGAGAACCTTATTGCCTCCACGGGCCAGAGCCTTCTCAGACCTTAGCCTTGCAAGCCAAATTTGACAGGTAGTTTTGTTCGCCTACCTATCTTTCGCCCAATTCCACAATGATGCCAGGTGATTGGGTGCTTTGAAGCCCCAAAGTCAGGACTTCAAAGCACCACATAAGTGTGATTGCAGGCATCAGCTGCGTGAGTTAAGTTTCCTATGTGGAACTTGCTCACACAGCCAATCCAGCAGAATTTGACTCTGTTCGGTGGCAGAGCCAAAACCTGTTTTCTCTTGCCAGGACACAATTGGGAGTGTGCTTTAAGGCTCTGGGTAGCTCATTGGCATCAGTGCCGCTACCTGCCCCAAACCCTGCCTCACACATATGACATTGCAGGTGGGCACAGCTTGGGGATAATGTCCTCACTGGCTAAATAGAAATGCTTGGTGGGTCACATTTTTGCCCAAGGGCTGGAGGTTCCCCCTAGGGTTTCCAGCAGAAGTCCTCCTAGAATCGAAGGATTTCTAGAGCTGAAAGGGTCCTTAGAGCTCAATAATAATAATAATAATAATAAATAATAATAATAAATAATAATAAATTATTATTTATTATTTAGACCCCGCCCATCTGGCTGGGTTTGCCCAGCCACTCTGGGTGACTTCCAACAAAATATTAAAATACAATGGTCTATTAAACATTAAAAGCTTCCCTAAACAGGGCTGCCTTCAAATGTCTTCTAAAAGTCTGGTAGATGTTTTTCTCTTTGACATCTGGTGGGAGAGCGTTCCACAGGGCGGGTGCCACCAACCCCCTACTTTATACAGGAATCTTGCAGAATTGTCTCATCAGTGTAGGTTGCCATGTCAAATCGTGTCCAAGCTCAGTTCAACGTGTGGGTTCTTCTCCTTAAAGCTCCGGTGCCAAAATACCTACAGAACTTCCTCCTGCAAGTATCAACCCACCTGTGCCATTCAGTATTGGAGGACCTGCTTCCTCTCACTCTGATGTTTGGCGGATGGGCACAAAAACCAGCTCCTCTTCATTGCTGCACCTCAGTTGCAAAATTCCCTCCCTAAGAAAGCCCTCCCAGCTTGGCAACTGCCTGCTTTCCGGAGCATGCTCAAGGCTTAGCCTTTGAGGAGCTTGGGCACTTATTTGGCATGGCAGTCAGTACTGATGAACTCACATTGGGAGTTGCATGGTCCTTCCACTTGCCTCCAGTCAAAATTCTGGCAGCTGTCTTGAAAGCATGGAATATACAGAAAACAGAGGATTGTCCCAGGGACTCCTAGGGGGAAAATGTGAGAATTAATAGGATACACAATCTCATATTCATCAACACTTCCCCCTAGTATTTTTTTCCAAGTGGAGGAACTCATCCACATGCACATATATATTCTCTAGCAAATATCCAGTTATCCTTAGGTGAATCTGCTTCCTGTTCTGAGAACTACGTTACCTTTATTCTCCAGAGGGATCCTGCACCTGCATTTGAACAAGTGGGATTGAGTTGAAAGCAGCATAGGCAGCATCCAATGGCCTCTCCCTCCTTGGAGGTTTTTGAGGTTGGATGGCCATCTGCCATGGATGCTTTAGCTGAGATTCCTGCAGTGCCAGGGGTTGGACTAGATGGCCCCTGGGGTTCCTTCCAACTCTACAATTCTATGATTCTATGGGTGGTGGTGCTGTATTATTTGGAGCTGAACACACAGCTTTTTGAGCCTGTCTGGTTTATGCAATCTCTCTCTTTCTCTCATCCCTGTCTATCACGCAGGAACCTTGTTTACTCTCTCTCTCTCTCTATCTGACATTATGATCAGCCTGCCTCCTCTTCAATAACATTGGTTCTGGTGGATGCAAATGCCATCCCACCCTGCTGTGCAGTTTCTGACTTTGTAGCAGGTTCCCACAGGTGTAGAACACATCAAAACCCACAAGCAGTGGACCATGTATGCCGGTGACGAATTATCGGCAGGCTCCACACGGAAGCGTGTTCCCCGTAGAGAGTACGGCATTCAACGCTTCCTCCCTTGAACTCTCCTTTTTCACCAGTCAAGCTGTGAATAACAAAACCAGTCCCGCAGTCCACACACATCCCTCTCTTCAGGCAAAAGGAAATATATGCTATCATCTGGGGGCTAAGTGAGCAACATAGAATTGACAAAAGCCTCTCAAGTCCATTGTCCTTAGGCGGAGAAGTGGGAGAACACAGGGCTTTGGATTTGTATCCTTTCCTAGTCCTACTTCGAACTGACCAGTTGAAATGAACAAATCCAACATAGCCATGCCCGATAACTTCAGTGGGTCTACTCTGAGTAGTACCAACACTGGCTCTAATCCTTCCTATTTTCCTAGGAGCAAGGGCATCATCTGCCAGAGCATTAGCTCACACACATTGGGTGTAGGACATTCTACTGTGTCCTGTTACTAACAGCCCTGCAAGGTAGGCTATGCTCAAGTAGTGACCAGCCCAAGGTCAAGCAACAAGATTAATGGCTCAGCAAGAATGTAAATCCAAGTCTTCCCAGCCAAAGTCCATGACACTATCCTTTGCCAGGTTTACTATTGTAGGGCTATCTACTGATCCTAATAGTTCCTGGTCTCTGTCCATCACTGGACATTTCCTCTATCCCGGGGGAGACTTTTAGGGCCAATGAGGAACGGTCTGCCAGCCTCCACCTGCCTGCTTGCTTGCTTGCTTACAACCAGTCCAGGAGGTGGCAGCACTACATCTCAGCTTCCTCCACCTTAGTCTCAGTGTGGTGCCCTTGTAGAATTTAGTCGGGAGGAGGTTGGAGACACAACTGGAATGGGTTGGCTCCGCCTGCCACTGGCTTTGGCGCCACCTACTGTTTGGGCTCCCTGCCCCTTGCCCAATCAGCTGCCACCACTCCATCCACTCCATCTCCCTGCCCATATACGCAGAGAAGCAATCTTTAAACAGTGGAATTCTTAGCCTGTTTTACTTCTGGTCTGTACTGCTGTGCAACAAGAGCTGTTTGTAGGTGCCTCCAAGCAGAAGGGCTGGGAGGTAGATTTGGTGCAATGGTTAGAGTGTTGCACTATGACCTGAGATGCCAGGGTTCAAATCCCCACTCAACCATGAAGCTCACTGGGTGACCTTGGGCCAGTCACTGTCTCTCAGCCTAACCTACATTGTGGGGTTGTTGTGAGGATGAAATGGGGAGGAGGAGAATTGTGTATGTCACAATGTAACAAACAAAGTGGTATATTAATGTAACAAACAAAGAAAAGCTCAAAGCCCAAATTCCCCCCCCCCCTCTCTGTGTGTGTGTTTTTAAAAGAGAGAGAGAGAGAGAAAGCCTAGACCCAGGGGATCCATTCTGTTTCCCTCTGTATAGTGTATGGATACCTTTTTTTTCTAAAACAACAACAACCTTTTTTTCCCCTCCACACCTCCTGTCCCTGTGGAAACTGGTTTCCCTGTAGATCATCTGCTGTTTTCTTTGTTCAGAGCCAGCTATATAAAGCAAGTTTCTGTCTTACGCTGATTTCTTTTGGGCTCATTTTTAATTCAGAGCACTAGCTCTAAGAGAGTAGGGATAGCTATGTTTTGGAGTCAGGAAATGGTATCAACTGGCTATACAGCTTTGTTGTTGTTGTTTAGTCATTGAGTCGTGTCCGACTCTTCGTGACCCCATGGACCATAGCACGCCAGGCACTCCTGTCTTCCACTGCCTCCCGCAGTTTGGTCAAACTCATGTTCGTAGCTTCGAGAACACTGTCCAACCATCTCGTCCTCTGTTGTCCCCTTCTCCTAGTGTCCTCAATCTTTCCCAACATCAGGGTCTTTTCCTAGGATTCTTCTCTTCTCATGAGGTGGCCAAAGTATTGGAGCCTCAGCTTCAGGATCTGTCCTTCCAGTGAGCACTCGGGGCTGATTTCCTTCAGAATGGATAGGTTTGATCTTCTTGCAGCCCATGGGACTCTCAAGAGTCTCCTCCAGCACCAGAATTCAAAAGCATCAATTCTTCGGCGATCAGCCTTCTTTATGGTCCAGCTCTCACTTCCATACAACACTACTGGGAAAACCATAGCTTTAACTATATGGACCTTTGTCGGCAATGTCTCTGCTTTTTAAGATCCTGTCTAGGCTTGTCTTTGCTTTTCTCCCAAGAAGCAGACGTCTTTTAATTTTGTGACTGCTGTCACCATCTGCAGTGATCATGGAACCCAAGGAAGTAAAATCTCTCACTGCCTCCATTTCTTCCCCTTCTATTTGCCAGGAGGTGATGGGACCAGTGGCCATGATCTTAGTTTTTTTGATGTTGAGCTTCAGACCATATTTTGTGCTCTCCTCTTTCACCCTCATTAAGAGGTTTTTTAATTCCTCCTCACTTTCTGCCATCAAAGTTGTGTCATCTGCATATCTGAGGTTGTTGATATTTCTTCTGGCAATCTTAATTCCGGCTTGGGATTCAGGCCATACAGCTAGCTACCTTCATATATTCAAAGCACGTTTGATGAGTTGAACAGATGGTTGATTAGCCAGATTATATTTTATTTTGATAGAAGAGGGAAAGACTTATTTTTACGCAAGGTGTTAGATTTTTTGATTTTCTACTTTAGCATGAAGATGTTTGTTATGTGAGTTTTAAAAACGTCTACTTTTTGATGAGATCAGCTCTAGACGGGCAAGCATCCATCTAGACGGGTGAACATCCATCTGTCTCTTGATGACTGCAGCTGTTTCTCAGAGTGGTAGGTGAGCACATGCAATGGCTGACATTGCATGTCACAGGAAACCAGCTTTCCCCCACGTAGAACCTTCCAAATGTTGTTGGAATTTTATTCTTGTTCTTGTTGCTATTCTAATAAGAATAGAAGACTAAAGAAAAGACTAAGGAGTCGTTAAGATCGTTGGATGGCACATTGTATGTTTCCTTCCTGCAACTCCTGCTGCCAAGCTTGTGACAAACTTATTGCTCTGCTTTCCTTTGGACCACCTCAGCGAGGCTAAGGTCTTGTCAACTGGGCAGCCCAGGGCCTCCACAGACACTGACCAGGCTTGTGCCCTGGAGAGGCGACTGGTTTTGCTAACACAGCAACAACACAACGGCCACAGCGGGTGCTGTGATTCCTCAGTGGTTTGACTTTGACCTTGGAGACAGACTCCATTGTCTTTCAAGACAGACGGATGCTGACCAGCTACAGAAGATAGTAAGCTGCCTTATATTGAGTCAGACCTTTAATATTGAGCCAGTGTGGTGTAGTGGTGAAGAGCGGTAGACTCGTAATCTAGGGAACCGGGTTCGCGTCTCCGCTCCTCCAAATGCAGCTGCTGGGTGACCTTGGGCTAGTCACACTTCTCTGAAGTCTCTCAGCTTCACTCACCTCACAGAGTGTTTGTTGTGGGGGAGGAAGGGAAAGGAGAATGTTAGCCGCTTTGAGACTCCTTAGGGTAGTGATAAGGCGGGATATCAACTCTTCTTGGTCCATCTAGCCCAGGAGTGTATACCTGCGGGTATAGGGCGGTATATAAAATTTA